>NC_090927.1:651558156-652183156 GCF_040938575.1 Ambystoma mexicanum | reverse complement strand
TCAATATGTTATAAACGGGGAGGAAAACATCTTGCGTGACCGGCTCTATAGAGAGGAGTCATTCATGGTCACAGAAAATCTTGCAAATCTCACTGCATGTCGCGACTGCAAGCAGGGGATCTAATGGACATGAACAACTTGTTTCATCCAGCAAATTTTATATCCCTCATAAACACAGATCTAAGGAAGTCTAATCCGCAAACGCAGCTACTGGGGAATGTGCTGGTCTAAAGACTAGCTGTATTCTGTGTTCAGGCCCAAACAAATAATTATAAAGTGAACAGTGTGGATGACTTTTAAAATGTCTACTAAATTTGATGTGTGCATGTTAAACTAGTCAAAATTGGTTGTACATATTTTTCCAACCCTAGTGGTGGCAAAGCCATCTCTGTTTGGCCATTCCAAGCAACGAAGTGCAATTCAAACCATATGCTAGAAGGCACATATTAAAGGCATAGGTGATGGCAAAGATCGTAGAATAACAAAACTATAGTAATAGCAACAGCCAACTGGACAACTGGACGCAATGTAACCATTCTTCTTGTTGGTTAAGTCCACCTGATAGCTAAGAGTGTGGTACATTCACCACTGCTCTCACTGTGCTAGTCTGGTGGAGGTGCATTGGGCATCAGTTCCCCAGATATGTTCCAGAGCCCACCATTTGAGTACTTTGCAAACTATGGTTATATTCCAAAAAATGGGCTACCAATGCAGAAGTTAAGTTCCTGGTACAGATCTCTGATTTATGCTCTGTAATCCTCTGCTCAATAGGCCTTGATTGCTTGCCTATGTATGTTTTAAGGCACAGGCATGTGATGGCATAAATCATGTTTTTGTTATTACAAGTGGTATGGTGCTTTGAGTTCCATGATTTGAAATTAACGTAACATGCCGCAGTAGATCTACATTTGCAACAAAAGCCACGGGGAAATGTCTGGTCACCAGTTTTGACCCCCAGAGGGTTGTGATAGTTGCTGGATTTTTCAATATTGTTCCTCCATCGGCTTCTGAAAACCAATTCTTGAAA
Organism: Ambystoma mexicanum; assembly: GCF_040938575.1. NCBI lineage: Eukaryota > Metazoa > Chordata > Amphibia > Caudata > Ambystomatidae > Ambystoma > Ambystoma mexicanum. The sequence goes on along the minus strand of NC_090927.1, from coordinate 652,182,129 downwards.
TGTTTTCCTTTCTTGAAGGCATATATTGGAAGTTCTAGACCAGAGTTATTGAGTTGTAACAGATGCCAATGTTTAGACATTTTCTTGATTTCAATGTGATGTGCATTGAAAGTCATGGCACAATCAAATCTGGAATTTGTGATGTTATTATTTGTAGCCAATAAAATATCTCTATGGTGATTGTTTGCTGTTTTCCAGGATTGTCTGAGAAGATTTTGGAGATAACCTCTCTCTGAAAATCTGTGCTCTATGATATTGGACTGTTTAACAAAGTCTTCAATGTTAGTGCAATTACACCTGGCCCTCAAAGATTGACCATGGGGGATGTTGTTCCTTATGGCCTTGGAATAGAAACTATCATATCTAAGGATAGTATTCCTGTCAGTTTTCTTCTGAAACAGGTCAACTATAATCAGATCATTCTCAATTTTAGTCAAAAGGTCCAAAAGGAAATGTGAATGTTATTGGTTTGCATTGTGAACCTACAATTTGGATTGAGGGAATTCACCCATGCTAGAAGTTCCTCATAGTTCCCCTTTTCCTTATCCCAAATGATAATGATGTCATCAATATATTTTTTGTTGAATTTGAGGGTCAGAAAAATTTGATTGGTTTCATTGAGTATGTGGACTTGCTCGAACTTCCACATGTATAAAGTGGCATAATCCATTGCAAAAGCTACACCCATGGCCATTCCCTTTGTTGGTAAATAATAGGGTGTCTCAAATCTAAAAACTGTTTTTGTTAATGCTACTTCTAAAAGTTCTGTAAGGAATTCACTGGGTATTTTCTGGTATCCTTCTCTTGTGCCCAAACAATCTTTCATACTATGTGGAATATTAGTATACAAAGATTTAACATCCAGCATGATCAACAAATCAGTGTCTTTATTAAATGCAAGGCCCTCCATTTGATTAATTACAGCAGTTGTATCTGCCAAATATGTGTCTGAACTTGCAGCTAAAGGCTTCAAAAAGAAGTCAAGAAATTTGCCAATGTGTTCTAATATAGAGACGCAAAGGGACACAATAGGTTTCCCTAGTGGATTCAGGGAGTCCTTATGTATTTTGGGCAATATATAGAAGAGGGGAGTCCACTTTTCTTTGGATGTCAAAAAATTGAATTCCTTTTTGGTTATCACGTCTGCATATAAGGCTCTCGTAGAAATCTGTATGATTTCTTTAACTATACCTTCAGTAGGATCGCCCCTAAACTGGCGATAAAAATCTGTATTGTTCAACTGCCTCATTATTTGATGTCATATTTCTCGGCATCGCAGACAATAACCCAGCCCCCATTGTCGGCTTGTTTAATGACAATGGTTTGGTCATTTTGTAATTGAAAAAGTCAGTCCCATTCCTTTTTGAAAAGTTATAGCTAATCCGATGTTTGGCTATATCTGGTGTCTCATAGATAGCTCTTTCAAGACCATCTTCTCGAAAATGGCTGTTTCTTTAGAGACCATTTGGAGGGTAGGAGTGAAAGAGGATTTCTTTTTGAAGGGGGTGTTGTTGTCTGTGTCTGCCGTGTCTATAGGCTCCATGACAAAAAAGTCCTTCAAATGAACGATACAGTAATCATGAACGCAAAGAAGAATGAAGTGACTCAGTGTTAAATAATAGTAAATACGCCTTAACACAAAGTAGAAATAACATATAGAAGCTTGCTTATAAGGGGCATATATTCAACATTTAGGATGACCATTAGAAGAAGATGGGTGACTGCTTATGTCAGTCAACCCAGCTACCTGAAAATAGGAGCCCAAGATTATGAAGTAAAAAGATGATGAAGAGGCTGTTTTTCCCTTGCAAAATAAAGTAGCAAATTGGCCTGGGACCAAAGATGCTATTTCGAGAGATGAAGGCAAAGTACGAAGGGATTCCAACGAGCATGTGCGAAGGACATATTTCTCAAGATTAGGAGGAACAAGAACATTTACAGATGACAAGTGTTGGACAGTTAAAAGTGTACAAAGTTTATATGGGATAGAGGGAGAAAGTCTCTAAAGGCCAAGAAGAGCAACTGCACCAAGTATAATTGAATCAAATTGTGTTAAATACATTGTCAAAATGGACACATTTGAGGTCTCTTAATACGTGATGAAGAGCTGATGAAGAGTTTGCAAACAAGGGCTTTTCATTAGGCTTGAAACTAAGATAATGGTGTGCCTACACTCCCTTCAATGTTCTGGGACAGTGCAGACTGGCAAGGTCAATCTTCAGACACAGAACACTGGCATGAGGCCTACCGATGAGAGACGATAGACTAATTGGGAAAACAAGAGGAGAGCTGACATATCTCAAAGCACCTGGGTTTTGTTTCAATGTAAATGCTGCTAGCAAGCCAAATTTCCAAGGTTGGATGTGTGTTGCCAAACAACCAGAAAAGCCTGCCATGCACATTTACATACAATGTTGCAAATTACTATTCTTCCATATTCTCTGGTGTAATCAAAAAAGTAGTTTAGGGCGTGTCCTACAGGCAAGGGCTCACCAAAAAGAGACTACGAAACATGGCTTCTACGTGTAGACATGTCACCCCTAATCCAATCCCAACCCTCAATAGATTTTTGTAATATGCCACGTAGGATGACATCATAGATGATGCATCTAGCATTATGTAAACTAGGTATAATCAAGAAAACATTGTGATCCTGCATAAATCTATTTGATGAATAATGATTAACACTGCTTTCCTTCATTGAGATAAAAGCAGTATTTTACCATCTTCATGAGTCTGTCCGGTTATTTGGTCTGAGACATTTTATTGGTAATTCCATCTAGCACAAAGATGCTTGAAGGTGGTAGAGCACATTTTGGTAGCAGTGCAGTTCATTCAGGTCTAATCAACCTAGAGCCCAGACACAGACTCCCAGACGTTCAACGTCAACGGCTCCCGACAGGAGCCAGACGATCCCAAAGATTCCTGTGGAGAGTGGCATGTAAAGAATCACGTGATCAACATACAGTCAGCAGGTCCCCCTTTTATTCAATTACTGTCCGGTCCCTGCAGGTGCTCCGCGGACGAAAGGTGAACTGGTCGATTGTGGGAGATTTGATGCTGAGGGACTCAAGCTGAGTGACGGATGTAAGTAGACCATTGCAGCTCGTACGCATATAGAGGGGAGAGACTGTGATTGTGTTATTTTATATCTATAAGAGACATAAAGTGTAACTGAATTTTGGAGATTATATAAGGAAGAGAGATAAGAATACCTCAAATTCACGGGCCCGAGATGGACGGCAATGTCACATGCTATAACTCCATATAGGAGTATTATGGATTCGTAAAGGCAGAGCCAATTAGAAGAGCTTGTATCAAACTTCCAGAGGGAGTAAGGAGTAACAAAAATAGAGGAGTTACATTTACTAACACAGTAAAGGAAGCAGTACATATATATATATATATATATATATATATATATATATATATATATATATATATATATATATATATATATATATGCAGAAGAATGTCAGCAAAAAGATACAGGTAGGCAGATAAACAACACCTCCAACTTAATACCAAACTTGCCCAAGCACTCACAACCATTTACTAAGTTTAAAAAAAAAATTCTTTAATTAATCAAAAGTTGTGCAAAATGTTATAAAAAGCATACATGGCAATACCTGGTCAGACCAGGCACAAGGCACCACTCACCCCAATGGGTGGAAAGACGCCACGCGTTCCGCTCGACTCGCGAGCTTCCTCAGGCTTGTAGTTGTTCACAACATGTGTATTCTCGTTTTTATAATGGCTCATGGGCTATGTCATGTGCTTCCCCCACCTGCTACTTCACGCGTCACATGATGCACTACTACAATCTGGCTAAAAAAGAACTCTATGGTTCTTCTGCACATTTTAGAGCCCTGTCCGCTCTAGCCCAATAGCACCAGCTCAATAATGAGGCAGAGCGCAGTTTAGGGGCAGACAAATGTTTTCCCATATATATATATATATATATATATATATATATATATATATATATACACATTTATATATAAATTGAAAGTGCACGTATGTAATATGTTTGTATAAAGGATAATGTGTTTAAAACAAATGACAAAAAAAAGAAATTATAGCGCAAATAAATAAATAAATGTTTTCCTTACATTTATTGTACAAAGGGTTGACATCAATCAAATAGTCAGAATTAGATGAACCCAAAATATAAATTAGGAAGACAGCTTCAAGATACTAAAAACCAAAGAATATATATAGAAATAATTAACACACAGTGTAAACGAAGGAGCAAGAAGAACAGTGTCAATAGATTTCTTTAAAAAATAATAATAAACAAAGGCAGGGAACATATTCAGATTTTCTGGAATACGAGTAGAGATTAATGGTGCCTACTCAAATATATTAAAACAATATATTTAATCATTTTGGAAGGAAGAGGAAAGAAATGGGTAAGTATTGGCAGTCTGAATTGTCATCATGGAAGAAACACCTCTTATACATTTGTACATGTATGCAGAACATTACCAAGATATACAGCCAAAATTAGGTAGTATGATTCCGAATGGATTAAAGGCATGACCAATAAGACATGTATGACCTTGCCTCCAGGAGGTTAGTTGTCAAATACGGTATTTCATAATCTGGCAACATATTTACAGCCACAAGCCACACAAAAGGAAAAGAAGCTAGAGAAAATATTGTCAGTATTAGAGCTTCAGAAAATGTACCAGAATGAGAAAGAGGACCCAGTCTATAGGGAGTTAATGCTTAATAAGCATATAGGAGAAGATATAACACCTTAATCTCCCCTTCTCACTCCCTAGAAACAAGACATAGAGGATAAAGAGAAGGGATTTTACCCCCTAAAGGAATTAATCGCATCAGCGCGGTATGTTAATCCACCATACAAGCCCGCTGCCTATACTAGTGAAGAAATTGAGGAAGAGAGTAAAAGCAGAGAATGCAATGAAAGTAAAGAGCGTGATGAAAAAAATGATAAACAGAATAAACAGGCAGAGAAACAGAAAAGAATAAAATATAGCTAAAGGTACGACAATCGTACAGAACAAATGGATGGGAGGCCAAACATTGCTTAACAAGATGATTACGGTATTTATGGAGGTTGAAAAAGAGAGGAAAGGGAAGAGCAAGGTAAGAAAGAGAAAGAGAAGGAAGAAGAGACAGTATAAAAACAAGAAAGGGAGAAAGATTGTACGCAAACAGAAGCACGATGAAAGCAGGAGGCAAAAAGAGACAAAGAGAGACTAGAAGGAGAGAAATGAGAAGAAGCATAAGCAAAAAGATTGAAAGTATGTAGGTTGCAAAGGAGTCAAGGGGAAGAGGAATTTAGGGAAATAGAGAAGAGAGAGGAAGAAATTAGTAGAGATGGGGGATTTAAAGATGATGAGATTGAATATCTGTGTCATAGAAGCATAATACCCATAGAAACGCAAGAGCGAAACGAAGAGAGAGAGGCTCACAACTGTCCCGTGGAGAGTTGTGAGGATTATTACACATACCAACATGGAGAGAAGATGACACAGTGACCATAGGGACATGGATTGGGAAATTATATAGACAAATGAGGGATAAGGAGGGATATAAAACTCAAGCGCGTGAACAAGCAACCTCCTTTAAAGAAACAGGAGGAAGTTTTGATGATGTCAGAACAGGCGATTATAGAACATTATCTTTAAGTCGGTTCGATCTTGATGACGCGGAAGAGGACAATATTCATACGAGTTGGGGCATAATAATGTCAGACGAAGAAAGGGAACAAAATAAGAGGATGCGGAAAGAGGATGCATATGGATTTTCAAGAGAATCAAGTGTAGATAAAGGGGTAAAATATTCAGATTTATCGGACCCTACGGAAAGAACACCAGCACCAATACAATATACTGAACAGCCACAAGTATGATCGCAAAGTATAGGGATGCATCCCCGCTCTATGCAAGAGACTAAGGTCATTGCCATGAAGAAAACAAGCAGGCGAATAATTTGTTGCATGTAGAAAAAGGAGTGTGGGTAAGTATGTCCAAGGATCAGGGTTTTCACAATTTCCACTTTTAGAGAAACTGGGCGTCAACCACCATATATACAATGGCTCCAGATGGATAAGGAAAATGTAAAGTGCACACTGCTGAGTTTAGCTTCCGGTGTGGGATAATGAATGTAAGAATTAGGAAAAAGGACGCCAGGAATGACGTGAGCTATAGGCGATATAAAAGGCCTACTATCAGCTATCCTAGGGGAGAGAGCTGGTGACATTTGGAAAAGAGCGGGGTATCCAAAAGTAACTGCGCAAAACACAATGCACGATGGAACACCATTCAATAATTGTTCAGCAGACATATGGCGAGCACTTACAGTACAATAACCAGATACATCGGATATTGGGGCGATAATGACTAGGAAGATGAGGGAGGATTAAGACCCCATTGATTTTATTCAGGATATTGAGGACAGATGGAGTTCGGAGATGCACATACTGTGGAATAAAAGGTAGCATTATTTTATCACACATTATGTCAACGACTGCCGGAGTCAGTACAAAGGCAGTTAAAGAAACAGGTGGAAACGGAAGCAAAGCCATTGCCAGAGATACAATTGGCAATCGTGCATTATTGCAGAATGCTAAAATAAAAATAAAAAAAGGAATCCGAAGTTAGAAAGCAAGAAGAGGTGAAGTTGGTGCTGTAGAAACAAAGTTTGCCATAGAGGAAGCGGTGTTGACAAGTAATGAAGGAAGCACGGCGCAGGTAGTTCAGTTACCACAGCAAAATAATATAGTCAATGCTCAAGACCAGAATGGGTATAATTATTTGCCAAGAGGCAGAGGGAACAGGCCTCGAAGAGGAGGACAGGGATGATTTCAAAACCCTCAATGAAGGGGATGATTTAATGGAAGACAGTCACTAATATGTTGGACGTGTGGAAAAATAGGACATTTGGCTAGAACATGTCGTAGCAGAGGAGGATTGCAACAACAAAATTGGCTTTCTCCAAAGAGGGGGGTTGGGATATGCTCCACAATACAATACATATTCACAAGGATATTATGCCAAAGATCTCACACAAAATCAGGCATATGTGCCACATTCACAGCAGTTTCTGCAAGTGCCAGTACAGACACAATTGTGACAACTCCAACAATTCCAACAAGCACCAATGCAGACACAGTCATTACAGGGCGGCAACAGCAAATACCTATGCAAATGCAACAGGCACCCACTCAACAAATACAATACATCCCAACACAACAGACGGGCGCATCACAATGGCAGATGGACATGGGAGCTACACAAGTTGTAAAACTCAAATTAGGGAATGTGACTGTGGTGGGAGGGAATCCTTTCACATGCACAGGGATGAATTTATACCACAAATATGACAGCCCACAGGAAAACCTGATGTATTTAGTACTATCTGTAACACCAGACCCCCAAGAAGCCCCAAGAGGAACCAAGGGTCAAGGTGATGATAAGAAGCAAATCTTTTTTTTATTTCTTGGAGACACTGGAGTGACTCGTTCCTGTGTCCATGATGGGAAAATATCCAATGCCAGCCATTGCCATGAATGCTCAGGGATTTTCTGGCGTGAAAAATTTTGTTCCATTTACAGACAAATTACCCATGTCAATAGGGGAACACAACATGTCTATGCCATTGCTATACTCTAAACAGACACTGGTAAGCATACTAGGATGTGATTTAATCACAAAGCTTAACATGATGGTATATTTTACTGACAAAGGCATAGTGTGTTTAACCCTGGGGATACAATATATGAATGTGAGGGAATTTATATTAGATTTTACAGGAAAGAACTCCTTACAGGGAGTACCTCTAGACGAGGAGTTATTTTTGTATGGAGTGACCATTTTATTATTATGCTTACCTAAATTGGCAGGGAAATTATTAAGAATACCTGATAAATGTTTGTTCAGGCCAGACATTTCTATGGATGATGAGGAAGGAGAAGTTATTGATTTGGAATTAGAAGCAGCAGTGGTAAGAGAAGAAAGGGTGATGCTTCATGTGACAGATGATGAGGGAAGGGGATGGAGAATGGTGATAGCCCTCAATGAAGGATATAGACTGACAGACTTGACAGATGAAGAACTGTTTGGGGATGACTATTTAGATAATGAGTTAATATTTTTTATAAGTCTCACTTATCCGATTAAAGTTGAGAACATAGAGATACCATGTAGAATGGTGTTGGTAAAAAAGAAACCGATGTCTTTTCAGAAAGACTTGGAAAGAGGGACAAGTATTTTATGGATCACAAGTCCATATGACATGGGCCTATTGAAAGAAGTGGGAACAGTGAAAATTAAGATTAAACCAGGATCCATTTTGCCATGTGCAAAACAGTACCCAATGTTAAGGGAAGCGGATGAGGGGATATTAAAAACAATATCTGGCCTAATGAAACAAGACATTCTAGTACCACCAGATTCTACATGTAATACAGCTGTGTAATCTGGCAAAAAATCAATGGGGGTCATGCACATCAAGTGGCACAGCGAGTAGAGCGCTCGCTTTGACATCCGTGCATAGCCTGTTAACATAGGTTCGAATCCCGGCAGGGCCAAACTCAGCCTTTCATACTTCTGAGGTCCATAAATGAGCACCACACAACGTGGGTAATAATAAGCCGTGCTCAGATACGTGAGGGTTCGTAGCGCTAAATAAAATGTGAAATTATGGAGATTTATACAGGATCTTCGCCCCCTAAACAATATAGTTGAAGCAGCATTTCCTTTAGTTCCAAACCCTGCAACAATATTGTGAATATTCTGTCAAAAGCCATGTATGTTCCTATTCCTCAATTCCCCTACATGAAGACTCACAGGATTTGACACCATTCTTTTATAGAACGATTCACCTGAAACATACTTCTTTGCCCCAGGGGTACTGCGAGTCTCCTTGGATTTTTAATAGAGCCCTTCAGATGGACTTGGGAAATGTTCAGCTTGAAAGTGCCATAATTCAATATGTGAGTGACATTTTAGTGTGAAGTGAGAGTGACGAAACATTTAGAGAAGACTCTGTCAAACTTATGACTATACTTGCAGAGAAAGGGTATAAAGTAGACCAAAATAAAATACAATATTGGCAAGAACAAGTATTATATATAGTACAGTTTATCTCACATGAAGGAAGAAAAGTGACACCTGAAAGAGCAGAATCCACTATGAGAATTGTATAGCCAAAAATGGTGAGACAAATGCAGCAACTTTTAGGTCTATGCAATTATTGCAGGGCCTTGATCTCTGACTACATTAAATATATTCAACCACTTTTAAAAGCACTTAAAGAAGCAGAGGTGGCGAAAACCTAATTAGTATGGACAGAAGACATGAAAAATGCTTTTAATGAAAAAAAAAAAACATGATTAATAAATATCCTGTATTAGGGATTTCAAATTATAGTGAAGAATTGTACCTATTTCCCCATTCAAATGGAGAAGTCATGACAGCAGTCCTTACACAGAAAATGACATTTGGACATGGTCATAAACCATTAGCTTATTACATTAGGATTTTAGATCTAGTTATGAAAGGAAACTATCCCTGTGAACAGTCATTGGTAGCTGCTGCATTTGCCATAAAAAAGGCTGCAAGTATAACAATGGGGTGTTCCGTAACTCTATTTGTAGAGCATGCATTATTTGCAATTCTCGAAGAAAAAACAATGTACATTGACTACTCAAAGAGCATCAGGGTACGAGGTAATTATCTCAAACCCTGTGATCAAAATTGTTAGGTTTAGCACAGTGAATCCAGCAATGTTTATAGCTGAACCAGTGGGAGAAGATGAGGATGTGCATGATTGTGTTACATATACTGAATGCTACAATGATATGCCCAATGTTAGAGAGAATGTTCTGGGAAGGTGGGAAGTGGTTTTCATTGATGGTTCATCTAGAATCAACCAACAAATGGGGGTGAGACATACAGGATCAGCAGTAGTAAAGATGACAAGTGAAGGTACATTTGAAGAATTAATAAGTAGAAGATTGCCGTCCACCTATTCGCGCATTTTGCAGAATTAGCTGTGCTTATTGATGCACTACGGAATTTTGAGGATGAGGAAGTGACAGTGTACTCTGACTCCACCTATGTGACGTCAACTGTAAACGTGGGCCTGTCATGTTGGAAAAGGAGAGACCTCCTTCACATGTTAGAAAAGGAGGGGCCTCCTCCACACAGACGGCATTCCAGTACAGCATGCAGGGCTATTAGACAATCTCATTGAAGCCTTAAGCTTTCCAGAAACCATACCCATTGTGAAGTCCACAGCACATTAAAAAAGAACAGATTTAATATCTTGCGGGAAAGAAGCTGCAAACTTAGAGGCCAACCGTGCCACATAATATTTAACCATATTTGAAAATGAGATGAAAGATGCAAAGAAAGTGGCAAGGTGATGCAAGTAGGTTAAAGAAGGGTATAATTTGACATACATTGTGCATCGCAAGAATAAAAGGAGATATGGAAAAAGAAGGGGTATTGCTTATCCCCATGGAGGCCATTTGGAGGGAAGGCAGTGCAGGAAAGCCAGTTATGCCTCTATCATTGCTAAGAATAGAATTGGAGCCACTCCATTACCCAGCACATTTGACTCAAGAGAGTCTAGCAGCTACAATAGCAGAATACTGGTTCATACCAAAACTCAGTGAACATGTGGCACAGTTCATTGTAAACTGTATTGTGTGCCAGAAATGTACAGCAAGACACACCTTACAAATGGTGAGAAGAGCAATCCCTAGACCTAAAGGCCCCTTCCAGCATCTGTATATAGATTACGGTGATATGTTGCAAACATGAAATAGTTATCGATAAATGTTAGTTGTAGTATGTCCCTTTTCCAGATGGATTGAATTAGTTCTCTGCAGGCATCCTGATACTACATGCACTGCAAAGTGTCTAGTCTTCAAAGTATTTCCAAGATGGGGGTGTGCAATGTTTTGTTATCTGACAATGGCCACACGTTGTGAATGAACTCTTTAAAAAAATAGTCTCACTCTTAGGCATCAAGCATAGGACTGCTTCGGCCTATTACCTGCAAGCCAACAAAATATGTGAGAAATTAAATGGTCTCTCGGAGGAGAGAATGGCAAAGCCTAAAATAACATAAAAGAAGGGATGGCTGAATTGCCTACGCCTTGCATTGGGTGCATTACGCAATCAACCTGGTCCAGACCACCATTTAACGCCCCATGAGTTGGTAACTGGAAACTGTATGATAAACCCTCTAATACCCCCAACAAGGGCAAATACAGATGTCCACAGTGTAGAGAAGGCATTCAATGATGAGATGCATGATTATTTGAAAAAGATGACACAAAGTATTTGTTTTATTTCTCAACAGATCAAGAATCAACAGGAGGGGGAAAAAGTGAACAAAACAGGTATGCTGCCTATTAGTTTGGAAGACTCGTTGAAACCATGAGTACTTTTCCCAGGTGATCAGGTGCTAGTGAGAAAATGTGTGTATACCTGGAATACCTCTCGATTAAATTATGCTTTGAGAACATCTAAAATATTCATAGCTACAGAAGTATCAGTAAACAAGGCACCCTGCACTTTGACTAACCAGATGACCATTTCAGGGCCAAACAGCATCCCTAGTATAGATGACCAAGAAAACAGCCTAAAGAAAAGGTGATTATGTGCCAGCAATAAAGTGGAGAGAAAATAAAGACACAATGCATCTGATACTAAAATATGAACAACCTAGAGTGAATGGAGCAGGAATCAAGATCACAGAAATTAAAATGCTAAATTGCCAAGGCAAGAACGAAGAAGATATACAGATATGGTATGGAAAAAGGACAATTACATATTAAAGGAATAGTGCTCACTCTTGATGGATGGGCTGAAGGAGTGTTGTGAGCAAAGCAAGAGTTATGACAGGACAATGGGACCTAGTTGTGATAAATGCAGAAAAGGAATGTAAAGATCAATGGCCTAAAATTGTGAGGCTGTTGACTTGGCTGTTGAGGGGGGACCATTGCAGATACTCCGCCTGAAGAATGTATCTCTTTGTTTCAGAAACAATGGCACAGTGAAAGTTGGAGACAATTGCAAGTGTGCTTGAATCTTTGATGTACCAGGCATAGATGAAGGAACTGCAGTCCTGATGGAACATTATTGGACCTGTGGATCGAGAGCATATATAAAGCTACTATCAAAATGGGGAGAAATTTGCTCACTGGTGCTGGTCAGCTTACCAGCCTTGGTAGTTCCACAGAGTGACCTACAGATTACAGAATTTCCGATGATGGATGCCAACCTGAGGAAGAGATGATCTCTACATCGAAGATGACAAAAAAGAGAATTACTTCTCAGCAACATTGGTATAAATCTATTATGACATTCCAGGCTAGCACAAAGCAATCAGCAGAACAGCAGTGATCTTTACATCTATATTCATGCCAGGAATACAAACTGTGGTAAACACAAAATGGCTCTAGATTATCAGATGGGAGCTACTACAGATGATTAATACAACAATAAAATGATTTAATGCAATCAGAGAAGAGCTGGGGGAAATAAAGCGTATGGCCCTCCAGAACAGATAAGTCTTGGACTTAATTACAGCAATGGAGGGAGGTGTGTGCACCAGGGTTGGGCCGTCTTGCTGTACATTTATACCTTCCTACTCATGATGAAGAAAATTAAACCCTGACAGAAGGAATAACTATTCTAACAGACCTGCAGATAGACCTGCACACAAAGATGGTGATGGAAGTCGATCAAATTGAAAATGATGATTGGTTTACATCGTTGTTCTCATGGATTGGCTGGCAAATGTTTGTAAAATGCTTGGAGCAATACTAGTGTTTGTATTGCTAGGCTGCTGTCTCATAAGGATCATCATGTGACAATGTAAAAAGACAGCCAAGAAAGCTATTGGAATAAAGATAATGATTGACATTAATACTGTAACTGTTGAACAAGTGCAAACTGAAGCCAGTATTCATGAGAACATAAAAAAAGCACCTGTGCACCTCCTGGTTCTATTATCCATCAGAAGAAATACGTGAGACGATGGATATTCTGTGCACCAGAAGGAGATTGTTGTCTGTTGACCTGGAGTTTGGATGAACATATAATAAATGCTGGTCACCTGAGCGGGGTGACAAAGATATGGGTCCCGAAGAAAAGAAAATATGATGGAGACGAGGCGAAGAGTTTGGTCGAGAACTCAACCAGAGGAGGAATGTAGAAAAGCAGGTGAACACCTTCTCCCTGGACTCCACCCCCTTAGCACCATCCCATTGTAATGATAGATAAAGAGACACAAGTGGGAACCAGTGAATGAATCCTTGCAATATTCCTCTACCACGTCGAGTATATGAGCGAAGATATCCACTCAGGCAACCATTTAGAGTGTACCCACAAGCTAACAATGTAGAGGAATGCTACCAAGAAGGATGCCCCTTGTCGAGCTGTTGAAATGCAGCCATGAACATAGTCATAAAGAAGATATAAAAACCTATGCTGAAACAATATGACAATACTTAAGAATGATGATGTAACTGGAGCACTAAGAGAATTATGTACCTAATTATACAGTATTCATGAACACAAAGAAGAATTAAGTGACTCACTGTCAATAACTGTAAATACACTGTAGAACACGGTAGAAAGAACATATATAGGATTGCTTATAAGAGGCATGTATTCAATGTTTAGGATGACCATTAGAAGAAGATGGGCGACGGCTTATGTCAATCAACCCAGCTACCTCAAAATACGAGCCCGGGATCATGAAGTAAAAAGATGATAAAGAGGCTGTTTTTCCCTTGCAAAATAAAGAAGTACATTGGCCTTGGACAAAAGATGCTATTTTGAGAGATTAAGGCAAAGTGCGAAGGAAGTCCAACAAGCAGATCATGTGTGAAAGACATATTTCACAAAATTAGGAGGAACAAGAACATTTACAGATGCCAGGTATTTGGACATTTAAAAGTGAATATTTGAATCAAATAGTGTTAAATACATTTGTCAAAATTGACACATTTGTGGTCTCTTAAAATTTGATGAAGAGCTTGCAAACAAGTGCTATTCATTAGGCTTGAAACTAAGATAATGGTGTGCCTACACTCACTTGAATGTTCCGGGATAGTGGAGACTGGCAAGGTCAATCTTCAAACAGAGGACACTGGCATGAGTCCCACTAATGAGAGAGGGTAGACTATTTGGGAAATCAAGGGGAGAGCTGACATATCTCAAACCTGGGTTTTGTTTCTATGTATGTTCTGCTAGTGAGTCAACTGTCTAAGGTTCGATTTGGGTTGCAAACCAATCAGAAGAGCCTGTGAACCTGTAGTCCCTCTAAGACGAGGTGGCACTCTTATAGGAAGGATCGGGATGCAGAAGTTAATCAGACACCAATTAAAAGATCGACTCAGGAAGTTGGCAAAAGGTATGCTGTTTTATTAACAATTATTTAAAACAGGGAGTACAACGGACATCGACGGACATCTAAAGACAAGGTCTCAACGATTTACAGAAAAAAAACATGCTTTTATTGTAAAACGTCATCATCACTGACGTCACACTACTATTGGCAAACTGTAAAAACCTAAACTGCATTGTGGTAGGTCTATTTGAAACATCTATATATACTTTCTATGGGTTATGGGGTTGTGAATGGATCTCTACTGTCAGGAGGGCAGCTAAGACCTCCTCTAGTGCAAGTCATCTTTATCATCATAAAATAAACAATGATTCATTGGGTCTCAAACCATAGGGCTCTTTGATACGTGGCCCTTTATAATTGGTTGGTATGCGTGTACCCTTCTGGAATATTTCACTTACCAACAGATAGGCAAGTTTGGGGCAGGACTTCCCATAGAGGCTTTTAGCTCTTCCTCTACACTCCCCCCTCTGGTTGATTCATTTACCACTCTTTCACCTATCTCCATATTTAAATATCCTCTCTTGAAGAAATGCTTATTTGGGGTCCATATCTTCATCACTCCCTTGAAAGATCCTGCTGATTTCACAGTATCATCAACACTCCAAACCATGTGACTGCGTTGTCCATTTGGACTACAGTAGTTCCATTTTCCCCACATACATCTTGTGGTCTCTTGTGTACAGGAACTGTATTCCTTCAGGTGCATTAATGCTGGCCTTTATACAGTCTCTGATCTCTTCATAAGTCAGCTCTTTGGGTTGCAGCCCAGATTCAACATCGATCATGACATTCATTCCTACTACTTTCTTCGTTGTCTTCTTGCACTGTGTGATTATCATCCTGATCACACAGAATCCAAGTATTATCACCACCAGTAATACTCCAAGAAACTTAAAGATGTTCACCATCCATTGTGGAACACATGAGAATGTGCAACATGACTCCCCAGTTGTGGCACAAACACCTCCATCCATTGCTGTGATCATATCCAAGACATATATATTCTGGAGTGTCATTAGTCCTATAACTCTCAACACTTCTTTGATTGCGTTAAAACCCTTTATGGTAGTGTTGATCATCTGCAAAAACTCCCACTTAGTTATTTGTAACCATTTGGCATTCGCCATCATCTGGATCCCTGGCATAAAGATAGTCGTGAATACTGACACAGTCTTGCTGAAAAACCTATGTTCATATGGCATAGCATTAAAAGCTTCTATTGATTTAGCTGAGAAATAGTTCTCCCTCTTTATTCGATTGAGAAATCCAAGTGGCCTATTCTCCTCAGATGAGCATCACCTTTTGAAAACTCTCCAATGTTCAGGTTGCTCCTCGAGATCACTAATGCTGCAACATGAATAATAACTATGGAAGATAGTCCTCCCCAGTCTCTGGGTAGCTTCATATAAACTCTGGATCCACAGGCCCATTAGTCATCCATTATCACTACTGTCCCATCCTTCATTCCTGGTACATCAAAGATTTGGTTGCACTGCTGATTCTCTCCAACGTCTCGTGCCATTGTTTCTGAAGTACAGTTCTGCACTTTCTAAGGGGACTATCTGCACTGGGTGTCCTTTATCTCCAACCCAGGTCAGTAGCTTGGCAAGTTTAAGCCAGAGGGGTTTGCATCCCTTCTCCACACACTCTATTGTTGGCCTGTGATGTCCTGTTACTGCCACTGATCTGCATACAACTATGCCTTCTTCCCATCCATCTGGTGAAAGTACTGTTCCCCAAATCTGCATCTGTCCTCTCTCCCTGCATCTTCAGATTTCGTCTTCAGTCTTTCCTTGGCAATTAATAATAATAATAATACGTTTTATTTATCTCCTATCTGATTCATGCTCCCTTCATTCCAGGCTGTTTGTATCTTATCACATGATCTTTGGTGTATGGTCTTGCTCTTGTTTTCAAATCTTGTACATAATCATCATCTTCTGGCGCTGACCATTCTGTCACCCATACCAAGGATGCTGTTTCACCCTGGATTTGACTGCTCGTATGACAGAGTGCAAGGCGAGTCAGGCAATGAGCTGTCTGGATGTCTATTTCTATAGCCAGGAATATCTTATAGTTCTCCAATGCATAAGGTAGGAGAGCACAAACATAGCAACGCTCCTCTGAGGTTCTTTTTTCCTACTTCTTTCATGTGCTCATACCACATGGTATTCCCCAAATGTGCTGTACTGTCTAGATCATTATTTAACTCATAATCATCTTCTCTTATACCTCTTTTAGGTTTTTTTCCTTGCAAGAAGAATATGTGCAAGCAACTCATGAAATACATCAGTAAACATCATTCCTACATGGGGGACCATAGGGACACTCATTAGTGATATAGATGACTTCACATGTGTCACTGGTGTGGGGATAATCACATATGGCCTTGGCCTTCATATAACAGGTATGTTTGTAAGGGTCACTGGTGTGGGAAGGATCAAGGGAACTGCTGCCTTTTTTGGACCAACAATGTAAACAGTGTGTACCAGAAGAATCAGGAAAACAATGATGATGTGCATATATTATACACCAATACATTAGTCCCCACCAGCGGTGATTCCTAATACGTCGCTGGGCGCATGCGTTGTCTACTGATGTATCATTATTAGGACTCCACATTATGCCTCCGAATTTCTTTTTTCAAGAAGGAAAAACTTCTTTAAACAGGCAAATGTGTCAAATGCTGAGGAAGCTGCAGGATTTTCTTAATGATTGCTAAAAGCAATCTCCTTATATCTGGACCATTTTTAGGATCATGCAGGAAAACATAAACGTCAGTACTTCTCCCCACCAGTGCAGAATATGCTCGCAAAATAAAAAGAAAAAAGCCAGTAAGAGCAGATGAGTGTCGACATCAGACAACACCATAAGGGAGACCAAACAAGAACTCAGTGAGAAACTAATCTGGAAAATGATCCCTCTTCCAGTCATTAAACAAAAACTCAAGATCTGGCATGCTTTTCAGGACTTCAATACTTTCTAAAGTCCAAGTTCAAAAGATTTCTGTAGCTCAATCAACACTTTGCACGCCTGCTATAATATCTATAAGGAGTCTTCACAGAAAGCCACAGTCCAAATGCACACTTACATTTATTTACTCAGCACATTCTGCATCCTTCTTCCTCGTCATCGAGCAAGTCTGCACCTGCTGAGCTACTTCGTGTTGACATGCTTCTGAATCAATGGGTGGGGGTGGATTGGCCTCACCAGCATGCAGTTTAACATTGCACAAATGAATCCAGGCACTTCTTTCTTGGACTTTTACTGCTGAGGGAGTAATGTTCTCAATGATGTAGGGACCAATAAAAAAGGGCTCATCCCACTTCCTAGTGAATTTGTTAATTAGGATTGGGTCTCCCACAAATAGTCTAGGTAAATGTAATAATTCCTGTAATCCAGTTGCTGAATGGTCTTCATCTGCATCCTGAAACCGACACCCCTTGCTCCTCTGTTGATTTGAAATGACAGAGATACTAGCGGTCATACATGTCAAATAATCACATATCTCATTTCCTAGCATTTCTGCTGTCTTCTGGGCATCACTTCCATTGCTCGATGGAGGAGTCAGAGGCGTTCTCAGTCACCTACCTCTTACTAGTTCAGGGGTTTTAGGTGGTGGTCTGACCCGGGCTGATTCCTTAATGCATATAATGCTAATGGTAGGCGATAAAGCCAACCCTTCTTTAGGGTCAATTCCAATTTTACAATTCTCTCTTTGAGAAGACCGTTGAGTCTTTCACCTAGTCCATTCTCTTGCGGCTGATAAGCAGAAGAAAACGCATGTTTAATATTCACTAACAAACTTATCTGCTCAAATAATTCATTAACAAAACGGGGGCCATTATCGGATCTCAGCACCTGACATTCCCCATCTTGGAAATACTTCTTGTACTCAAAACTTTGCTGCACAAGTGGAATCAGGGTGTGGACATGGACAGCCTACAATCCATCTCCAAAAGGGACACACTACCACTATCATATGCCTATATCCACTACATACTTGCAGCATATCAACATAGTCAATATGTAAATGCTGAAAAGGACCATTCAGTCTAGGGATGACTCCCCTGATTGTTCGCAATGTGTGCTCAGCAGTAAACTTTTGACATATGATGCAATTTACTACATAAAATGCAAGGTGGTCTAACAGATGTGGTACAAACCAGTCCTCTGCAATAGTTGCTGCAAGGCTTTCCCTAGTTACATGCATGGGGTAGTGCAGCTGTTCAAGTGCTACCTTCAATAATGCTACTGCATCACTGGATTTCCAGTGCTGTCCTGCCGCCATAATGTTTCAGTGGAGGACAAAGAACATCTCCTATTTTCCCACAATTCCTTCTCATCCTGTGGGGTATACCCTTGATGCTCCATCAACTGTGTTTTTGGTAAATGATTAAATCCTTCTTGCATTATCATAGCCATAGTCATCCCCCTCTTTATAATAGGAGTATCAAAAATCTGCAACCCTTTTGGCTTCTTCTTCAGCGGCTATGTTTCAGTGTGAAATGAAATCAGTTCTCTTAGTATATGCTGCGATTGTTTAGCTATTGCAATGGCTACTGAGAGCTGCAGTGCCTTAATATGCCTATCCAATGATACTGTGTGTTGCATTGGAGTGCCGTTCGCTCAGAGGTATCACCTTCTTTTCCAACGTGCTAGACCTGCGCACACGGTTGACTTCGGAAAGGCGGAGTCACTTTACAGTGTTACTTCCTCCCCTTCATATTTCTCAAGCGTGATAATAAGTGCCACCAATTCTGCTGCAACTGTCGCAAAATGAGATGGCAGCCTTATGCTTGCCACCATTTCAAACTCCCCATTTTATCTGTATCTCACTACAGCTGAACCAGTTCGCATTTCTGCATTATTTTGATCGATTTCCGATGACCCATCAATAAAGAGAAACTCCCCTTCCGACAACGCATTTCCATTTACACATGGTAGGTCATCATATGACTCCTTATAGCTATTGCAATCATGCACATGCTCACCCTCTGCCACGGGCTCAGCTACCAATGTAGCAGGGTTCACTATCTTAATTGCAGGTTCCGATATAACAACTTCATACGCGGATGCTCTCTGAGATGATAGCGTACCCTTGGGCTTTTCCAAAATAGCAAACAAAGCTTGTTCATCAAATAATGTAATTGAACACCCCATCACAATGCTCGTAGCCTTCTCAATAGCGAACGCGGCTTTTGCCAGCGATTGTTTACAAGGATATTGTCCTCTCATAACTGGATCTAAAATCACACTGTAATATGCCAGAGGTTTATACTCCAGGGTAGTGCTGTGTGTAAGCACTGCTGTCATAACTGTCCCATTTGTGTGCAAAAACAGGCAGAACTGCTCAGAATAATTGGGAATCCCTAAAACTGGAGCTGTACAAATTGCTTTCTTTAATTCATCAAACCGTTCCTCCATTTCCTCAGTCCATTCTATTTTATCCTTATTTACTTGTGCCTTTTTGAGAGCCTGCAAATGTGGTCTTGTGTAGGAACTATAATCAAATACCCATGCTCTAACATAGATGCATAATCTAAAAATCTGTTGCATCTGTTTTATTGTGTGCAGTTCTGCTGTTTTCATAATTGCCTCTGCCCTTTCAGGTGTAACCTGTTTTCCCTCATGTGAGATCAACTCACCTATGCAAAACACCTCCTCTTGACAATATTGTAATTTTTCTTTGTCCACTTTATATCCCTTGTCTGCTAGAATAACCATTAACTGAATCAAGTCTTCCCTGCATTCATCTTCTGTTGTGCTGCAAACTAAAATGCCATCTAAGTACTGTAGCACAACACTTTTCCCGTTCAATTCAATAGTGCCTAGGTCCATTTGGAGGACCTTATTAAAAATCGATGGAGACTCATAATACCCTTGAGATAAACAAATGCTTTTCAACTAAGTTTGAGAGTCCTTATGCAACGGGATTGAGAAAACACATTTTTCAAGTCAATCACTGTGAAATATCATGCATCAACAGGGATACTACATAGTATCGTCGCAGGATTTGGAACTAGAGGAAACTCTGCCTCTACAATCTGGTTAATTGGCCTCATGTCCTGAATTAAATGCCACAATTCACCCTTCTGTTTTTTCACAAGATACATTGTGGGATTGTACAGTGACTCTGACATCACTAAGGTACCCTGTTCCATTAATGCTGAAATAGTCTTAAAAATAGCATCTGCCTCTCGAGACATGGGGCACTGTCTTGCTCAAGGTAAAATTGCTCCTGGCTTTAGTTTAATATTAACTTCTCCTACCGCCTTCAATAGGCCTATGTCATCGGGGCCTGTAGTCCATAACAAGGTTGGCACTTTTTCTAAGTCCTCCTCAAAATATTCTGGACATTGCAGCACTATCATCATTTGCTGTGGGGCCTCTCTTTTCTCTATTCTAATTCAATATGTAATATTCATCTCAAATATCAACTCATTGTTTGCTGGATCATCTTTCAACAACTCCTCATCTGTGACATCTGTCAATGTATACCCTTCCCCATTGTCAATCACTGTTCTCCATGGCCTGCCCTCATCCCATCCTGTGAGCATGGCCAATTCCCCTTGTTCTATCGCTGCAACTAGATCTAGAGGAATGACTGGACCACCTCCTTGTCCATAGGCATATATGGTCTAGAAACTCATGAGGTATTCTCATAGTCTTTCCCACTAAGCCAGGCAACCATGTTAACGAAATACGTATCCCATACAGAAAAACTTAATATTCGAGTGGCACTCCTTGCAGAGCCATAAGCCCTGTAAATGCCATAATAAATGTGTCCATGTTTAAATAGTGTATCCCAGGAGTGGAACACGCTATGCCATCATCAGTAAACAAAATCGTCATGTTAAGCTTTGTCATTAAATCTCAACCCAGATTATTGACTGGTGTCTACCGTGAATACAACCATGGTGCAGACATGTCACATTCTCCCACAGAAATTGGCAACTTTTCAGTAAAAGTAACTCTACTTGTAGCTCCAGAGAAGCCTTGAGCATTCATGGCATTTCCCAATAACGGACATTTTCCCTCCCGTATACATGACCGAGTTGCCCCTTTGTCTACTAAAAATGAAAATGATTTGCCTCCTACTGATACATCCCTTGGTTCCTCTTTGGGGTCTGGTGTTACTCATAGTACTGAACACATCAAGTTACCCTGTGAGCTGTCCTAATGTGGATATATGCTCATCCCAGTACCTGTGAAAGGACTCCCTCCCATCACAGTGGCACCCCCCACTCTAGGTGTCATTAACTGCCCTCTGTTTGTGTTCTGATGTATTTACATGGGTGCGTGTTGTTACTGCCCTTGCGGCGTATTCAATGGTGCTTGCTGTAATTTCTGTGCTTGCTGCTTTTGTGGCACTTGCGCTTGATACACTGTCTGATCTTCTGCAAACCCATTTCTAACTTGAGGGCTATATGCCGGAGGGTAAGCTGTCCCCCTATTGAAAATTGCACGTTCTGTACATACGCCAGGCTTCCACACATGAGCGCAATGTGGCCTGTCATGCCACACACCCAACATACAAGAGGCACCCTTCTAATATGCACTCCTTGCATATTCTGGTTGTCATTCTGCACATTCTGAAAGCTATTTTGATTATTTTGAAAACCACCCCTTCCTCTAAACCCCATTCCTCAGCCTCTCTGCACGAACCCTTTTCCTTCTTGATCCGTCTGACTTTGATTATTTACCTGCGATGCACCCGTAGGTTGCTGCATACTCAGCTCGTCTCCGTTTGTCAAAACTGCCCCCTTCTAAAAAATATTTTAACTATTTCTTCTGAACTAGCTTAGCTTCATCAGGATATTGCACACTCAGGGCTCTCCAAACATCTGCTCTACAATTATTAAATGGTGCTCTGTCATGAGCTGTATTCTGTGCCGTGACACTAGAGTAGCCTGCTCATGCCCAAATGTCGTCAGCCCTTTCCCCAAGAATGGCTGCTAGGAGTCCCTTAATGTCCCCTATAGATAGAGTATTTCCTCCTGTCATTTTCTCTAGCTCATTAATTCATTTTCCCACACCCGCCATTAAACTGGGAAGTTTACATCTTAAATTATCATTATCCATCTGTGGCCATGGGATATCCTGTGGCCTAGCGCCTCCTTTCTCTAACAAGGGGAACTGTATGTACCCCTATCTGCCATCGGCTCCCATTGTCTGCCTATCCGTAGCAGGGACAATAGTTCTGCATCGCCTTCTTCCCGGCAATGACCTTAGTCTGCTCACATATGGTGGTGATTCTCCTCTCTCACTATGCGCTCATCCTTTAGGGTGCTTGGGATATGCAATAGGGTCTGGTATCCTATCCTTAGGTTGTTCTAAATCTGACATCTTACTTCCTTGCCTGACAGCATGCATCCCTCAGGACCACATGCATCTTCTCCCTCCTCTCCATTGAAGGATTCCCTTTCTTTGTCTGACATATCTAGTGCCCAACTAGTATGATTTGTGTCCCTTTCATCTCTGTTCAAAGTCAGCGTGTCCAAAGACAGCGTCCTATGCTCGGGACTGAATAGGCTTCCTTTTTTGCCTCGTGACCAGGCAACTATAGATCGGTCTTCTTTTCCTTTGCTTCCTGATACACCTTTGTCCTCATCTCCTGATAAACTTTCTCCGATGCTTCCTATCTCAACATTCTCATCTAGGTTTACCCTAGATGATCCTGGTGTTGCTTCCTTCAACAGAGCAAACTCTGTACTGTTTATTCCAAGTGGTTCTGCCACTTGGAATAAACAGTGGCAGGAGGAACTTATCTACATGACTCTGTGATATTGGTGGACATGGTTCCAATAACCCCTTTCGAATATGCTCAATATCACATTCTCTCTGTGTCCTCTTTCACTCCATTTCTTCATCTAATTATCTTTGTTTCTTTGCTTTCCATCTGACCCTTTCTTCCTCTTTCCTTTTCTCTTCCCTCTGCTCATATGCCTTACGCACTTCCTCTTCTTCATGTCTTGCATTCTTTTATCTCATAATTTCTGAGCGTCTTCTTCTTCTCTCTTCTTTGCTATCCTATCCTGTTCTTCAAGTGCTCTCCGCTTGTTGTCATATTTCCTTTGCCCTTCTGCCCTTTCTTCCTTTCTTTACTGTTCTTCCTGATACATGTGTTCTTGCTGCTTTCTATTATTTCTTTTATTCTCATCTTCCCTCAACCTTCTTTCCCATTCTCTGTCTTTTTCATCTTGTTCAGCTTGGTCTTCCCCTTCCCTGACTTCCTCGAAGCTTTTCCCATCAAGTTTAAGCAATATCTGTCCACCCATCCATTCGTTCTGTACAAGCGTCATCTCGTCAGCTTTATCCTTTTCCCCTTTCCATCTCTTAATCTCTCGTTCTATATCTGTGGTCACGTTTGATAGATCACCTTTACCCCCCTTGTTCTGCAAGGCCTTAAAGATTTCTTCCTTTCTCTTATTTTCTTCTAAACTGTCATTACTGCTATACGCAGGTGGCTCATATATCTATTACTATACCAATTACTATACCATACTATACACTTCTTTAAAACATAAAATTCACAAACAAGCAAACTAGCCAAATTTCATATACACACCATGACACCTCTTTTCCCTTAGCCCCTAATACTCCGATAGGAGTTTGAATTGTCCCCTCTATCACAGACCTGTCTGAATGCAGCCTACTTTTATACACTTCAATTTTGGAACACCTTCTACGCTCCTTGAGTGAGGAAACTGGCCTTTCAGTTGCTACAAATCTCACCTTAGCTCTTTATCATATATTTTTGACGTTCCTCGTCACACACTAAAACCACTGCCCGTTACCTTATATTACCACAATCCCACCCACACAGTTTGCCACACTCCTTAGCCTACTCACCATTCATGTTTCAGCTCTACGCCCTCGGAATCGTCTCCCCTCATTCGATCCGTCCACTGTTGCCTTCAGCCCGCTCGACATACGTAAATATAGATGCATCTCACCCTGTATGTTAACAGTCTAAGCAGAAAAAAGTATATTCAGGAGTGATCACTTGATAATTGCTTTCCGGGTGACCACTAAGTTGCATCAATCCTCTAATACAATTCTTTGTGGACGTTCTTAGCAGAATTGAGCTAGTTAGAGAGAGAAAAAACAATCTTGTAATAACATGTATTCTTTAATTCTTATATAATAGAAAATGTGATTTATATAAAGACAGTTAGAAATCCACATTAACATCTGTGTTCCTCCATAATAAATATGTCATAATCAAAAGAAAAAACAATAATCTTCATTGTACTTAATAGAAAGACAAAACATTGAACAACCTGATAATCAAAATTAAGGTTTCAATATGTAAACTTCGAAATGAATTCTACAAAGGGGAAACTTGAATGCAGTTCCCTTTTCAAAAATTAAGGTTTCAACATGTTAACTTCGAAATGAATTCTGCAAAGGGGAAACTTGAATGCAGTTCCCTTATTCGCACACCCTGTTTATGGGTGTTTTTGAAATAATTCCCTATATCTTCCCCTGGTAATTACTTCTAAATTAGTAGTGGTGACAGGAGTAGGTGAGAATTCCAAAAAGTTTTCTTTAGGGCTTGACTCTAGCCCGGTCTCTGGGTCTTTTGTGGTAAAAGAATTCCTCAGTCCGCTCGGCACCTGTGGAAACCAGGAGGGATTTTGTCAAAGAGGGGCCCGTCCCACCTGTATCTTCTTTACTTGCAAGTTTTGTCTATATGGGCCATTCTCCACAGGACACTTCACTTCCTTCCAGAAGATGGCGGAGGCTGTCAGATTATCCGAAAATCTCGAGTCTACTAAGTTGTTGGATCTTTATCTAACCATCTGACCCGCTACCACTTGAACCCGTAGGCCCTCTAAGGTGAGATGACACTCTTAAAGGAATGATGGGGATGCAGAAGTTACTCAAACATCAATAAAAAGATTGACTCAGGAAGTTGGCAAAAGGTACGCTGTTTTAACAATTATCTAAAACAGGGAGTACAACGGATATCGATGGATGTCTCATGGCAAGGTCTCAATGATTTACATAAAAAACATGCTTTTATAGTAAAACTTCATCATCACTGACATCACACTATGTGGCAAACTATAAAAACTTAAACTGGATTGTGGAAGGTCTATGTGAAACATCTATATATACTTTCTATGGGGTATGGGGTTGTGAATGGATTTCTACTGTCCAGTGGGCAACTAAGCCCTCCTCTAGTGTAAGTCATCTTCATCATCATAAAATACACAACAATTCATTGGGTTTGAAACTATAGATCTCTTTGATACGTGGCCCTTTATAATTGGTTGGCATGCTGTACCCTTCTGGAATATTCCACTTGCTAGCAGCACTCAAGCTGGTACCCCAGGTGTTGGTGGGCTGGGCTTGACCATGCCTCCCCACCCAATTAGCCCGACATCTATCATCACTCTTACTCTCTGTCATCCAATGAGCCTTTGAACATGGCCTTGCAAGCATCACAACTACTGGGAATAAAAGGGAATAAAACATGAGCATGTTCTCATCTTCTCGTTCAGCGTAGTCCGCTCAAGTCTATTTCCATCTAAGTCATGTCACTGGAGAACATGTTTCGAGCTCCTTCTCTGTTTTTAATGGTATTAAAATGAATACAACTTGGCACTCATTGGGCCTCATTACAACTATGGTGGTAGCCATGCCAGTAATTACCGGCATGGCTGCCGCCGGAGTTGGTTTTTTACTGGCACCCGGCAATGGTCAATTACCAGGGCATTCCAGCCCTGCCGGACCCGGTAATTGCCCGTTGCTGGTTTCCAGTATTTCTTACTCCCCATTCCCATTGAGCCCCATATGTCTCAATGGGAATGGGGAGGCCAGTAGAGCCGGCACCATCATTAATGGTGCTGGTGCTACCGGGTAGGTCTGCTTGCGGGTGCTGTTCCACATGGCAGGTCGGCTGACAGTCACCCACAGGCAGACCTCGTAGTTTGCCGGTTCGGTAACTAAGGTACCAGCAAGCTTACCGGTACCATACTTACCGGACCGGCAAACATATAATGAAGCCCGTTGTGATTTTGCTGTACCTTGGCTCGTCTCTTGCATTCATCGTATCTCTTGAAACTAGACAAACAGTTCTCGGCTGCACTGGCCTTTTGACACTGGACAAGACAAGCCTTTTCAATTCTTTCTTGCTTGTCAGCTACTTTTGTTAACTGCGCCAGACTTCGAGCTCCCCTGCTCATGGGATCCCAGTTTGTTAAAACACTATGTGGAACATCCAGCTTTCTTATGTATACGCCTGAATTCTATTCACTACTTATAGCAAGCCTTTATGAATAGTTAGTCTGCTTGCATTACAGCATCTGTACAATAATAAAATGGTTTGCATTTTCTTCCGTGCTTGTTACAGGTCTGATCTTCATTTTGCACAAAAAAGGACACTCGATTCTTTACTTCGTCACCGGATTCTATATTTTCTCTTTATTTATCGTCTGTTGTCTCTTCTCGGTGTGTCACCTTACGTCATGTGACGTCACCAGTTTGCTCTTTCATCCATCTTCTCTCGCTCTTCAAGGATCTTTCCCAAGAGGCTGTCAGCTATTTGTGAATACATACAGAAAGGTTTTCTCAGTGGGTACCTTGCTTCAAAGGCTGCTCGTGTTATTGGCATCATTACAGTTGTCTTGCTTGTCACCATTTCTAGTTCCCAAAATATAGGCAATTTTAGGGCGGGACTTCCGGTACAGGCTTTTACCTCCTCCTCTACACTTGACATGCACTTTTACATACAATGTTGCAAATGACTATTCGGCTGCCATATTCTCTGCTGCACTCAGTGTACTACGTATGTAGAAATATCTCAGGGTGTGTCCTACAGAGAAGGGGCCGAAATGAGAGACTAAAACTCATGCATTCCATATGTAGGCACATTCCCCTAATCCAATTCCACTCCTCGATAGGTTTTTGTAATATGGCCCTTAGGATGACATCACAGATGACACATCTAGCATTATATAAACTAAGTATAATCAAGAAAACGTAATCCTGCATAAATCAATTTGATTCACAACAATTAACCCTGCTTTCCTTAACTGAGATAAAATCAGTATTTTACCATCTTCTTTGAGTCTATCTAGTTATTTAGTCTGAAACATTTTATTGGTAATTCCATACTGCACAAAAGACCCTTTAAGGTGATAGAGCACAGAGAAACCTCACATACTATACAGAGTCTCCCATTGTCTCTGTGAGATACACAGACCCTTCAAGCCAGGGTATCAGAACATTGCATCTGGCACACAGGACCAAACCCTCTGTGATTATATCTTCATGGTAATTGCACACAATTGTTGTCTTTAATATGATGGGCCAATGTAATTTTATGAACATTTGGAACATATGAATTTGTACTGAGCTATGACACAATCACGTTATTGTGTTACATGATTATTTTTAATCACTCGCTGTCCTTACTGTGTCCCTCAATCACATCATTTTGTAAAAAAAATGGTGTTCTTTTGCATAATCACGTTGTGCTTACATTCATGCTATTGGGACGTACAATCGCGGTATTGTATTGCATACTCACATGCAATCGTTGCAAATGTGTTTGTCAATTAAATTATAGAATTGCATAATTGCATTACTGTGCCGCATATCAGATTATTGTGTTACTCAATCACAACATTGGGAATGTAGTGTTCGTAAGAGCAGAACAAGATGGGTAAGATAATGTATCCAACACATGACTAGTCAAAAACAATCACTATGTTTCAAGTTACCACAAATCAGCGTCTATGGATGACGTATTCATCTGCCTCTCAACAGTGTTTCAGAAGATAATGTACAGGTTGGGGAATATTTAGGTCATTAAATATCTCTGAAGTTGTTACACCAAAAATAATCATTGTGGACTTCATACAGGGTATGCATGGGCCAAAGGGTAAATCTGAACTGTAGTCATTCTTGGGATTTTCAAGACCAACACCATGAGACGCTTGACATGGAAAGATGTGCATTTTGCTTTGTACATGGAATGTCAGTTACAGTTTGCCAGAATCAAACAGGAAATTGTAGAAGCACCATAACTACAGACTTAGAAGAAGAATATATTGATTGTAGAGAATAATAGCAATAAATGTACTACAGTGCATATAAGTCCCTTATTTTTTAATGTACTTATTGTTTGCTTGTTAAGCGCTTATACAATAATAAAATACTATTTCAAAGCACCCACAGGGCAGAAAGTCAGCGAGCGTGGCAAATACATTACAACACAATATCTAAGAGCAGAGGGGGGAGGGACAAACCTACTATGCCTTGTGAGTATTCAGAACGTCCAAGTGCAGAACGAGTCCTTGTTGTATGTATATATGGTTAGGGACTGTGTGATTCATGCCTGGCATATACCTCTGCCGTTAGACATGTCAATTTAGGATTTGAATAATAACCACTTTGCATTCCAATATGGATCTTATTGCACCCAGTCTCTAATCCCAATCCAAACCTAGACTTACTTTCCACCCAAAGAGGAGAGTAGGGGTTGGCGATATGATTCTGTGTGGATAGTGAAATGTCTAAATCAAATACACATACATGTGTCTAATCACTCGCCTGCTCATGGAGCTGACGGTAACACTATTAGACTGCAGAGGGGATGACAGTGGAGACAGAAATGGTATCTGAAGTAACTTTCTCAAAAAATGCCATATATGAAAATGGAAGTTGGGACGGGCTGAATTACTAAGGGTAAAGCTGAAGAGCATGCAGACAATGTGTGACAGGAGCTGGCAGGGGCATAGCGAATGGGCTGATTACAGTGTACCTGTCTACTTGAGCTCTGACGGCTCACATGTATGCGGTGTGTGCGGGGCCCATCTCCCACTACTAACACCAGGCAGGATATGGCACCTCCCACACATCAGGGAAACCAAAGACGCACCCAATCAGAAATACTGTATCACTCACACACTCTTTCCAGATTCCACACATACGCACAGAGACACTCACATTTGAACATATCAAGCAAAACGGATTTGCATGTTTCTTCATATGTTGTATGATGCGCAAAGGGATATCTATGTAGGTAAACATGTTTTATTTTTAATTTTTTTATACTGCGCAATAAAAAGGAATTAAAGAACCTGGCCTTTAGTCCAAGCAACATCATTTAATGTCAGATACTGTGCATCGTTCCATACCAAGTTAAACGGGTATGCGGACATTAAATGCTGCTTTAAGTTTAAGTTAGCGTGCTTAACACAGTCAGCAAACTGGGTTTTCCGTAAACGAATCTAAGCAAGCACTCTACAGTGCACAGGGGAAGGTTCGCTTCCATCTCAATAAAGAATGTGTTTTTATACATTGGAGGAAAACGCGTTGCTATGGAAACTTCTGTGTTTGAAGGAGGAAAAGCAAAGGCTTTTATCGAATGAGAGGTTTTTGATGTGTCAGGCCATTGTTTCTTTCATGCA
Organism: Ambystoma mexicanum; assembly: GCF_040938575.1. Classification (NCBI taxonomy): domain Eukaryota; kingdom Metazoa; phylum Chordata; class Amphibia; order Caudata; family Ambystomatidae; genus Ambystoma; species Ambystoma mexicanum. The sequence goes on along the minus strand of NC_090927.1, from coordinate 652,152,295 downwards.
AAGTTTGATTGATGCCTTCATCTATCTAGCTTAACATTGTTCTACAAGGAACATCAAGCTGCATGTGTATTCTAATATACTGATTTTGGAGTAACAGGCTGTTTTATTACGAGAACGCCCTTTATCTAGATTGCAGATGACCAACCCATTTCACCCTAAAATATGTTTATACATATATAGGGACTATTGTTTGCTGGTAATTCAAATAAGAACGGCAGTCCCCTTCATAATGCCTGCACTTCCAGATCTTGTCCATTGCAACATAATATGCACAATGTTCTTGAGCACAGCCAAGAGCAGTACGATTCCTCACACATATTGCCATTTTTTGTTTGTTTCTGCATCGAGTACACGGTGTCCAAAACCATCATGAAATGTACTCGAAACGCAAAGTATAGGTGTAGTAGGAATGTATCTTTGTGCCTGTCAGAGATGTAAGCTGACTTTCGTTACAGCTGTCGCCTTCGCTGTGCTGAGCTGCAGTGTAGCCTGTATATGACTCCCTATTCCCAGATGAACTCCCCGCCCGAATTTGATTTAATAAAGAAACAAGCAGAAATCACAAACTACGTAATCACATTGTACGAAACCCAGCTACTCCTTCCACCGCCCCCTTCGATTAGGTTTCCTCTATTTTTAATGTTGGGTTATGTTGGTGGTGCACTACTGCCACCTACGTAGAGAGCATACATATTTGAATATGTGTGCAGAGATGGAAGTAGGATGTCGTAGGTTGCAATGGGTATTGCGTGGCTGTACTGCTTGTTTGTCTTCATTTTCTTCATTAAACACCATTGCAGTGCCATACATATTAAATACATTGGGGGTCATTCCGAGTTTGGAGGTAGCCATGGTGCTATTGGCACCATGGCTACCTCCAAACCCGGGTCCGGGTCCAGTCTGGCTGAATGGGGACTTACCGGGTCATTCGGACCTTGAAGGACCTGGTAAGTCCCCCTTCACTAAACAATTCCCCATTCCCATTTGAGACCCCATAGGTCTCAATGGGAATAGGGAAGGTGCTAATTACAGGCCCGCAAATAGCAGGCCCGTTATTAGCACCCTTGTCCCTTAGCGGGACCCGCAAAGGACGTGTGGTCAGACCTCGGAATAGGGCGGTAAGGGTTTACTGGTACCGGCATCCTTACCGGTGCCGGTAAACCCTTACCGCCCAACTCGGTATGAGGCCCATTGTGGCTGGTCTCGGTAGCCTGAATTCTTGTGACTTCATTAATAATGAAATGTGTGAAAACCCTGGCGCACATTTCTGGACGTTCAGAGTTAATATCTGTGTAGGGTGTTACGTAGTCTCTAACCTTCCCAAGAATGTCATCCTGATCACATGCTTTATCACAAACACCTCTCTTGATTTCCTATTGCACCATTAATATCTCCTTGACATCGTCTTTCTCATACTATTTACTCCTTTCCCCTTCTTCCAGTGGATTTTTCTTCTTTTATTTTACAAGGCACCTGCCACAATATTTTTTTCACCAAAATGCTCCACTACAAAGACCCATTTTACAATGATTCTTGATGCTCCATCACTTCCTGTTAAATATGGCCAATCGAAGCTTGTGGTCTGTGCTGATGGCAAACGACCTATCCCACAGGTACGACTTGAATTTAGATACCAACCACATTCACGCACGCGCTTATCTTTCTATTGTGAAATTTCTGGTCACAGGATCCTTAAGAGTACTTCATGTAAAGGCTATTGTGTTCACCCTGACCCCCAACTAGCATCAGTACTGCTCCAATTCCTGTATCATGAGCATAAGTATATATAGTTGTTCTAAGACTCTTTCTGTAGTTATGGTGCTTCTACAATTTCTTGTTTGATTCTGGCAAACTGTAACTGACATTCCGTGTAAGAAGCAAAATGCACATCTTTCCATGTCAAGCGTCTCATGGCGTTGGTCTTGTAAATTGTGATAAAAAGTCTGTTAATGCCAAGAATGACTACAGTTCATATTTACCCTTTGGTTCAAGCATACCCTGTGTTTGTGCCCCCCCCGTCTTTGATGTGCAAAAGAATAAAACAAACACACCCCTGATGGGGAATAAGGCAAAGAGAGCAGGCTGCGAGAGTTCAAGGCAAGGTTTATCTAATGAATAGTATTCAAGAGATATCTGAGAGCGCTCTGCACTAAGTTATCATTACATTCCATTTTATAAGGTCAATGACGCAACTAACATAGGATACTACGTTGGTCCCGGATTGGTCAGTTCACTCGATGTCTCAGGTGGGGTGGCATCTCTTCATCCGGGTTGGTCGCTTGGTTGGCGGGAGGATTGACGTCAGTATGGGTGAAGGTCAGGTCGCTGGGAGGCAGGGGGGTCACTATCTAAGCTAACATAATATATTCTCAAAAATGCATGAACTAAATAATAATTGTTCAAAGACCTTCAGTAGTTTATCATGTCTCTATAAAAGTCACACATATATCTAAACTATCAATAACATTAGATTATACAAGTCTTAGGCTAAGGGTCTTGACCGCTATAATATACTGGTTGAAGTTAAGGTCTGTACTCATAAGAATCTCTGGTATGTGGCATTTGTTAGTGGTAGGCAACGATATACTGCAGCAGGGGTCTAATGTTAGTAGGGGATCTGCTGGGTGGGCATCATGGCTTGGTCAGTGGTCTGGCACATGAAAGGAATATCTTGCAGGGACCCAGGGTCACAATGGCAGTAAGTTTCCACTGGCGAGGGTGCCGAAGGGGCAACGACACGTTTGTGGAGATGGACGAGCTATGTGCTTAGCTCATGCTGGTTCACATGCAGGACAGTGATCTTAGAGGAAGAGTGATGTGTTACATTTATTATGTGTTGCAAGCATCTCCTGCTTCAATGTGAGAATGGGCCCGCAGAGTTTTCCAGTCAGAGTGAGAACGAGGGTGGGGGCCATGTGCCCTGCGCGCCTGGCCGTGCTGCTGCAAGAAAAGGGAAGAGAAGCGTTTTTGTACTATCGCAGTGAGGCCTAGTCACCAAGATGGAGTCGAAAGGGGGTACAAAAATGGATGCCCCGTGTCCTGCTCAGTGGTCTCATCTACGCGAAAGTCAACCAAAGTTACCATCGCATAAGAGCAAGGGGCGAACCCACTACTGGAGGCACTTGGTCCGAGTTTTGTACTGAGAAGTAGAGGACGCGAGGAGCCTGATTGCCCCTCGCTGCCACACACTTGTATGGAGTGCACAGTGATTGTTTTAGGTCTAACACCTTCAGAGATATTTAATGACCTAAATATTCCCCAACCTGTACATTAGCTTCTGAAACACTGTTAAGAGGCAGATGAATATGCCATCCATAGATTCTGCCCCTTCCCCAGCCCAGTACTGAACAGGTGTGAAATGTTATTCAGTAAGACAACTGTACCACCCTTATCCCAGGCAGGCACAGCAGGAAATGGACACAATCTAAGTTGAAGATGACACGAATAACCAAAGTAACAATGTGACATTACATGTGCATGCATTACACACAAATCAAATGTACACTCAACATGAAGAACACAGACACTAGGTAACACATGTACTTATACATGAAGAATATTGACATAACATCTATAAGACGTGAAGAATACTAACAAAAACAATGTATAAGCTGAATGCAACATGAAACATGACCAACACATCTGATTATTAAGATAGAAATGCAATGTAATGGGCAGCCATCTTTTCAAAAATGAAAGATGCAAACTGCTTCTAAGTAAATGAAAGGCGTCAAGGCTTCATGAGAACTCAAAATGCTGGAATCATAAAAATACAGATCAGTGCAAGCTCAGCCAGCAACTGGCAACCACAGTGAAGGTTACCACAAACTAAGGGCGAGTCAGAACATTGCAGTGAAAGCAATTCACAGGAAGCAAGGATACTCCCAGATTAATTATGTTTTTTCTAAAAAAACAACCAGCCTTTCTAATCCAGGTACAAGACAACTATAAGCCAAAAGACTCCATGAAGAATAACTCAAGAGTGTTCCCAGTGGCAAGAAAAAACATACCACTCGAATCAATATTCCCAATAATTGAAGGGTGAAATAATTTCAAACACGGTCCCATCACACGTGACCCATAAATGAAGAACACTGTATATTCATTAGCACAAACACAGATATGGTGCCTGTCTAACTCCTTACAGGTATCACCAGACATGAGTTCCACACAAGTCAAATACAAAGAGATTGCTCTGGCTCATGGCAGAGAAATGAGGGATTGTACCTTCTTTAATTAATAGGAAAGCCGTCTGTGGACCTTTGTCTCCCTACTCCTGTCTGGCTCATGTCTTGGTGACCTCTCAGTTGTCCAAGGTTGGTCAGTAAGACACCAAACAATGAAAATATCTAATGTTATGTCACCCGTGAAACAAGGTACCAGCCAATTACTTATTGTAGAGATGATGCCTTTTTACAGTTATACATTTGGAGGTGGTCACAGGAGGAGCCATCAGACAAGTGGTACCAAATTAGAAACCCCTATAGAATTTATATGTAGCCATCACTACTAACCATTCCATGCCCCCATAGGTTTTGGTAACCAAGATTACAGTATGATGTCAGTTATGACAAATATTGAACATATAAACCATTGTTTTGATAAACATTTCGAGAGCACCGGGAATTATATGCTTGTGTGCTGTCCCTGCTTTATTTTGATTATAATAAAGCTGGGTTTTGCCTTGCAATTTATCTATTTCCGTTATTGAGTCTGGTTTGAGCTGGATCCAGAACCTCTGTGTAATTTGAGACTTCCCAGGCCGTCTTAACAATGCACTTGCTGCTGACACAAGCCAAATGGCATCCTCTTGCAAAGGAACAGAATAAAAGGCTTGATGAAAGTTGTCAGGCCTATGGACTCTGGGGTAACATTATCTGGTAATAGATTGAATGCAGATCTAACAAACATAATGGGCCTCATTACAAATGTGGCGTTAAGGCAATAGCGGTGCCGGTAGTGCTACCAGCGCCGTAGTTACCTACCGCCACATTACGAGTTCTGCTTGTGGGTGCCGCTCTGCACACCTGGTCACACCAGGCGTGCAGAGCGGCACACACGAGCAGAACTCGTGATTGCACTGGCACCGTTATAAACAGTGGCGGTGTAACGATGCACCTCACCCCCATTCGGCCCTATGGGGCAGAATGGGGATCGGGAGCCCGGCCTTACTGGCACCCACAAATGGGCAATTACAAGTCCATTCAACTCATAATGGGCCGGTGATGGCCCATTCGCGGGTGACGGTAGTGAGTTTGGTGGTAGCCGTGCCCTTATTAAAGGTACGGCTACCGCCAAACTCGTAATGAGGCCCAATGTGTTTTCACCTGCAAAGTCTGTGATTAACTCTGCAGTCTTTGGTAACAGAAATGTTTCAGCTTCAATATTTCAGAGTAAAGTTCTCTGAGATCAATGCATAACTGTACTGCAGACTTGACTTCATGATATATATGATATGATTTGATATGGCATTTATAACGTGCCTGTACACAAAGTGTTTCTAGGTGCGACAAGACAAGGAGGGGGCAACAAAAAAGGGAGGACAAAACAACAATCTTACTAGGCCTGGTGTCAATCAGATTGTGCAAGTTCAAGAAAGGGGGGATGGGAGAAGTGCCGAGGTTGGGTGGAGGATGAAGAAGTGCAGGACAAATGAGAAACAAGAGTGCAGCCAACGGGTGGTAAGTGCGGGTATTAGCAAGTGCAGCTAGCAGGTGGCAAGGAAGTGCATGAGAGGGGACTCTAGGGTTACAGGTACAGACCACAAGTTCAGGGGAGCCAAGAGGCAGTGCGGGAATGCAGCTGGACAGGCCAGGACTTGGACACGAATTCAGAGGGTGACCAGTGCATGGGTCAGGCAGGTGACAGGAAGGGAGAGGTAGAGAGAAGGCACAAGCAAAGAGAAAGGTCTTGAGTTGCTTCCAGAAACCGGAGATCGTTCTGCTCATATTTCAGAGAGGCAGGAAGGCTGTTCCAGAAGGAGGCTCCAGTCGAAGAAATAGATCTGCCCCCAAATCTATGGTTGGAAAAGCGACTGACCCTCAGAGAGTTGGAGTTGGAGGAGTGAAGATCTCAAGAGGGAAGATATTTAAGAAGAGAGAGTTGGAGGTAGTGTGGTCCCAGGCCCCAGAAAGCCCTGTGGAGAATGCAAAGTGTCTTCAACTTGATTCTTGCCACCACTGGCAGCCAGTGAAGGGATTTCAGAGCTGGAGAGATATGATCCCTGGGCTTGAGACCAGGACAAGTCTCGCAGTCCTGTTCTGGATGAGTTCTGAGGATGGAGAGTAGAAGAAGGAAGATTTAGAAAGACGCTGTTACAGTAGTGCAGCCTAGATACGTCAAGAGCTCTGGAAAAGTGAGTTTCTAGGGGAAGGTGAGGAAGGTAAGAATAGCTCTGAGGAGGTGCAGCTGGTAGTTTGACTTCTTAGAGATGTCAGATATGTGAGGAGAGAAAGATAATGTGGAGTCGAAGATGACACCAAGGTTATTAGCCTCACTGGTAGGAGCACGAAGAGGGCCCAGGGTGGACAGCTAGAGGGCGAGAGGAAAGGAGGGAGCTGGTGTTCTGATGAGGAGGATCTCAGTTTCACTTGCATTAAGGCAGAGATCATTGGCAGCAACCCACTCCTGAATTGCAGAAAGACAGAAGGAATGAGAGAAGGAGTTGGGCGGCTGAGGGGAGCCTGAAGGAAAGCTGAGTGTCATCTGCATACCACTGATAGTTGGAGCAGAGGGCGGCTATGCAGTGGGCAAGAGGTGCACAGTATTGGTTGAACAGCCAGAGAGAAAGATTAGACCCATGGGGAACATCACAGGTAGAGAGAGAGAGATAGAGGAGAGGAAGGACCCCAGTTGGACCTGGGAGAGTCAGTCAGAGAGAAAGGAGGTCAGCCAGGCTAGAGCCTGATCAGTGATACCCAGGCTGCTACGGAGCTGGTTGAGCAGGATGGCATGATTGATTGTATCGCAAGCAGAGGAATGATCGAGGAAATGCAGGAAAGAAGGGGGGTTAGAGTTAGGGTTTGAGAGCAGCTCATCACAAATTTTCAGGAGAGCAGTGTCCATGCTTCTGGCTGCTCTGAAGCCAGAATGATGGTCATGGACAAAACCAACAGTTTCAGCATGAAGGTTATGCTGGGAAATGGCCAGCTTTTCCAGGAGTTTGCCCAGGAAAGGAGTAATGGAGTTTGGGCAATAGTTGGCTGGACAGGAGGGATCAGCAGGTTTCTTAACAAGGGGGTGCACAAGGGAATGCTTCAGAGGGGATGGGATGGTTCAATTTGTGAAAGAGTGATTGCAGAAATTGGCCAAGGCTGGAGCAAGGGTGTCAGTGTGGTCCTTGATGGTTTTGTAAGAACAGGGAAGAACCTGTTTTGATGAGATTTTCATAGATCGACTTGTCTAGAAACCTCATCAGGGGTGTACAAAAGAAAAGAAGAGAAGGGCCACAATAAGGCCAAGAAGGGAGAAGGAGGGTGTAGAAGAGGAGAGGGTGGACAGGATGTCCTGGGTTTTAGCGATACAATGAGATGCCAGGGCCTTGCAGAGGGCCTGAGAGGGGACCTGAGAAGTAGAGACTGCAGCAGAATTGTCCAGCTCCTTGCAGATTTTAAAGAGTTCGGCCGAGTTGTTAGATGCTGCATAGATGCGTGCTTGGATGTGCGCTCTCTTTGTACCAAGGACAGAGAGTCTGTATTGCCTTTGGAGAAGGCGGGAGGCTAGTTTGTCAGAGGGTGTACCTGTTGCCCTCCACATCCTCGCAGACACCCTACACTTGTATTTAAGGGTGACAAGGTCTGAGTCATGGCAAGAGTTTCACTTGGATTTGGGCTTCAAGCAGATCCTCATGACAGGGGCAAGTACATCAAGGGTGTCAGAGAGCGGTGAACGTTACAGAGAGTTGTGTCAGGGTGTGAGTCAGCCGAAGGTGAAGAAGGAAGAGAGAAAGTGGAGGTGAAAGCCTCAACTGACACGTGCTTCATGGGTCAGATGACCGAGAAGTTGTGTGGCAGAGCTGGATTAGAGATAGAGAGAAGAGAGGAAGGGAGAAAGTGATCACTCCAGGAGAGAGGAGTGGTGAGCGGGTTAGAGAGGGGGAGGTATGACGTGATCAGAAGATCCAAGATGTGCCCTGCAGAGTGAGTCAGGCCTGAGAGATGAATAGAGAGAGAGAGAGAGAGAGAGAGAGGGAGAGAGAGAGAGAGAGAGAGAGTGAGAGAGAGACGCGGAGGTTGCGAAAGAGTCCAGAAGAAGGACAGAAAGCATCCAGGTGGATGTTGAGGTCTCAGAGAAGAAGAAGTTAAGAGGTAGATGCAAGGAGGGAGAAGGTGAGGTACGGCCACTTGGAGAGGAAGGAGGTTACCTGGCAGGGCGGCTGTTAGATAGTGGCCACAGTGAGAGAGAGGCCAGGAGAGAGAGAGAGCCTACAGACTAGGCATTCAAAGGAGAAGTAGTCGTGCATAGGAATGACAGAGGCAGGGATCCACTCCAGGAAGATCAAGGCTCACCCCACCGGTGTGGTTGGTTCTGGGCACGGAGAGGATCTTGTAGACATTAGGGTGGAGAGTGTCAAAACTCGCGACAGATCTGGCCATGAACCACGTCTCGGTCAGACCGAGAACATCCAGATCAAGTTCTTCAAGGAGACAGCAGGAGTGTTTGACAGCTGAGCAAGAGTTGAGCGTGGCAATGTGGAGCTGGTTGCCATTTTTGAAAGACTTCCGTGGAGGGTACAGATCTGGGGTACACCCTGAGAAAGTGTATAAGAAGCCTGAGGGTGGGCAGAGGAGGAAAGAGAAGAGGGCAAGGTAGCCAAGGATGAGGAAGAGGATGCCAGCAAGGTGGCGGAAAAGGGAGACAACAGGGGAAGAGGCAGAGGATCCAGAAGAGGGAAAGAAGGGACAGCAGGAGAAGAAAGGAAGTTGATAAGGTGCAGGAAGCGTCCATCATTAAGGAGGAGGTTGGCCTTGAATCAAGAGAGTGCAGTTTAGGAAAATATTAATGATGGTTTTGGAGGAGTGGAAGGGGGCCAGGAAGGTCTCCCAATGGATGCCACCATTAATGGGTCAAGAGGAAAAAGGAGAGAGCACAGAGACCATATGGAGGGTACATAGGCCTGGAAGGAACGACAAAGAGGATGTTGGTGAGGGTCTGTCTGGAGGAAGCATAGATGTAGGTATCAATGAGAAGGAGGCCTAGCTTGGAGACCAGGAAATCCCTTTCAAACTCCTTCCTCCCAGACTTAGTGAGAAGGACAGGATAGTCAATAGAAAAGCAGTTCAAGAAGATAGGTGAGACAGAGCGCACCATGGGGGACACAAGAGAGAGACAGGAGGGAAGGGAGGTGTGGAGGGGGGGCACTAGGGTTGGGACACAAAGAAGAGGGAAGCAAGCAGACAGACAAATTACAACCCAGAAGAAAATAGACAAACTAAGTACACATGGGACCTGGATAGAGAAGTGGGTACAGCAGTGAATAGCAAAACTAAATTAATGGAGCAGACTACCAAGGGAACCTAGAAGAACAGAAGAGCACAACATGGATGCAGGCAGTACAATGTGAGGAGACCACCATGAAGTAGAACTCAAGCTAAAGAACAACCAATCGAGGGGATCTAGAGGAAAGAAAGAGAAGCAACAGGAATGCCAGCAATAAGATATGAGCAGCAATCAGGAAATCAGACGAACAGAGAAGGAGACCTGGGGGAAGAAAGAGCACAACAGGACACAGGCCAGTATGAGGTGAACAGCAATCAGGATAACAGGGCATTAGAACAGAGTAGTAGTTGAAATAAATCTAGAAGTGGGAGAGCACAGCAGAACACAGGGCAATAAACACAAGTGAGGGAAGTGACCGGGAGGAGGGACATGGCAGTGGAAAGCGATGGTAAGGGCCCACAAGGGAGCAAGGACGCGTGGTTGGTCTAGGGATGCAAGGGAACACAAGCCATCTAGGGATGCACTGAACGACCGCAGCCCCAGGGGCGAGGGCACACACGGTCAAGTACGCGAGATAAGCACACAATCAAAGAAGCACAGGAATTATTGCAGCCTAAGGGGCGAGCAAGAGTACGCGATCAAGGACAACCGGATACCCGCGATCAAGGGATGTGCGGGAGATCATGCAGCATAGGAGGCGATGACAGCATGTGATCAGGTATAATGGGGAACCATGTGAACGAGGGATGTGCGGACGTCCAAATAGCCTATGGAGGGAGCAGGCGCATGTGATCAAGGATAACGAGGGAACCACACAATCAGGGATGAGCGTGAGAACACGCCACCTAGGTGGAGTGGGAGCGCACATGAGCAGGGATTGTAAGGGAACCACGTGATCGAGGGATGCACGGGAACGCACATATCCTAGGGAGGCAGCGGGTGCATGCGATCAAGGATGAATTGGCAACTGCATGGTCAGGGATGTGTGAGAGAACACACCGCCTAGGAGGTAAGTGACTATAACAACTACTATGGGCCCCCTACTCTGAGGCATCAATTGTTTTTAATATATCCGTTTTTTTACTAGACTCTTCTGCTCATCTTTCAGTTCACACCTCAGGATCATCAACCCAGGCCTTACTATAGAAATGTACGGTATAGCATTAGCTTTCAGTTAAATCTGGTGTGCAAATCCAGTCAAAAATCCAATTTCAGTCCTAAATACCTTAGATTCTCATGACAATACTTCTTCTGCAAACATTATTTTCCTCTCTTCTGGCTTTTCCTCATATAATGACAGAACCTGCTTGGGGTATGTCAGATCTAGCAAAATGGATATTTCTGCTTGATCATCCCAAGAGAGAAGATGTCCCCTTTGTTTACAACATAGACCTATGCCGCAGGTCTTGCCATCTTTATATCATAACGTTGTTTCAAATTCCATGATGATATCTATGAGTACTTAGGCATTTAAATTTGTCAATCCATGTTTGTGTGCCAATTGTGTGCCAGGCTCCCCTTTCCAAGAGGACTTCAACCGTGACTCCATTTATTTGTATGCACGCATGGTTTTCACCTCTTGGTTGTACCACATACCGCACTCAGCATGGATACTATTTCCCTATCTGTATCGCTGTTTTTTTGTATGCAAACACTTTCTGAACATGCCCTACAATGTCTTTGTTAACCTGAAGCATCTGGTCATGCAACACAGCACAAATGTTTGGGAACAAGAAATATGTATCCTGGGAGCCAAGAAGCACAAAAGGATTAAACAGTGAGCTGGCCATTCAAAAAGGATGTTCGAGGAGGGGGAAAAGATTTGCGGTGTCTGAGGGAATGAGAGATAAAGTGGCATTGTTAGGTCATCACGGACACTTACGAGAGAGCAATTCACATTTTAGGTCCTTTCACCTCTAGACGGGCGAGTCATGTAAGTGTACTGGTGGTGATAGACTTATTGTTGAAATATACCGAAGTCTATATGCTGAGTGACACCAGTACTCTTAGTGTCATCACATTTTTAGAGTCATTATTTTGGACGGAGGCAGTTCCTAGGATGGTAGTGTCAGATAAAGGGTGTTATACAAATAAAAAGAGGCACCACCTTTTTGAATAATTATTTCAATTATTTAAATAATGTAAGTAATGTTCTTGGCTCTGGCCAAAGCCTGGATTGCACCTTCCAGAGATGCAAAGAACGTACAAAACTGGGGTTTCCCCACCAATGTTGGCCTCACCCTTGCGGTAAATACTATTCAAAGTCTATACATAATGATGAAAAACATTCCTTCTTCTGGGTTCTGTATATTATCATTAATTAGTGTAGCTCCATCAATATCATAGTTTCTTCAGTGGCAGAGAAAAGTGGTCAATGCATTTCAAACTCACTGTCCTTCATCAGGGACATTTCTGTAATTGACATAAGATATAGACTAGTCAGTGTAGTCTCTTAGAAATAAAGTGTTCTGCATAACTGTCAGTTTACAAGTAAGTGTACTGGTGGTGAACGACTTACTGTCAAAATGGCATGAATTCCATGTGCTGAGGCACATCACTCCTCGGGGTGTGATCAGATTTTTAGAGCCATTGGAATGGTGGGAGCCCTTCCCTAGAAAGGTAGTTTCAGATGATGGGCCACAAGAGAATATAAGAATTAGTTAGAGGATCATGGCATTGAAGAAGAAACCACAGCCCTGTATCGCCCAAAGAGTTTTGGGCATCTGAAAAGGCTTACCCACACCCTGTTGGATGCCATCTGCATGGTGGTAGGCACAGGAGGTGTCTTGGTTAGGGCCATGATGGAAAGGGTGTTTCAACACAGACTGGTTCTGCATACAACTGCTGGAGAAATACCATTGGAGATGCTGAGGTGTTGAAAACCAAACACATTTTTGTATCCCTTTTAGATGGATAGGTAAGGGGTGAAGTTAGCAGATATTGGTAGGGTGAGGTTTAAAGCTCTCTAAGCGAAAGAAATATATGATGATCTCAACCGCTGCAAAAGAGTGGACAAAGAACTAGAAAGTGTGGTTAAGATTTGGTTTCTCTGAAAGGCTAGAAAAGGGGAACCAAAGTACTCAAAAAATATGAAGGTGTGGTACGATGTAGTCAATGTTAGGTGAGTTTAAAGGGGAAACTATGGAATAAGGAAAGGATGGCAGTGGTGAGCAAGAGTATTGCTGTGTGAGGAAACCTCACCAGATAATTCTGGGGGTAAGGAAGGGAGATGTTAAGAAGTTGGTGCATATCAACACATTGCCCCTTCTCCCAAGAGAGAAACCACCCACTTTGAGGTGAACCCACTAAACAAGACCCTCCGTTGGGGGTCTAGGTAAGTGATACCTCACTGGGAGTGAGTCTCTTCTTGGGTACGAGGACTCCCATTCCATCAAGGAACTCTCAGTCCAAACTGCCCTTTCTGCATGTTTGGATGCTGGAAAGACTTTGGTATTCCCTGTTACAACCATAATCAACAAAGATCCTTATTTCACTCTATTGGCTTCAGGTAATGCTGAACATCACCTGACTGCCATGATCAACGAAGACAGATACAATTCCTCTTTCTACAATGACTTGTATAATGAGAGAACAGAGTGTGAATGGAAGAGATTATCTTATCTAGGGAGGAGAGCAACGTCTATGCAGTGGCGAGCCTCGCTAGCAACGTTGCCAGTGGTAGCATGAACGGAGCAAGACCAGCTAGCTAGGGGCTGAATGGCAGTTGCTTTGACTGAGAAAGAGGTTCCAGTGGATGGAAGAGACAGGACAGGAAGACAACTGCCTTCTCTGGTGGCGCGACCACTGAAGAACACTAGTGGGCCTGCCACCCAGAACCTGAAGCTGATACAGAGACAAGAAAGGAGTCCAGGTCCCCAAGCTCCACCAAGCAAGTGCCTTTTCCACTGAGAGAAGTACTGATGGGGAAAAGGACGCTACTGACTTGTGGATACCAGTGAGACCTGTGACTGTTCGTTTCCAGGAATAACAACACTGATGCAGGTACGAGAAAAGAAAGAATAGGATGGGCAGTCAGCCCCCTTAAAACAGAGTGAAAGGGATACGAACATTGTATATCAAGGCTGGAATAGCAGCCAAATGCTGGAGAACGTAAGAGAATCTAACAGGCACAGCGCCACACTAAAACTGAGTGAAAGATATATGAACATTGTATATCAAGGTGGAATACGTGACAAGGCTATTAAGGATGGACACACATATGTCCTACAGGGAACAAAGTGAAGCGAAGGTGAATGATATACAGCAAGGCGGTCAAAGTGCATGAGGGCACAGGAATCTGCAATAACTGTGCAAGCAGACGCTGCAAGTTAAATACTGTATTTAAGAAACAAGACACTTACCAAAGAGCCACAGGAATTCAGGTAGTCCTAGTGTCATGAAGGAGGGAGACAGAGAAGTGTCCTGTCGAGTAAACCTTGAGGGATTTGGACATTTGAAATACAATCTGAGAAAACTAAAAGAAGTAACAGTTTTCTTTATAAAGGGGTAGAGTGAAACCCATACAGAAGATAATTATATTTTTTACCGAGAGACTCCATCTTACGATTGTGAAGACTAGTCCACATTGTGTTCTAAAGGAACTTTGACACTGAGAGCAAATCTATTACAAGATGGGCCAGGAATAATTCCCTACTGATGCTATTGAGCAAGTCTCCCCTTTTTCTTTTTAGTTAGATGTTTTCTGAATTGGTAGGCCAGTGAGTTGGCTAGGATTCGAACAGAAGACATTTCATTTTGGACTTGACGTGCACCATTAGTTTGAGTTCGCTAGGTAGGACATTTCTCTCATATTGCAAGGGCTAGTGAGGCAATAAACATCTTTAACTATGACCCAATGGAGTCCGGGTCCTTCTGGTACACTACAAGAGGTAAAACCAGGCACTCTGTCACTAGTGACTATAGACTGAGGGCCTAATTCATGGAACTTTTGGCACTGTGAAAAGGATCTTTGCACTGGTGCAAAGTGACTTTTTAGTGGCAACAAACACCCTGATTCACAGAGCAGTGCAAAGTGTATTTTTGCAGAACGTACTCTTTGCACTGCCCATTTAGTGTGGTGAAAAAAGAGTACCGGTACCGGTGCTACCATCATGTTCTGCTTGCGGGTGCCGGTACGGCCGCCAGGTCAGGCCTGGTGGCTGCAAGGGCACCCACGAGCAGAACTCCTAGTATGGCGGTACGGTAGCAACGGTGCCCGTAACGATACCAGCGCTGTTGTTGCCTTACAGCCATACTTGTAATGAGGCCCATTCCATCAGGCAACACCCATGAGGAGGACCAGGAGGATCTTTGAATTTCTGAGTGCAGCGTGCATGAGAAATTCAGCATAGGACGGCATGCACTCAGTTAGTTTCTTGCCTATTCTGTTCTAATAATTCTTTCAAAATGTAATTTATGAATGCTTCAGGTGCTCTTGGTTATTCCTAGTAGTTCAGTCACATGCATGCTAAATAATCTACCAAACCTCCTCATACACACTCAAAGGAATTCCACAAACACTCCAACAGGGGAAAAACGTTCTGTTATTATCCAACTCTATACGCTAAACAAACATGCATTCATATTTCACTTCATCCAATGTGACTTTAATAACATTTTGCAATTCAAAATGTAATCCTTACAAATAATATACAGAATTCCATTTCCTTATTGGAAATACATGCCCAATGCTTTTACAAAATAAAATGAAACTTCTATTATTAGGATAAGTATATTTTACACAAATAAATTGTGTATAATCTTTTATTATATAACATCACTTAATTCCGGACAGATCTCAACAACTCTATAGCGATATTTTACTTTCTATGCTACTATATTTGTTTCTACGTATTTCTAAACACGTTTAAACCTCCTTCAAGAAGTCTAGATCTGTCGTCCTGGCAATAATTAATTATACAACACTATAGTGCAATATCTTAGATATCTATATGTGTAAAAATCATCCTGATGATTATCTGATAGCCTTCTCCATTAGGCGTTCATGTCTCATTTCATCTAATAACAATTCAGGTGCTATAATTGAAAACAATAAGTATAGCTATACCAACATCACCATAAATGCTGTTACTAATCATGGCAAAGGTATCAGTATTTTGTTTTATGAATAGTTCTGTTCTCTTAACTACCAATGTCTTCAAATATACCAATCAGCTATTATATTACAAATGCCTCTCCCTCACAGCCCCCTCTTACCTCTCTGAGAAAGTAGTCAGAACCAGCTCTTCCAGGCCTAAAAGATCACACTATTCCAACCAATTAAACAGCCCCACCTTCAAACGGGCAAAAGCTGACGGCACTAGCTTCCCGTTCATAGTTCCAAAAGAATGTAATGCCCTACCAACCGCCCTAAGGAAGGAGACCTTGCACCTGTCCTTCCGCAAAGCCCTCAAAACGAGTCTCTTCAACTAGTCCACACTTCACACCTAGGCTCTCCCCATCGATACCTATGATCCTTATGCTATTAGATGTAGCCGGTTTTCCTGTAACCCTTTGAACCGTAGAGCCCCCATCCTCTGTAGCACTGTACTTTAACTGTTACGTGTCCTATATTAGGTTCCCTGTAACCATTCACAAGAGGCAGGCCATCTTTCTTTCTTTATCCTGTATATCTTGTGACTAAGTAAGCCATGCATGTAACAGCGCCACGATGCTGGAGGGCTGCTTTATGCGCTTTATAAATGTAATAAATAAATAAATAAAATACATATTATTCTCTATGCTTCATCAAGCTGTTTTTCTCCTAATATCTTTCCAATTTCTTTGGCCTGTTATATAAACAATAACAATGTTCTATAATGTGGTCCTTCCCGCCCTTCTGAAAGAGCATGAATAATTCATATTTTATGTATACTCACTTACATTTTCTGATAAACGGCAGCACTGTATAGCACACATCACTGCATCAAAACTTCAGTGTTCTGAGAACATCATTTAGAAAATCAATGTGGTGTCACGTTCAGTGATATTGAGTCATGACGTCAGGCACGTAACGTCCAATGAGTATTACCGCCTTCTTTAAAGAAGTTAATTTTACTTTACAGAAGCCAAATTCTTAACATTAAATAGCCCCTCCGTATGATTATTTCACCTGTTCTAAAATATCAAATTACATTTGAAGTATTGTATTATTTGCTTTAAAGAAAATTCGCTGTCACTGGCGATTTCTCATTCCTTCTTCTTATATTGGACTTGTGTTCCGTCAATCACATTTTTACTTTCTTTGTGGTCATTCCTACAGAAAAGATTTTAAAGGGATATCATATTACATATATATTCCATTCATTGCATCACATGTCAATGAATGTTTCAATATACTTTCCAATATAGGGGTGATTTAACTTATTTTCACATATTAGATTGTGTCAATGTTGACAGTTGCCACCTGGTTTTGTCCATTTTGCAACTTTCGACTCAAGTATTCACAAAACCATGTCTGCATGTACTAACAAATTCCATAAGGAATTACTCTTCCTAAATGTTATTGGTTCAGGAAATAATGTTCCTAGAGTTGTGTCATCTTTAAGAACTTCCCAGTTTTTCAATATACATTTTATGCATTGACTCTGTGTTGAGTAAATGGTGACATAAACCAAATTCGCAAATGTTACAAGAATTAATTAATTCAGAAATTACTTTGGAGTAAAGGATCAACATGTGTTTCTCGTATTACAATGATTATGCCTATGAACACATTATTCTTGGCTACGCAACAATAAAGAATAGCTCACGCCAACGATTTATTTCGGAAAGTTCAGCTTGTAATTAAATTTGGTGAATAACATAAGATAATGAATTCTTTGATTTGAACTGGCTAACACTTGTTTCGCACATTAAGCCTAAAAGCCTTATCACGAGTTTGGCCTGAAACCTTAAATTATGGTATTACTGCTGCATTTAAGAACTGGCCAAATCATGAGTTGGGCGAGAATGCCATTTGTGGGCTATTTTCGTCTGTTTATGGCACTATTACCACAGGTGCATGGACCCAATGGGATTTACTGCTCCCACTGCAACTCGAGTTGTGGAAGCTCTATTAGCGTTGGGCTGTATCCCAGCAGTTTTACCATCGGGAATCCACCCAACTTGTGATGAGGCCCTAAGGATACTGCTTCTGTGCTTCTTCTGAGCCAATGTGCTTATAAGTATTTATCCCAGCATGTATCAAAAATGTAAACATAGATATTAAATATCATAAATGTAGGCATTTCAATTTAGTAAGGTATTCTTTGAAACCATATTTGCTGTACCCATTGATACATTCAACAATGATATAACCTTATTCAGCCTTTCAAGTTTCTTAAATTAGTTCCAAATGTCCTTATTTTGGTTTGATTAATGTTTATTTCTTCTACACTGTCCCTTTATATTTCACTTTTCTGAAATGTCATCTTTTCCTTTATTTTGGAAATACTGCAGATGTATCAGTGATTCAGAGTTCTGCCTCCATAATGCAGAGATGCACAGCAGTGATCCCACTGTGTGAGAATAGTGCTGCAGATTGTTTGAGTTTGTACAAAAATATCTAACGTCACATTACAGACTGGCTAAAATGATGACAAAAATCCTCTTTGCCTGACAATTTTCTGAAAAACTTTGATGTCTGGTGACCAGTGGGAAAAGTTATTAACCTCTGGGACATTTTAAGACAATGTTTTTCTATTAGTACCAGAAATGTAGGACAAAGTTATCACTGCACTTGGGTGTTTACTACATCAGTTCATAGGGCAACAAATCCACTTCACCCTGGACTTGTGGACCCGTGGTCAAAGCATTGACTACATGGCTATCAACTCATATCTGGTGTCTTTTCCTTCATCTCCTACCGAAAAGGGGTTGCAGAGTAATGCCAGGAAGGAACAGGTGTGTGGAATTCAGTAGAAAGGCAACCTTGTGCATGCAAAGGTTTAAGAGCAGAAGTCAAGGGTGAGTTTATGTCTGGGAAAATCTTTAATAGGTGGAGTCAGAGCGGCTAAATCCTTGTAATTTGCATTTGATTTTGTTATAGCTGACAATGGGGGAAAGTGTTTTGCTGCCTCACACATTGTCAGGAAAATACATGTTCTCTGATTTGCACGTGTCCACCAACTCATGATTCCACACTTAATCAGCACTTGTGAGCATGCACAGGCAATGGTCCCTGTGGCACAGAAGATCAGCTCACAAGTCAGATGCTCTTACTCTACCAAAAATGTACTGTGCACAAAGCAGGTGTGGAACAAATTACAAAAGAATAACCTGAGTGCCTCAGAGGCCACCCACTGGAACTTGTGTTGCTCATGTTGGACAGGTTACATCATGCAGTGTCATCACAGATTACTGCAGCAACAACAACAAAGCTCTATTTGGGGGATTCTGACAGTATGCAAGCAGCAGCTGCTGTCTAATGTCTGCTTCACCCTCTGTCTTTTTAGGGAGGCCACCAGTCTGGTCAAGAAATACAATGCATCCCTCAGAGAGGTACAGCCTCTGATGTACTAGCTTGAGTTCAACTTGATTAACAAGAAGAGGGACTCTACTTGGCAGGTGATGAGGATGTGGAAAAGCTGGTGAGTAACCTCGTTGCAATCTTGTATGCAGATCCAGTTACTTTGAGTACCAGCTGGATTCCTTCGCGGACCCATTTTTCGAGGTATATGTGACCACTTTTCATCCACATGAGTTGGGGAGGGACTCTCAGCAAACATCAAAAGGAGAAGACGCTGTGCAATGGTGCAGCAGCTATTGCAGCATCAATTGTAGAGAGAACACAGACAACAGAAAAAACTGAAACAAGTCCAAATGTTGACAGCTACATTAGGAGTTTCAAGCTTTACCTTTAGCACTGTTTGCAGTTTCTAGGCCACACCCCATGAAGGCCTATGCATGAAAGGCCACATACAGGAGGCCTCCTCCTGTACGTAGGTCTGAATGAAGCACGACCTATAAGAAATCTGGAAGAGTGCACCAGAGCACAGCAGAAAAGTGGGCTATTCCGGGGGAAATGGCAAGAGAGGGGGCATACAGCGGAGTGGGTTCATAGGAGGGGAGCTTCTAAAAGGCACAGAGAGAGGTCTGGGAAAAAAGGCCAACCTTGTTGGTGTGGTCTTCTCGGCCTGGAAACTGCAAGGTCAGTCTTTTTTCCTGTTCTTCAGACCCTGAACCCATAGAACACTATATCACTGACACCTGTTGAAAGCTTTGTGAGCATTGTTGGTCCGCCTGATGGGATGAGATTCTTTGACACACCCTGCTCCATGACTCAATATTCTTTAATGCAGATGGGTAATCAACAGGAACAAGTAGGTGACCACCAGTTGAACATTTGATTGATGCCTATTTACTAGAAACGTCACACATGGGAACAGATTACGTACCCAGTACAATATTTGTACAGCCAATGGTCCATTTGTCTAGCAGCACTTGTGTGAGTTGCTGTTCAATTGTTGTACAATGGCTAAGCTGCCCACCCACAAATGAGCATGCCAAGAGAGTTTTTGGGCTGCCAGGGCTATACCACAGGAGAAGCCCGGCAGTGGTGCATGTGGAACAACTGAGATTGATAAAAATGGGAAGTCACTTCATTGTATTAGAGTATTGAGTAACATCTGCACTTAGCCAACAAACCAGATTGGATGATGCCAAGGAATTGTTAGCTGGAATAAGTCACTAGCAGTTTTGTTTCATAGCTTACTGTGTTTAGAAAGCTGTCAGAAAGGCACTTGTGGCCTTGAACATTTTCTGCGCCACTGGTGAGCAGGTGCTGAAGATCAGGATACTGATCCAGAAGGGCACAGGTGTACACTATTATTTTGGCAGGAGCTTATGGAAGGGAGATCTGATTAGCAGATTACCCTTTCTCAGATGGCGTTACCTGTATCATTGTGTTTATTTAATAAAACATCAAAACATCCAGACTTCTACACCTTTGATGGGTGCCAATCCACCACAGCCACACACTACTTTTTGCTGGCTTTCTCACAGTATGCAGCTACCCCTTAAAGGCGGTTGGTTCTCTCACGGGTCAGAGCCATCCACTAAAGTTCTTAGGTCTCTCACAAGCCACTGCTAACAACTAAAGTTCTCTGACTCCCACAAAGATTACCGCCACCCCTTCCCTTACAGGCTGTGGTATTCATAGCAGGATGCACTCATCCACTACATTTCTTAAACCCTACCACAGACTGTATCCACCCACTGATTTTCTCAGAATCTCTCACAGTGCACTTCCAGAGAGCACTGCTAGTAATACTCACTGTTATTCACAAGCTTTCCAACAGAGCTCTGCCTCCCAAAATAGGTCTCATGTTCATAGATGCATTTGGGATGCCAGATCTTTGAGTCTGCACCACTCTCTGGTAATTCAGTTGTTTAAACAAATGCTTTGGAAATCCCGCCATAGAAACCCATGCTAGATTAACATTGTAGCATTGTTGTCTAGGCTCCACAGCAAGTGCTCTTTAATAAGGTTCTATAAATCAAAGTTGTATACAACACGTTTAATGAGTGTACCTTGTTACCTCACACTCACACAGTATATCTCATGTTTCATACAATTAAATGGCCATTGCTATATTGCAGTATCATGTGTGTATATATATAAACAAATTATGTTGTCATCCATATACATTAAATTGCTTCCAAGTGACTGCTTTCACATATCTTGTTTAGAAACACTGTTCTATGAATTCAAATAAACCATTGAATTTGTGTTAAGGTTCTGTTTCACATTTTTGGTTTAGAAAAACTGTTATATGTGTTCATCAGGCCGACTGCATGGCCTTCAGTTTTGCCGACTGGGCTTTGTGAAGGCTAATATCTTAGTGGTTCATAGTTGAACACGATTCAATGTTTTTCTCCTTTTGTGTCCTAATTCTATTGGTTGACAATTCCATATGTTAATATCAGAATTAAATAGTTACAGATACACATTTTCCAAATATGCATTGATCTCTCTCTTGATAGCAATTTGATTGTGTTTATGTCAGTCCATTCCTTGTATATCGGATTGATGCTATTGCGACCTGCCATGTTTGGCATACTCTGGTGTTCTGTGTTCTCAGGTTCTCCTGCAGACACCTTCCACACTTGAGTATGTGGAGTCTCACTGTGAATCATGTCCCACCCCCACGACTGCTTCATTCCCCCTGAACCTGCAACTTCAGATGGGAAATATGATATAGCTGTATGTGCCGCTCCATGTTGTTCATAACTATGGAGTAGCCCAAGACACCCTGATAGCAGACACCATGCAATGGAAGCAAGCAATAGGATCCAGAATGCCTCTTTAAATAGTCCTGATGTTTCCTCCCAAAATGTAGTTGCAGCAAATGGTTTGAAACCCCCAATCACTTGTGTGGCACCTGCAATTGGGACCTGTTGCTGCTCACAGTTGTCATTTCACTGGCAATGAAGGGGCAGAATAAAAGGGTGTAGGTCTTTTGACATTTTATGCAACACTTTGGCATGCTGCAACTGGCCCTGAGTCATACTAGAACGTGCATATTCTCCCCTGTCAGAGGTGGTGGTGGTTGCAGATAGGTTGAATTCTGGGCTCAGCAGACTCTGGGTATTCATTTGATTGGTTATTGGTTTATATTTCCCATCATTATCTTTCCCAGATTTTGGACCCTGCCCTTGCCTTTCTCCCCCACTTCACACAGACACCCAATAATTATCAATATATCTTAACAAATGTATTGTTTATAACCAGACTCCTTTTGTGTATGTCATTAAACAATATTAACCTATGAAGAGGGTGATAAGTCCCATTCCACAATGGAGATGATTTAACTCTCCTCCCATAGGTGTTCCTCTGTGACACAGTAAACACGCCCATACCTTGTCAAATGTGCACTGCGAGAGGGTAGACTTTGTCTCCCCCAAGGACTCCTGCTGTTTTTGAAAACATAAGCACAGGGTGAGGCTCCTCATCGACGACATCTGCTTTCCCCTCCTCTATCTCTTTACCTTCAGGTAGAACCATAACCTGCTGTTGCCTTGCAAGATTTTGGTCCTCCCCTTGAGGGTTCTATTGATGGACCTGCCCTTCCTCCTCTGCATCTTATCCTGCAATGTGGAGTGCAGCTCTTCCTCAATGTTCTTCACTCAGATAGGAGCTATCCCATCCTCCTCCTCAAAGGCGCTTGCTGCAGCTAGTCACCCCTCCCATGTAATAATAATGCATTCCTGCTCTTCCACTGGACCTGCCTTGGTGAGGATGTCCTTAAGAAGCCCTAACTGCATGGGGGCCTCTTCCAGTGACCATGCCTCCCTTGGCAATATTGTCAGGCTTTTCTCCAATGAACCTGGCACTGCATCATCCCCAACTCTTTCTCCTGGTCCACCTGACAGCATGAATGTATTCACTCCTCATCCTTCAGTGGGGGAAATTCTCCTGCAAGGTATTTGGGCTTTTCTCAGTTCTCCCATTTCTTCATTGTGCAACTGAGATGCTGGGAGGGAAAGTAATGTGAAGGCGAGGGAGGAGGTGGAACCACATGTCTACTTTCAGGCGGAAGAGGAGTATTCCCCCATGATTTATGAGGAGTGAGAGTCTTGTGCTATTTTGTGGCACCATCTCACATGCAGGGACCACACAGCATTACTGGTCTTCTGAATCAGTGTGGGAGGCTGGGGATTAAGGGTGGAGTTAAAAATTAGGTTGAGCCATAAATCGAGTGCCGAACATATAGGGAAGGATGACTTTAGAACCAGGCACAATGGTGGCGTTTCTAATGGATTCAAGGCCTGTGGTGGAGCAGGAGGCACACATGCAGGCTGTACAAAAGGTGGCAGAAGAAAACCCTTGGATGTTCCAATTGTGGGAGGATGGAGTGGTTGCAGCAAGCATCGGGTCAACGGTACCAAGCATGGGTAGGACTTTCAAGAGGAGCATCCTGCGAGGGATTACTGATGTCAGAGATGCAGCTTGTGGTGATGCTGCAGCATGGCAGAGGACCTATATGATGTTAAGGATTCAATGGAGGGGGATGAGGAGATGGTGTAGTAATGAAAGGCACAGGAGTCCCCTGTCAGGAAACAAAGATCTCTCCTTCTACTGAGCTACCATTGTTTTGGGTTTGGCAGTATTTTGACCTGCCACCGGGCAATGGTGTACATTGTGGAAAGGGTGAGGTTTTCTATAAGTGAGGTGATTCAATGCCCTGGAGATGACAGCAATGTGCAACAACTTGGTTTTGGTGGCATGAAGGCATTTACCATATTAATGAGTCACCCAACTCCACTTAGAACATTTCTGACTCAGCTGAGACTACCAACTCCATCCAGCAGTGGTGAGAATGTAGGTGCCATTATTTCTCAGGGCCTATGGTGTAGCATGATATCATATGACACACTATGCCAAGAATAAAAAATATTCCTCCCAAACCACGCCTGCCAAAAATCAGTACCAGTGGCACTGGAAACTGCAGTCTGCAACAGGCCCTTGTTGTCAATGCAGTTTAAAAAGAACTTTTTGTGACATTCCAATGGGAGTGTCCATCTTTGGGCAGAATCACTGTGACCAGTTGATTAGGCGTGCTGGTACCCATTACGTGCATTGCCTGCTGCCTCACACCTGGGAGGAGCTGGTCTCCAAGGTACACCAGCTACTGTGACAAGATATATGCTGCAGCACCATCCTTCTCTCCTGTAGATTGCTGCACCAGGGGGAAGAATGATGCAGTCATGTGTCAGGGATTATACTCTCAGTTTGATTCAGCAATTGTGAAAGTTGCAAACTTGTTATCCTTAAGCTTTTGCAGCGTTTTTTGTGAGAGCCTGCAAACTTCAAGGGATGGCAGCAGTCTGTGGGAGAACCTGTGAAAGTGAAGGAGTGACTGTGCTCTGTGGAAAAGCCAAAGGATTTTAAGGGGTGGCTAGGCTCTGTGGGCGAGTCCAATAATCTTAATGGTGTGCATGCACTCTTTGTGTGAACCTGATAACATTAAAGGGTGGCTCTGCTCTGTGTAAAGGCCTCTTGAATAAATGGGTTGTCTGTGTTCTGTGGGAGAGGAATCTTGCAAAGTGTAAGAGGGGGCTGCTCCATAGGCGAGGAGTGGTACTTGTAATTGTGTCAATGGCAGGACAAAACAAGTACTAGCACAGACAAAAATTGCATGTGCAAGGTAGCAACTGGACAAGGCCTCTCAGTTGCTACTACAGCTATCCATTTCCCAGTCACATGTACCACAAAACAACATTGCTCCCCTCATCATTTGACATTGCCACGTAAAAGAATCACCCACATCGTCTGAGCATGTGTGTTGGCTATGGGTAAATGTTTTTTCATACTCTTCAGCAATGAACTGATTGCTCATTTTTTTAAATAAATGGCATTGGTTCAAACTTGTGGCACTGTGAGGTTTCTCCTGTGGTTAGTGTCAGTAGCCTCAGATATATTAAAAAATCTCCCCCTGACAGCTTAATTTCATCCTATTTTCTGGGCTACACCAACCATTTCTTCAACAGTCTAGCCAATTCATGAGGCAGCAAAGATATTTGATCAATGATGTGCACCTAAAAAGACCAAATGAACATAACAAGGCATTACCTAATGTGCCTCCTCCTCCACCACCTTCTCCCCGATGTCAAATCCCCTATGGCCCCTGACCTGAAGTACTTGTATGCACAACTTTGCCAGATGCTTAACTTTATACACTTTGTGCTTCCTTGTACAACTGTAGAATCCGCTTGTCTAATAGGCAAAGGAAAGGCCCTGTGTGTTGTGATGTCCATGTTGTAAATGCTCTGGCTGGAGGTCAACATGTCAATGGTGAAGTGGAACTTTTGTCCCAAAGCCTATAAAAGAAGCCGTCTCATCATACCCATAACATCATCATATAGTTCCGATACCACCTTGAGAAAGCAAAAATGGCCGCCAGGAGCTTACCAACAGTGATTGGTTGTGTCATAAACCACTGGAATGCAGGGCTTCCCACACATGTATAGGTCAAGAGGTCTGTTGCCAACATTAAAGCCTGCCTTCTCTTGGCTCATTTATGTACCGCAAATCGAAAAAGGGTTTCCAGTTGCTACTCTTGATTCAAATGCACATGATGTGTTTCAGTATAGGTCAGCCTGAGGCTAGCAGCTTGTATGACCACAACACCATCATCCTTTCAATTCACATGAGGTAATGGGTGATGCAATACAATTATGTCAAATGCAACAAGTAAAAGAAACAGCAAAGAGTTTGTGGGAGAAAAGCTTAATATCGCAGTGTTTACCAATGCCATTTTCTCTCTGTGTGGGGCGATCAATTGCATGAACAACCAACGCGCATTTCTACAAGTGAGATGGTTCTGAAGGCAAAAGAAAAGGATTTGGTTTTGGAAAACTAGATTACCAGCATCCTTGCTAGCAGGCGTGGAATTCAGAGTACTGTTACAGGTGTATTTCAGAGATCCTGCACAAGCTGAGCAACATGTAATTAATCCTACAAAACATGTGGTGGAGCAGGTGGCACCGACTGAACTCATTCTTGCATCACACATCTTCCAGTATTGTTTTCTTGTATGCTGCATTTTATTTGCAGACACGCAAAATGCTCCCAATACAATTATTGAATGTTTTTTTTTTTTATGGATGGAGTATCATGCTCATCGAGCACACACATTCACGTGCTGTTGTAAGAGAAGGATTCTTCAAAATTTGAAAAATAATCTGACAACTGTGTTTTAGAATTTATTGAGAAATATGAAACATGTGCAATTCCATCAGAAGCTGATAATGCAGAGTTGCAGGTCAAAAAATTGCATTTTCAAATGAACAAGTGTGGCAGTTATTGGCATGGGAGATGCACGGAAATATAGAATTCAAATGCAGACTTGGTTTCCTAAGACCTGTATGGCCAGCTCCTCAGGTGACAAGTTTTATGTCTTCCCACTAAAACACATTTACCTCTAGCGTGATGAATAATCTCAGTTCATGAATGACTACAAGGCTGTCATTGCTCTACTTTGGAATCAGAACACTGACTTTCAATGGGTTGCAGCTAGCACTACTGCAGTTGCAAGGTATCATGTTGCAGTCAGTTTTTCAGTTTTGACATCAAAATGCTCTCCATTTTGAGTGTGCTGCCTATAAAGGTTGCAACAGACGAACTAGCAGTCTTCCATAGGGATAACTCATCAACATGTTGTGATTGAGCCTGCTTTCTGCCATATCTAGGAAACAAGTGTTCATAACCCCATCAAAAATTAAAAATGTGAAATGGGCCCCAACAGTGAAGAGATTCTAAAAATAAATTGATTGATGCATATTATCCAAAGAGGGCTAGTATTATAGAGATTGTGTGCTTGCATGAAGTAGCAGAACACCACTCATGCCAAAATATGAAAGGCAACAGTGATAGAGGACATTTCAAGTTGTGTGATTGTCTTGGTTGCTGTTACCTGAAAACCACGTCTCATGACCCACATGAAGCTGTCTTGCCAAACTGCAAAAAAACAGAATGTTCTAGTTTTCTATTGTGTATGTTGTTCTTACCTTGGGTTAGTAATCAAGAGTTTCTTGACAGATTTCAAACTGACTACACAGAAATTGAGCAGAACATACATAAATGTTACCAGAATGTACAAGAAATGTTGTCAGGCCTAGTATGATAGTTGCTAGTCTGTCCCATCTCCTACCCCCCTCCTTTTCCCTGTCATAGCTCATACTCTATCTGAAACTGTCATCTGACCGAGTTTGCTAGTAGCTGTTTGTCTTCCTCAACTTCCCTCCTTGTTTGTTTCCTCCCCTTCCAGCGCTACGTGAAATGTCATCAGGCCTAGTATAATAGTTGCTTGTTTTGTTCCTCTCCTCCCCCCCCTCCCTGCACCTCGTGTCAACTCTCCGGCTCAACCAGAAATGTTGTTAGGCCTAGTACGGTAGTTGCTTGTCTGTCTCATCTCCTACACCCCCTCTCCTCCTTATCTTTGTCATAGATCTTGTATGTTGCAAGGCCTAGTATGATAGTAATTTCAATTTATCTCAAGGCCTTGTAGGAATGTCACTGTATTTTCCCTTGCTCCCTCTTTTGCCTTGAAGCACTTTGAATCACATTGTGTATATGCACTATACAAATAATCTATCAATCAATCAATGTTAGAGGAAGAAAATCGCCAAAAGGAATTGATAACAGAACACGTTGCAATGGACACTCCTGAAAGTATAGCGTCTCTAGATAGGAGTCAAAACTATGTTGGCAATACACTTCTGTGCAGTAACCTTTACATTGCCATGGAAGAAGTGGAAAATATAATAGAGCAAGCAAAGGATTCTGACTTTGATATTACCGGTTTAGTGTCAAAACTCAATGATGACCAGCAAACAATGTATGATAATGCAAAAAAAAAAGTGTTTGCCATGTTTTCCAACATGCAGAAAGTATGCCCCTCCTCAGAATAGTCTTCTTTGTTGTTGTATGTGAATGTATTCATGATAAACTGATACGAGGAAATGTTTTCTAATTCATCCCCTGCAAGGTTTCATGAAGGATGAGACCAGCTCCTCTGTACCGTATATAATGACTGTAGCTACTGTCACTATATATGGTACAGAGAGGCTGGTCTCATAATTTAGCATCAGGGGTGTCACACATGATGATGGATGCTACCAGTTGATCATCAAAAGAATTTTGAATTCAGGAAACTCTCTGGAGTAGCAGAGCATGGAATGGGCAGGGACCTCAGGAACATTAATGTTATCATTGTAGTTCAAAGTTAACATGGTGTCTAATCTTATATTATTAGTACATTTGAGAATGCAGGGGGTGTCTTCAACTGGCAATGAAGAATGATTTGGAGGGAGGCATCATTGTTTTTGGTGATCTCATACGGTGAACTCCAGTCAATGGATAGCCAGTCTTCAACATCCAGGATAGTCAAAATGATCAGAAGAGTATCAACAGTATAGGAACATTTTATTTCTGGAGCTATTTCCAGTAATATGAACAAATTGCCAACATTAGGCTTTCTGCAGACCGTGAGTATGCGTAAAAGGGTCTGTGTGGAGTTATGAAATGATCGCACACATAAGGCCTTCTAGAGCAGACCTATTTCCAATATATATCAAGAAGGATTTACTGCTCCTGAGGTTATGTTGAATTTACAGAAAAAGAACAGTTAACGAGTTGCTTGATGTATGTATGGTGGCAGAATGTGAACTATTCAATTCAACAATGAAAGTAACTGACCATTAAGACATTGTTGAACACAGGCCTATTTCATCTTTTGAAGTCCAAACAATAGTGCTAGAATTGAACAGGAAAGCAAAGGCTTGCCTCAATAACTGTGAGAAGTCAATTTCTCGAACGGCCAAGCACTCACAAGGGGGGGGCACATGTACACATATACAAGCTACACAGTAATGCCAAAAGTGCAGCCCATCTACATTAAACCTAAGGCACAACACATCAGGGAATAGAGCGCTGAGCAGGGCAGTACAAGTGCAAAGACACAGAGCCTGTATGTTTCTGTAACTAGTAGGTAACTGGGGAAAGGCAAGCACGGCTGTCACAATTAAAAGTATGCATGCAGCAACAATAATACTTTTATATTTTTTCTTGTTTGTTACCAATTTAAGGGCACACCTATGCACGTGTTGGTGTGTGTACATGTCCTTCTACCTGTTTCTTTTTATGAGTATAGGTGGAGCAGAGTTGGTGTTTTTAGGTTTTAATAATTACATATTTTTTGCTTTAATATATGATGGCAAACACAGTTAGATTATTAAATTGACGCAGTTAGGGGTAGGGTTAGGAGGAACTTAGAAGTGTAATAAGATTATGGATTAGGTTCAGTATTGAACAACAGTTTGGCCAAAGTTTAGTTGGCCAAGGGCAGACCAGATACAAGCCATAATTAGTTGGTTGTTTGAAAGGATACACCTCACAGTAGAATTGAAGTTTTGCTGACACTTGCAAAAATAATAGATCAGCTCACCAAGGTTGAAACACCAAGAAGCCCACAGAATCTAACTCATTGTTATGATATGATATGATATTTGATTTGTATCGGGCCCATACACAGGTGTTTCAGAGCACAATGAGGCAAGGGAGGGGAAACAAGGGAGGACAAAACAACAATCTTACTAGGCCCAGTGACATTGAGAATGTTCAAGTGTAGGTGATAGGGAAGGGGGAAAGTACGAGGGGCAGGGGGGAGTGGAAAGTGCTGAACATGTGATAGAACAACAACTGGTAGTGTGGCCAGCAGTTGTTAAGTGCGAGAATAAGGTGTAGACAACAGGTGTTTGATAAGTGTTGGAAGGAAACTGTAGAATTGCAGATACAGACCCAAGTGCAGGGGTTGCCAGGAGGCAGTGCAGGTGTGTGGCTGGGAGGGCAGGGATCTGGGCCTGAAATCAGAGGGTAAACAGGTGCTCAGTGCCAAAGCAGACAGATTAGCAGGGGAAAGGAAGAGCAAAGGCAGAAGCAAAGAGGAAGGTCTTGAGGTGCTTCCAGAACCAGAGATGTTTCTCCTTAAGGTTCAGATAGGCAAGAAAGCTTTTCCAGAGAGAGACCCAGCCGATGAAAGGCATCTATCCACAACTCATTGCTTGTAGAAGCAACTGACACTGAGGGAGTTGGAGGTGAAGGATCGAAGAAGGAAAAGGAAACGTTTCTCATGGGAAGAGAACCAAAGTGGGATGCCAGGTGCAGTCCCACACAATAATTTAAAGGGCACAGTGATGGGTACCAAGGGCCATGGCACTGAGCATATTAGCAAAAGAGATTTAAATCGGAGAAATTCAGGTTCAGCAATGCTGTCTTGCACTGTTTTTTTCTATCTAGAGCTGGCACAATGCAAGAGAGGAGATGGGGAACAAACAGGTGCAGGAAGAATGGGAAGAGGGGAACCAATAAGGGTACTCGGATTTGGTGGTAAATGCCCCTGAACTTGTTCATGTTCTCTCAAAATTCCATTGGATGGATTTGGTTTGATGATGTGGCTCGCACTGTCTCTCACAAAGAGGTTGAATCCGCATTGAGAGATTTATCAACTTGTATAGTAGCGGATGCCAACCAATGGCACACCATTGTTTCTGCAGGTTAGCAGATAATGATGTAATTGAGGCGAGGGACCCTGGAGGGTCATGGCATCATGAAGGAGTGTTGCAGGTGGTGTTCCAGGAAATATTTTTATCCAATCAGAACATGTAATGCATAATACTGTATAGGAGTCCCATGACGACCTATCAATTAGGTATTAAAAGTGTTAATATGTGTTTTTCTTGCATACATACTGTAGCCCTTCTAGGCGGAATTGTGAATGTTTTACGGTTAAGGTCCTCAGAGCTGTCTGTTCTCCCAGTCGAATCTTCAAGCTGGGTTCTTTCCGGCAGACACTGAGTTTTCCAGATCAAGTGCACTCACGAGGCAGTCCAGCAGACAACCCAGTTTGCCTCTGAGGACCCTTGTTGTATATTTGGAGGCCCCAGTGAGACATCCATTCTTCTCAGAGAACTGAGTGCTTGCTGCCACACTCTGCAGATGAGTGGTGTGGCCCGTCAAGACCAGATTAAGTGCACTCAAGAGGATGTCCGGCAGACAACCGACTTCCCAAACCATCTTATTGAATTTATGATGTTTTAGAAACCCAACGCCATAGTAGTCTTGTAAGAGATCACTTCATAGACTAAAGGTGGCATTGTTTTGATTCATTATTTTTTGATGTTATTAGTTAAATGACATCATAGTAGTGTGTAAGGGATCACCTCATTTTCATTCTTTTTTAATGGGCCTAATTAAGAGTTTGTGGGTATCCCGTGAGTAATACCGCCAGTATACCAGCAAACAAAATTAACATTATCAACACTTGGTCTGGAGGAATTACTGTTAGATAAGTACTGATAGGGGTGGTAAATCCCCATTGCATGGAGTCCCATAGGACTTGTGAAAAAACAAAGGGACATTCACTGTCCAGTCCTTGGGGATCCTTTATTCAAGTGGCCAGGGCAGGACCATCACTTTTGGATCCCAACCCTGGGGACAGAAAAGCGAGGGAGGATCATCTGGGTGAGGGATACTTGAGGAGTGGGGATGGAACATCCAATGGTGAGACAAGGTATTCCCCCCGTTCTAACTTCCTTAACCGATATTCCCTCATCCTTCAGAGGCTGCTGTTGTATTAACTCTCTTCCACCTCAGCCTCGTCGCTTGCAGGAAAATCAAGAGAGGATACCCTTAAAGGACAAGCAAGTCTTACCTTTAGGGAAACAGTTAATGAAAGGCCCTTTGTCATCGGAAACCTTCCAGAGCCTTACTCCAAACATGGCATGCAAAACTACCAATCCCACACTACTCATTTCCCCTTTTATGGTTATATTGCTAGTAATGGAAAAGACCACCTCTCCATTAAATCTTTAAGGGAAAGACCTCCTTTCCTTGACACATCACAAAACTCTATACCCTGCAAATGGATAAGACACTACAACTACCACAATTGTCTCCCTCCTCTACTGAACTGAGGAATATCTCCCATAGAAATAACAGGACCATGACTTCCTATGGGATTCCTCCTTATTGTCCCACTAATGAGGCCAGGCAGAGTCAGCCAGGCCCAACCCTAACCAAACACCGGCAGTCAATGAACCACTCCCAGGTGTATAAACAGAGGCTTATGACAGAGAGAGAAAGGTTGCTGCTAGGAAGCCAGGAGGGAGTCTGACTAAAATAATCACAAGCCCTCAGAGAACAAGACCGGGGACAAGAAGAAACAGTTCTTCCCAAGCTGCAGCAGATTCAGAAAGGGATCCAAGAGGCTATGCGAGTGGCGCAGCACTTTCAAGAGAGCCAAGCGAAAGGCTTACACTTTGCAGGAGCAGCTGGAAGTACTAAGAGGGTTTTTCCCTTACTTAAATCCTCGAAGACCTATTTCTTACCCTCCTGGTGAATTACTGAATTGAGGAGGTTTGCTAAAACAGAGGAGAAATTCTTGAAAGATACAGCCAGTGAGTTATCTACCGAAAGAACAGAAGTCTGGTTGTTTGAAAGTGTTCAAAGTGTTACAGGAAAGGCTTGCGCCCATTCGAGGGGAGCCTGAAAGCATTTACAGTGTTAAAAGGAAGGCTTTTGCCCAACTGAGAGGAACCAGAAAGAATTGTAAACTTGTCACAAAGGTTCTAACCTCATTGAGGGAAACCAAAAAGGCCCGACTTAAAAGGTGAACTGTGATAAATTTTGTTTAAGAGAAAAAACTCATATTTTTTTGGAAAGGCAATTATATAAAGACAATCCATTGGCTCTGTTCGGATCACAACAGTGACATGATTAACAAGGTTCCAGCAACCTTATTGATGTTTCCACATCATAATATCAGTTATGGATTTACAATAAGAATCATGAATTTCCATTAGACTGGAGCTTTCTTTAACGCAACTTCAATGTGGCGCAATTATCTCATCTACATAAAGTCTATACCAATCGACGAATGCTTTGAAAATGACATATGTGGAAACACGTGTCGGCTGACATCCTTTTTCAATGAAGACATTGTAGCATATGCATATCTGTCGTATTTCAATTTTGATAAGATATTTATATTAGCAATTTGGGCACAGCTTCAGGCAACGGGCAGAGTGCATCACACCAGTCACACATTTTTGATATTACATACCCTGTAGGTGTTTTTGGGTGCACCCACTTCCTGACTTTGGCAATGCAGCCGGCCACATGCAAAGTCTATAGTGGACATAGCGCACACTCCAGGGTCCTTACCTATCCTTACACTTTCACCAGTATTAAATTGTTTCTGAGTAGTATTTGTGGAAACAGTATGTTTTGGTTAAGAGTGTGGATGTAGTGTTGGGTATGAGATGATGATATGGAGTGCTTGAGAAGCGTGGAGATGGAAGTGCAGGAAGTGACTGGTGTGATGTGTTGAGGTGAAGGTATGTTTTGTATTAGTGTTATATTAAAAATAGTTTTAGAGCCTTATACAAGTGAAAATAATTATGATTACAAAAAATGGAGAAACATGGGACCTAAATTGGCAATGGGGAGTACACAAATCTGTTAGATCAGCGTCAGAGGACAGCATAAGGGAGGCAATGGGGCTCATTGGAATGATGTACACTCCCTTTGAGCATCTTTGTACTAAATTGTCGCAATACAGAGACAACATATTTAAGTACCACTGTGAGTGGGTGCAGGACACGGCAGGGCAATGCTTTAAAGCATGGTGCAGGTGAAGGCCCCTTTGAGAGCGACATAGTTGAACAAATTAATTCTTATTTATTACCCAAACACAAAGGGAAGAAATTACAGTAGAAAGAGCATTTTGGCCCTGTAGAACATGTTTGAGGAAACGAATAACAACCTCCCACAGAAACTAGCACAAGTGTGGACACGGGTACGGTCCCATCTGATCCCCCGCCCCCTTTTGGGCTCTATCCCCCTTTTCAGCCAGCAGCAGGATATACTAACCAGCAGCAAGTAACTCCAGTGGAGGACACCAAAAGTGAAGTAAGGAAAAGAAGCAGAGGTAGTAACAAAGGAACCACAGGTGCGAAGGTACACGGTCCGCCAGACCTCGGCAAATACATGCGACTAATAGAAATAGAAGGCATGCACTGACAGATTGAGGACATGATAAAAGAAGCGCAGAAAGAGGTAGAAAAGGTATTTCAGAAAAGGGAGGAGGAGTGATGCGCTACAATAACCCCAGACACATGGACGTCAGGGAACAATGTGTTTAAATTGGATAGTAAAAAATGTCCAGAGGGAAGACGCCAGGGGCCGTGCTCGTGACTGCTGCTTGAGTGCGTAGCTCCCGTGTTGCTGGGCTGTTAGGTGTGAAGAGCCGCCACCTAGACCCACCACAGGCGGACACCGGTGGCACCACTTGGGTGTGAAGCATTGAGGCCTATTGCAACAAAGTCTGACTGAGTTTGAGCACTTTCTTATGGAGTTCTGGCTGACTGAAGCCAGCTGTGGGAAAGTGAAAGTAACTTTCCCTGACTCAGCGGTCCAGCCCGAGAGAGCATTGTGTCTGCAGAAGAAATGTGAGGCCTGCAAGTATAGACCTGGCCCACAGAGAGGTGCACATTCAGCAGCGGACGGGAGGACCGGGGCTCAGAGAAGATGCCAGTGCATGCCCAGTTGGCCTCAGAGGTGAGTGAGCTGTGACAGCTGTGTGCCCACAGAGGGACATTGTGGTGCAGCTAAGAGGTAAGGCCTGCTTGGAGATGTGGAGGCCCAGTCTAAGGACAAGCCTCCTGAGAGGTGCAACTGCAGTGATGGTGCAGTGTGGTACCAGCTGGACTAGAAGGGAGCAGGCCCCCTCGGAGTGACAGTGGTAGTGTTGAGGGTGGGCTCCAAGCTATGGCCAGGGGTGTGTTCCCACCTCCTCAGTTGGCAAAGGTCCCCAACTAGAGATGAATGGCAGGCAAACACCAGGTGTGACAGCTGTGCGCCTGGAGGAGTGGGGGGCACTGCCACCGGGGTGCAGTGGGCCTGGTGTGTGGGGACACAAATGACAAAGAGCTGGCCTGTGGAGAAGCTTGGATAGAAGTGTGCTGACAGCCCGGAACCCGGCACTGAGCATACACCTGCAGAAGGGGCCCGAGAAAGGTCATTCAGACTGGTGGCTAACGGGATATTGGCGCAACCGGAAGGCACAGAGGTACAAAAGTGGACCAGAGTGTTTGGGGAAGGCAGGCTACTAGTGACCCCCTGGGCCTCCTTTGGGGAGACACCCCGATGGAAGAGTGGAGACTGGTGGGGGACTCCTACTGGAAGGGCAGACCATGGTCCCCTCAACCCGTGACTGTGCCGACCCCGGACAGAGTGACTGGACTTGCCCATGGACTGGAAATTGAAATGGGGCACTTTGAATACACAAACAGCACGCGATTGGGAAGGGATACTCTAACTTGGAGCATTGCGGAGGGATGAGAGGACCCTGTGTCCACGATGAAGGACATTGCCTCTTTGCTGGAGGAGATTAGGGGAATGAGGGCCGATATCAGAGGTAAAATGGACAAAATCAATGTGCATATAGACAAAATGGACACGAGGCTCCAGGTGGTTGAAAATAACCAGACATCCCTGGAGACCCTGGAGAAACAGATGGACAGAGAATGGCAGAACTGGAAAGGAGGGAAGGGGAAGTTGACTCAAAATGGACGATATCTAGAAGAATCGTGAAAGGAGGAACAACCTGAGATTATTTGGAAAACCAGAGAAAGAGGGTGAAACAGAAAGAGACCTGAGAAAGACAGTGCATGAGGTCACAAAAGTACTATTCGGGGATGATACCATCGATGAGCTGAAAATCGATAGAGTGCACAGAGTGGGAGGTGCAGGCAGAGGCCCGCAAACTGTCCTGGCGTGCTTTCACAACTAGCCCAACAAGCAGAAGATCCTGTAGAGAACGAGGGGGGCAGCTGCGGTGGCACTGGGGAATGCCGAGATCACGATTTTCAAGGACCTCTCAACACTTATGCTGGCGAAGCGACAACAATGCATGCCCCTTACAAAGTGGCTGAACGAGAAAGGAGAAAGGTGTGATTTACAGGTGAGGCTTCCCCTTCTCCTTCTCATTTGAATTGGACGGATTTGGATACAAACTGGTCACGGAGGAAGACACACGCAGCGTCAATGGAGAATTGATGGGAGAGGAGGTAGGCCCAACAGAAGAGGATCGAAAGGCCTTGAAAAAAGACAATGGTGCATAAAAGGCTCAAACAGGTGCAGAGCTCCTGGCTCGAGGAAGGCTGGGGCCTATGGAACCTAACATTACAACATCTCCTACAACACCTACACTTACGTATTTCAGATTCACATAGTTTCTGGTCTGTTGGTCATGTAATAGGGGCCAGGGTTACAATTTCAGGGGAGGGAGGATTCTGATGAGCGGATGGGATCGGGAGGTGTTTGGAGTATTGCATTGAATTGCGCGGGGTGGCCTCTCCAGCAGGGACCCACCGAAGGGGACAGGTGTCAGTTGGGGGGCAAAGGGGAGTTTTTGGGGGGAGTTCAGGGGAATATAAGCAGTGGGGGCTCTTGATGTTGAGGAGCAAGGTGAGGCGGCTTGGATGACCAGGTCCTATTAGCGGTCCAGTGTTCGTCCAGTGCTATTAATTGGAGTGGACTGGGTGCCACAGGGGGGTTGGAAGGAAGTGGTTGGTGGCAGATGGGGGGGCAGGGATATGGTTGGGAGATGGGAGCAATGAGTTAGAGATGTTTTGGCCTGGGGGTAAATGCTGAGTACTGGATGCAACCTGTCCAGAAGATGAGACTTGATGTAAGGGAATGGCACAAATAGGGTAGAAAGGGATGATTGTTTCTGAATGTGCACACTGAATTTTAAAGGGCTGAATTCACCAACTAAGAGGTCCTTAGTGGCCAGGGAGTTTACAAAAATGGGGATGGATCTGCCCTTCCTTCAAGAAACAAGGTTCACCAGGGGCGAGGAAAGGAAGATTGCTTGCAGATTGATCGGTCAAACATTCTGGGTCTCAGGTAAAGCGAAGAAAGGGGGTGTGGGCATTCTGACTCATAAGCGGCTAAACGTGGAAGTTGAAAGGGTGTGATCTGGTGAGGAGGGAGGGTGACATTGCTGGTGGGTTCATTGAGGGGACCCCAACCAATGGCAGTTGTACTTCCTTAAGCCCATGCTGGCGAAAGCCTTGAATGATGGAGTGGGACATCTTGTGGTGGTGGGGATTTCAACATGTGGGCAGACCCGCAGGGGGATAAGAGATCAATGAGACAGACTGGAATAGCAGTTCCCTCATGGGCGGAGTGAGGCTTGAAGGACTGCTTGGAAATGCATGGCCTACTGGATGTGTGGTGATTTTTCCACCCACAAGAGAGCTGAATTACCTTCTACTTCCTGCCCGATGGGACCTATACACGTATAGAATATCTTTGCATCTCTAAAGACATCCTGGAGGAGGTGCTGGCCTCAGAGATACACACAGTTGCTGGTCCGACCATGACATGGGGCCTCATTATAAGTGTGCTGATCTGGAAACAACAGTGTCAGTAAGTTTACCAGCACTGTTGTTTACGGACCGGCACACTTCCACTCTGCCAAGTGGGTGCCCTCCCAACCAGCAGGCCAGACCTGCCGGGACCCACCTGCCCACAGAGTTTTCACAGGAGCACCAGCACCGTTATCAACGTTGCTGGTGCTCCCATGTCCCCATTCACATAGATATAGGAATCTATGGGAATGGGGACTAACGAAAATGCTGGCACCTGAATTCCCAGCCGCCAGACTTGGAATAGCCCTGTGGCACTGGGAAGTCAGGTGCCAGTATTTTTTTACTGGTCCGGTGGCAACCCGCTGGTAGCAATGGCAGGGGTACCACTGGACCCGTAATGAGGCCCATGGTATCCTTAGATCTGTCTTTGAGGCACTTAGGCCCCAACAACTCAAAATGGAGATGTAATGCATCCCTGTGGAAGGATCAGGTGTTCCGAGAGGAAATTGAGGGGGCGATAAGGGACTATTTCCTACAGAATGATACAGGCAGGGTGGATCAGGAGATGGTAGGGGGCGAGGGGAAGGCGACTTGGAGGGGCCTGCTGATTAGAGAGGGGAATGCAGGATGTGAGAGAGGACCCTACTGGAGAATAGGCTGCGTGAGGAGATTAGGATCTAGAAAATCAGATACAGGCATTGGAGGAACGGATTGGGGAATTGATTGAGGAGGGGACAGGGAAAAGAGAGGAACTGAGGCTGCTGGAGGTGGCAAGAATACCCAGAAGCTTCAGTTTCTGAAGCAGACATACTATGAAAAATGCGACAAAGCAGATGCTCTCCTATCAGCAAGGCTACGTGGTCAGCACACAGACAGAAAGATAGCAGGAGTTGAGAGTCCAGGGGGCATGTTGGAGATGTCTATAGGTGGAGTGGTTGAGACAATTGCTGATTTTTATGAGGGCTTATACAGGGGGAAGACCACTTGGAGTGGGACACTGTGGGAGCCTACCTGGAGCAGGTGTGCTTACCAAAACTGACCCCGGAAGAGTCAAGGGAATTGGATGCCCCTATTACAGGAGATGAGATTGCAACAACAATCCATAGGTTGCAACTGGGAAAGATGCCAGGGGAAGATGGGTATACCGCTGGCTTCTATAAAACATTTGCAGGCATCCTTGTTCCACACCTGGTCAAAGTATTCAACTATATCCTGGAAAATGGACAGGCCCCAAAGACATTTGTGAGGGCTCTCATAACAGTAAGACATAAAGAGGGTAGGGACCACAGGGTGTGCGGTCGTATAGCCTGATTTCACTTCTTAATGTGGATGCCAAAATATTCACCAGAGTCCTAGCAACAAGACTTGACGTGCATATGCCAAGACTGGTCTATTCCAATCAGGTGGGTTTCATAAGGGGGAGACAAGGGGCCGACATGATGCGCAAATCCTTGCACTTGATCACAGAAGCCCGCGGCAGACGTGGTAACCCCAGAATATTATCTGTGGATGCAGAAAAGGCATTCAACAGGGTAAAGTGGGACTTTCTTAAGGCAACTCTCATCAAGTTTGGATTGGGATCAGGCTTTTTAAGGGTTTTCATGTCTTTATAATCGGACCCATAGGCTGGTGTTGCTGCCAATGGGGATTTTTCATGTTGGTTCAGACTGGGTCGGTGCCTCACTCTTTGCCCTCTCGCTGGATCCCTTGGCCCAGCCCCTTCGGGATTACCCTCGAATAGAAGGGATTCATGTGGGGGTGGGGAGGGTGGAGTACAAGCTGAGCTTAGGGGCAGAGGACATTTTGCTGCACCTCAGAAATCTGGGGTCCGCGGTCCCTGTGTTGGTTGTGATAGTGGAGGAATACGCGTCACTTTCAGGCTTTCCAATCAATAGGGGGAAATCCATCCTGCTCCCGTTAGGCCAGATGGAATCGAACGGCAGGCAGGGTCTAGAAACATTGGGAATGAGGGTAGAGGAGGGACAGTTGCACTATTTAGGTGTAAATGTTACAAGGGATATACAGTACTTCTACAAAGCAAACTTCCTGTCACTCCTAGCGAAACTGTTTGAGGACTTGGAGAAATTGAAGAAATTGACGATTTCATGGATGGGCCATTTAAACACCATAAAAATGAACTTCCTCCCAAGAATCCTCTACTTATTTGAAATGCTCCCAATCCAAATCCCCGGCTAGGTTCCGAGAAATTAAGGGTCATCTCCTGAAATTCCTGTGGGAGTGTAATAAAGCGAGGGTTGCTTACGAGGCCCCAGCGCTTCTGAAAGAAAAAGGATCTGTGGGATTCCTAGACACCTACTGCTACTACAAGGTGACGCAGATAAGGGTTCTTGTCCCACACTTAAGGGAACGTAGGGTTTGGCAGTGGGTGGATTTGGACAACTCTCATCTCAGACCAGCAACTGTAGTAGAATGGATCTGGGTGCAAAGAGACAGAATTCTGAGGAGGATTAGGGAACACCCTATCCTAGGAGACATCTGGTATCTATGGCAGAAGGAACCAGAGATGAAAGGCGTCGTAACATGGCACTTCCCTCTGAGTCACTTGTGCCAGATGGTAAGGGACCACATCCCAAACCTGGAGAGGTTCCAGACTTGGTTGGATGCCGGACTCACAAGGATTGATCAGTTATGGAGAGCAGGTCAGTTCATCTCACTGTTTGATCTGGAGGGGGAACTGGGAATAGGAAACATATCTGTCTTTTCCTAATAGCAGTTGAAGTGGGTTCTCACGGCCTACGATTGGAAGGACAGGGAACAGAGGGACCTAACGCCCTGGGAGAAGCTCTTGAACTCGAGAAGTCTTATGAAATGGCTGATATCTGCCTTCTATGGGGCCTTGGTGAAGGCGGGCAAGGGAAGTATGTAGAAACTCCAGAGTAGTTAGGAAAAAGACTTGGGTGAGAGAGTATACAAAGTGCTATGGCAGAGAATGTGCTGTAAGGTGTATAAGACCTCTATTGCTTGCCAGTATAAACTTCACATGTTCAAATTGCTCCATAGGTGACAGCACTACACAGTGTGCCTCTCTAGGATGTTCCCATGGACGAGTCCTCTATGTTGCCATTAAGGTAGGGAACAGGCGGATTACTGGCATACATGGTGGGTTGGTGCCAAGGTTCAAATCTATTGGGAGGAGGTCTTTGTGTAGATCAGAGAGGTGGAGGGGATCACCAGACTGAACACACTGCTCCTGGTTCTATTTGGTTTGGAAGGAAAGGTGTGTGAATACAGCAGTTTACCTAATTTGTTGCACACACTGTTGCTGGTGTGAAGGGTCTGGCAGGAAATGCATTGGAAAAGACATGCCCTCTTGAGTAAAAGGGAATGGATAAACACGGGGAAGAATATATACGTGATGGAAAGGATCCTGGCGGCCATACATGGGAGGGGGATGAACCTTGTGACGGAATGGTCGGAATTCCAGAGTAGAATTATGCCCATGGAGGCATACGTTGTGTAATGTGGAGGTTTATCTGTGGGCAGGAGAGGAGATGGAGGTGTGCAGGGACATAGAGAAAATTGTGCAAGCGTATGGGATGATCATATTTTTTAAAATAAGCAAGACAATAAAGTGGACAAGAGGGGCAGAAGGCATGGAACTCAACAGCTGTGGCTTTCTTCAGGCCAAGTGGTTGATTGAGGGTGGAGTGGTGGGAAATAAGGGATAGAATAACAGGGATAGAATAACAGTTACGAGTAAGGTTTTTGTCAGCTAATACAATGTTAATGTAATTTAAATTAATGTTCTTGTTTATGTTCCGTGATGGGCCGTATTGTATTGTATTGCACTGTAAAATCTCAATAAAGCTGCATTAAAAAAAAATGCCCAGAGGCCGACATCTAAAGAAGTGGTGTGTCAGACAATGATTCTACCGATGATGGCGGTGGGGCAACAGTGAGTGAAGAGGACGAGGAAGGACTAAGAACGAGTTGGATGCTCTGGGACGGGAGAGGGAACGTGAGAAAGAAAAGGAAAGAAGGAGAAGGAGAGAAAATGAAAGAGAGATGTAGAGGGAATGAGATAGTGGAAGAGATTGGTCCCAGGCACTCCAAAGAAGGATCGGG
The DNA here is from genome assembly GCF_040938575.1 of Ambystoma mexicanum. Lineage (NCBI taxonomy): Eukaryota > Metazoa > Chordata > Amphibia > Caudata > Ambystomatidae > Ambystoma > Ambystoma mexicanum. Next base: position 652,110,853 of record NC_090927.1, on the reverse strand, counting down.
AAGATGGCAGTCGTGAGTGACACAAAGGTCATGAAGGCATCACAACCATAGGCATAGTTGCCTCTGTTGCAAAAGGGTCAAGGAGGACCCAAGTATGTACCTTAAGCCAACATGGACAGGGATAACTTGCCGTACCTCACAGCAGGGGGGGGCATTGGATCTATGCTTTAGGGAAAGACACGGCAGGGAATACCCTGGCTATAGGCCATATAAAGAGTCTAACTGCCGCTTTAAAGGGTGAACAGACAGACAAAATGTGGGAATAGGCAGTATATGATGGGGTGACCTTAAGTAACAATACTCACAATTGTGCTACGTTTAATAATTACTGAGCGCACGTGTATAAGGTATTGAGGACATAGGACCCAGACACCTCAGACATGCAGGTTATCCTGGAATGCACAATGAAGCAAGGCAAAGAACCTGCACAATACATCCAACAGATACAAGAGATGTGGACACTAAAACTACAACAAATATGTGACACACATATTCCTGCTGTTTACCACATACTGGTTAGCGGACTTCCCGCAGTCATATGGAAAGCATTAGGGAAGGTGGTATGAATAGAATCAAAAGGGTGGCCTGAGATAAAAGTGCATATAGAATACTTTTCTAAGGCACAACAAGATAATCATAATGACTCGATTGATAATGCTGTAAAAGCTGAGGCAAAATTAGTTCACAAAAAGGTTGGCCAAACTTGGCATGGAAGGAACTGTATTAATGAACACCATACCAGGACAGCCAGAGCCGATCCAGCATGGTGGGGATGCACCAATGGGGATGGCCCAGCCACATGCATCCATTAGATTTGCCCAACTACAAAACACTTGAAGGATATTTCCAGCCACAAGATTATTGCCTGCAAGGGAGAGAGTATGCTTAACCAGGAGGATTCCCCCAATAGGGAGGGAACTATTTACAGGGGGTAGGTCCGCAAGGTGGATATTATCAGCAAGGGCGGGGGTATTCGCCGAGGGGAAAGGTGTGGGATATGGCGGGCCAAGATCAAGGAATATTGGGCCATGTTTAATTTGTGGTCAGATGACACATGCACAGGAACGTACGATCCTGCAAGAGACAGCCTCTTAGGGCCTGGGTGGGTGCCCAGTGTACCAGAAACCAATGTCTCCTCCCCACCAGCAAATGCAGACCCCATAGGCTCAGACAAAAATACTGCAGCAACAGATGCAGCCCACACAGGTGCAAGTACTATTTTTGGGAATGCCTCAGCAAACTGCAGTTTCCCAGGTACCAGAGACAATCACACAGCATCAGCAGGTGTCTCAGCAGGCAGAAATGAATGCCCTTCACGCCTAAGCACAGTCCAGTCACATGTACCAACACAGCAGTGGGACCATAACTATAATAATCATTTTATTTTGATATAGTCCAAAATTGGACTTTACACATAAAACCATAACAAAACATGTAATGATATACAGAATACAAATGCCACATGTGAAGTGCGGTACCATATAACACAATGTAGTACAGTGTACATCACTGAAATAATAATAAATACAAAGCTTTGAGACGAGGTGTGAAATGCATTATTCCATGGATGAAGTACATAATGTTTAAAACTCAAATAAATGTGGCTTCAATACAGTTCCAAATTCATCAAGGAAAATCAAGCAAAGGGAAATCAAGAAAAGCAAAGCAAAACATCCAATAATGCATAAAAAAAAATACCAGGCAAGAAATACATGATGATCTAAATTTGTAAGTTTGTATTCGAAGGATTTTTTCAGATAATAATAATAATAATTTCGCATTTATATAGCGCTCCGAACCCTCGGGTATCTGAGCGCTGCTTATTATTACCCACGGTGTGTGGTGCTCATTTATCGACCTTGGAAGGATGAAAGGCTGAGTTTGGCTCTGCCGGGATTCGAACCTGCATTAGCAAGCTCTGCACGCATGTCAAAGGGAGTGCTCTACTCGCTGTGCCACTTGACCAGCATGGACATACTGGATGCCTCTCATTTTAGCAAAAGGCCAATCTATCTCTGATAAGAGCGTTTCATTCAGGGTTTTGTAGCTAAGCCCTTGTGGAACTCTCTCAGAGTCGTAGTTGTGTCCAACCAAAGCAAGTAATTTGCAAGTCAGGTCGGTACAAGCTTTTAAATAGAAAGACCCCCAAGCTCACTGGGCCATGCCCCTCAGTGACGTTAACCCTAGTTCTAGGTGGAAATATTCCATGGGGTATGAAGGACCCAAACCCAATACAGTGAGCCAATAATGCCTCTCAGGTTTATTTAGCCAGGATAGGTCCTGAATAGCTAGCGCTTCTAAACCATAGATCATGGCCAGGACAAAGCTTTGCTGATTCAGCTTAACGTTCCCAGCCATGCTATAGCCTGCTGATTCCCTGGCGAACCTACAAGCTTGTAAAGCAAGTACTTTAGCTTGTCTCTTTTTGTGAGAGATTACCAAATCATAATTAAATCGAGTATCAAAGTCCAAGCCTAAGTAAGGATTGGATTGGGTATAGCCTATCATGCCAATGGAGGTATCAATCCTGGTACGGCTGACCTTGTTTCTGGCGATCAGGATTATGTTTGTTTTTTCTCCATTAATAGTTAGACCCAGCCTAGATGCAAAACTGGCCAGCTCGTTAGGCATATTCTTTATCCCTGATATAGTGCGATCGTACAGTATCAAGTCATCAGTGTATAGCATGCCCACGATAGGAGAGTCTCCAATCATAGGTGGGCAGTTCGATTTTAGTGCCATCCGAGGGAGAAGGTCAGAAATGTATAAATTGTACAGCATAGGGGCCACCACACATCCTTGCTTGACCCCCAAGTTTATATGAATAGGGTTAGACACTTCCCCCTCATTGTTCAATCTAATGCTGGCCGAGTTTTCACTGTGCAATGAAATTAAGATATGTAGGATCCAACTAAGGCAATTCAAGGCTCAGAGCTTTGCCCAGTGAGTCTCCCGAACAACCTGGTCGAAAGCACACAAAAAAATCAATGAAAGCAATATATAAGGTAGCCTCCTTTCCACTCTCTCCTTTTTGTGCAGCAGAATACGCACCGACTGCCGCCATGTAGGCGGAACTGAGCAAGACCTGCAAACTCGAGCAAAAAGGGTTAGTAGCACTTGGGACCAGTTGTTCGGGTCCTTTTGTAGGACTGAGTTCGCCAAACTGTTCTGGCCCGAAGAATTAGATGTCTTAAGCTTCAGTATGGCGTGCTTCCCAATTCTGTGACTCAATGGTAAGGGCCAGACCTCTGTCGGAGTAGATGCCTTAGATATGCAGGGAGTATCAGTATGAAATGTGGTTTTTATGTGCTTAACCCATTGATCCCCGGGTATGGGGTTCAAAATTCTCAGGATTTGTTCACCCCCAGATTGGGACAGTAAGTGTCAGATTTTATGGCTATCTTTGCTGCCAATGGTCTCTACAAACTTTTGCCAAGTTGCTCTTTGTTGAAGCTGCCGGTAATGGCGTAACCAAGAGCGAAATTATTGTTTTATAGCTTTTATGCAGGAAGAAGTCTTAAGTGTGCCAGCGAGATTAGTGTCAGCTAGCCTATGCACTCTAATAACACGACTCATAGAGCGTTTTTGATCTCGAATATTAATGTCAAAGGTATTGCCTCCCCAGTCTTCTATCTTATACTGGGGGCGGGCCTACCCTTGAAAATGACTTGGGTTAGGTGTGTATCCATCCTTCAATTGCCTCAGGGTTTTTACCCCATAGTGCATGGTCTGCCATGAAGCCTAAGGGGAAGTTGATGGCAATCATACTTTCAATGTTTTTCTGCGTCCAGCGGATCCTGTTCCCCGAGTGGTTATTTATAATCTCTCTACACACCCTAGGCCCATCACCCCTCATACCCCCACCAATAGTCAGGGCATGATCACTATAGGTGTTCAAGGAGACTTGCAATTGGAGAACTTGATCCAGCAGGCACTCAGATACTGCCATATAGTCCAACATGGTCCATTTAGTCCCCACTGCCCAAGACACCTGACCAGGTTGATCGCATGTAGTTCACCCATTCAATAGCGTACAGTTGCAGTCTTTCAGAAAATCCAACCACAAGCTCCCCTTACTGTTGTATTTTCCCATTAACATGGCACAGTGATCAGAGATGTGCCCATATGACCCACAACCCACCGGGTCCATTCATTTAACATTCCTGTCTCCACAGAGGATCACAGGAGTGCCCTCTGTCCCTGATTTCCGTGAGTCCAGTTGGTCACATATAGCCTCAGTGACAGTGGAACATAAACATTAACTATCAGGATATCCTTGCCCCCCCCCAAACACCCGGCGGGATATCTCTATGGCCAATATGTTACCACCCGGCTTACCCTGGTGAATTAGTCTGGGGTCGAGACTGGTGTTAACACCAATCAGCAAACCACCAGCAGGTCGACCACACTCACCATTATTGGCCATGGTCTGAAATGTGGTATAGCCGTCAAATTCTATGTCAAATATGACCCAGGTCTCTTTAAGTGTAAAAACATCACATGATACAAGCACATCACGGGAGACACCCTCATTAAGTCAGTGATTAAATCCCCTCGTGTTCCAACATACAACAGTAGTATTTCACTCGGATAGCTTCCAATGATGGATCATTCTCTTCAGCCATTCCCATCCTTCGTCATCACTAAACCTAACCGGTGGCTGTAAGAGCTGCTGTGTTGGTGTAACGCTGACCCAGGGGCAATTACACTTAGTGCAGCCAGCAGGGCTAGCCTCCGTAGAAGGGAACATCCAAAACATAGCCCCAGTGGGTATGGGAAGACTGATGTTGTCTTATGAGAGATGCTGTTTCAGGTAAACATCAGTGGATGTTCATGAGTTTTAGCCCCTGGGAACGCAATGGTTCAATAAAGTCAAAGTCACACAAATTAAATATCTGAAGAGACGGGATCTTATAGAACAGTGCCATGAGTGTTGAGCGGTTTAAATGTCGACTAGATTTAGAGCCATCAACTGGCGAGACCGTATGTTTTTTCTCATCTAGGTTACAAGTAAGTGCCTGCTTTAAAGTGCCTTCTTTTTGTCAGCTGGTGGATGAGAACGGGATCAATCATGATCCTGATGGACTTTTGCCGAGCTTGTTGGAGGAATAAGGACTGGAGGCCCTGGGATGGGTCCATTTTGATCTGCAGGCAGAGATTGATCTTTGTCCAGAGCCTCTTCTAGTAACCAGCTTGTCAGCGTGCCCACTGTCTGTGCTGAACTCCTTTTCCAGCGTGCAGCTCTTTTCAGTTGTTTTTTTGGAAACATTGTTACTGCCTGGTCGTGGAGTTGAATTCAGTGGCTACATTTCTGTGGCAGGGATTTCCTCCAAATGGAGCAGTCCGAGTTTAGCCTGGTTAGAGGCCTTTGACTGCAGTCTTTTATCCAGTCTCAACTGTCTTTGTGGGAGATGACCCCTAGCAGGGATTACTTTAAAATCACCACTAACCAGTGGTATAGTCTCAGGGACCCTGTCCACTTAATTATTTGCAGGAAGAGTACAAGGGGATATTTTCAGGGGACGTTGATTAGATTTTTGTGGCGCTTCTCCTCGTAGGTCTATGATTGAAATCGCTTTGGGTATTTTTGAGGTCAAGAGTTTGTACAGTGCGGCGATGGTGACCCCTGCATCTTCAGATCTTATGCATCGCACCGCAGAGTTTCATCAGAATTTTTACAGCGAAATGTAGTGTCATGCGTGCTAAAGTCTTCTTTAACAGAACCAGATGAGGGCGCTACCGATTCATCCAACAAATTAGGGCTGGCAGAAAGTCGTGAATTGATAGCTGGCAGTACTTGTGGCTGACCCCCGGTAAAAGGATAGCGGCTTGGGGGGGCCAGGGCCACTGGGTATCCCCCGGCTACGGGCACCATATCTCCTGCATTTGCTACCGGCAGCAGATTGATGTTGAGGCGCTTGTCGGTTGTCCCTGGTACTGAGCATCCCAATTGGTCCTTGCTGGTTTTTTCTTCCCTCTCCCACCCCCCAAGATGGGGGGTAGAGTCATCTTCCAATGCATAACAAATCCAATGGATGGTTACTGCTTTCAGCTTCAAGGGGATGGGTATTGGAATAAATATTTGCTGGGGCCGGCCCCTATACTGGGGACTTAAGTGGAAAGTACCCCTCCAGGGGGCCTTTTTGTGCCACCTGAGGGTCCTTGGCACTGGCCTCATTGTTAAGATGGATTTCTGAACTCTGTCCTGGGGCGGCAGAGGTTCAGAAGGCCAGCCTAGTTTCTTGGATCAGGGTAACCTCTGGACAAGCCAGACCAATCAGGGTAGCGATGGCGGCGGTCAAGACTAGGTTTCAAGAGGGGTGAGGGTGACTGAAAGCCTGCAATGAGCACACAAAGCAAGGACGCTTACAAATTACTCCAGACAGGTGTTATATTAAAAATATAGACACATTTATTACAAGGCCTTTGTAACATGGACCATAGTAAAGAATCAGGGTAAAACTCCAATAAACCAACACATCATAGTCAATACAATATATATACAAGACCAAGGGGTCTAAAGAGTTGGAAGCACAAAATATGCAGACCACTTAGATGGGGAGGAAAACAGGCAGTGCAAGTAATCGTTAGAGCCAGTTCGACATCAGAGGCCAGCTAACTAGAAGTAAGTCCGAGCCCTCCGAAGAGTGGAGCCTTGTGCTCAAAAATACCTGCACACGCAGGTGCCAACGGGCAAAGGAGAGTCTCTTCAGGGAGATCAGGCAGTTCAGAGAGGTGAACAAAACAATGATGAACAGTTCCCCGCTACTGAAGCGCGGCCTCCACTTGTGGGAAGAAGCAGGGCGCGAGTGCGGGAAAGGGTTGCTGTTTACGACATAGGCGGAGAGCCACAGGCTCCTGCGGAGGGTGACCGGATAGGGTATTGACTACTCACCGGTCCCCGATGCAGGCAGACCCGGGCTTCTCCGGTTCCGTTTGGGTACTGGCAGGTTCAGATGCGATCAGCAGGATGTCTCGACGCCGTGTAGATTCCGCGACAGCAGGAGTCAGGGTCGAGGGTGTCCCAGATGCAGCGAACATGCACAGGTTTGTTACCACAGCAGGGCAACTCGGCAACCGCTTGTATTCCGGTCCCAAGCACACGTCTCACTTCAGACCTGGGAATGCCAAGTGTACGAATCGTGTGAGAGTGCCAAGGACACGGGATTAGCAGTAAGCCAGACGACGGTGACAGAGCAAGGTTCCTGTGTAGGCTGGTCAGTCCACTGGATGGCCCAGGGAAGCTTCCGAAGGCTTACGTACAGGATTTGGTGAAGATGCCGAGAATAGTTGTTCCCACTATTCTAAAGGGTCGAAGCGCCATTACAGGCCTTCTTGTTCAATCAGAGGCAGAGGGGTCTCACAGCAGTGCAGGGTGCCAAACCTTCAGCGGGTCACCAGCGATTCCTCGACTCAGCTTCTTAGTTGCAGGATACTTCGCTCCAAAACAGAGAGGACCCAATGGGAGATCTGCTCACAAAACACTCACACCATACGTGGACCTATCACGGTCCACTGTGGTCCCAGGCATTCAAGACCCTCTAGACTCTCTGGCACCCAGGATGTGTATTGGGAACAGACATCCCAGCCCACATCCTGGAGGCACACACAAGGCATGCAGAAGCCCGCAAAACCGTTGTGTTTCGCGGGAAAGTGCATGCCCAAATAAGGACTGCCCCATGTCGGCTCGACCTGGGGGAAGGTGAAGGGGCAAGACGGTCAGCGACAAGACAAAGAACCTTGTGGCATGGCTATTTTGGAGGCCAGGCCACCCATTTGGGCCAAACGCGGGAAGCACGGTTAACATGGTAAAAAGGGGTTAAAAACACAAAGAAACGATAGCTGCCACCAGTCTCGTCCGTGACCCACTTGCACATTTCATGATAATTCCAGCGAGAGTTTCTAGGGCCATTGAAATGACTAGAGACCCAAGAGTGCGGTAATGTAAGTTACGGTGCACTCTTGTTTCATGTTGCTCAAAAGCTGCAACATGAGGAAAGGACTAAGGGAAACAAAGTCTCCCGGTACTAACTGTCTTAAGGGCATGTCAGTTTCCCCATAAAAATGGAGCGAAAGCCCAGAGGAGTGTGGCAGAAGGCTGTGCTTCTCCGGCAAAGTCTAGATCAGAGTGTAAAACAACAGCAAAAAGTTTGGGGGTTGCCACATGGAAGGAAAATTACCTACAATCATGAAATCTTTCCTAACACTCATTAACCCCTCTTTGCTCGGGATGTTCCAGCAGGTCCAAACAGTCTACGGGTTGCTTTCCCGATCGTAGCCCGTAAGGTTTCTTTAAACGAGAGCCAGCCATTTTACTGCAGCTTACTGCATTTCCTGGCATTGACCTCATTAAACCCTCTTTGCTCGGGATGTTCCAGCTGACCCAAACAGTCTACGGGTTGCTTTCCCGATCGTAGCCCGTAAGGTTTCTTTAAACGGGAGCCAGCAATCTTACTGCAGCTTACTGCTTTTCCTGGCATTTTCAGGGACCCACAGAGTGCACCGATCCACTAACCACAGCTATGTGTGGTCAGTCTAATGGCATTATCGCCGCGGTGGGTGATAACAATAAATATTAGCGATAGGTTGTGGCAGTTTGCTGCTACCTCACTCCCAGTGACTAACCAAGAAAGAACATTTACACCCACCCAAGACAGTAAAGAGCACTTGTTCGATTTGTTCTCTTTGCTACAGTGATCTGTGTCACTTTTGCTTAGTAGCATTCCTTAGTTAGAAATTCGACCAAGCGTGAGCCGCAGTTAAAAGAAATAAATGGCAATGTCAGTGGATTCATGCAAAGTACCTGCAAGAAGTTTTCGTTATCACCATGATCGCTGCGGGCACAGTGGGAACACAGCAACACACTGCGCACACAGCACGCTCCGCGTTCCAGGGGGTTTTTAAGTCCAGCCCCTCGCTTTTCTGCCAATGGAAACTGTAAACAGACTTCTCCTCAAAGTCACCAGCTCCCAGGTCAGAAACACGGAAACACTCTGTGCACACCTTGTTAGCACAGAATGTGATACCCACTGTTAGGAAAGATTTCTCTTTAATGCACATTTCCTTCCATCTTTATTGAACCCCCACACTTTTAGCTTTTCTTTTTGAATCTGACCTGAATTTTTTACAGTGCATTGAAGCCCTAAGCTTCACTGCACTGGCTTTTCGTCATATGTCATGGGGAAACTGGCATGTCCTTCAGGCTGTCAGTACTGAGAAACATTGGGCCTCATTACGACAGTGGCGGCCACAGAATGAGCGGTGCAGTTAAGGGACGGGCACTGTTCATTCTGGGCTGCCACATTAAGAGTCCTGCAGTGGGTCCCACTCTGTACGACTGGCCAGACCAGACGTGCAGAGCAGGACCCGCTAGCAGACCAGGATGCTAACAACAGGCCTTTTGTTAACGGGCCCGTTGTTAGTATCCTCCCCATTCCCATTGAGCCCTATGGGGGCTCAAATGTAAATGGGGATTTACCGGGTCCGGGGCCCGCGAAAGGGAATTATTGGGCCCTCCAAGGTCAGAATGGCCCAGTAAGTCCCCTTTTGCGGGACCTGGACCCGTTTGGAGGTAGCCATGCCGGTAATGACGGCATGGCTACCTCCAAACTCATAATGAGGCCCATTGTTTCCCTTTGTCGGGTTACATTGTTACTGATTTTGGTTACTTTTGCATCACTTGTGGTAACTTATTATCACTGTACAATGCAGTTTACACTGAAGTACAATGGGGTGCATTTTTGTTTTGCCCTAGAATAACACTCAGAGGATGTTTGGTTACTCTAGGTGTGCTAAAAGGATAGGCTGGTGGAAGCAGTGACTTTTTCCCACTTTTTGGGAATTTTTATTTTAGCCTTACCAAGTTTACCACATTTGGCTACTAACTGTGGCTACTGGTTAAAGAACATGGGCGTGCCATGAGATTTTTCACTTGTGCTTTTTACACCTTGTTCTTTAGCCACCTTACTGGCCTGAGAGGCCAGGAAATTCCTTATAAGGACTTCCAGTGCCCGGGAAAGCAGAGGCTTTTGGCGGGCTTCTGGATGGCTGAGTATGTTTTTTTGGCAGGATGTGGGTTGGGACTGCCTGGTCCCAATCCACAAACTGGTTTTAGTGGGTCTGAATGGCATGCATACATTTTCCCGCCAGTGGTCCTGATTGGTCCACTCCTGGGGTGTGTGTGTGGGCTAGTCCTGCTATTGGCTAGTGGGAGTTTCAGCTCTTAACTGGCTTTTAGGATAAGAAGAGGACCCCTGCACTCATTCTTCAGAGATCCTGGAGAAACCTGAAGGAGCCAAGTATTCTGTCCAACTGTGAGACCGACAGAGAAACATGAGACTTGTATGATACTTGAATGGAGGAGACCTGGCAACAAACATATGCTGTTGCCCTGGAGGAGTCCTGCCTTGCTCGTGATCTTTAGCAGTCCTACAAAGGAGCTGCAACCCTTTGAGTTGAGGGACCATCCATTCTTGATGTCTGCTCGGGGTCCTGCCAAAGGAAGCCTTCAGAAGTGACCTGGAACCATCCTGTGGCTGACCAGCTTTGATTTTGGGCTACCGAGTTTTGGCCTGAAACTTAGGGGATCCTCATCAGGCCCTACGAGGAAACCATCTGTGAAGTATCGGCATCCATGAATCAAGGGGACCAGAGATACGAGGGAAAGTCCAACCACAGCTGCTGAGTCCCTTTGCTGTGCTGTGGTGACCACCATCCAAAACTGCGTACCTGACGCAGTCCATTCCTGAGAGGGGTCCTTCATAGAGTTGTGCTGCATTATTCAATCGAGAGACCTTGCAAAAGTGAAAGACACCAAGCAGAGATGAGCTCAAACATGCAAACCTTAGGAATCAGGGACTGCAACGTTCAGGAGGAAAAGCAACCTCCACCATCTCCCTTTGTCCTGCCAAGTCTGGGGAAGAATCAGAGTACTGGGGGTAAGTTACAGAGCATTTAACCTACCCCTATACTCCCATTATAAGTCAATGGGTTTATAACAAACATTAATTCTAACAATGCTGGCTTTGCCATTGCTTGTTTCGGCAAGACCTTTGAAAGTTGGGCATACTTTTGGTGGTTAGTTTTACTTGTACCCTTACCCTAAGAACTCTTCACTGGATCCCAGAGACCCTACCAATGTTCCCTCTAATTATATTTCTCTATGTGCAGAACTGGTTTGCTGTTGTGCGCACATTATTTTCCATGTGCGCAACTGACTAATGAGGTAAGCCACTTTGTGAGCTACCGTCACAGAAGAGAGTTTCGAAAGGAATTTCCTCTTCCCAGCCACTGCAATTCTTGGAAATCTTACAACACTTTTGTCCAAACACATAGTCTAAAATAGAATATGTCACATGTGATTTAACAGAAAACTCATCAACCAGTCTGAGACTGCAACATCTAACACAGTATCTTGCAAATGTGTTATGCCACTGGACAATCACTCATGTGTACTACAAAACACAAATATCTCATCATAAACAGATGTGGATGTCAAGAAATTCAGAGAGACTACACATTGGCCGATGGATTAATGGCAAGTAAAAGAAATGTGTCAAAAAACATGCTGATAGGAGTTCAAGTGCCAATTTAATGACGGAATTCAAGGGCCAGGAGAACATGCTTCAAATCATTTGTGTAAGGATGATAATTGCATCAGAATAACTGCACCTCAGAATATGATTATCAAATATTGTTGTGCCTCATAACACCAGCCTTACAGCTGAGAGACATATACATCATCCATGTTTACTCCCTAAAAATCGAATGCCTTTTTTACTCCATGAAAAATAATAACTGTATTTTTTTTACATCCTGTGTAAGTGTAATTTGTGATGCCCATTGTGTGACCTCATTGTGGACCCTTACACGCTCACCACCTCTGAAGAACTTAGCCTAGACCACGTGTCACTGTTACCTGAAATGGTTTGGCTGCAGCTCCCCACAGTTGTCCCTGTCACACTGTAGGCTAGCCTTTTATACATCTGTCCACCAGGCCAAAGTATAGAACATCAGTCCTAACACCCACTACACAGTGGCAACAGTGTTCAGAGGGAACCCATTCCCATTCCTCGGGTCAAATATGTGTACCCAATAGACCAGCTCACAGGAAGGTCTGATGTGTCCATTCCTTTCAGTAACTGCAGATCCTGAGGAGGAACCTGAGGTAGCGGTTAAGATAGGCCAGAAAGACTTCTCATGTTAGGTTGACAAGGTAGCAACCAAGTCCTGCATTGGGGATGGTAACTTTCCCCTGTCGGACAAAGGAATGGAAACACATGGATTCTCTGGGGCTATAGTAATGGTTCCTATAACTGAAGAGTTTCCTCCTACAATAGGCACACAATAAATTGTAGCACTCTTGATATATTAGGTGGAGACATTATGAGCTAATGGAACATGACTATTTCATGTATGGAGAAGGGCATTGTGTGCTCCACAACAGGAATATATTACACATGGGTTGCAGCACTCATACAAGCATTGTGTGCACATTCTACTCTGCAAGGCTCACCATTGCACCCACATCTATTTCTGTATGGGGTACACATTCTTCTGGGGTGGAGCCCACAGATCAAGGAAAACATGTTTCTACTGCCGACAGAATGTTTATTTCGATCAACATTATAAAGGGAAATAGTCTCACATACTGTCGTCAGCATACAGTTAGAAGCAGCAGTCAAGGGCAAGGACATGGTACTTTTACAAGGGACAGATGACAAGGGAATGGAGTGATGCGTGGTTCTGTGCATCGACCCAACACAAAGTTTGACAAAATTGACTGATGAAAAATTGTTTGCAGACTATGAGGAGGAGGGGTAACTAATATGTCAAATATGCATACAGTGTCAAGAGACGGTAGAACACAGAGAGGTCCCCAGGAAGACAAAAATTATCAGCATCATATTGACACAGACACAAGCTGATTTGAACAAGGTACCAGTGAAAATTTGGACTGATGGCCCCCATGATGTAGGCTTGCTGAATGGGGCTGGGACAGTCCACATAAAGTTAAAAGAAGGAGCAGTATTACCCCATGTAAACAGTACTCCCTGTCGAGAGAGGCAGAAGAGGGAATATATGAAACAATATTCAGCCTGTGGCAACATGGCACTATCAAGACTTTAGAATCCCCATGTGACTCAGCCACTTAACCTGTCAAGAAAGCAAAGGGGGATATGGATGATGATCCAGGATCTCCACCCATTGAATTACATAGTAGAGGCAGAATTTCTGGTGGTACCGTAATCCAGCAACCATTGTGTTTAACATCCCCACTCAAGCAGGTAATGTTATAGTGAATTACTTAAAAATACATTCTTCACAGTTCCATTACACATATACTCAATGTATCTCACTGTGTCTATCTACCTCAGCACCAGATTCCAAAACACATGTTTACCACAACGGTATTGTGAATCTCCAAGTATTTTCTACAGGATGTTACAAATGGACTTCAGTAACTTACAAATGACTAGGACAGTGATACAATATGTTGATGATCTTTTAGTGAGCATCCCGTGTGCAACCCAAAAGAGGACACATATGGGGAGGATTTGGTTACACTCGTCACATTATTGGCAGAGAAAGGATAAACAGGGCATTAGGATAAACTAAAATAGTGTCAGACAAAGTAGTGTATTTAGGACAGATAATATCAGCAGAGGGTAGGAGGGTCACCCCAGAAAGGAAAGCAGCAATACAGCACACACCACAACCAAACACAGTAAAAGAAATTCAGCCATTAATGTGATTATGCAACTTTTGTGGGTTGTGGAAATTTGACTAAACCTCTTCTCCAGGCACACACAGAAAAAAGTGCCTTAGTCCGGTCCCAGGAGGTGATTGATTCATTTAGGGAATTAAAAGAGGCACTTAGCACAGCCCCCGTTCTGGCAACACCAGATCATAAAAATATGTTATCTTGTTTGCACAATCTAATTGCTAAGTGATTATGGCTGGCTTCACTCAGAAGAAACCGCAAGGCCACAAAACTTTGGCCTACTATAGCAGTCCCCGAGATTAAGTAATGCAGGGACACTTTCCATGCTAACAGTCGTCGCAGCAACAGCATTCACAATACAGAAATCAGCCATGATTACAATGGGATATGCAGGGATGCTCTATGTAGGACACTTTGTGTTTACCATATTGGACAAATCAAACCCTAACAAGCTTCAGGGTATGAGGTAATACTGAAAATCACTATATCTAAATTGTGAGGTGCCATCTCGTGAATCGAGCATCATTCATAGCACAGCCTCTTCAGAAAGGTGATTATATGCATGATTTCACTACTTACATTGACCAAACTGAGGGGAACACAGTGCATCAGGAAATGCTCTTGGAGGAGGGAGATGTGTTGTCAATGATAGATCAGAACTCAAGGGCTTGACATACGGGTGCAGCAGTGATGTTTCACCAGGAGAGAGAATTCAAGATTAGGATACAAATAAGGTTGCCAATGCACTTTTGTGCCCAAGCGGCAGGGCTTGTGGTGCTAGGAAAAGCAGTAGAAATGGGAGAGAGTCACTTTGTGAGCATTTACTCTGACTCCGTCATGTCACATTCACAGTACATTCAAGAATGGACAGATAGAAAAGGAGAGCATTCCGGAGGAGCTATGTCTCCCCGGTACAACATACTTAATTACTGTCAAGACTCTCGGGAAGATAACTCAGCAGCAACATGCTTGCCTTGGAAGCAAGACGACACAGACCAACACGGGTTCGATCCCCGGGTCCGCACTTAGAAACCTCTGGTATCATTTCATATCATAGAGACACTGCATCTTCTGGTAGCATTAGCATTGATGAAATGGAACACCCATACCAATAGTGAAGACGTAATTTCCAAGGGGAATGACAGAGCAGATGCTGTGGCCAAAAAGTGGCATATATGTCTTTCGACAAAAGAGAATGGGCCTCATTCCGAGTACGGCGCTAACCAATGGCGCTATTAACGCCTTGGTTGACGCCGTACCCGGACCGGCAGCGCCTTGGTGGATGGCGGAATTACCGCCCCATTCCAAGGTTGGCCGGGCGGTAATTCCCCAATCCCCATTTACCCTTCCCCATTCCCATTCTTGCCCCATAGGGCATAATGGGAGTGGGGAAGGCGTTAATTACGCCACCGTAAATTACGGTGGCGTAATTAACATCAAGGTCCCTTAGCGCCATGGTTTTTAACACCTGCTAAAAGCAGGTGTTAAAACCTCCATGGCGCAAAGGGAACTCGGAGTATGGCGGTAAGGGATTACCGCCATCGCTCTCATTAGCGGTGGCCGCTATCCCTTACCGCCATACTCGGAATGAGGCCCAATATGTCCATCATCACACAAAAAAAAGAATCTATGCTCATTCACACAACATGCCTACCATCATCATACACACAGCATTAAAACTATTTGTCCCTGAACCAACTAATAGATGTGCAGGAGGGTGCTTCTCCAGAAGAGCAGAAGCTGTGATCCAGGAGAGGTTGCTCCCTATCACCCATTGTCTTGATATGGGGTCAGAGCAGCACAGAGAAACTAGTGATGCCCCAGACATTGTTCCACATAGCACTGGACCAATTGCTTTTCCCAGTGCACACCCTTTTCCCAGTGCACACCTCTAAGGAATTTGTCGGTGCAGATATACAAGAGCAATAGTTCATGCCCAATTTACAGGAGCAGATGACTGAATTTGTAAACATTTGTCTGACATATCAGCATTATTACACAGGTCACACTCTCAGGAAAATGAAAGCTATGTTACCTCTTCCATCAGGACCATTTAGACATTTGCACATAGACTATATAGAAATTACACCCAGCTGTTATTCTTATCATTATGTCATTGTAGTTGCAAGTCGGTTTTCATGCGGCGTGAGGCTGGTCCTGCACTCACAAGGGAAATCATATGCTTATCGGACATCGAGCACAATTTGTGTTCTGCATACCATCCTCAGGTCATGAGTGTTGTAGAATGCTTAAATGGCTTGCTCAAAGACTGTGTTGCAAAACTTTGTGGCACACTTCACAAAAGCTGGCTTCATTCTCTGCCTCATGCTTTATTTGCATTACATAACAGGCCTCTGGCTCTGACCACCACCTCACCCTGAATAAAAAAATTACAGGCAGGAGAATGCAGGCACCTTTCACTCCTGCACATACTATTTTTGAAGCGTACAGCGCAAAACAGGTTCTGGGGGATGAGTTTCAAGGTAACTTAGACAGCTTACTACATTTTGGTAGTATATTTAATGACTGCTAGTTCCTTGTCTAAACCAGCCATCTTCCTCTTCAGGAGAAGTACCAGCACCCTAGGAGGAAGAGGACCCATTGCCACAGGCTTCCTTCTATCTAGGTGACCAAATGTTTATAAGGAAATATATGAGGAAATGGTTCGACCCAAGGTTTGAGAGTCCCTACACCGACACCTACTATATAGTCCATCAGCTGTGAAGGTTGAGGTCAGACGATCATGGATTCATTTGTCTGATGTCCACAAAGACAAAAGCAACAGCCCCCTCACAGGAGAATAAGGGAGGATCAAGTGAAGGGGAGTATTGCTGAAATTACATTGACTTTTTCATCCTTTTGTCACCTGTTTCATAGACCTAACACCCTTTTTGCAGCGACACAGTAAGGCAGACAATTACCAGTACAGAATAGATATAGCAATGAATGTTGGTTAGGATGTCTAGTATTTTTTTTATGTTTTCTGTTCTTCCTTTTTTCAGTTTAAATTAGAAAGGAGGTATTTTTTCCTCCTTTAAGAGTATCAGTAGAGGAACAGGAAATGAAAATATATCAGTACTACGAAGAAAGAAGGAAGCATTTAATCCAGTCCTTGTTGTAGATAGCACAGGCAAACAGCGTTCAAATGATTCAGATAATATTTGGTACAACCACATGAAGGTGGTGGTCTGAGAGAGAGCAAATGGCACATGTGATGTGTGTTCGCTCATCCCACATGTCACCGGGATACCCAAGTTTTCCCCCCCACAGGAAGGGTCAATAGAAATGGCACATTATCTTGTACATCTGGCATTTTGCAAGTCTAGAGGGTTGTTTCAAGGACACAGGGTACATGCAAAATGGGTGGAGAATCTAGCCCCGATCTATGAGCACAATTATATAAAGAGTAAAGGTAGAAGAAACAAAAAATGTTTGTTATAGAATACCAAATGAAAGGCCAGAGAGGGAGGGTGCAGTTGTTTACTACACAGCACACTCTCACATGTTTGAATTATACAGGACACCCATTACCATGGTGTAGGATGCAGTTCCAGATTCACATAGAGGACACAGTGTTCCAAAATGATCAGTGGATGGAAGGGCTAGTAGGATATAGGGCAGAGAGATTGGTAGCATTCACTGACGAGGTAACTGTGATGAAGAATGATACATATCACACTATTTGGAATTATTACATCCTGGCACTTACCTGGATAGATTATGGAAAAAGCCATTACACATAAAGGTACTGATACTCTTTGTTTCAGAGCCACAGGAACAAAAGGGTTGATCAAATTGGGGACCAATCTTGCATACCAAGGGACACTGACGCTGACAAATGTGTGGGTTGGAACCATGGCCTCATGGACTTTTTCTGGACCTGTGGGTCCCACGCATATGCCCAAAAACCTTTAAACTGGAGTGGCCAGTGTTCCCTGGTCACCCTACACTCCCCAGTCCTCATAGTCGACCTCAGATCTATGAACACTGCAAATCCCAGGTCCACGGACATGGCAAATATTATAGAAGAGAGGCATTCACGCGTCAGATGGTTGATGAACTTGCAGAGGAGGAAGACAAACAATACTAACTGGTCCCAACAGAGTGTGGACTGACTGGATGCTATCCTGGTAGAGTGTGGGCTGTTTAGTAAGACAACAATATTTTTGATTATGCCTTTTAGTGTTCAGACTGCAGCTAAAGCCAAATGGCTCCGGATTATGAGGTACAAGCTGCTCCTACTGGTAAATGGGGCAAAGAAAAAGCTTAACATAGTAAGGGACACATTAACAGCATTAAGAGTGGTCTCTCTCCAGAACCATTATGTACTGGATTTGTTAACTGCCATGGAGGGTGGCGTCTGGGCCATAAGAGTCAAATTGCGCACAGTCAGAAGCAATTGATGCCTTACATGCCCTTCCAGAGACCATGGCTCATGAAACGAGCAGAGTGAGCAAAACAGAATGGTTTCATAAACTTTTTGCTTGGGTACCCATGTGGTTATAAGTATAAGATAGCTGTTCAGATTCTCGTATTGGCTCTCAGAGGCTTTTGTGCATGTCAGTTGGGATTGATGTTGTGTTGAGGGCGTGGGGGAAATATATGATGACAGTGAGAACAGTCAAAGTTAGAGAAGCAATACCTGCGACCAGACACATCCAGATACAAACCACATTTAAAAGTGATATGTTCAGAAATGAGGGGCTTTGTGGTAATGGGGACACTTCCTTGCCACCTCCTGATTTAGAAAATGATACCACCCTCTGGGTCAGTTGTTGTGGAGATAGAGGTTGCTGTTTTCTTGGAGGCAATCCGGAAGAATGTGTTGCTGTGGGAGAGAACATGTGAGGGCTGTCTAGTGCTGGGATACCAAAAGAAAAGTTTGTTTGGTAGGGAAGGGAGAGCAATTATCAATCAATAATTTGATTGAAGGGGGGCATGTGAATATGCAGATGCAGCACCTACAAGGGGGCACACATGCAAGATAAAGAAGTAACACAGTAATGCCAAAAGTAACATCTAGGGGGACGACACAATGCACATAAAGCACATCTACATTACCCCTAGTGCGCCACATGCCAGGGAGTAGGGTGCTGTGCAGGGCAGTACACGTGTGCAAACACAGGGCCTTTAGCTGTCCTTAACTTGTAGGTAACTGTAACGCTCACCTGGTATCCACGGGGACACCACTAAGCCTGTTTGGACTACCTATGACCTTGAAACCTTCCCTGGAATCTGTTTGACTGGAGACTGGGCCGGAAACACAGGATTGCCAGAGTTTAACTCCATTGTATCTGCTTGCTTTACCCCTCTTCCCTCGGACCAAACCTTCCCCCCTTGTCCACTTCTCACCTTGTTTTCTTGTGTAGCGCACTCTCTGTCCTGCCCTTCAGTGCAGGGGTGCGTCGAATGATGCAGGCTCGATGCTGCCTAGTTGCTTCACTGGCGTGAGCCCGAAAGTCTAGGCTTGCTGTAACTTCAGCCCAACCGGTAAGTAAAATGAGTCCTATGAACTGTCCTTTTGACTCTTGTTCCTTCTGTAACGTGTTTCTTCTCTCTTAGGTGTTGGAGAGGGGTGGGCGATGGCGTTGTGCTGCTGAGATGAGCCAAGCATTAACGGTGAGTGAGAGCGCGATGCGCAATGCTGCCCGCTCTTCCTTGTATTAACCAATTTTCGTCTCTGTGTCCCTTTCAGGTGCTGCAATATCCCAGCATGGTTCCCAGCTGAGAGCATGAGGTGGGGTGAGTAAGCGCGATGTGCGGCGCATCCTTATGCTTTCCGTGCTAACCTGGAATGTCTTTTCCCCTTGCAGGTCGATGGGATGTTTCCGGAGCTGAAGTTACCCCGAGCGGCTTAAATTCAGGTAAGCTTTTGACTTATCTGACAGTTTTCGAGTAAGCTAAGTTATGCAGAATGCTTACTAATGTCTTTTCTTCTGTTCATTTATCCTTCCCTAGCATGCAGCATGCCGAGATGGAGATGACACCGCTGTAGCTGCCCACAGGACTGTAGGAGCGATGGATGGAAGCTGGATGCTCTTCAAGGTACGTCTAATATTAATGCTGTTCTTGTTCTTGCAGGTGCGCGGGATGCAGAGGAAAGGCAAAGGCCGTCAGGAGACCAATCCGAGTACAGTGAGTGTCACGCTGCAGGTGCAGAGAAACGCAAAGCGTATTTCTCGGCCCGGCTGTGGTTTAAATAGCCTTCAGGTATCCCAGGTAACTCTGGGTTGAACCACACCCAAAAGGCTAGACTGCACACTCAGTTCAAGGAACTGGGTTATGTGGGGGCATCCATCTTGCCCACAATACATTTCAAGTCCCATGCCAAATGAATCTTAAGGCTGTGTGTGAGCCTGGTGCCACAAGTGCCAGGTCTGTCTCCAAGTGGGTCTCTGGGAGGATGGAGAGGCCCTTAGGGGCCACATAGGTGATCGTGGCCTGGCTCTAGTCTGATATCTCAGAGGGCTGGGGGCAGGAACCATGACAGTAACTAGGTTAGCATGGCTGCCAGAATGAAAAGCACATGTGCACCAACAATAATAGTCTAATATTTTGTCTTGTTTGTTTCCATCCTGTGTACTGTGTCCACTGGGTGCACTAATGCAATAGTGTAAATATGGAAGAGGTTACAGTGCAAATGCTTTTTACATGTGTTTGCGTAGTGCATATTGTGCGGATTAGTAAGTGTTGAAGTGCACTATGCAGCACTGCTTGTATGCATGTAGTGCAGGGCAGGACCAATTTTGCGATGATTCTGTTGCTTGGTTGGCATTATTACAATGGATTCTGAATTGAAGGGGGTAGCAGTGCCAAACCCTATCGTACCTTCGTTATGGCATGCCAGCTGCCATGCCATTGTTGCCTTTCTGATTTGTGGCACATGTCTACATGTTCGAATGCATGGCTTTGTTATGTTGTGGTGGGTGTGGGCAAGACTTAGGGCCTCATTACAACCCAGGCATTAAGGGTTTAACGGCGCCGTCGCCGCCGTTAACCCTCAACGCCTGATTACCATTTTAACGCCTGCTTTTAGCAGGCGTTAAAATGCAAGGCGCTAACCTGCCTTGGTGCTAATTACCGCACCGTAATTTACGGTGCCGTAATTAGCGCCTTCTCCACTCCCATTATGCCCTATGGGGCAAAAATGGGAATGGGGAAGGGTAAATGGGGAATGGGGATTTACCGCCCCACTCACCTTGGAATGGGGCGGTAAATCCGCCATCCACCATGGTGTAAACAGAGTTTACACCATGGTGGTAAAGTAGGGAACTTACCACCTGGGTTGTAATGAGGCCCTTAGATCGTTGGGTGTATTGCCAGAGGCCATAGGCCATGCACCCAGCATGCTAGTCCTTAATGATAGCCACCAAAATTGAATGCAGTCATATATGTGTCAGTTTCCATGTATGTCAGGTTGATGACTTGTACACAATGGTTGTGGAGGACATTGTAGACTTAGTAGAGCAGCAGAAGTGAGCTGCTATGCGAACATTGTCATATGGTGCACATCATTGCCTCTGTTGCACAATAAGGAGCCACATGTCACCATTTGCGTTTGCTATGGTTAGGTCCTTAGAAGACCCTTGCTTTAGGAAGTGCTGTAAGATATGGCAGCATGAAAGAACATCCTCAGCAGCACACATGTAAAACATGGCCAATGCACAAAGCCTCCTACATACCGTTCACCACACCTGCACCCAACAGCCTAGGTCTTTATAACAGCTACCACAACCTATTGCAGCCATGCAGTTGCCACTCTGCATGCATTTGAAGTTGGTGACTTTTATTCAATGGTTGTGGAGGACATTGTGCACTTGGTCGACCAGCGGAAGAGAGCTGCTATGTGTAAATTATCATATTGTGTACATCATTGCCCCTGTTGCACAATAGGGTGCCACATGCCATCATGTGCATTTCATATGGTTGCAGCATGAAAGGATGTGTTCAGCAGCACACATGTAACCTATGTCTAATATACACAGCCTCCTACATACCGTTCAGCACACCCAACTGACCGTTATGCAGCCATGGATGCAAATATGTGCCCAGGGTGAAAGCTGGCAGGCTCAATTGAAGATGGGGAGTGCAGTGCACATGAGCATTTAAACATAGCATGTACAATGGTGTCTGCATGCATTTGAAGTTGGTGACTTTTACACAATGGTTGTGGAGGACATTGTAGACTTGGTACATCAACAGAAGTGAGCTGGTATGCTACATTAGCATACGGTGTACATCATTGCCCCTGTTGAACAATAGGGAGCCACATGCCACCATGTGCATTCTTATGGTTTGGCCCTTGTAATGCCCTAGCTTTTGGGAGTGTTGTAAAATATTGCAGCATGAAAGGCCGTGCTCAGCAGCACACATGTAAACGATGGCTAACGTACACAGGCTCCGACATACCGTTCAGCACACCCAACACAATGTTATGAAGCCATGAGTGCAAATATGTGCCCAGGGTGAAAGCTGGCAGGCTGGATTGCAGATGGGGAGAGCAGTGCACATGACATGAGGATTTAACCATAGCCTGTACTATGGTGTGTTTTCTGTGGGGAGGACCTAGCGCCTTGCATGCATGGCTGGAGTAGAAAGCGAAAAAAGAAGTCCTCCTGCTTTACTGGGGCACAGACCTCCCGGTACTTGGGGAAGCGTACGTGCCACATTCTGCGTTTCTCACCATGCTGGCCAATGGAAATGGGACTATGGCCTTTGGCCAATCAGGTGCTCAGGGAGTGCGTTACAGGACAGGGCGGCAATCATTTTTTCCATTAGTTTGAGTAGTGTGGGTGGCAAACATGGCAAGATGCACAGTTTTCGTCGTGGGTGAATCCTTTGTGGAAGATCTGTTTGTGTATGCCCTCCAAGAATGCTTTTGTGGTAATTTTGGTTTGGTGGGAGTTGACGCTTTGTGGTGCAGTGTCGAAGTGTGCTGTTTCGGCAGAGTGCTTGTAGGATGTATGGCCTATTCTGCAACTGTACATGTTTTGACGTGCACTTTGGAGCCTTCTTCTTAGGTTCCATGCCTTGTTACTGTGTGTCCTGTCAACTGAAGAAGATGATGAAAGCAGTGCAGCACATTTTTCCCACTGCCAAGGTGCTTTCCTCGTTTATACCCCCGAGATTACTGTGGAACTAATTCAATGATTTCTGTTGCCAGCCAGAGGTCGGAAGGGGTATCATCAACAGAAGCATGTGTGACTTCTTGTGTGCTACTGGGATGTTCTCCTGTGAGAATGAGAACACTAGTAATCAATATATAAACCTTTTCAAAGGAAATGGCATGTCTTAGTTGACCAGTGGCAATGCCATTTTGTTTCAAAATCTACAAGCTGCACTGAAAACCCTATTGTAAGAATGTGAGCTGGCGTTGAAAACACAAGAATACTTATAAAAACAGCAAAGAAATGTTTTTAGAAGGAAGCACATTTAAAAACAAGAAAAAAAGGCTCTTTTAAGAGCCGCCACAACTAACAACGTCCCATGCCGTGGTTGAAAGTTATTCCCCCACTCCCACGCATGCACAGCACACAAAATCAGTGAATATTGTGATAGTTGCAGGGTGGCATGTGCTATATACACCCCTTTTGCAGATGATGGCCATAGCAATGGGCCTTTAGAGGCTACGGGATTGGTCAGTGAGGTTTCTGGGTGTGGTGTGTATGCGCAGACTATGGTACACAGTGTATTTGTCGACAGAAATGCAGAGGGTGCAGTTATGGCTGTGTGTTTCACGAGCCACAGCGAGTAGGTTTTAGGGGAGTTTTAAATACATTGATTGAAAGTGAATGGAAAACACTGTGCAGTGGCTGCTTATTTTGGAATCAATCATGTGGATGTGTAGGAAGTAACTGATTTTGGTTTGCCTGTGTGACACTTTGGTGACACGCAATCATGCCAATATTATTGTTAGTTTCAGTGTCATTTGCGAGGTAGGAGGCACTTGCCCAGGTCATACGTTTGTTTCTGATCTCTTGCATAACTTTCTATCGCATTATGCAGACACCGATGTGGTTGCATCATTTTTTATTTGGTCTGCAAATGGAGAAAGCGTGGTACATTGCGAAGACGTGTATTTGTACCTTTGTACGACATGTGCCAATGCATAATTTGCACATGGGAATATGACGTTTCACAGAACAAACAGTTTTCCCCAGCTATAACGTTCATCTTACTATGCCTGCCATCCCGATTTCTGCACACCCCATCCAAATTGCCTTGGTGCCCTTCTTGAAAGCAGTGGAACATTTTTTGTAGTAAGTGTTGTGCACTGACACTCTTCAAAACGCTGTGCAACATGTAAAGAAACCTCTTTCTACAGCGACCCCCTTTCTAACTGATTCAACTACAGTGTTTTGCACAGTGCCACGCCTCCCGCCCTGCATCCGTTCATTGGCAATTCCATTGTTCATCTCTAAAAAGGTGCTTTCTTTATTTCCCTTTTTTCTTTCCCAGTTCATTTCCATTTATTATGGTCTTCTGACACACACCACAGAAGGAACGGCAGGAAAGGCCTGGTACAGGAGGGGCAGCATTTGCATGGATACCATAGGGGACATCCCAAGAGAAGGAATTATTGTGTGGCCCTTACCAACATAGGCGCCAGTCATTGTCATGCTCCTGGAAGTACCCTTCCCACGCACTTCCCTCTGTAGAGTAGCATGTTGCAGTACGTGCACAATACAATGCCCTTTGCCGGGTTAGGGTATGTAGTGTGGCTTATGGTCCGCAAGGATGTTTTTGGGCTCTGCTGCCCTACAGGAGTGCCCCTCTTGTTGCCTACAGTAGATGTGGCAAATGCTGTACATGAAATTACCCTAGGTAATTGTTGGAAGGGCGCTATACTGCCCACTTGTAACTTGCGCTTTCAATTAACTTGTTGTCACATGCAGTACAAACACTTCATGCTACGCCATTAGTCTTAGGAGTAACATTCAACTGTATGATCCGTAGGTGACCTCTTGACACTTTCCGTCACTGCTCAGTGCAGACACAATGTGTCTGTTTCACGGGCCATTGAATGGCAATAAGCACATCAATCAAATTAATGTGACAATTAACACTCCACCGTTACACTGCAGGTTGCTGTTCCTTTTTTACCATTGGGCATCATACAGTTAGGCGTGCTTTAGCCACATACTGGTAGGTTTGCAGAGCCACCCACATAGTCGGCAGGAGCACTTCAAATTCAGTAGTCTACCGTATAAATCCATAGGGCTGGCGACAGGGGCGGTGTTACTAGCACATAGTGGATGACCTTTGCATGGGTATATGTGAGGAACGGATACACGTGCGCTTCCACAACTATTTAAAAGTGCATTAAATGATGCAGACATGGGGCCACTAATGGAGCCCTACGGATACTTGCAGTGTGATTGCATATACGCCAACGAGGTGCAGTCTCCATAGGAAACGTCCATATTGCTCATCTGTAGTCATCTCGGCCAGGACTGTGTGGCACAGATTCACCATGCAATGTTAACACAAAAATATGTGGCCTTTCCACGCTTTTATCATGAGGGCAGCCAAGGAATCAGTAACAAACCGTTGTTAATGGGACATTATGGTTCCGTTGCAGTACCAAACAGCTATCATCTTTACAGAAAACACTGTGCTAAAGCAACGTTTGGGTTACAGTGCCCTACTAAAAACCTATGAAATTCACTAACAAAAACATTGTTAAAGGGACTTTATGGTTAAGTTTCACTAGTAAAAACCTATGCAATTCAATTGACAAACGTTGTTACAGGGAGGTTATGGTTACAGGTAAAACCGAGAAAAAAAACAGAAATGGTAAACTAAGCAACCATATCTCGTGCCACCTGTGTGCATTGCAAGGACTAACACCCATGACATCAAAGATGACATCACAAATCTCATTGATGACATCACTGATGACATCACATGTGTGGCTGCCCCTTTTTTGTTCACTGACATAAGTAGGCCAGGTGCTTTTCTTCCGTAACAGTCAGGAAGTAACAATTCAAAAGGTTCTACCTTTGTGCACTGCACCCTTCTCATATGTTCTTGCACTACTTTCCTCAGGGTTCACTCACATCATATGATACATATACATATAGGGGAAGAAGAAAGCGTAAAACGCAGCAATCATTTCTGTGCATGAAGGTAATCAGTTATATTATGAACACTTTCTGATAACAGTGCTCCTTGTTTGCCTACTGTAATTTCCCTGTATATGCTCATATTTGTATGCATTGTGGTGTCTTTATGTTTTCTGTGCTATAATGCAATTATGTAGTTATTAAGGCAATGGTAGCTACCTCTTACATGTTTCACAGTACCCGAAACTCTAAAATGAAAGCATTAATGATTTCACTATGTAACATGGGAAGATTTTCAAGATTACACTTCTACGGGGCATGGTGCAGACAATGGCTACGTGTCCACATGAGTTGGTTCATGTACTGCAAGGAAGTCTGTAATACAATGGTGTGTATATCAATTCATTGCACAATTAACTACTTATCCCATGATAGTTCTTCCAATGATATTTGATAGTTTTCTGCGACCATTACAATAACAATCCCTTGTGGAGGCTTTCCATGAAAACTAAATGCATATGTGATGTAATCAGTGATGTCATCAACGAGATCTGTGATGGCATCTTTGATGTCATGGGTGTTAGTCCTTGCAGTGCACACAGGTGGCACGAGTTATGTTTGCTTAGCTTACCGTAACTGGTGAATTTAGTTTTTTTTTTGGTTATACCTGTAACCATAACATCCCTGTAACAACGTTTGACATTTGTATTGCATAGTAATGTAGTAATGTTTCCTGGTGATAATTAGGTTGCTGTTTATGTTATTTCTGTCCATGGGTAAGAACTGTCATGAGTATGTATGTATTGATAAATACTTATTTGTGTTCTTACGAACCTTTCAAGGTGACCTATTTTAATAATAGTTGTAGAACAATTACAATGCATGGTCACTCTAATGTTTCATCTTAAGCTTCATTGAAACACAACACATGTTGCAATGGTAGAAAATATTTTTTATGTGTGTATAGGAAGCAATTGTGGATGCACACTTTTTTTTTTGTGAGGCAACCTTTTTATTATTGAGTACACTTTTTTGTAAAATGTTTTGTTGTGCATTTGTAAGAAATATTTCTGTAAAGTATGTTGTTTTTTGAGGCAGGTACTCCCAAACATTGTCAATAAAAGTCCATAGTCGAAAGTGATTAGGGACTCACAGGGCCACCCAGACTGTATAGTTTTATAAAGATTTCTTGAAAAATAAAACTGTTATTAAGAAGACAACAAATATTTCTTTTTTTTCTAAAGTGCGGTTTACTTCTCATTCATTTTAACATAGACAAACAAGGCCAATTTTTGCCAATGAGCAAAGCTCAAACCACTGGGCAGATTTGGACAAGGCCCAAAACAATGTAGGCACGAAACACTGACTCATGAACCATACATGGTTTGGTGTTATTACATTCAGTAGCTTTTTCAATATTTGATGGAAAATAGATAGCTATATCTCAGGGATTTACCCAAAACCAGTGTTTTTAGAAATGAAACAGATGCCATCTTGTTTTTCCTCAATACGAGAGATAACAGCAGTTTTAGCCAAGGATAACGAAAAAATGTAAGTAGTGAAAAGGCTATTTGCCGGTTACAATAATTACATATGAATTTAGTCTAGATGTGGTGAGGTTGCTGGAGGACACCAAGTACAATTGGGGATTTATAGGATGTCCAGGGACTGCTTTTGCAACAAAAAAGCTTTCTGTAGCCGTGGCTAAAGCCTCAAATAGCTGACATGTCAAAGCAAACTGCATCACAGAAACAGTGACAATGCAGTTATTTAGGAGTCTTATCTATTTTGCCTGTGTATTTTCAAACTTTGTTACATATGAGAGTGTGGAAAAAACAGAAGAAAATTGTTTAAAAAAGTCAATACAAAAAAGATCCACCCTACTCTAGTTTAAGATGCCACATACACGGTATTTTAGCTAGTGTATTCTTACCCATGCTATTATATCTTGTGTAATTGTACCTATGCAATGTATCCCCACCTGCGGGGATCCCCACCTGTCATGTATTATACTCTGCTTTCTTTATCTTCATCTACCTTAGATAACTACATCAGCAGTCTTTTACGGTATTGATCTTTGAACTTCTATTGTATTATAAAATCCGAAGCAAGCCCCCCCCCATTACCTAGCAATGTATAATCATGGTTATGAAAATAAGTCAATGAACTCTAACCATGGTTATATTTAAAAATATGTTTGGGGTCTTATTGTATTGTATTTCTCCATTTATAAATAATACTTTTTTGGGGTACAATGTGTGTAGTTTCTTAGCATATGTTGAGTACTTTTCTGAAGTTATGAAGGAACACCGTATTTCCTACATCGGTTAGGTGTACTCCATCATGTCTATAGAAATTGGCCATGTTAAACTGTATGTTGTTGTTTGAAATCCATAATTGCAGTTGTCTCTCATGAATGCTGAAACTACTTTATTAACATTTCTCTGTGTCTTTTCATTGTTTCTATTAATTTTGGTGGTTCATTTCCATTTTTGCCTCTAAGTCAGATTGGAAAATATAAAGAGGTGTGATGAAAAAGTTCCATTTGGTTTTCCAATTCTTGTTTTATCATTAAAGTAAGGGACACACCTTGTATATTCCCCAAATCATTGCCTCCCCAATGAATTAGTATGATGTCTGGGTACCCTGTACCTTTCAGGATGTACATTTTGGAAACTATTGGAACCAACACATTCCCCACAATCCAAACAATTTAATTGGAAATCTCTCAAACCAAGGTCCATGTTAATATTTGGTTTTTCACAAGAAGCCAGTAACTAAAACAGCCAACTGTGTCTGATCATCCACACAGTTTTCATACCATTCATGATATCTGCAGTCTTTCTCTGTTTCCAGGAAAATGATTCCTAGTTTGAATTTCTAGTAATTTCAATGAATAGGGTATGTATGATGTGTGTGTTTTGGTGTTTGTAATTGATTGATGTTATAGTTGTAATTCAGTGTTTGTCTGTGATACGTTACACTCAAAATGTGCTGGCCATTTTAGTATTTTGGTAAGTCAATATAGTCCTCTTTTTGTGATTTTGATTTTGGAAGGTATATAATTTTATGTAGCTTTGTCGTTAGGATTGTAGAACTCGCTATGCACTATACTCTCATTGTTTGTGTCCAACCCATCCTTTACCTGTTTTTAAACCTTATCCACCATACCTAACCACAATCTTGTATATCCTATGTACACTTTATCATCATCAATTTTAACTTCATGAACAGTCATTTATAGTATTGAAACCTTTAATATACCATTGTATGACTAATGTCTCTTTTGTCGTTTATGTTCCATGTTCAGATTTAAAAAAACAAAAAATTCTGATAGGCGCAGCTATACAAAAAGGGGGGGGGGATTGGTGCATTGAGGATCATTACCGGAAAGAACAACTGGTGTATTTACCTGCAGCTATACGGTACCTACTCAATGTGCAGCATTAATACCCATGGGTAAACCTGGCACCCTGCGCAGCCACGACATATTCTGACAATCTTATCAAAAATACTGAAGTTTACAGCAATAGGAAGTAGAATGGTTTTCACACGACGTTCTTGGGCAGTATAATTGCATGACCAGGCCTATCATAACTCATGCTAATGTTGATCTTACAGTCAAGTATGAAAAATACATCAGTCACAGGGTATGCGTGTGGATTTAGAGAGTATACGTTGGTACATACAAATCTGGTGCACGGACAGGTAACATCTGGTAGTGAGAGAACAAATACAATGAACAGTCATGAGCATGGGAATAGTGCTGCCTTGCCTTTATACAAGGTATACAAATGGTGTAACAAGTCTGCTTAATGCTTATTTCAGTGTAGGTGTTCCGCTGACACAGTCCAAATCCTAACGACACTCACTTAAATCAATTGTCTAATGTAATCGTGTGCAAATGCATCACTTCCACTGTATGTTTCAGCCATGTTCTCAAAGCACTACCTACAGGCCAAGCATTGTGGCTAGTGTCACTAAATATGAACATCCTCAGAGGGCGTAGACATTGTGTGGGCTTATTACATTGTGTGACCTCTTTGCATAGTGTACTTGAAGTATCACGTTGCACACTTGATGCAATTGTAGTTGTTATATGGGTTTTCATTCTTATGTTATTGAGGATGCCTGTTGCGCTATCATCTCTTTCAGTCTGTTCAGTGCATTATGGGAGCACAACATATGGTTGATGTTTCATAGAACTTTGAAGCTTAGGTTTTTTTTATATCACCATATTGTACCCTTAACAACACACACCTTATAGGGCAATGCTATTTACCCCATAGTTAACGTGAAAACAGACATGTATTGACTTAGCAAAAATGTTTGCTAGCAAAATTTGACCTGTTAGACACACGTGTATGACATCTTGAAAATACATGTTCTTACCCAGAGCCCCAAGACGGAAAAGTCTGATACAGATTTTAGAATAGTTTCAAATTATAAACAGCTAAACCTTTTTTTGGTTTTGTTGCTTTTATCTTTTTGCTTTGGTTTTCAAATTAGTAAAATGCACATTCATTGGACAGGCACACAGCGTAAACCACTGGTCGGATTCGTTTTATAGTTGTTTCATAAGCTGTAAAAAAGCGGTGCAAATGTGCCTTTTGTTGGTTTGAAAGAAATATGTCCCGTGTGTGTTTTGTTTTATATTTGGTGGCAAGTGGGGTGCTTCTGGAACCAAAGTCTATTTCCACAGTGCATTGCAGCAACTGAGCCTTTTCAGAAATTAAAAACCACCCCTTCTTTCATCAATCTGAGGCGTTTCTTGTGAGTATTCTAATGAGAATGAGAAATTGCAATGTTCTCAAATGATATTAGGAAGGTTTGAAGGGGATGTGTGCATGCAAGGGGGAAGTGGGAAAGCTGAAACAGGAGCTGTTGAGATGTTTGAGAGATTGTGGTGGGCTGGGGATAGTATTTATTTGTATTAGTTTAAGTCATTTTATTAGAATGGAGATGTTCTCACCAGAATATGGTTTACTTTTTGAAGTATGATGCATGAATACGATTTTGGTTGAAATTATATTTGGACATTGGCTTAGGGAATTGTATTGTCCATGTGGATAGGAAACATAAAAGCGTAGTATGTGGGAACATTTCAAATTTGTGGGAGGCCTAATTTTTTTAGGCAGTTTAGTCTTCTTGAGAGTATGATTGACTTATTGGGTGAATCTTGTGTGTAAGCAGTGTGCAGGGTTTTAGCATTCCCTTGAGAACATTTCACACTAAAATCATGTCGGAAATTCTTCAGAGAACATGGTGGATCTTAATATCTTTTTTCAAATTGCATGCTAAACTATATCAAATATCGTAGACATTCTTTGCCTGGTTCATCATTATCGCTAAGTGGCTGCTGGCCATGGACCCAAAATGGGACAAACATCCCGTGGTGCCTAGCTTAGAAACATACAAGTAAGGTAATATTTCATATGACATCTGGAATAATGATGTGAAAAGTAAAAAAAAAAATGAAATACGAGTGGCATCATATCTAGCATAACAAAACCCGTGGAATTCAGTGAAAAATCTTTAGTTAATAGGGAGTTATGTGGACAAAGTTCAACTCAATACATCTTTTGAAGTTCAGTGAAATAACTTAAGGTGAAGCATGTTACGGTGATAGTTTGATTCAACATATGCCTTGAAATGTGTCTCGTGTTGGACGCCAGGGCAATTTTACTCTGTGCCCCCTCTATTGCACAATTCATGAGTACACCAGTGACATTATGAATTATAACACTTATGACATTACATATTAACAAATCAATGACAACACTGGAAAATAGAGCACACTGATGATATCACAGATGATATCAAATATGATGTCCAATGTATATAAACGGAATTCCACCTGTGGAAGGGCATTCAGCCAACCAGGTGGCTGGAACAGCGGGTAAGAACACAATGTGTACCGTACACTGTTTGAGGCCACTCAAGACCCTTTCCCAGGTGGTACCATCTTGATTCTGGGGAGGAAACAGGGAGCATCTGGCTCCTTTTCCTTCCCCCTCCCTCCACTCTTACCTGCCGGACCAGATCTTTCTGCTCAGATCCCAGCGCTTATGGCAGCAGGCAATTTTCTTTTTCAGGAGATTTGGCTTGCACAATACATGCAATACATGCAGAACCCAACAACCATTAAAAAAATATATATATATCTATTTGCACTCCGGGCAAACCCCGGGCTGTAAATGAGATCACCCCCTATCGGGGTGTGGG
Source organism: Ambystoma mexicanum (assembly GCF_040938575.1). Taxonomy (NCBI): domain Eukaryota; kingdom Metazoa; phylum Chordata; class Amphibia; order Caudata; family Ambystomatidae; genus Ambystoma; species Ambystoma mexicanum. The sequence continues at coordinate 652,078,840 of NC_090927.1, read as the reverse complement.
GGGGGTGTGGAGATATGGCTGGTCCTCACTTCACCCAGACCTACCTAGACTCGTGATGCTGGGTTGTTACCATCCATATCCACCCCTGACTCATGGGTGATTGCTTTATTAATCAGAATAAAACATTATCTTTGTCTATTTGAAGATATATGGAAAACATGTTGCATAGGTGTATGTGTACTGCATGTTAACAGACATGTAGTATACCAGCAGAGACATTATGATGATAGACAGGTCCAGTGGCTACTTTGGGAGGTCTTGTATAGCCTGTTGCATGGCCAGAAGACAAGCACTGGGCAGTATGGCCATTGTCCATTGCCACATATCTATATAAATATCAAAACCAGCTTGCTTCAAACTGGTAATTCCTGAATTAATATAAACTGTTAGTGCTAGTTCAAGTTAAGCGTAAAATGGGAAATTAAAATTAATACTTGTTTCTTGTAATAATTGGTAACCTTTGTTGACTCATACTGTACGCTTTCTTTTTCTGTGTGATCCACCTTCACCGGCATGTTGAATGCGTGATGCATCAATCTGGTGACATCAATGGGTTCCATATCCCAGTCAAGAGGAGGACCAGAAGGATATGTTGGTTGTGCAAGTTTAGTCTTGAACAAAACCTTCTGATGTAACTTTGCCTCCCTCATTACACGAGGCAATGAAATTGGCCTCCCTGCTAAAATGACCACCTCCAAAAGAGGAAATGATGACCCACATGCAGCACTGATCCACAGGTTTGCAGCTGCACCATAGGACACTCTCGGGAATAGAAAGAAGGCTCTTGCTTCAACATGATACAACATGGTGAGGGAGCAGGTAAACCTATGATCTAAGCACTCAGGCAATACACAAACATTGTTCTGATAAGTGAAATAATGGTGTCTACATCTAATGAGCAACAGCAACACCGGTGAACGCACCTTGCCCAGCTTACATGCAAACCAGTCTCATAAGGCCTGTGCATCTTGGCAGACGTAGAATGCTCCAGAGCGTCTGCTGGCAACACACATTGTGCTACAGAGGGATCAACATGATTCAGCGCAGTAATAACAAGGATGTATGGAAACAAAAAGAGAATCTATAACAACAGGGAAGACTATTGGCAACAGGTGTTCTAAATCACAGTAGTGCAGAATTTGTAAGTGAGGTAATAATGATGCCAAAATAACAAAATGAAACTAAACCACGTTTAACACCTCAACTACAAAACAAATGAACATAAACCCAGTGTGACCTTCACAGGTCACACCATCAAAACCAAATACAAGACATCATTGGTCTAAAGTACACGGAAACATAAATGTGGTGATCCACCCAATTTCTCCAGAGACCTAGGAACCCACCACCCTTGGAAATATGTCAAGAAAGAGTTTAACACCTATTTGGAGACAATAGATGGCAAACAATGCTCTGCTGCAAGTACATTTGCTGTCTTTCTCTGGGCTCTATGTTCCAAAGGACAAAAGGTGTGAGCAAGGGCAAGCAGAACCTTGTGCCCAGTGCAAACAGGAGAAGGGTATTGAGTGATTGCCTTTGAAGAGTTAGAAAGACAGTGTCTATTAAAGTTAAGTGTGATACTTGAAAGGCACACATTCTACACCATAGAACAGTTCTACACTTCGAAAAGACTTAGAACTCTCTTTAGAAGAAGTGATACACATAGTAAAAACACATCGACAAAGCATCAAAACGTTACAGGACGTAATCTAAGTCATAGATGATTACAATTCACTCCCTGATATCGGGGGGGATGATCATCAGAGCAGGGGGTTTCACCTTGTTCTCCAACTTGTATCTACAGAGTGCATACCATCAAATGAAATGCAGGATTTACTGTGTGCCACTTGGGCTGAAGAATTGTTAGCAAACTTATGAAAAGGCTATTTTTGGAGCCAGGAATTCTCAAAGTCTATTCCCGGGATGTTGCTTAAGATCCTATCACAAAGAACTCCTAGCTGTTTCTACCCTGGCCCTGTTGCATCAAGGAGTTGGTGCAATGATTTACAGATGTACTATATTGACAAACATGCAGACATTCATAATAAAATATATTTAGCCAAGGATCCACTACAACTGGTGAAAGATGTCTTTATTTATTTATTTATTACATTTATATAGCGCGCAGACAGCCCAGGGGCATTGTGGCACTGTTACTTGTAAGGAAAACTTAGTTACAATGGGTACAGGTTGTGCCTTGGGTTACAGTGAGGCAGTGACCTGTGATCAGACATAGGTGGTGTCATACCACGTAATGCATCATACATGACATTCATGAGGGCTAGATCCTGCAACTATTACATCTTCTGCCATAGTATCTCCCTCGCATTGGTTTGTTTTGCGGCCAATTACTACTGGACATCGTTCAAAATGTGTTAAATCACTTGGCCCTACCTCTGGTCCAGGGAATCCCTGTCCGGCAATAAATACCATCTTGTAATGTTGGCACCAATTCTGACCAATACTGTCAATTACTTTTTTTTTACAGAGGGATTTATTCTAGTTTTCCGAAAAAGAAGCTCGGTCAGAAATCTCTTATCCCTTTATTTCTAGTGGAATTAGCTGGCAATTTCCAATTGTCCTTTTTTGGGTCAAATTCCCAACAGGACTGCTTATATTCAACTGATATACTTTGTGGACAGTAAAATGTTGCTGGGCAAATATCAGTGGGGTTATACAATCAGGCATAACACTGAAGGAGCCCGCCCTATTACACATCAAGGGCAATTAATTGTGTCTACTGGAATCAGAAGTTGCCAGCTTTGTAATGCTATTAGACCTATCACTAGCTTTTGATCCCATTGCTCTTCATATTCTGCTGGATCATCACTAAGTAGTGTTAGGGAATGATCCAATGACAATATTACTGACAGAATGATCTGCCATAGTCAGTTTTAAAGGTTTTGAATATTTCTCTACTCCCTTTTCCTGCGGTATTCTGCAGGGGTCCTGCTTGTCACAATTGCTTTTCAATTTGTATTTTAAGCCTATGCCCAATCTCTTAGTTAAGTCCGGGGTCACATTTCATAATGAAGCAGATCATGTTTAAAGTAACTGAAACTTCTGAAAAACACACACGCTCGTATCCGGGCAATTTTTGTGTGAATCCTGGATGATGCAAGATGGACTTAATCTGAATAACTGAAAAACTGAATTTCTTCTGCCCTACTCAGAAAAAATTGGACAAAACATGCAAGCGGACTAAGCGCAAGTGTGCTTAGCACAAGACTGATTTAAAACGTCTGTTAACCTTGATGCCATTGTTGGTGCCAGCATGTCCATTCTTCCTCAGGAGGCAAATGGTGTTTTAAGTGCTTTCAAGTTCATCCTACCATCTGATGATGCTGAAACAAATGTATACCTTTCTCACCCTAGAAAATCTAACCATCATAGCCAGGGTCATTATTGGACCAAGCTAGACAGTTGCAATGCCTTATTCTTGGGGGATAATAAGTAAACTATACAACCGCTGCATATCCTACTTAATTCTGCAACCCATTGTGTGACTAACACGCCAGGGAGAGCATGTATTCTGCCAGTGCTATGAAACCTACACTGGCTTCCTGTTAAGAATAGGATAAAGTTCAAGGCCATGACCAGGGTACATTAAAGATTATCTGGACAAGCTTCTAAATATATGCTGCACCTGATTCATTGGTATTTGCCATTGAGAAATCTATGGTCAAAAATATGTTCTGTGCCATTTTTCAAATATCCCAGAGCCTTTTGCAGCTCATTTCAAGTTATTGCAACTTCCTCTTTCTGTCGCTGTAAATTCTAGACATACACCCATTGCTGGCATGCAGGAAAAGAATGAAGCCTTTCTCTAATAGCTCTCTTCTTCCACCTGTAGATTCATGTCACATGGTTTTATGGCCCTGCATCCCTAGTACTTAGCTACCCCATAGGTTGTTAGCACTGATACAAATCCATCTCAATCAATACATCAATCAATTAATCTAGCTTTCTCCCTTCATTCCAAATTTTATGTCAATCCTTGCAATGGTCTGGCTCCTGGAGGATCAGGTAAAATCAGAAGCAATACGTTTGGTGACCGTCGCTACTTTGCATTGGATAAAGGGGATTTTTTAAAGAGAATTCTGGCACGGAGAGATAGCTAGTGTTGGTCACGCAAAATAGGAGTGATATGGTTGAATTTCTTGGCAGCAGATATGATGCACTCTACAGCGCAGTGGGCCACATTGAGGTGTTGAGCAAGGGAACCAGCCACGGGGGCTTTTCCTGATTGATGTGTACAATCACAGGGCCTTGTTCCATGGTCCAAAATGTTTGTGGGGAGAATAATCACTTAAACCTGTGGAGCAGTGTGAGCTGATATCAACCGGTATGAGCTCTTTTGCAAATATGCTGCTAGAAACAGATGTTGTCTTCAATGAAGCCAAGGTATTTGGCACCAAGGACAAGTTGAGAAGTTAACCTATCCAAGTGCATGTCATTCAGCCCTCCTTGGATGAGTTCATATTTGGTGGGTGACCTGGATGCACAGCGCCTATACATGCTATGTTTGCAGGACTTGTGACACATGGAATAAGGTGACTGAAGTAGAGCATTGACCATGTTAATTGAATGTCAGCCTTTCAGAGCTAAGGAGTATACATTATCGGCCATGGTCATGGATGTGCATTGTTTCTCAGTGGCTATTAGAATCGCTTCTCAATATCTTCCTACTGATCTGATGGAAACCAAAGACAAACAGTTTCCCACATAGCCCCATATTATTTATACCCCTTGTCATTTGATGGTTCAACCACATGTGCAGTGTGTTCAGTGAGTAGTTAAAGGAATTGGGCGTAGGCTGCCCCCTGATTTCTGACTCAACTGAATGATACATGGAAGGACACCGTGTACGACAGCAGTGTGGTGTCGAAAGTGGCACAAAACAGAAATAAATAACGGAAAGAAAATATGAACAATGCATTATGGTGCAAAATGTCCAATGCAGGGACTTGGAGCAATAATCGCTTGTTCTCTTGATGTTAGAAGACATCTGAGCTGGACTTTGAAACAATTGTCTTCACTCACATGAACGGCTCATGGATCTAGAACTCTGTCTGGAACCCAACAAGTGAGAGACAGTGGGTCGTGATTTTTCAAATCCCAAAATTGATGAAACATTGCAGTGAAAATGGCAGTACTCATTACTACCACTTTTTTTTACTGTATTTCCTGATCCAGAGGATGCTGTCGGATTTGTCCAGCAGAGTTGTGGACATGGTCAGAGTTGACATTTCCCGCTCCATATGACAAAGATTCCCCTTCATTACCATCAACTTGAAATGTTCCTATGGAAACTGCCTGAATTCACATCCTGAATGGATGTCATAGGAATTATTGTACATGCCTCCTGCAATCATTTCCCATGGGTGCCATTCACACTTTTCCCTCCCAGCCCAGATCAGGATGATCAACTCTCATGCAGCATTCATGCAGCATTCACGAGGCTCTTTGTCTGAAAGGGCTGTACTTCCTACTTTATGCATTTCTGTGTCTGCATCCATGTAACGTCCATCAAACGTATCATGTAACAAAACAATTGATTATGTAACAAAACAATCTGTACTAAGTATTATTCTGCTGGGCCGCATGCCTGTAACCATGAATCAAGCCTTCTTACGTCTCCTTGTAGCGCCTCGATGCCCGTGGGCTTTAGTGCGCTCTACAAATCCAAAAATAAAAATCCAAATGTAGTGGAAAAGTGAAAACTGAAATTGGTTTTGCTTTTGTTTTACTCTTTACCTTTCCACTACATGGTGGACTGCTCTAAAATGCATGGATATGACGTTTTTGTAGAAAAGTCCAAATGGAGACGGTTTTTTCCATGCAATTGCCACTTTCCGGAACATGACTCCTAATGTATACAGGGCAGCACTGAATGCTTGGTAAAGAAATAGGGTGGGCTGGGCACAGAGAGAATAAGGAACGGAATGCGACAATTAACACAGATTATATGTCAACTCTGAACAACCAAGACTGATTGATTTAGGTTCAGTGCTCAGCAGGGTATAAGATGTTTTCCTTGGACTCATACTATTTTTTGTTGCTATTCGTTCAGCACCAGAATTAGAAAAGGACTACCCAGTTGCTGTACTGGGTATTTTACTGTATATACTCGAGTATAAGGATTGGCGAGGCTTTAGGCATTGGGTGACATTGTTTAAAACTGGAATGGATTCTATTGAGGAGGTTTTTGGACACTATTTTCCTAGTACGCAGTGTGGTGCACACTCCGGAAAAAAGATTTATATTCACGAAAATTGATAAAAATCATATAGGACAAACGCAAGAAAAATAACCTAGCTGTCTATCGGATGCACTGTGTTGGAGCAAAGCGATGTATTTGCCTCGAATTTACTGAATGATACCAGTGCCTCATGTGTATTTTCCTAGGAAACAAAATCTATATTGTTTCATCAATTGACTGAGGGGACTGTGGTTTCTTATGTGCTGAGTGAACTTTATTTTGTGTATATGAATTCCCTACTGTGGGAAGTCACATGGTGGCTTATGTGACCAAACTCGGCAATGGTGGAGGCAGGAAGCTTCTACAGGAGCTGTGTTGACTGTTACTTTTAATGGACACATGTTCCCTTTTCACCGCATTTATCAATAATGAATTGTCAAATAATCTTAACGTTACTGCATGCATTGTAATAACAACATCTCATTTTGCTCATTCTGGCAACCAACATTACCACCAAATGCAGCTTCAGATACACGTGCTTACTTTGTAAAGATCACATCACGCTCTACTTATGTAACTCCTTACGCTGTTGTGATCAAAGCTCATATGGAATTATTCACAAAAAGAAAGTGATATTGTTATGGTTTTCATCTATAATGAACAGCTGTGTGATTAGGGCAAGCTAGCACCAAAATAAGGCCCCCAGGGTGACTCTAGTGTAGCTCCACCTTCTGACAAAGTGTCATTTCCAATAATCACAAACGCTCAGCCTACAATATTCTGTGAGAGTAATCACTATAAGACACAGCAGCTCAATTATGTCCTACTCCTTAGAGATGCACCAAGCAGACGAGGAATAATCTCCAGTTTCCAACTAAGCATAAATAATTCATGCCAACCAATTCCATCTGCCAAAAGTTTTGAAATGTATATTAGGTATATTCTTTCTTGGAGGTTATCCAAAGGATATTTTGTGCAACAATGTTGTCATGTTATATTACATTAGTGCGCTGAAGCCTTAGTGCAGTGTGATGTAACATGATGTGACAACTCAAGGAGGCATGATTCACAGTGTACACTTCCGATGCCTTATAGACTGTCTCTAAGCTCCTGAGAACAAACATTGGAATTTAGTGAAGCAGAACACATGCATATTGGAACGATCATGCATTCATACATTGTGGTTTGAAATATACTTAAACATCTACTGCATAACCATTTTCAGACATATTGAATTGGATGAAGGAATTGACTCCAGAAAATTGTGAAACTGATTTTCGCACAATATCTGATCTGGAACTGCGCCAATCATTGGAAAACGAACATGATGTTTCATTACGGTTTCTTGTCATTTTTAATAAGAATGTTGGCAGTCAAGAGGGATGTTTTTGTGTCCTCGCATTCGTTACAGAGGTTAAGTTTACTTGATAGGTTAAATAGACTGCAAAGTAGTTTGTTAAATTCCACCGGTTACAGAATGCACAGAACAGTTTTGACTTTACTTTGTCAAAGGATGGTGGCGTTTTCTCTGTATATTTCGAATAACAAACAATATCCCATTGCCTTATTTACAAGGACCACTGTGTGTTAGATTTGGGTCTTATTTGGCGTTCATCGGCTATGACAGAATAGGAACGTTAAACTATAACATCCAGTAGAAAAACAATTAATTGTATATGAAAAGCAACACACCGCACATCCTTTCTTTTTCATGTATGTCATGTTTTTGCACACCAAGCAATTGTCACAGCTTCGGCTTCCAGGTGCAGGAGTGGCACAAACCAAACATCCCCAATGCTTTCCTGGTGCCTGCAAGACTAAGCTTACACAAGCCTCAGAGACCCCAGCAGGGAAAAAGGGTTAGGATCACGATGGTTGGATAGGTACAGGTGCAGAGGGTAACCGGAATGAGGACTAGGAGAGGGGAAGTGGATAGGTAGGGGGACACAAGGTAAATTTAACAACAGTACAGTATAAGCATGCATACATCTCACACTGCATTCACACACAATACAAGGTAACCAGAAAGGCACTTAGCTGTGGTTGTGAGTGCTGGCCTACTGCCTGCGCACTCTCAGGTCCGGTGTCAGGAGCAGTTCAAATGCTGCAAAGAGAGCTAGTATTAATGATCTTCGTGTTGCTTACACAATCTATACATGGAGCCACTGGGAGCTATGCTAGTCACACACAACGTCCTCATCCACCAATACGCCAATGACACACACATATATCTCAAGATTAACTCCATAAAGAACATCCACAGACTCAAAATCTCCCTCTCACTGTTCCAGTCTTGGATGTACAGTGCATACTGGAAGTGCAACTGCTCCAAGGCTGAAGTCCTACTCCTCACCAACAACACCGAACAACACCGAACACCCAGACATACAGACCTGACTATGAGGACTTCACACCTGAGCTCCTCTCCTGCATGAAGTCCCTCGGGTTCCACATCGACAAACTCCTCTCCTTCAAGACACATGTAGCTAAAAAAAGTTTGGTATCATCTGTCCCTTCTTCTGAAAGTCAAGCCCTTCCTCCCTCTGGACAGCTTTAGATCCAAAATTCAAGTACTTGTTTTATCCCACCTGGATGGGGACAATGCTCTCCACAAAGGCCTCCTGTCATCCTCCCTTGTGGCCCTGAGAAGAGTCCTACATGCGGGCACATGCCTCATCAAGGGTCTACCGAGATATGACCACATCACCCAGCCCTCATCGACCTTCACTGGTTCATACTGCATGCACAAACAACTTCATTTCTTGCTGCATCATCTATGAGGCAGTCACCCTCAAGTCACCCAGCTACCTCGTAGAGGAACTCAGCATCTCCATCGGACAGTGTCCAGCCAGAAGCCAGGATATGTGCAGACTTCATATCTCCTGCTGCAAAAAGGAAAAGACCAGAGAACAAGCCTCCTCCCCATTAGCATCAGACTTGCCCCGACACTGCTGCAGTTCAGGAAATAACTCTCTGCGCTCCTTTCCCCTTCCTGCCTGACCTTCTTGTTCCTTCACCAAAGACAGCAATCTTGGGGGTCTCCTTGATTGTGACTTGAAATTGAAACAATTCATCAATAACACTGCCACGACTGCTCATATTATTTTCTCAACATTCTGAAAATGAATCCTTTTCTTATGAACCACACTACAAACACTCTAATCTCCACTTTCATGCTCAGAAAACTTGAATAATGATTAGTCCTATTCTTTGGCCTCCCGCTCTACCCCTTCCTCCCTCTAGACAAAATCCTCACCTTTGCTACGCACATGCCTTAGAGCACACCCCAGCACACGCACTTCCCCCCCCCACTTCTTCCTATCAACTACATGCTGGTTGTCTCTCAATGCACAATCTCTCGCTTTTCAAATGTGTTCTCATAATCAATTAATGGTTTTGATCCTCAGTACTTGTCTGATTGTATCTAAGTTTAGTTGACATCTCCTTCGCTCCAATCCTCCTTTGCACTCAACCTCACTATCTATCCCATACCTGTGCTGTGCCTCCTCTTACTTCCATTCTTTCTCCCTATTTGCCCCGCTCCACTGGAACCCACTGCCAATAACAATCAAATTCAGCCCAACTGTGGATCTCTTCAAAGCTTGACTTAAACTTCACTCACTTTCTCAAGAGGGAATTATCCCTTTTCTCTTCCCAATCCTCCCTACCTGACACCACCACTGCCTCCAGTAACACTTAACAATGTAATTGTGTATATTTAAAGAGTACTCTTCTTTACTTTGAAACACTACCCCTTAGGTTCAGGAAGTAACCTGTTTTCACATAATCCAATGTTTTACACCCATATAAACTCATAACATGGCTCCACACTTTTTGCCATGTTTGAGCTATTGTATTGTGCTAATCCAAGTGCTCTGGGCAGCCTGGCAAGCTACCCTAGTGAACCTCATCAATATTTCCCTTGGCCCATCCAACACCCACGGATCACATGCACACGCCCTCTCATATTGATCAATGCTCGCTCAGCAGTGGCTCACACTGCAGAGATTGCTGACCTCATCTCATACAACAGCCTTGATGCCCTGTTTGTCAATGAAATATGATTTACCCCATCGTCTCCACATGTTTTTGATGTCCTCCTACCCAAGGCTACTGCATCCAACATGCCAGCTGACCATGAAGGGCAGGAAGCAGAGTGGCAATCATCCTCATGAGTGATTGTCCATGATCCATCATCCTCTCTCCTAGAGCAAGCTCATTTGAAGAACTTGCTGCCAGACTCTTTCAATGCTGACATCTCCAATTTACTCTCCTCTGCCAAATTCGCACATACTAACAATGTCTTTCTGGTGATTTTAACATCACAAAGTCGGAGGATGATAACCACATTCAAAGCATGCTTTTTGCACTGACCAATTGCATGGACTTCAAGATAATTGTGCTCCCCACCACGTGCATTAAAGGCAACACCATAAGCTTAGTCTTCACATCAGCCGCCATCAATACCTGTGCAGACCCTTTCCCACTTGACTGGTATAACCATCCTGCCCTGCCATTATCAGTCACCCACTCAACTACAGCGTACAAAAGTCAGGCTAAATGCCCCCGCACTGAATGCAGCTCATTCAAAACCTTCCCAATCAACGAGGTAGAAGTAAACTTTGCAGACTTCCCCACCACAGAGAATACCTCCGGCCTCCTGGAATTATTCAGCAACTCTGCTTTGGAACTGGTGGAAACTCATGCCCCCATAAAATGCAGCAGACCTAAACACCAAACCATCAACCCCATGCTACACCACTGAGCTAGCCTCCAACAAATGCTCAATCAGAGCCCTTGAGAAAGAGTGGTGCAAAACCCATATCTCAGGAGACCTCACTAACCTCAAATTCCTCCACACAAATCGTAGAATTCTGATTACCGAGGCCAAAGCTGCTTCCTACTACACCACCATTATGGCAGCCTCTATAGGAAAGCATTCTATCAAACCCTCACCCGACCCTGGTGTACCAGCATCTCAGAACAAAATGTGACAGAATCAACACATTGTTTTATTGAAAAAAAGACATAATCCGATAGACCATCAAATAAATCTCCCACAGCATAAACATCCCCCACACGAACCTCGGCCCCTCAAGACCCAATGTGCTCCTCTTTTTCCCCTGGATCTCCTCAAAATGATTGCCTCCCTCAAACCGATTTCTTACTCCGACAATATAATTCTGGCCTCCATCATTAAAGAATTGATGGGTCCGGCACTTAATTTTCTCGACCTCAGCATCTTTCAATGCCTCCCTCATAGAAGGATCATTCCCAGACACATTCTAGACTTGTCTCATATGTGCTCTTTAAAAAAAGCAACCATAGATCCAGACAACCTGGCCGGCTACAGGCCCATTTCGAACCTCCCTTTATTGTCAAAATTCTGGAAAGTGTAGTTGCTTCACAGCTAGTCACCAGAATAAAAAAAGGAAAACACCTCCTAAATGACTATCAGTCAGGGTTCTTTCTGCCCCAAGTGTAGCACTAAGACAACCACCATCCAGGTCGTTGATCATGCTCTCCAAATCACGGACTGGGGTGACCCATGCATCCTCAGCCACCTTGTCTTCTCAGCTGCATTAAACGCTGTCGACCACTGCACCCTTTTCTCCCTCCTTGCTGACAGGATGGGTTTACCTGTCACTATCCTGAATTGGTCTCCTGCAGAGTTCTCCAAGGGTCAATCCTCTCACCAATCCTTTTTAACCTTTTTTTTATTGTGTATAGTTTTATTAAAACCTTTACAATATTTAATAAAAAGTATAACAATATCATACAAAGTAAACAAAACAATATTAATAACCATGTATCCAATACACAAACAACCTTAAAATGTAAATAATAAACAATTCGATTTGAGGTAAGAAAGAATCAAATGAAACAATTATAGAGCTTCTCCATACAAAATACATTGTGCAAATATCTCTGTGCAAACTGCAATGTGCAAAAATGTGCTCCTTTATACTTATAGCGAATATCGAGGCATAGTTTGTCATTGGCAAAAAGGCAAAGCAATATCAAGGTACAAGGTAGAGGGACTTCTTGCGAATAGAAAGATGAAACTACACTTTTCATACAATTCATAAAAACCTGTGTTCCGCCAATTAATAGCCACAAATCTTAAATAACAATAAGATTCAATAGCAATTGCTAATCCTCATTTCACTTCATAGATTTTTTATTCAGTTTCCACAATTCAAAGCACCTGCACTAGGGCAAAGATCAGAGGTTTTAGAGTTCCTAGCATCATTCTGGCCCATAAGTAATCATATGAGTCAGTGAAAGCAGGATTCACAAATTTGTTCAGATAAAGCTTAAGTGGAATCTTAAATTAAGGACATTCCAAGATGAGATGTTTAAGAGATTCAACAGGCCAGTTACAAATTGGGAAACTGCATGAAGTGGCAGAGATAATTCCTTTTGCATCCAACCAATGAAACATGTGCTCCCGTGTATGAAATTGATTTAATTTAAAACATATCTACATTTCCGAGGATGTTCGGGAAGGAAAATAAATGATGTAATTGCTACAGGGCACTTTTTTCTTAGTATGTTTAGCATATTCTTTAAAAGTTTTATATGTACTTAATCGGTAGAAATAATCCAGTCCTTTTCATATCGTTTTTTTCTTAAAAAGCCTGGACGCTGTGTTAGATCTAGGTGTGTAACACCCAAATCCGAAAGTATATCATTCATACGTTTATTAAAGGTGGTTAAAGATGGTGTACAGTCCAAGGATCTAAAACAAAAGGATCAAATACAATAGGATCGAGTCCATATATATATATTTTTTTGGTTTCTGTACAGGATAAAAAAAATGTTTTTTACAACAAAAAAAGGGGTTTTGGGGGCAGACCCCCTAAAAAAAATTCGACCTTTTATTTTTCAGTCCTTTTGACTCGAAACTATTGCATTTCGATCCTTTGTATTCGATCCTTTCACCCATAACCGATAAAGATTTCTACTTTCTTTGCTAAGAATTCAATAAGAGGCAAAATTCAATATTTGTGGAATTTGTTGAAAATCAGCCACATTTGTGAAAGGAGTGGTCACATTTTTTCATTTAGTATATTTGACCAATGCTTAAAGGATGATCAGTTGCTCACAATATAACCTAAGTAGGTCATAGTCGTAGCTAACTCAATCAGAACCTTTTCAATCATCCAAGTAAAGTGTTTAATTTTTTTTTTCCTGCAGTAAAAATCAGCATCTTTGTTTTCTCTGCATTTGGACTTAAATTATTTTCATTAGCAAACTTTGAGAACGCATCCAGTTTCGTTTGGAGACCATATTGAGTGGCGTCAAAGAGGATGATGTCATCCACAAAAGCATGTCAATGTAATCGAGTAGTTCCAAGCCTAACCACATACACCTCTGGAGATATCCATTGCAAATCTAGGTCGCAAAGGTAGAGATTAAAATGGGTCACAGCGAGAGTGCAACCCTGTTTCAGTACAATTTGAGTTGGGATCTGAGCAGTTGTTGCACCATCTTCTGAAATTCTTATTTTGTAAGAGGTACCTGTATGTAACTTCATGATCCATGATATTAATCCTTTTGGGATCCCAAGACTGGACATTTTGCACCGATAGTTTTCCCGACATGCAGGGTCCCCTTTTTTTATAAATTGGGACAAAGATGGATTAAACCCAAGATTCAGGTACTATACCAGTGACAAGAATGAGATCAAATGTAATTTTCAATATTGCAGCCATAAAAGAGGATCTGTTTTATAAAGACAAGAAGGAATACCGTACGGCAGCTCTAGAAGGATTCAATTGATTTATTGCCCATATAATGTCTTCAGTGGACATTTCAATGTTAGAAATGTAAGTAGTATTTAATGAATGGTGACCAATATCCTTACATTTAGAAGGAAGACTACATTTATTTAAGGTGTATTTAACCCATACATCAGCAGCTACATGGGAGCTGAAGGCAGTCTTAGGTACAGCTCCTTGTCTTAATATATTTCAGATTTATTTGGTGTTGTGAGAGAATATCTTTCAAAAGCTCAAGGTTCTCTTGATTGGAGTTCTCAGTATGGAAATATTCAAATCATTTTCATAGGATTGTATAATAGACCTCTTTTGCGCTAAAGATGCCTGCACAGGAATATCCAATTTCGATATTGCTCTAATATCTCTGTTCCTAGACCTTTTTAAAAATTTGAGGTTCAAAACGATGTCTATTCTGAGCTATCTTTTTATTATTTTTTGGGTTTCCATTTTATAAGCTATGATTTTTGTAACCATTTGAGAGATCACATCATCAAAACCTAACAGGGAAAGAATATCAAATCCTGATTTCTTGAGGGAGTTTATGTTTTGAGATACTAAGAGTGAGATATGGAAATGAAAGGATAGTTTAGGTCTATCCATTTCAAGGAGTGCCAGTTGGGGATTAATAATGTGCATGGGAATCGGGTAGGCAAGAGTAAGTTGGATAATTGCATGATCACTAAGATATACTGGCAAAATGATCTACGACCCGGTGGATAATTGAATTTGATTTCCCAAAAAAATCTATTAGTTATTTTGCACCTCCTCTTGACCTTGTGTGAAAAGGACCTATCCCATTGAAGGGCACAACATCTGTCATGAGGCAAAGCTTGGGACTCATTGTAAAGGACCCTGCTGGGGCCCATAGACAATTGACAGCAAGTACAAGGAAGAAACAAGCAGAAAGCAAAACATTCAAGCCTTATAAAAGGCTTTTGTGTCCATTTTGCAGAAAGAAAGGCCTACAAACTACATTTTCCAGGCATCCCCAGGCCAAGAACTACTTGATCAAGACCATGTTTGGCAACAGTCGCCAGAGCAGTGCATGTACTCTGCATACTAATTAGCCACGTGTAGCTGCTCGCCACAGCATTGCATGTACTCTGCATATTAAGTAGTCATGTGTAGCGGCTCACATCACAGTTGCGGCTAGCCCCATGTGGCTCTTAGAACAGCTGCAACTTGTCACGTGCGACAGACAGCACAAAATATTCACCACAGGTGACAAACAGCTCAGGGTGTCTCAGCCAGCAGCGAACAGCACGAAATGCAGTGCAGAGCCACGTGTGGCCTCAGATCCACATGTGCATGGCTTAACCCTGTGTAGTTGCATGCTCATTAATGCAGAGACGGACCAACGCTCCATAGAGCACTCAGAAGGGTATAACTAACCATTTGCATGAGAAGAACCTGTTTGAACTCCATGTGAGTGAGGAAACACACAGATTAGTAACTCTTGCTCTCTTTGCAACATTGATACTGCTCCAGATACCGGACCCAAGAGTGCACAGGCAGGAGCCCAGTACTCATCCCAGAGATAAGTCTCTTTCCAGCTCTTAAGCCTTGTCATGTATACAGTACATGCTCTGTGTGATAATACTGTGTTCAATTGTGTTACCCTATGTTCCCCTACCTATCCACTTCCCCTCACCTGACCCTCTTACCAGTTACCCTCTGTACCTGTACCCATCCAACCATTAAGTCCCTAACCCTCTTTCCCCACTGGGGTCTCGGAGGCTTGTGTAAGCGTTGTCTTGCAGGCGCCCAGACCGCGGAGGGGATGGTTGGTTCGTGCCACTCCTGAGCCTGGAAACCAAAGCTGTGACAACATCAATATCCCACACAGTTAAGTATGAAACCCACTTTCCTCCCTGATGGCTGAAAGTGATTTCATGAAATACAAGGTGGTGCCTTGTATTTCATTGTATGCTTCTACCTCAAGGTGCCAGTGACTGCTGAGGTTCCCACTTTGGGTTTTGTATGAAAGTGATTTCATGACAGAGCTGGTGCCTCCCAATTTGGAAGATATGTTATGTATGCAATCTGAATTAAAATCTCCTCCAATGATAATATCAGCAGAGCGATAATACAGAACAACATGTTCTAAGATTAAATCAAGCTCAGTAAACAACAAATCCTGCAAAATTTGTACAGGGATTCAAATAAAGCTTTATCAATATGAGTGACTAGGGGGGATGCCCATGCAAGGTCAACCATAAGCTGGTCAGAAGTTGAGATCAACTTACTGGAGCATTTCATTGCATTGCTAACTCCGATTGGTAAACCCCCTGATGGTCTACCCAACGCAGCCCTAGTAGCATTAGCACAAAACATATCATATCCGGGCAATACAAAGCGAGCCGTTTTCATAGTCTCCTGTATCACTATCACAGATGGTCTAATCGAAGGATGCACTGAACCAAAATAGCTGACCAGATTAGAAAAACCACACGAGTTCCATGAAAATGTGATGAATTTAGAACACAAATCCGGCTATGTGGCTTTAGTTACTGAAGTGAACGATAATAATGATTTCATCAAAGGCTCCATAAAAGACCAATCTTTTATGAACCCAGCAATGAAAAGGATTTGCCCAATGTTAGTTGAACCATCTTTATTCCCATCTGAGTTTTCAAGTGATTGGCTCACCTCCTCTTCCATCTTTGGATATTGGTATTCAAGAATTCTACTTCATCCATTTCAGACACAAAAGAGTGCAGTTCTAGACCCGCCTCAAATAAGTCAGACCTATGGGACCATAAGAGTTTCTGAATAATTGGAGATGACAAATAACTAAGCATCCTGTAATTGTTTTCATGCGGTAGAGATATTCTTACGAAGTCTCTTGAGATCAAATTTCGTAATTCAGAAATGTGGCCAATATCCTCCAAAATAAATGGATGATTCATGGGAGCCTTTCCTGGCATAGCAGGATCTCCTGCCCAGCTTAACTGGAGAGAAAATATGTTCACAGGAAAAAGTAGATTTGTTTGAAATAGAGTTATCAGCAGTTTTAGTATCTGGCAAGGACTTTAACTTAGGCAAGACTGCTGACCCTGCTTTATCAGGCATTTAGACAGACATAGTACAAGGCGAAGGTTAAGTATTAGGTGGACCAGAGTTCAACTGAGACATCTTTGTTGAGGAGGTCCCCAACCCATCAATGACAACATGTGTCAAGGCAGAGACAGTACCCAGAGCTACTCCAACGGTACTTAGCCCCGAGTCACAGCCCGAGATTATGGCACCCAAGGTGTGCTCTGTAATGGAACCATCATACAAAGCTTGCCTCAATTGCCTGAGTAATGTAAAGTGTGGATCGAGGTCAGCAGGTATCACTGGAGTGGTACTCATTGGGGCACCAACCGATGAAAGCAGAGCCATTTCTTTGTTAGCAGCCAATATTGGTTTAGCATCAATTGAGATGATGGAAGTGACAGATTTGGTATAATCACAGAGGGGGCCAAGACTATGCCTGTGCCACACACCTCAGCATAGGGTCTTGTAGGCAACTTACAGTTCAAGGTATCACAGTAGGCCTGAGTTGTAACATCTTGTTTAGGTGTTACGAGAACAGAACAAGTGGTTACATGTTTGCAACCCAAGCTAGGGAAAAAATGATAGAGTAAAGATTGCGATGTTTCACAATTTGACAGAGAAGTAGTCAAATCATCTCTGAGATGTACCACCTCACCAGGTTTAGACAACCCCATTTTAGTTTGCAAAGCTTTTATTGGTACATCAAACGATGGTTTGAGCTGGGGGTCTTGACATAAACGTGTAGGGGCAGTAGAATGAAGATTTGTTTCTTTTGGCCGTAAGTTTAGTTGGCTTTCTGCAGTTAGCTGAGTCATCTTCAATAGAAAGGTCTAGGTAGTCGGTTAGAATATCAGTGGCAGCTGACAACTAAGAGGAGACTCATCATTTGTTGGTTTTTTAACAGCCTTTTAACGGGTATTATTCTTCTTAGCACTTTAATTGCTCTGGTCTGTAAGCGTTTGTGCTTACCCGATAATGTTGGAATTGTATTATTTAATTTCTCTGCATCCAATTCAGCATGGTCAATAATGTCCATAAGAGCTGAAGGACTATTTGGGCTATTTTCACAAGTAGTTGCGCTTTTGCTAAGTTGTTGATCAGAAATCCCATGGCTTTGATATAATCTTTCCTCCAGAAAGCGAAAGTGAATTTGTTCCTTAATATCCTTCATTTCCTGTATTGTGTCTCTCATTTCCTGTTAGAGGCATGAAACAGATGCCAAGAAGGATTCCATATTGGGCGATATACACGGATGCACCATTTGATCATTTTGCAAATCGCTAGTACATGTGGTAGTAGGAAGCACCTCCTCAAGGCCAGAATCGAATAGATCGGTTTGGGTTAATTGATTAAAAGTAGATTGTTTAGGCATGAGATTAGGGAGAGTGGAGATGATTCGTTTGAGATCTTAACGGACTTCATTGTCCAGTTGTCTGCAGGTTTTTCTTGCTATTATGAAATCTTCAATATGAATAATTTTAGACAGTATGTCCGCGATAGACTGCTTAATTTCTCTAATTTCAAAATGGGTCACATTGTGCCCTTAATCGAGCAAGTCCAGGATCCTAATGATCATTGGAAATGAAAATGACTCTTCAGCAATATTCGAGATATTGTGACTTGTTGGTGTCGGAGAAATACATTCTTTTTTGTTGGAGGGTGGGGAATCATATCTCTCTCATCATTTGCCACTGCAGCATCGCTATTCTGTGCGGTGGAAAAGGACACGTTTAAAGGCCCTACATCATTGCCCAAAGCACTATTATCATTAGAGATGGCAGAGATATCATTGGAGGGATATAGTGGAGAGGTAATAAGAGTCCCCTACAGTTTCTACTCAGAATAAAGCTGCAGTAGGTTTCGAAATTTTCACCAAAGGATGTTCACGTGAGTAAAGCTCAAACTCTTCAGCTGCATTATCATATGACTTCCGAGGGACGCAGGAGCCTAAAGGGAGCCTAATACGTTTATCTAATTCATCCACAACTCCCAGTCCTAAGATAGGAAAATATTGAATGACATTAAAGTGAAGATCCATAGAATTAGCGATATCAGAGGATCGATGAAATGGAGGGAGCTGCTCAGCCTCAATGCTCAACATCGTTTTCTCTTGTGAGAATACAAAAAAATCATGAGAGTATGATGATTTGATAGGTGGAGCAAGGCACTTGAGCGATTGTGTTAGCGGGAGACAAAGGAGCAGGAGGAAAAAACGGTGTCCTCAGGCAGGGGCACAGCAAGAGGAAACGTTACAGTAGAACCTGCACCACCAAACATCATATTGGCCATACACTCCTGTTCCACACTTATTGGGGGTGACAGCATAGTGGAATTTTCAATATTAATCAGTTGAGCGAGAGAGAAAGAGAGAGAGAGAGAGAGAGAGATAGCGCTAACATTCGCACTGTTGACAATCTTAGGTTCAAAAC
The DNA here is from genome assembly GCF_040938575.1 of Ambystoma mexicanum. Classification (NCBI taxonomy): domain Eukaryota; kingdom Metazoa; phylum Chordata; class Amphibia; order Caudata; family Ambystomatidae; genus Ambystoma; species Ambystoma mexicanum. The sequence continues at coordinate 652,059,386 of NC_090927.1, read as the reverse complement.
ATCCACCACTGCGAATCATCACCCCTCCCACCATATTGCTCTCATGAAAACAAACTGGCACATGGTAGCGTTAGGCAGGTTTCTTGAGTACAAATGTAAGATAAGATAGCACAGATAGAGCTTATTGCAATTGGCTGAGGGTCACGTCCTATATAAATATTTCACACCCAATCATTTGAATCAACCAGCAGAAAGTACTTTCTCAATTAATTTGATCAGTATAGTATTTACATGAGTGCACACCAACAGTCCTACTATGTAAGGGACAATGCAGCTGGTTGTCATTAGATTGTTGGCAAATGCAGAGCAAAGTTCAAAGATGAAAACAATAGCGGAGACGTATATCTTTCCAAATGACTGTGTGCAGAACACACTATCAAAGAATAAACCTACTTTAAAGTCGGTAATGGTGCTGCAAATACAACAGTGATACTTGGAGGGTTGCACCTCAGACCCCAGCCCCAGCCTAACAGCACACCAGCATGGCACTTCCATGCACTTCTGGATGCGTGCGCAGATGCGCGTGCACCCAGCAGAAGTAGTGTGCTTGAAGGCAGGGGGTGGGACCAAGATCGCAGAGCAGTACTAGGAAGGAAAGAGAACAAAGGGTGTCAGTCACCAATCCTTTTGAACCTTTAAATGGATCTTCTGGGCACTCACCTTAAGGATCCCAATATAGCAATCCACAAATGCGCAGACGACACACAGTTGTATAATAAGGAAATAGCACGGAGGACATCATTTGTCTCTGCAATTATGTAGCTATCTTCCAGTCCTGGATGTCAACTGCCTACATCCAAAACTGAATTCATCCTCATTGGCCCAGCGTGCAAAAAAACTGCATGTTCAGCAATAGCTCAATGATATGCACCTAGAAGGATTTGACCAAAAACGCAGGCTCAGCAAAATCCTTAGGCTTCACCAGTGACAGTAGCTTGTGCTTCCAAAAACACATATCCAAGAAGACCCAAATAGCTGAGCTCAGAATCTGTACCCATTGAAACATCAAACCTTTCATCCTGCCACAGGACTACCGGACGGTAGTGCAGGCTCTTGTGGTCTCGCACATCGATGGGGGAAATGCTCTCCTGACAATGCTCCCAGATGTTCACTTGGCTTCTTGAAAGCAGTCCACCATGCTGCAGCCCGTCTTGTTATCGGTGCATGTAGATTTGACTGAATTACCCCATCCTACACAAACTACATTGGCTTCCACTCCAAGCCAGGATTCTTTTCAAGACTGCATGTCTACAAAGCAGTCACGAGCAGCACACCAGCGTACTTGGTGGCTAAGCTCCATATATCTGGTGGAACACACTCTTCGTGAAGCAAATCGATCAACTGACTTGAATCACAACTCGTCTGCACTGACCCTGTGGAACCCGATCCCGGGGTGTCGGCTCAGAATTTCTCCACAAATATCCAATTTCTCAAATCTCTCAAAACAGGGCTCATTCAACAACACCGGACCAAGCACTAATTCCAATGGACGCACATACCATCGCACAGACCTCACAGTACTGAGCTTCTGTTGAAACATGACAGCCCACATTTTGCCCACACTCTGTACAGTGGTCTGCTGCTCTCGAGCTAGGTCTGCACTTTAAACACATAAAATACAATAAAAAAAATATGTAGAATTGTACAGCCACCATTCCTGGGAATGCCTTTACAATGTGTAAATGTGTTATTGTAAGTCATTTCTTTTGGCAATCAACATCCGTGTACTTAAAATAAGTACAAAAATAAGCACTTCTGCAAGAGTGTGCAGCAGAGTGTGTTGCAGCCAAGGCAATCACAAACACGGCACGTTTGTGACATTTGGTGTATTTTCCTGAATGGAGGATTGCATTTTCAGGAATCCTTTCACTTGCCTAAAGCAGGAACTGCTGGAGCACTCTGGGATCATCCTTACTGCCTGCAGACTGAATACTTTAAATGTTGTAAGACTCCACGTCTGCAGAAGTGCATCTGCAAGAGTATGCTGCAGAGTTTGTTGCAGTCAAGGCAGTCTGGGCAGCTGAGCTTTGGACGTCGGCCCCCCTAAGAGGTAATCATTGTTAGTTGAGATGTTATGCAGAAAATATCGTATTAGGGCTCAAAACTGCCAATGTACAATCTACAAAGAAATGGCCTGGCACAGGTGACTTTGAAAACTACTCGCCTAGATGTGGAAGTAGAATTGTTGTGTGAGCCATTGATCAAGTTGCTCCTGTGTCAGAGTTCACCCAAAATCCTGCAGTGACTTTATGACTTTAATTTCCAGTAAAGGCCAGAAGATTATGTTTACCCATTTGGAAAACTGGGTGAGATAGGTATCACCCATTGCCTCAACCAGCCATTTGAGGCTAGGCCTTGGTTTCAAAAAACAAGATTGGTGACTGTTATAAACAGGTAAGGAGTTTGGATGAGGGCGATCAAAGCCTCAGAAGAGATATACCTGCAGTAGGGGGCTTAACCCAAGGGATATTAATATAAGAGACGTCCTTCTGGACGAAATGAGTGTGATAAATGCAGAGAGAGAACACGATTCAAACAAACAAGTTGATAAATTGCAATTAGGAGATTCTCTTTCAGCAACCCCTGATTTATTTGAAACATCAATAAATGAATCTCTGGGTGTAAAGGAGTCGGTGAAGAAACTGGTAGAACACATGCAATCCATGTATCTTTCCAGAGAGGAAGACAATATGAAACTGAATGAGTGCAGGACCCCGTTCAGAATGCGGGTTTTGGGAACAGGTAACCACTCGCCCTGCATGACCAGGGCCAGTCCCTCATTATCCAAGGCAGCCCACTGTTTCCCTGATCTTGGGCTAAGATGCTCCACCAAGACTCGTAGCCACGTTTCTTTGTAATATGTGGCAAAGTCTGGGAATCCAGCTCCTCTCTCCTCTTTTGGCTTGGTCAACACTGCATAGGAGATCCTGTGCTTCTTCCCAACCCAGAGGAACCATAAAATGCATCTCTTTATTTCAGACAGAAAGGACGCCGGTACTGGGATAGGCAACATTTGAAACAAAAATAGAAATTTGGGGAGAACCGCCATCTTGATGGAATTCAGCCTCTCCATCCAGGACAATCCCAGTCTCGCCCACCTCTCCATATTCCGTTTTACCGCCATCCACAGGGGGAGAAAATTACTGGAAAAGAGATCCCTGTGATACTCTGTCACCTGTATCCCTAAATATCTGAACATCTCCCTCTGCAGTTTGCAAGGGAGCCCCTCTTCATATTCCTGTTCCACCGCTAGCAACCACCTAGTTGTGAACACCACCAATTTCCCTAGGTTAATCCTAAAGCCTGATAGTTTCCCATACTGCTCCAAGCTGTCCAGCATTTGGGAGACCGATTGAGATGGTCTGGTACTATATGGGCTTCAATGTGTTAATATCCCCGCAAAAATATCACCATACAAAAATATTGCTATATTATTGCAGCAATATTAAGCCATGGAACCTGCGGGGGACACCCCAGCAACCCCCGTCAATTTTTAATGGAGTGGGGGACAACCCTGTAACCCCTGGTCCCAATAACCACATATATTTTCCCCACTAATAATATTGCCTATGGCCTTACCCCACAACTATATATGGTGATAATATTTGTGGGGATAATATTACCTGATCCCATACATAGGAGGGCATCATCTGCACACAGGCTTATTTTACAATGTACCCCCCATCCTAACCCCTTTCAATGCTTTCATTTGCCCTAACAACTGTTGCCTATGGCTCCATCACCAACGCGTATATCAACGGGGAGAGAGGGCACCCTGGCGTGTACCCTGCCTCAGTGGAAAAGACCCAGACGCGTTCCCGTTAACCACAACCCTAGCCACGGGCTACGAGTATAGAACTGCCATCCAACCCAATCACCTCGGGCCCATCCCGAAGGAGACCATGACCTCCCTCATAAAAGCCCAGCTCACCTGATCAAACCCCTTCTCAGTGTCCAGGGACAAGACGAGCACCCCCTCCCTTCCTACCACCCATGAATTCAGCACATGATGGGTTTTTCTCATGCTGTGCGCACTGCGCACCTTGCCTATCGAGGATGAACCCAACCCGATCCGGATGGATCAGTCGGGGGATGTGCGCTTCCAACGTCGTTGCCATCATTCTGGCAAAAATGTTTGCATCAATCTTAAGGAGGGAGATAGGCCTATAAGAAGCACAGTCTGTTAGGTCCTTTCCAGCCTTTGTTATACCAGCTATCATGGCCTGTAAGAATGTGGATGCGATGGTGTTCCACCCCACTATCTGATTAAACAATTTGGCCAGTGGTTTTGCTAGGATCATCTGAATTTGCTTATAGAAATCAGCCATGAATCCATCCTTTCCCAGGGATTTCCCACCTTCAACCTCTTGATAGCTCCGAGCACCTCCTCCCTGGTTACCTAGCCTTCTAGAGCATCCCTCTCCGGCTCCCGTGAGCCTGTGGAGGTCTCGTTCATTTAGATACTTTTGCATATCTTCCTGAGACTGCTCCGCTGGCCTAGCATATATTTCCTCATAAAATTTTGCAAAGCATCCTGCTATGTCCTTCCCATCCTTCCTGAACCGACCCCCTCCATCTCGGATTCACTCCACCATCCTTTGCACTCTACTGCCTCTCACTCACCACAATAGTCTCCGCCGTGTCCCCCCTTTCATAATATCTCTGCCGGGTATATTGCATTCTCTTGACGACCTCCTCAATAAGGCCGTGTGGAGCTCCTGCCTTTTATCCCTCATATCACTCAGTAAGGCCCCTCTCTCTGCTTCTCGCTGGTTTAGTTGGAGGCGGAGGGCTCTCAGTTCCCCACGCAGCCTGTTTTCAATCAGTGCCCTTTCGCGTTTCTTGCGGGCACCTTCTGCAATCAACAGGCCCTGGAATTTGGCCTTTGCTGCCTCCCAGACCATTGACATACCTACCACCCCGTTGTCATTGGTATTGAAATAAACCTGCATCTCCCCCTTCAAGACATCTCTAAATAATTGGTCTCTCAACAAGGTATCATTGCACCTCCACCTATACGTCTTCCTAAACTCCAGTAGTTGGCAGTCTGCCACCACTAATTCATGGTTGGACCATGTGATGGCCTCCACCCTTGGGTTCCTCACCTCACCCTTGTGTATATCTGGTGTGGGGGGGGGAGAAAATGTGTAATCCCCCAGGCCTTGGCCAAGCTCCATGCCAGACGTGGACCCAAAAATGGTCCTGAAGCAAATCTCTCAGGGCAAGGTTTTCCCTACTCTCCTCCTTCGTACTCAGTCCCTTTGCTGACCACTAGTCCAATTTGAGGAGGACTATCAGATTGAAGACATGCCCAGCAACGTTTCAGCCTCCACCCCCTCATCCATTACCCCAAGCACCTGGCGTATAAAGCCCACCTGGCCCACATTGGGAGCATGGAGGCTGGCTAGTGTGACTCATGTCCCTTCGCATGTCCCTTTTATACCCGGAACCTTCCTCCAAAGCCCTTTTTGACCTCAATGTCCATGATTCGAATGACTTCCCCAGTATGGTAGACTTCTTGGAGGTTCTATGAGAGGCCCAGAAATGTCTCCCTATCTCCTTACCCTTTATCAGTGATTCTGCCCCTTGTCAATAATGCGTCTCTTGTAGAAAGAGCACCACCATTTTCTGTATTTGCGAAACATATTGCTAGAGACCATTTGTTCTGTGAGTTCAGACCCTTGATGTTGAGCGTATCCACTGCCCCCTCAACCATTGTCCCTCCCCTCCCCTCCCCTCACAGACTGACCCTGCCGTGTTCCACTGTGCCCAAGGTCCTTTCAGCAAACAAATTCCATAGCGTGTTCCACATTACCACCTCTCCCCTCTGATCCCCACCCTAACCCCCTCCCCCTTCATCCCATCGAGCCTGGCATATGCAACGAACCAGCAGGGACCACCCCATGCCTGGAGGATCATGAAGTGCTTGACTACCACTCTCCTCTCCTTGAGCCAAACTGGGGGTGGGGGGGTGTGTGGGCCTTGATAACACCAAATTGAGACCACCAACCCGTCCCCAGGCACCCCCACACCTCCCTCTCAACTCAGCAACGCCACTCCCCAAAACATACCCCAAACTTCAACAAGCAAAAACCTCTCAACAAGAACCTCCCTAGCCTGTACTCATGCCCGCTAGGGACTGCCAAACAGTGGCAATACCGTAGTCAGTCACCTCAGCTCCGAGACCCCTGGACTTCAGAGGCACCCTCGAGAGGTCACAAATCAGCATTCATATTAAGCACCTCAGCCCTTCATGTGTCCTCCTTCTGCGGGGAAGGGGTTTTCAGCTTCTCAAAATTTCAGCCACCATTCCCCATTTGTTTTCCATGGGCTGCTTCCAGACCTCGGACTCCCGGGCATGGTCTGACCCCTCCCCACCTTGCTCCACCAAAGGTCCTTCTCGACTCCCTAGAAGGTCGTTTTCTGAATGTCCTCCTATGCCCTGAACCCTTTTTCCTGCAGCCATTTGGTCTTGAAAGATGGCTACTTTTGAGTCACTATACTGTATTTCACTTAGGTGTTTAGCTCTCTCCAGGATTTTCGCTGTGTCTCCATAATAAAGCATCCGTGCCAGGACCATGCAGGGGCCACGTGCTCCCCCTCCTGCTCGATACATTCTGTCTATAGTGACTCTCCCCTCGGCTTCTGCTCCAAGGACCATCCTCATTATGTCCTGCACCTTATGTTCCAGGCCTTCCAGTGTTTCACACTCCGTCTCCAGCAGGACGAAGAATCGGAGGTTATTCCTACTCTCACGATTTTCAATGTTGTCCACCTTAAAATGCAGCTCCTCCTCCCAGCGCTCCATTTCCATGAAGCAAACCTCCATATGTGTCTCCAGGAGCCCAGTGGATGTCTGATTAGCTTCGACCCATCCATCCTGTCTTCCAGAGCAGTCACTTTAGCTGACACATCGGCCAATCTCACCCCCATGTCAGTTCTCATCCCCCAGATCTCCTCCAGTATGGTCTGAATGTCTGTTTTTATAGAGCCTAGCTCTGCCTGCGCAGCTTGGGCTCTCCCAGATTCCATAGAGGTGCCCTCGGCTTGATACTGGAATTTTACCAAGGCCCCCTTCCAGCTCATGGAGTGTCCAATCCACCTTCTTCCTGTATTCTCCCAGCAGTCTCAGGTACGCAGTTCCCGGCCCGGAGTTGCCTCTCTTAAGGTATCAACCTATGTCTGTAGGAGGGGTGACTGTACATTCAGGGGGGTAGGTGGGTGCTCGTGTGATGGGGCAGAGCCCGTAGACTCCGAGGGGCTGTCACCCTATTTTCAACTCCACTGGAATGTTCCACTGCCAATGAGTAGTGGCGCTGTGTGCCCTCTGCTGTCTCCACAGACGGTGGGTTTCAACTACAACACCTGCACCTTTGAATCCCTCCTCCTTGGGGTTAGGAATTGTCTCACAGTGAGACGACCAAGCCTCCCTCCTTGCAGCACCTGCTGCAACCACCTGCTTCACTATTCCTCACAAGGGGCAGTGACCCCAAATTTCACACACTGCCAGGGCTAGCGTGGGCTACCTGCAGAGATGGCAGGGAATCCAAATGTTTGCACCTGCTTGGATTCTCTCAATACGTGGTTGTTGGCATGGTGGACAGAGTGAGCTCGTCTTGTGAGGTACTGGTGGAGTTCAGACCACCTATGTTCTATCGGCACACGTTCCCCTCCCATGTTTTCCCACATGTGTTTATCCACCTGTGTTAGGGTGGTTCATCAAGACAGTTGCAGCAGTATCAATCAGGTGTGTTGGTAGATTAACTACGTCTTGAACTCAGTGTTTGTCCCATACTAGCCTCCAATTTGAAAGGCATGTCTTATGGTTTTATACCCAATTCTGCGACTTTTAACATTCTCAACTTAATTTCTAGAATTAGGTCCTCGATCCGAGAACACGTTTCAAAAAGAATTCCATGTTGTGGCCCCCGAGGGAGCAAAAGTGTTCAGCGTGCAAACGGGTGGGTGCCTCTGATCCTGAACGGCCCTCTGTGGATCAGCTGTGTCTCCCAAGCACCAATTCAAAACTTTTTAAATAAAATCAGCTATCAAAAGCAGGGGAGCGAATCATTAATGGGCACAGTACTCAAAAGGAATTGCCTAAATATAGATCAAATTTCAGAAAAAGTAGGAATGGGCATAAAAGAAGGAGAATAGACACTGAAGAAGAGGCACCCAAAAACACCAACAAGTTTTCTCGGACAAAACCAAACGGCACTATAGGATCGATAGACCCGTTTCTACCAATCTTAAGGAATGTGAAGGTTACAGCAGGAGGCTGCGAACATTGTCCTATGGGTAGTCCCAAAAATGTGACTTTATTTAATTAACTAGATGTTTGGGTTCATGCAAGAGTTGAGAGACAAGACCAGATTCCCTTACAGATTGAGCACTGGTACAAAGAGACAATCCAGGGCCCAGTAGTGACAGCCATGTTGAACGCCTACATAAAAACTAGATGAGTAGATGACGAGAGTGCCACCCTCTTGGTCCTTTAATTAAGGAAACATCTGCTGAAAGGTAGTTTTTAGTATAATCGGTCTCAAAATATTACACATGAATTTGCTCAAACACAAAAATCTTCTAAAAAAAGCTGAAGAGAGGAGTCCTCAGTGTGATCTGGCTTTGATTTGTTATATTTTAGGATGAATGTTCCCAAGAGAAGACAATATTTGTCTAAATCAGCAGAGCAAATTGACAATCTTTCATAACACAAAGCTGACATTTTTGAATCCATGTGATATTGAACACATAGATTTGATACATGAGACAAAACTTGACATTGTCGTGATCACTGTTCCATCTACATTGATTAGGGAGTTATTATTGTCTTTAGTAGATGGATTGAGACTAAGAGGGTCATAAAACGAAATTTGAATGAAGTAGAATATGTGATACCACGTATAACTATGTGTTGCACTATCAGAAAATCATAGAATTGTGGCCATGCAGGAGAAAGTGAATAGAAAGTGACCACTAGAAGATGATTGGTCATGATTGGCAGGAAGCGTGGGTGCACATGAAATGTGTGGCGGATGTAGTGGCCCTGGTTTTCAGTGTATGCAGTTGGATCACGCAGGGGGTTCAACCATTTGTTGGAAGATAAGGCTAGCAGGGGAAATCATGAATGAGTATGATGTAATATGCCTTTAGGAAACCTTTCTTTAGGAGGAGGTGGTCTTTTATTGGCTATGAGGCATATTCACAGAAAGCTATCAAGGGGCCCATAGGACGATCGAAAGGAGGATTGTTGTGCCTACTATGGACTTGATTACTAGAGGGAAAAACAAACTAATATGGCATACTACCAAGATTGATATCCATAAAGTGCCCTATGAAACTCTGGGAAAAGTCTCAATTTTTATTAAAAATCACAAGAACGTATTAAAGGAATTTAAAAAAGAGAAGTCCAAATATTAAGATGTGATTGTATAAGAAATGTATTCAGGGTATCAATAGATTGCATAGGCAGAATAGCGGGTGGTTAAAGGAGAACTGCATTGGAACAGAAGCTCTTAAAATGGCACTTAAAAGGGCAAAGCAGGCATATAAAAATAAAATGAGGAACATATAGGGAGTTCAATATCAGAAAGATGTGAAAGTATGCTGTCTTGCATAATAAAAAAAAAAGGATGACAGTTATTGGAAGCTGGTCAACGATATGGATAACTTCCAATCGTTGGTCTAGACTAATCCAATTGCTGAAGCCACATGGATAAATCATTTCAAATCACTCCATGAAGTAGCAGATGGAGGATTAAATGGTGAGGTGAGGATGTATAACTTAAGATGGAACCTGGAGATGAAACACAAATTATTTAAAAGAGCAGTAAGTCAAGATCACTGGGACCAAATGGTGTGTGTAATATGATCTTGATGGAAGACCCAGAAAATTGGGAGCAAATATTATATGAACTATTTCAAGAAATTATCAAGCGGGAAAAAAAATAAAAGTTGGAAGGAGTCAAACATCATAACAATCTTCAAAAAAGATTTAAAAAGTTACCGCCAGATTGCCCTCTTGGACGTGGATTCAAAAATGTTTGCCACAATAATTGCGATTGATATCAATTCTTGGATATACTCGTCTAATATCTTACGTTTTAACCAGGTGGGCTTTCAGGCAGGAGTGGGTACAATCACTGTGGGATACGTGGTTGATTATATTCAATCATCTATCATTGGCGTTTAACTCTGTAAATATACAGCATTAATGGACTAAATTAACGGACTGGGGACTTTCGATGAATATATTAAAGATCCTGATATACCTACATTTTTATACCACAATAAAGATCTGATTGAATCAGGAGGGGACATATACTCGAAACATACCAACTGCCTGTGGCCTACAGCAGGGCTGTAAATTAGCAGCAGTGCTTTTTAATTTGCATTTAGCCAATCTTGGGATGCAATTGGATGAGGCAGCTTTCATCTCACTGGTAATTAAAAAATGAAGAGTACGTGGATTTACTACGTGGACGTTGTAGTCCTTTTGCATGGAAATGTAGTAGTGCTGCAGAGATTTCTGAATGCCTTCGAGAATGTTTGCAATTAAAATTATTTAAATATGAATGGAAAAACATATTATATTCTCTAAGAGGCATAGGAAAAAAGATGCCTGGTGGTTTGAGAGCTCGAAAATGGAGGTGGTGCCCGAGTTCAGGTATTTGGGATTCTTTATTACTGCTCAATTAAGTTATCCTGGACTGGTACATCATCTGAAAGAAAGGGCTACCAGACTAGCTATACAGATGAAACATTTCCACTACAAATTCGGAAAGTTCTTTTTGCTTCCAGCACATACATTTTATGAAGCAAAGGTGGTGCCTGCTCTGATTTATGGATTAGAAATCTACCATGCATAGGGTGATTTCAATTGTACTATATTAGAAGGCTTAATATGGAAAACGTGGTCTCTTTGCCTAAATCAACTCCCATGATCATGGTAAGATTTGAGTTGGGTCTTATTTCTCTGAATGCCCATGTGTTGTGGAAAGAAATTCAGATGTGTAACAAACTTATATACCCACCAGAGTTCTCCATATATGAAGAACTGAAATTAGGGGAGGCAAAAGATGATGACTGGCATCTTGCAAACTGCAAATTTAAACTCAATAAATATAAGTTAGATTTTGCTGAGACAATAAAAGACCCTTACGCATCTACAAAAACGTGTATGGAGAGCAGACTGGTGGTGAACAATAGACGGTGTGGGAAAATAGAAGCTTGGGGAAGATTTAAGGACAGTACACAAGTGGGTGAATGTATGTGCCCCCTACCTATGTAAATTTCCTTTGCAATCCTTTTACAATATGCTGCTGGGTATTAGGCTGAACATTTTAACAACTAAAGAAATACATTTTTGATGCAAAACTGAAATGATCACTAACCTTGCAAAATAGATGAAACATCTAGTCATCTTTTACTCAAATCCGAATATATTAAGAGGAAAATGTTTTTAAATATTCTGGATGAAATTTGGAGCTGTCAGCTGATGATATGTGGTTATATGTGCAAAACCTAACTTGTGACTGGCGAAAACGCTGATATCAATACTCAGTCAGTATGGATTTCACTCTGCATAAAGATAGGTTGTCATTATAATGTATTTTAGTTGTTATGCATTTAAGTGAATTAGATACATGTGTATGAATGTAATACACAATTGTAGGTAATTGTATATGTATCAATATGTTTGTAATGAATTGATGTGTGTGTAACGTTTCAATGATTCAAAACCATTTGCACAATAAAAAAGAATAATAAATACAATGCAAATAAACAAATGCTACAATTCAATACTTGCACCCTTATCCACTAAGTACAGAATGGGCAGCCCATCATTCTTACATTGAATTTGTGGACCCTCTTAAACTACCTGTATCAGAGGGCTGAGAGTGCAGTTATCTCGCAGGCTGAGTCAGAACATGATGGGGCTGCTTCGGAAAGAAGCTGACCATGTCCTTGCAGATTTACACTTGCAAAGTGACAATTTTTTTTTTTGTTCATGAGCCACTACATCATGATTTACCATAGCCATCAATTCTGGTAATGGCTTATGTTTCACCCTATTAAATTGAGTGAAGTTGCACTTGTGTTTTGGGTTGCTGACCCTAAACAAGAGAATTAGTGATTGGTTCCTGTGCTGTCTAATCAGGGTTAGTAATGTCTGAATGTAAAGTGAATACTATCCTTAGCCATTCCAAATAATCTGACTGTGATTCATATTTTGATTGCAATCTCCTATGTTGCCTCAGTCTGTCTTCAGGGGGCACACCTCTGGGAATGAAATAATCCATCTAATATTAGCTTCATCTAGATCATCACCAGTGCCTGTATTAGCCACAGGCCAGTTTTCGTCATCTAGATCATCACCACTGCCTGTATTAGCCACAGGCCAGTTTGCATGCTGTGTTAATTTCTGCCTAGCTGACTCTCTTCTAAATGTATAATTACCCTCATGAACAGATTCATATCAGGCATAGGATGAATAAAGCACTGAATTACATTAAGAATCTCTTCAACAATGTGCAGAGCCTCTTCCTGCATGTTAAGGAACTCTTTACCCTAAGTACGCAAATCGCCAGGTGTCCAAGGGTCATAATCTGTGAGGAGAAGGGGTCTTTTCCTTCCCCTGCAGGAGCACCTGACACCGGGTTACTTTGTTTTATTCGCAGCTATTTTCACCATGGTTATTTTAAACATGGTGTTTTCACGATGGCTGTTTAAACAAAAATATTCATATGTGTTATGGGTTTGGATAGGAAATTTTGGGGTGATGGGTGTCAGGGTGAAGTGTTGTGGGTGGGTTTGATGGGAACCACCCATTTAAAAAAAAAAAAGAAATCACCAAAAACGGCCAAGATAAAAATGCCATGGTTAAAATAACTGCAGTAAAAATAGCCACTATTAAAACACAACACATGCTTTATGCCTGAAAGGTACTTGGAATATTACACAAACTGTAAACATGATGATTGAATGCTCAATAGATGAACAGACAAATGTTTATTTTCAGTGTTTTCTTGCAAGAAAACAGACAGCATTCTTTCCTAACCTCGGCAACCCAACCAACCTCGTCCATTCACAGCTCTTATTCCCTCCTCAATACGCTCAACCCCGTACCTTCAAGGAGGCCTACAAAGGCCTTCCGGCATGCTGTTCCCACAGTCTGGTTAACAAAATAACTAATTGGATTGTCATGAGAGTCTGTCTTCTATTGCTCTGACTCCTACATATCACGTGGCAATCAGCGTCTGGGTTATGATGACTTGTTTGATGTCTTCTGGTTTTATCCTTCTCAGGCGAGGGGTGTATGTCCGCCACCCCCTTATGCATATCGGGTTGCACATAAGGGGCTTATTTCTCATCGGGTTGAAACTGGTGTAATCCAAATAATATCAGGACATTGTCCTTGACACATTAACCGTGAACACATTGAGAAATCCTAGGCACACTAGTTCATGGGCTAGGCATGCTTAGTTCCTAATGTCACATAAAGTATTGCTTTCATACAAAAAAATGAGGGAAACCCTCGACAGAGTCCACTGTGATTAAAAGAAAAATAATTAAGTGTAAACCATCTGTTCTAAGTGCTGAAATGGGTGGTAACATTCCTGGGCCTGAGTTGAAGGCCTGAGCATAGCTATTACCACTCATCCTATGGACTGGGGTGGGGCTAATTGAAAGTATTTTCTTTCCATGAACGGGTCGCCTCGCAGTGTCCCATTGATGGAAATAAATTAATATACAAACATGGCTTCCATAGAAAAGGAAGGCGGGGCTCCATATAGAGTCCTCTTCCATTTACATGGCAACCGAATGGGGCAGAGCGGAAGGAGCAGCCACAGCAGCTGTTGCGGTGGCACTTGCCGCCACAATGAGGTAAATGGGGAGACTGGATTGAAAAAAGGGAACAGAAGGTGGGGGGAAGATGGTGGGCAGGCTATCCGGCCATCAGACGGCTTGGAATGCAGGCTAGATCGGCAATTTCAATCGGCATTCTTAGCCTCCTGTTTCTTAGCCATTCCTGGTAGTTTCACCACCCTGCCCACACTTAATCATGTCTCACAAGACATCAATCTATTTTTCTTATAATTTCACAAACCACTCTTTTGCAATTCCTCCATAATGACCACAGTTTAATACAGCAAATTGTGTATCTTTTTAGAATTTCTATCAACCTTAAGCCTTTATTTTCCACCCCTACACTCTAATTGCAATCTTTTTTAATAGGCACTGCTTTTGCTTCTCACAAGGGAGTCTATGTCATGTCTCAGGGCATGTGCTTCCCTATGCACCTCTATGAATGCAAAAGAAGCAAACATCTCAGAGGTTGAGTCCAGGGGTCAAGTCCTAAAAATTAAAGTGGGGGGACTCCTCAACAGCGCAATTGGATGTGATGTCGCCAGAAATTAGCATATCAAGGTGAAATATGCCCATTTCATTAAATTGGCTTTGCATAACCACCCAAATTGCACAGGACGAATGGAATTTGCCTTTCATAAAATCAACACACACCCAAAACCAAGAGAGGATATTTTCCTCTAATAGTGTTTTTGAAAACATTAAAAGGTGTGCATGTTTTAAACTCCAAGAACCAATACAAATATTTTCCTTGGAACTTGAAGTACTGAAATGCAACTTTTCACCTTTAGTTGGTTGTTATTTTTCATCAAGTTATATAGTGCAGTGATGAAGTCTCCAGCCCACAAACCGGACGACTGCGGTTTGATCCCGAGGTCATCTATAATTCATGAATTCAAAGAGGTCAATCAATGTTTCTCATTTTAGGTGGTAGTCCACCCTCTGAACCCGCCGCATGTACCCTCGTCTTGAGGGCTGGTTGCATCATAAGAGGCAGTACTGGAGGCACTGTGTATATAATTACAGATCGCTTTATGTTACAGCATCTGCAAAAGCAGGAAACAATCTCTGCTAAGATTAAGAAAAAGACACTTATGCACACTGCTGTTTTATATAAGGTTGATCAGACATGTGTTTGCTAACTACACATACAATATCTTCTGGAGAGAACACAGTGGCTGTAGGATGCAACACATCAAATTACCTCTCCTGGTCATCGGATACCACTGCCAAAACTTGTATATGTCATATGTCTGCATTCCTAACTTCTGCTGCTAAACTCTATAGATTAATTGGTGCTAACATTGGCCATTCTTTCAGAAATTCTATGAGGATGGCAACTCATTTCTTCTCCGCTGGTGACTAAAAAACATTAAGCTTCATGGTTTCTGTGTGTACTATAAAAAAAACACATCTGTTTCAGGTACCAACACTTACTCCTTACACCTATCCTTACCATGAAACAACCCTCTGTCATTAAATGACAACCAAAAGGCTTATATGACCCATCAAGTTAGATTATCCCCTAGCAACAACTAATCTAAATCTAGCATATTGGGACACACAACAGGGGTGGCTGCATGGACCATTATTGTCAGTTTGAGCAAATTTCAAACCACAAATCAGGTGATGTCCCTTGGGCAGATATAGGTACCTGGCCCGATGGCCAGAAGATCTTACTTCCCACAATTACTAGTGTGTTATCCATTCCCAATTACATCCTGACAATGGACCAGGCATTATCTTCCCCATATACCTTTGAGTGGCCCCTTAGCTGAAAAGGTACAGTCTTTCATCTCACAGAAACATCTGTTTTATTGCCAGAAGTCTCTCCAGGGTACTCTGGCACTCCTGAGTCATTCCTCAGGATTCTCTGCCATCTGGTGTGTTGAAAGTTATCTTGGACAATGAACATCTGAGAGCTTAGATAATGTTGCACTTCTTCACATGCCATATCTCACTGCAGCTCTTTTCCTGTCATCATTACACTCATCATCAGCTTATGCAGGGCTTCTCTGGTCAGTCTACTGCAAGTCACTATTGCATGTAGTGTCCCCTTTTTAGTATTGGTATTGGAGAGTTATGCCTGGAGATAAGCTAGGTGGCTTCTTCTAAACTGTCAATACAGCCACCTAAGGCCTTTGCTTTATAGACACCAAACTACATTCATAACCTGATCTTCTAGTTCCATTTTCTGTTTTCCGCTATGCTATACCTTACTCTACCTTACTCTGCTGCTGGAGTTCATTAGCAGCCCCCTCAGTGCAATTAGAAAACTGTCTAGTAACCTGAAAAGCAGAAAGAGGTACAGTAAACATGATGGTTATGAAAGTAGTGTTCAAAACAATATATCAATATCATGACCTCTCTATATGGTGTACACTGTCAAACAAGAGAGACTGACAATGAATCTGGGTATTATTCATAAACTCCATGATCTTAAGATAGCTGGAGATAGCACATTCTGTATCATAGTTCAAGTCCCGCTATCCTAATTCCTAGTTACATGGTGCATTGAATTAATTAGAACACACATTTGTGATTTGAGTTTTATTTCCAGAATCTTTTAGTCAGCAAATAATGTTATTAATTTAGAACCATTCCTAACAACACATTCAGATCTTTAACGCTGCATGGTTATACTGCTTTACAGGTTGTAACATAGTGACATTATACATATTATAAACCAGAAAGTAATACAACAATACAAGAAGACAGAATACAAACATGTAATACCTTAATCTGCTAGGGCTTTCACCCCCCTGTAGTTGCTAACATGCATCCATGTGGGGTGCCCTGGAGCTTGAATGCAGAATTTGATGTCAGGGGAAACTGATATGGGCGTCTCTACCTTGGAGTTAAAGCAGATTTCCGTTGGTGGATCTTTATGAGGACTTGATCCCGGGTTCCAAGGAACGGCCATGTTAAAGTGGTTCTCTAGGCAGAGCTTCCTTGACTTGATCATGAAAAAGATTGACAGAAGAGGTTAATTTCATACTCAGAGGCAATCACATAGAGGGCCCACAGAGGATTTTGTAGGGCCTAAATCCTGTCTTTCTATTTTGGTGTACTCCCCTTGCAATCAATACCATGGTAAGACCTTAGGTCATTTCAAGCACATTTATTCGCATATCTTTGTCAGGCTGTTTCAACACTCCATTTCTCCTCTCTACTGCAACTCTGGATTGGCGGTGCTAAGAGCAATGCAAATTGTGGAAGTGGGGCAGAAGTGGTCTGCCATGGTCTGATGTACATTGCTGCAGAGAGGAGCCGGCAAAATACATTTTCCCTTTCCATTCCTGTGAAAGCGGAGTTACTGCTGAGGTCCAGGCTTGCAGTGTCTTTAAAACATCATTTGCCAATTGGAGCGTGGCACGGAAGTGGGGCTGAAGTGGTGTGCTGTGGTCTGGTCTGTGTTGCTGCAGAGAGGAGCAGGCAAAAAAAAATGTTTTCTTTCCATTGCGGTGGAGGCAGAGCTACTGCTGAGGTCCCGGCTTGCAGTGTCTTTAAAACTTCATTTTCCACGTGGAGCGCGGCACGGAAGTGGGGCAGACGTGGTCTGTCATAGACTGCAGATTGAGGATGGTGTAATCTGGTCCTGTAAACTGCGGTGAGTTTACACAGAAATTTGAACTAACTGGACAGAGTGACTACAGAGTGTTGGTGGCAGTGAATTGTGATTATGCCTTCCAACCCACCAAAGGTCCCTATGTCAGGGACGGGATATCAAACCAGCAAGTGAGATGGCTTGAGCCCCTTCAGTCTCTTGATTCCCTTGAAACATCAAAGTCCCTGAAAGTAGAGAGCATGCTATCTGCTATAATATGGGGGCCCAAGGATAAGGGAGAGGTGGAAGCAGAGGCCGTGCAAGTCGAACGCCCAATCCAAGGAAATCTCCTAGGGCTTAACCAGCCCTCCACTCTCCTACCTCCGGAGACTGATTGCCCATAGTGGGTCAGGGCATTCTTTGCACACTCACGGGATGGGTAACAAAACTCCCTCCTCTCCATGTGAGGCAATGACTACGTCAATATGAATGATGCAGAAGCCACCTAATATAATCTTCAGCTCTGAAGACTCTGTAGCCTCTGAAGAACTAAGGCAGCTGCTGGACAAAAGAATGAATGATGGTTCACTGTCAATCTTGGAACTGATGGATGGGAAACAAATACACGAAGAGGTGTTTGAGGTATTGGATTATATTTCCAAACAAAATACATAGGAAGGTGCCTCTTTGGAAAGTTTATTCCGGTAATCTCTGGAATGTGGGGTAGTTGTAAACAGCTTTGCCACACAACATGAAATCAGGGAAAGTGCCCCTGTTGAAAGAAGGGTAGGGGTGGTGGACACCAAATCCTCGGTCCTGGTGGCACGCCTATCCAAATATGTATTGGATTTAACATCTTAAATTGAGAGGCAAAAAGGCCTATGTTTGGCAAGGCTTAAATGAAACATAGGAAACAAACTTTGGTTGAGCACAAACCCTACTATTGAAGGTAGCAACAATGAGATCTTTCTGTCTGAACAGAGGATTTTGCAATCATTAGGAGTGATGATGGACCAAACTCTGAGAAAGAGAGTGGAGGTTGCTGTGGAACAGGTGATGAGGCCGCTGCAGCAGGATGTTGATGCCAGATCCTCTGACCGCAGCATACCCTCTATTTCAATTAAAGAAAGGAGAAGCAATTCACCCCTGCAATATGAGGAAATGAAAAGAGAGTTTTGCATCTCGCAAGGGGATCTGTCCCACCTTCAAAATACTGTAATGGCAGCTCTCTCAATATCCTGGGCCCCCTTTGGAAAATTGTATGAATCCCTCAATGACTCTTTGAAAGATCAGGCAACCCTAATAGCAATGACCTATTCAAAGATGACATATCTAGAAGGTTTTGTTACAAAGGTTAAAGAGCGGCTAGACAAAGAAGGGAAAACTTCTGCAAATTGGCAAAACTGGCTATGTGATCTTGCAAGAAGAGAAGAGCTGGATAAATCATCTCTGTTGGCAGCTGTGTTGGAAAATTGCAAATGGATGCGAAGTCACATAAAATTCCAATTAAGGAATCCGGTGAGGTGGAGCAAAGAGGATGCCAGAGTCCCATTAACAGCAAGAAGGTTGTGACCGGCAAGAAGGTTCAGAAGGAGGCGTATGTCCAATGTGATGATCCACAGATGGGGAGCACTATGGATGGGGTGGAGACAGCGTCTAACGATGAATTGGCTTTGGAACCCAAGAAGGAAGCTGGTCAAGCAGCATCGCTATCTCATTCCTTACTTGCTGTTTCAGTCACCTTAAAAATGCAAGAAGGAAAATTGTCTCCAGCTCCCGTACCCCCAGATGCAAATGTATTTTCGATCTTTCAAAATCCTGCTGCAGTGGAGAGGAAAGTCTTGAATCAAGGGAAAGCAATTCATAAGGACCAAAACATTATGAACGCATGAAAATGGGGCAAAACAAAACTCTAATGGCTTCCAATCCTTTATGAGAAACGTGAGAACACTGCCACCTATTTCCCCAGCCCCATATTTGATACATGCTAAAAAGGATCTGTGCTGGGATCTCAATGTACTACAGAGACCACAAGACCCAAAATCAACACCAGCAGACAGCACTGTGCTTTAGATACAGGGAAGCGACAAAGCCGAATCACTGTCCGACACGTTTTTGAGAGAGCTAATTGAGATAATTAACAGTGATACGGATGCAGATGACGACAAAATCGGAGTCAATCGGATTTGGTGGAAATAGACCGACTGGTCTCTAAGATTACAAAGAGACCATCTTTCGGATCACTATTGGAGCACAAAGGTCGGGGAAACGATCAAATAATGGCCAGACTAATCGGCCGTTTAAGACCTTGGAGGAAAAGAGGATGTCTGCACAGACAAGGTGAACAAAACCCAGCTGATGAACAAGACTCTAGTTGAACGAAAAGGGGCAATGACAGTTAAAGATCATGGCAAATTGTCCATTGCCAAATGGGAAGAGATCAGGAGGAAACTCTGCAAGTGTAATAAACCATTATTTATATTGACATGCCCGAAAGCTGACAAAAAGAGGGAAATATATCGATCATATCTTCAGCGTTTCACACTCATAGACGATAATTTAATACTAAATCAATGGAATGTGATGATTTTACTACATGACATTCCTAAATTGAGAACCATCACCTCAGAAGACATTCATATTGTTCAATTTGTAAATGAGAAACGCACTGACTGGGTAAATTTGCATTTTACTTCTGCACTAACAAAATCAATGGTGTTGGAATTGGGCAACCATCTGCTCCCGCTGGGCTTCGGGTTAAGCAATGTTATGGACTCCATGGGTAGTCATATTGAATGGGCAAAATCAGCCTCCAAAGAAGCCACCTCTCGATGCAGAAAGCTCCCTATGTGGAATTCCCTGAAAGATACAGAGGAGGTGGGCCAAGAATCCAAACCCCTTTTCGGTTAAGATTGAAAATGTAGCAGCTAGGGCAACCCCTACGGCAACTGGACAGAAGGCCCTGCCAAGCGGGGGGACCCGTCAAATCCGGGAATGGTTGGCGGCCAGAGCCGCAGAAACACTAACGCCATATAATGGATGAAAAAGAGGGTCTCCTGGTGGGGTCGTGGAACACTAGAGGTTTAGCTGAATTATTTGTAAATGAGAAACTGGGTCTTGACTGTTTTGATCTTATATGCCTACAGGAAACTTGGTTGATAACTAAACCAATCTGTGAAGGATATACTGTGTTCCTAAATAAAAGTGGCAAGGGAAAGCTAGGTTGACCCTATTCTGGCCTGCTGACACTCAGTAAAATGGGCAAGGCCCTAGAGGTTATCCAAGTCTCTAACCCGTACCCATATGCTATTATGACTAGAATGACTTAACCCGAGGCAAAACAAGATGAATATTGTCCTTATACATTTATACTGGTGCTCAAAGATTTGTTCAGATCAGAGCTTTGTTGAAGTGACTATATTAATAATAGATGGAGTACTTGTAGCAATTTGGAACCCCCATATACCTGTTTGTGGAGATCTGAACCTCCATTTCCTGGATCCACAGGGTCTAGTGATTGGTGAAACAATGCTGGAGGAAAGAGAGCTGATTTGGCTAAATGAAACAAGGGCTTGTGATCTAGTTATGCTGAATGGGCAGACCAGAAAGGACATCCCAGGGGCAGCCACATGGAGCAGAGGGGGCTCTCATGCCTTTTTGGATTACTTTTTTGTCTCAAACTTGGTGGCCGCTGCTATAGAGAACCTTGAGGTCTTAAATATGCCATCAAGTAATCACAACTTGATAACAATTGGATAATGACCGAGCCGCTTCAGTGGGGAAACTACAATTAATCAGGTGGAGATAATGGGGGACAGAATTGAATCAGAATCAAACAGTCGGAAGTTCCAAAAATGATGGCATGTTGTGAGCAGTTTGTGTACGCGAACCCAAATGCAATGGAGTACAGTTGGATTCTGAGGGATTATAGAGAGAAAAACGAGTCCCTCTAGCAGACCGGAGTTCCTTCCCACCCATGCCTATAATAAAGTTGTAAGGGAGGCTAAGAGGGAGTTAAGTTCAGACATTAGGAAATTAATGAAAGTAAATGGAACTGGCACACAAATCCAAATTAAAAAAAGAAAACAAAAATACTGCCATTGGCTCTTAGTATCCAAAGTGACAAGATTGCAACAGGATGCAGAACAGATGTTGTGAACTTTGTGTAAATGTAATAATAGGAATACATGGGCCATGCTGAATAACGTGGGAAGCCTTCACTCTGTTCTCATGATTAGCCAGGTATCAGAAGAGAAAAAGGTTGATGTCTTTACCAAACTATTTGGGGAGGGGAAGGAAATGGTGCAACACAAATATAGTAATACTGGGGGAAAGCGGCTATGGATGTGGTTCGGGAGGAGATTAGAACCATGATTAGGAGGCTGAATTCATCTAGGGCAGCAGGGCCAGACGGTCTAGCAAACCATGTATTAAAGAAAATGCTGAATTCTGGGCAGATTTTGCAACTAGTATCTTTGAGCAGATTCTTGCGGTGAAACAAGTTCTGGCTTCCGGGAGAGAGGCAATTATAGTCCCGATCTTCAAGAAGGACGGTCGTGACAATCCCAAAACTATCGTCTGATTGCCCTTCTGGATTCCCTGGTGAAATACTTTGCTACAGTTCTGCTGAGAGTTTTGAACATCTGGGCCACTGCTCCGGGCCAGTTTTACCCCAAACAGACTGCTTTTGTGAAGGTTGCGGAACTTCCATTAAATGTATTCCTGCTCAACCTGCTGAAGCTGAGATCCATAGAGACGAAAACCAACAACTGTTTGGCTTTTATGGACCACAAACAAGCCTTTGACGGGATGAATAGGGAGAGGCTGTGGCACAAATTGTTAAGCTGGAACCGCCCAGCCGACTTGGTGGAAGCGATCAGGGCCCTGTACACTGATATCTCAATGCAGATGAGATTGTCCATAAAGGGCACTCTCTCAAGGAAAATGTACACATTTAGGGGGCTTACACAGAGATTCTATCCTATTCAATTTGTATATATGTGATTTGAGAGGCTCTCAAGAAGCAATCCCGGCGTTTTCTTCTAAGATTAATGGAATAGACTTGCCCTGGCTCTGTATGCCAACATTTTGGTATTCGTAGATCAAACACCAGTATAATTGCAGCATCAACTAAATGCTTTCCTGTCATATCTGGAGTTAAATGGACTCTGCGTAAATGTACAAAAATCCAAAGTTCTAATAATGTCATCTGCAAGGAGAAACCTTAAAGGTCTGTCCTTGTGGGTTGT
Source organism: Ambystoma mexicanum (assembly GCF_040938575.1). Taxonomy (NCBI): domain Eukaryota; kingdom Metazoa; phylum Chordata; class Amphibia; order Caudata; family Ambystomatidae; genus Ambystoma; species Ambystoma mexicanum. Next base: position 652,036,721 of record NC_090927.1, on the reverse strand, counting down.
AGGTGGGGAGAGATTGAAAATTGTTGAATGTATTACATTTCTGGGAAGATTAATAAATAGGAATATCAATGACAATGCCCATCTCTTAAAACTCCGGGCAAAGGTTAAGCTGCTTGCGGCTCAGGCTAGTGCTCTTCATAGGAGATATGTTTTTTTAGTGCTTCCACTACTCCCCTTCTAGAAGCGAAAGGTTGTGCAGATTTTAACATTTCGAGCGAAAGCCATGCTGAATTTGCCATTGAAAGCGTGGGGGCTCCGAAAAGTGTACTTTTGGTGCAAGGTTTTAAGATTGCCTAATTCACTACCAATAGCTGCAATAGAGTCAATTGTCATAGACAAAACAATCTCTCTATTCAGGAAATATGTGACTCTAGATAGCATTCACACGTTTGATATCCTGAGATGCAGTCACATAATATCTGGGGATAGATGGTTTGGGATCTGGAAGGAGAAATGTATCACCCTACTGGTGACATTCCATTAGGAATGCTGTTTGAAAATCCACTTAAGGTGAAAGAAAAGCAAGAGCGTGATTGGATCACTACCCAAGAGCAAAGAAAATAAAGTAAATTGATGCTGTGGCATGACCAAGGGAGTAAAGCCCTCAATCAAATCCCCTTGTACTTACAAATGTTCCCCTCCGCTCATTATCGGGGAGATGTTCATGAGATTGCGCTTTAACATTCTGCCACCAAGAGAGATTCCGCTGTTCAGGAGGTTAATAGGAATGGAAGCAGCAGGTTGTAGATATTGTGGAGATAATGATTGTTCCATCTGATGATGACATGTAAAGCCCAGGTGGAACCAAAGACTTACTATTTGGGAGCCTTTTTGGAGCAGGCTAGGTCCCTATCAGCAAGGGACTTGTGGGAGATCTTTTTAATAGGGGAAAACATCAGTTTGGTTTTAGCTGGCATGACATTTGTTCTATATATTTTTAAAGAGGATAAGGATTAGGAATTGATTTGTTTTTTTAAAGATGATTGAATGTTTTGATTTAAGCGGAATTCTACTGAGCTATCTCTTTTATTTGTGATTGGATTTGATGATGTTTTATAATTTGTAGTATATAATAATAAAAACCAAATACAAAATAGCACTGCAAATTGTGTTGAATGTTCAAAGTAGGCAGGTTTCGATGATCTTTTTTAACAAAAACCTTGATCACTGTTGGTGCTTATGGGTACTCCAACACTTGGGATAAATGCTTTCATTAAGATCAGGACAACGGTTGTTGGATCTGCTTTCCTGCAAGGGTAAGACTCCACCTGACAACACAAGCAAAATACCAAGAAGATGCTGACAATTATTGCTGTGTGGGAGCTGCAGGAAGTCAATGTGAAGACCCACAAAAGGTCTCCAATGTAGAGACCAGTTTGGTAATATAATCTACAACTGATTGGATCATACAAAGGCTAACATGCATGATGATGACTATCTTTTCAGGTAACCTGATGACATCTAACTGACCCTTTACATAGTGTCCATTCTTTATGGGTGTTCCTGTCAATGTTAAGAAGCCACTCTGTTTCCAGAGTTGACCAAAATCATGGGCAAGGCAAAGGCATACGTCAAATCAGTACAGATGTTAACAGGCTGCTGTGCTGGCAAGAGACAAGTTCTGGTAAGGGCACCTTATTATGCCACCTCAGCAGAGGTAACTTGGGTCAACATGCCTTTTCTACCACTTTCTCAATAGCTACACATCATACCCCATTCTGATCACTATAATACCATCTTTTAACAAAGTACACTAGATCTGATTCAGTGGTACATCTGTGAGATCAGTAGATGGCATCAAAAGACAGTCCGTAATGGCTACACAGTCATGGGGAATGCTATCAAACGGTTCTCCTTCTAGGGGAGCGGGTTGGGGAAGCTGGATTCACAGATCCTCTTGTCACAGTGATATTTCAGCATTTTAAACAAAATAATCTTATATTTCCTTGCCCTAGAAACAGGCATGACTTGCATCATGATTTTCAATAGCAGTGAGACTACAGCATGGGGACTGCTACATCTAATCTAGGGCTAACACAACGTTCTCACTCTGTTCTACTGCCGATGATGCTGCAACAACAGATCTCAGACAGGGTGGCATTACAGCATCCACAGAATCCAACTCTTTACTGTATTATGCAATAACTCTATGATGAATACCATGCTTCTCGGTAAAGACTGCTGTAGCAGACTCGTTCTTCTCATGACAATACAAAGTAAATCGCTTTGTAAAGTCTTGGAGTCACAAAGCAGTTTCCTAAGATAAACATGACTTAATCTTTCTGAAGACTTCCTCCACCTTCAGAGTTCATCGTAAGGGTGCCAGAGTTTTTGGGTTCTAGTAGGGGCTTAACTATCTGAGAATTGTCAGCAGTGATCGACTATCCCCAAGACATCTGAAATCTGCCTGACAGTCTGAGGTTTTGGGATGTTAACAGCCTCTTTCCAGGAGGGGGATATCAACTGGTGACCTTTCACAATATCATGTCTGATGAATCCAGGAATCCGTTCCCACTTCCCAAAAGGGTGGTACCACATTTGGGACTGGGGGTGACCCCCTCTTAGGACAAGGAAGGCACAAGTTAGGGCTCCATCCCACCTCACTTCCATTCCAAGAACCCAATTTCTGTTAGTTATATGGGAATTGAACATGCTAATAATGTACAAGGCCCCTTTAATGTGGGTGGTTTGATTACAGACCTGTACTTGTTTCTGCCTCTCGGAGAAACAAATGATCAATGAAATATTTGTCTCCACTAGAAGGAGGAACTTAAAACAAGCAGAAAGCAAGCTGAAGGAGGATCAGCCTGCAGAAAGTGGAACACCGGCCAATGCAGAGATGCAGTGGAGGGAGGTGGTCCCTCTGACAAAGAATGGAGAGCCATGCAGAGGACATGGAGTGCAGAGTTCTAGGACTCCATGAGGAACACTGTCACTTACACAAAGGCAGAGACTTCAACCAGGCAATGGGCCACTGAAGCAGGATTGAGTGAAGAAGCAACAAAAATACCAGCATCCCGTCATATAGATACCGAATTCCTGAACGGGGAGAATGAAAACCAAAGAAAGACCGAAGAGAAGTCAAGGGTGCAGAACCACAGAGGCCAGAGAATCTGACTCCAGCACCAAGTCACACCACTGGAATGAAGGTGTGCAGCTGCCGAATGGGAATGGTTTAAGGGGAGTGAGACTGATACCTAACAGGGTTGAATGATCCTGTGTCATGGTCTCTGGGCAAGAACCACCGACTCCACAATTTAAAGGGTCCAGTTGAACCCAGTCCTGGCGCCTTTGCCACCAGGGTCATGAGTGAGTGTGACCTGCACACTTTTATTCTGGTGAAAGGGCTGGTTTCCCCCGGCAGGGCCTCCACGTGCCTCCAGGTTGTGCTTGGCCATAGAAGTGAATTGGGCTGCACGTGCAGCATCCTCAAGGAGTGGCAGGGTGGGGTCACGAGTCAGAACTAATGGGCGTGGCTGGAGCCAGGGTATTTAAGCCTGCCCCACCCGCATGTGAACGCTTCGCGTTAATCTGTTTATGGCAGCGTAACGCTTACCTAATTGCAGCAGCAACTGCATTCGGAGCACATCCTTACCTGATTCCAGCAGCAACTGCAGAGGAGCGCATCCTTACCTGATTCCAGCAGCAACCGCAGTCGGAGCACATCCTTACCTGATTCCAGCAACAACAGCAGTTGGAGCGCATCCTTACCTTATAACGGCTATCAGCCTCACCACTTACCCGGGAGTCCACTTTCAGTCAGCATCACCGCGTATCCAGGCATCCATCATTCACCTCAGATCTCTGGATAGCAGCACTGCAATTTGACAAAGGCAAACAATTCCTGCAAGAGAAAAATACGAACAAGGTTAGAAAATCACTAAAGACATTAAGCTAAGGTCGCACTCAGACAAATCCTCATGGTTGACCTTAAAATTAACCTTACAATCTATTCGAACATCCTAAACTTGCTTCTCTTCCATTGGGGCTCACGTCTTGCATTGCAACTACCTCTGGGCCACATATCACGTGTTGGGAGAAAGCAAAGGAAAGACATTCATCAAGGAAATACATTAATCAAGGAAAGACATTACAAAAGGATAGGACAATAATCAAGGAAAGACATTACAAAAGGATACAGACAATAATCAAGGAAAGACACTATTGAAAGGACACTTACCTTCGGAGTGGTTCAGCCACAGCTGGCCTGGGCTGCCACACACATGGACCAGTGAAGAAACTAGGTCCATCTAAAACAGATGAGACTATATGGGTCAGCGCATGCTCACCACATTTTGGGAAGAATGGTTTGAGGGACAAAGCAGTCGTATCACAGCATTCTCATGACCTCTCAGATCCTTGCAGGGGCAGTGCCAACAACCAGTGCAGTCCACAACACACGAGCAGGGGCAGAAGCCTGACAAGGGAAATCCATTTCCAGGGAGGGCTGCAACCATGCCCCAATGTTCCCGCAGAGACCAGGTGAGCATAACAGCTTGTAGCCCAACTCGTGGTTTAGAACCTGAAGACTCCACGATGAGGTGAATGAAACACACCAAACATTGCTGAACAGGCCTGCAGTCCACCCGGGGCTGAGAGGCTGCAGACCCTAAAAAGGGGTGAAAGAAACACACCAAACAGGGCTGAACGAGCCCATATCTCATGTGGGGATGTACAACTGAAGACCCCAGGACGGGGGTAGAGGGAAATAAACCTACCAACAGGGTTGAACAAGTCCATATCCCACATGGGGCTGAGAAGGTGAAGACCCTATACAATGGTGAAAGAAATGTATTGAACAGGGCTGAACAAGCTCTTAGCTCATGACAGGCTGAGAAACGGGATACTCCAGAAGGGAGTGAAAGAAGAGGCAGATACAACAGGGCTAGGCAGGCCTGTTGCCCACCGGGATCTGGGAGATCAGAAAACCTGTTAGGGGTTGAGATAAGAGATAAACTAAAGAGGGTGGAGCAGCCTCGTAGCCTACCTGAGACAATACATCTGGACAACACATGAACTGCAAATAGTGAACTGTGTTTGTTTTGCTGTGAATGCAGAACTACCCACGTCAGGCGAATGCATCTCATAATGGGTTATATGTTGGAAACTATTCAGACTACCTGATGAGAAGAAGTGAAGACATGCATTTTGTTGATTTTAATATGTGACCAGTCTACGCAGCTGGGAGCTGGAAGAGATTGTGATGACACTGTGGATGAGGGTCAGAAAACCAGCCACCACTAACTTTCCCAAGGGGGAGTTACCCGAGTTTTAAGTTGAAGTTTATTCTCTCTTTCTTTCATTCTTTCATAGTGGTATGGTAAAAATAGGTAAGCATAGTTTTGAAAGAAGACATCCTGATGCACGCCCATTTATTGTTTTACAGCATATGGGAGTCATCATAGAAATAGGGCCTAGTGTAGGTTTTTCTTTAAGGTGTTTATTAAACCGTCTGGTTCAAACATGTCATCTTGTCTGTCTACTATATCTGACCGACCACAAGTTTTGTCAGTTGGGGAATACGAACAACCTAACACAGAGATGACACTCATGCTAGAGAGATATTTTAATCTTGTGGGCAAACTGCAAGAAAAGGGTGGACCACTGTCCATAGCTTTTGACTCCTTCAGAGCCTAGCAAGTAGAGATCAGGAGTCTGATTTCCGACAGGGTTAGCGTCTCTACTCCCAAGATAACTATGTTAGGTTGCCAACTAAATGTGGCGTAGATTGGTGATGGTCTCTTGATGTTGCAGCAGGTGTTTTCAACCCTAATTTTCGAGCGGTGATACAGGTGGTGTTACACAAATCAGGTGTGCAAGCTCATCCTTATGTTAATTTGAAGTTTTGTTTTTCTTTCATTATTTTATAGTTGTAGGACAGAGCTTCTTCACAACCATTGCTGATTGTAGAGGTAGCCTTTTTTGAGAATCACAATGGACATTCTGGGGCCACCATAAGCATATAAACTAGGGAACAAATATATGTTGTCCACCCTAGACTATGCAACCCATTATCCAGAGGCCTTCCCATCAGAAATAACACCAGCCAGCAAATTCTTAAACATGTTATCCCCTTCCTCTCCCACGCAGGATTCCAAAAGGAATCCTCACGCTCCAGGCTATGACATTTATGGCCCACCTGATTAAAGAGGTGAAGGAGGTACTAAACATCAAAACACTGAGAACATTGGTTTACCACCCGCAGACTGATAGTCTAGTCAAACCTTTAAATCATACCCTGGCACAGATATAATATGTAAGTTGGCGGAAACCGATGGCACAAATTCAGATCTGATGATACTATAGGGCATTTTTGGAGTCAGAATAAATCCCCAGTCATCTTTGGCATACTTCCCTTTTGAATGCCTATATGGGAGAGAATCCAGAGATGTACTTGACATGTTATGAGAAACTTGGGAATAAAGGGAGGAGGCAGCATTATCCATAGCCCAAGCCACCCATAACCTGAAATCTCACATGAAAGCCATAAGTGACAATGTGAGTTAACACCTCTTAACATCCCAGGATTTCCGGAAAAGCACTCATGATCAACAGGCGATTATTAGATCTTTCTCTTGGGAGATTAAGTGTTGGTCCTCCTACCCGCCTTGCACAATAAGATGCACTCTATAGGCGGTATGGCCCTTACAAAATACCCAAAAGAAAGGGACCCCTCATTTACCTAATTTCCCAACCTGTCAGGTGGAAGAAATCATGAATCTACCATGTAAATTTCCTAAAGACGTGGAGGTCCTAAAAAAGGAAGGTTATAGAGGAGGGGATCACTCACATGCTAAAGCTAGGCATACTAGACCCCTCAGAGAGTCATTGGTCCTCCACAAATGTGCTTGTTGCCAAACCAGATGGTCCTTGGCTTTTTTGCATTGATTTTCGAAGACATAATTCATCTCATTGTTCGATAATCCCCCAATGCCAAGAATAGATAAACCAATAGAGAGTTTGGGCAATGCTAAATACATCACCACCCTACATCTCACCAAGGGCAATTGGCAGGTCCACCTGAACCCCTCAGACAAGAAATGTCAATTTTCTCCACACCTCAGGGGTTATTTCAAATCACTGCTTGGCCTCCATTGCACCCCAGCTACATTTCCAAAGGCTGATGCACAATATTCCGAGGCCCTAGTCTACATTTGCAAGGGTGTATATCAATAGAATCATGAGACACGGCAGTTTTTGGGAGGGACACCTAATCCACCTCCATGAGATCACCAGAGACTTGAGAAGGGTGGCACTTCGGGACATTTAGGATGGACTCTATCAAATACTGGGGCTATTTTGTAGCCAATGTCCTAGACTCAGAGGTTAGGACAGTTGCCTTAACAACTTGCAGAGAGCTACCTCTGAAGTTCAGGGATGGGGCCAGAGCGGACAATATTCTCCCTTATTGTGACTTGCAGGGTCCTTCACGGCTCCAAGGAGATGTAATACTGGGCAATATGTGTATGTTTAAAGCCTGACTATAAAAGGTGCCCTATATGCACATTAGGGTTACCTCTCTGCTGCTGAAGCCAGACCCTGGGAGATTGACATATCTGGAAATGTCCTTGCTGAAAGAAAGTATAAACAACATCATCTATGTGGGAAATAACCTGTCTGTGTTATGGCAGTAGCAATTCAAAAGCTAATTTGGTCCGGAAGCGCAATTGGATAGTCCTACCCTGAATTAACTTGTTTGCTATGTTCTGCCTGCAAGGGATATGCTTGACATACTACATGTATCTTAAGTCAATGTTACATGCTAATACTGCACAGATCCTGCAATAACATGTTTATATAGATTTAACAGTGCAATAAATAAAAACAAACAGAAGAGACCTCTTTTCTGAAGGAGATCAAATTATAAGGTGTTAGCTATGATGTCCTACTAGTATTGCAATTTATGATCATATAGTGCCAACTGCATCCGGAAATTCAACCCATAATTAGGGTGGATGATAAAAACACTTGGCATTTAAAATGGTGCCTATGGTCCTCATTAGGAGGCTTCCGGTAAGCTGCCGTTAGTACCGGGGGCCCACCAGCAACACCCATTTACCCTTTCCAATTGCAAATATTACCGGCAGCGGAGGAACGCTAAGTTCACATTCCCGTGGAGTCCATGGAAACATTGAAGCATGGGCACCGTTAGTACTGCTGCTGGTGCGTCAGTGAAAGTTTGCCGGTAGGTCGTTTTTCCAGACTGGCAAACTTGTAATGAGACTATTACCAGCATACACATAATGATGTTCCAAATGTATTCTTTGAGCTGGTACTTCATTTAACCATTTTAGAGTAAAGGGTACAATGATAGTCAGACAGAGATATGAACAGGTAGATATTTATGCGTTATGATGCATATATTAACATTTTAATGCAAACTATCTTCCATTTTCCTACTACTTGTTTTTCTTTTACAGCTGAAGGGAGAAGTAAAGAGAATGCCTTCATTAAAAATGTACCTATGGGATTGACAGTGAACAAAGAAAGGGAATCCTGCATTTTCTCAATCATAAGCATGGAGGGGTTTAGGTTTCCTTAATCTTCAAATTTTCTTCAACTGGGGTTGGTGACAAACAATCCCTTAACTCGCCATTACTATGTTACAAAATAGGAATGCAGGCTTCATATTATAACCTCAGGGAGTGCTTTTCCCACAGAAATCATGTGGTACAACATTGGAGATCAACAGGAGCTCATTTAGGGTTTCAGGAAGTGGCCAGGCTGGCGCCAGGCTCATAGTGTTGGAATTGAAACAATATTATGCCTCCTATCGCAACAATTGTATGTGTATTGACCTACGCCAAGTTGTCTAAACATCATATGCGAACAAACTCCGCGGCAAGGTCTTGACCTTAGAGAAAGTAATGTAAGTCACCATCTTGGATTAAGCCGCCATTTTAGGTTCTCTTGTAATGTGGAGTCACCCTGAACATCAAAATGGAGGCCGAATGACATTCTGAGTAAGATTCTGGCCGTAGTGACCTCCGTACGCACGAATAATTAATATGCCTGCAGGCCACTTGTCGGGGTCGCGAACTGAGACCTTGTCCTATTATTGACCTATGTGTAAATGTACAATTATATCAGCGAAACTAATCAAAATGCATATATTATAGGATTGACCTGGCAAGGAACCCATAGGCCCGACTCCTAGAATGGTTAACCCGCGAGGGTGTTGGCCAAGGGCTGGATAAAGAGTATAAAAAGCCCAAGTATTCCAATGTACGGTCTCTCTCACTAATGCATCGAACCTTCGTTGAAGTTTGTTACGTTACTCTGAGAGCCGAATAGCTATCCGTTTGTCAATTGACTTTGGTAACTGTTGTAGCTTTTAAATAAAGCACTTGTATGTTCTTTGTAACCTGTGTTGGTGTGTTTCTTTTTGGGCTTCCCGGCCTCATATTATCTTTCTGTTTCCGCAATAGAATCAACAATAGTAAGAGTGTTGTGGTTGGGAATGGCTCTAGATTTATTTTTTTTAAAGCAGACTATACAAAACTGCCAAACGAAAAAGTAACAAGCCATAAGGAAAAAGATAAAGGGCCTCATTCTGAGTTTGCCGGTATTTCAGCTGTAATTCCTCTGAAATACTGCCACAATCGGTTACTGGTACCTCTACTTAGTCCTGTGGGTTTACCACGGGATTCCAAGTGGTGGTAAGGCGGTGTACGTACCCATTTATGGATTTTTGGCAGAATGACCACTGGCAGAATTACCAACTAGTAATTCTGCCAATTTTTGGTGCCACCTTTTATAATTCCGCCCAAACTCGCAATTTGCGGTAATTCCATTACTGTAAAAGAAAGTGGTGGTAACAGAGGTACCTCCATTTTTTTCCCTCACCACCAAAATCAAATTATGCCCAAAGTGTACTTAAACATTATTGACATTGCAAACACACCTGCATCCTAATCCAAAAATCGTGCATGGCATAAACATCTGGAAAACCTATCTTATGAACCACAAAAAGAAGAGTCAAACACATCAACACTTTATATATGCTGAGAAAGAGAAAAAGCACTAGAAATGCAAAAGAAACATGTCTCCAGTTTCGCACTGCGAAACGAGTACAGGCCTCATTAAACTGCACCTTTTCATCAGATTTTTCAAACGTATTATCTCAAACCTTGCTACCAGCACTGCAACATATGATCCTACCAATCTTTTAAATTGGATTTCATCCCCAATGTTCACACCTTCAAAATCTGTTTGTTGTCTAGCAGCAGTACTCTAGAAAATAACGTTTTAGGATCTGGTGAGTTAGCCCACTGAGGACACACTCAGTAATGGTGAAGTTAACTCCAGTGAGAGGCCCACTTGTTTTTCAAACACCAGATCTATCGTGCCCGGGAGCTTTTGCCAGACTACCGGTCTGAACCACAGACATGTGGCCCAAAGTGACTCCAAGATGGTCACAGCTCCAGCATCATTCAGAATCCAGCAACCCAATAGTTGCCTCCTGGCAGCTGTCTAATACACTCTGTAAATCATTGAATAATGAGTCTGAACGAGAGGTCCACTTCTCCACCTACCCCTGGACTCAGAGCCTTTTTCCAAAGACTCAAGTTCGGCCACCCTGGCCTAAGTGATATTTGCCAACTCTTCTCCACTCTCATCATGCGAGAGGTAATTTCTGACTATCAAAAGGCATTAGGCAAAATCGCCTTCAATGAGAGCGCCTTCGCAGTTCTTTGGAATGGGCAAGCAATAGCATTATCATTCTATCCCTAATTATTTCAAATAGCCTTCCCACCTTAGAAGCCCCTGATGGTAACTCATCTCGGTGGGTATCGCTAGGGTGGAGTATGCCTGAACATGCAATTAGTCCCTCACATTCAAGCAGCTTTGGGCTGTGGTCCTTCTTCCTTTAACTGAGAGGCTCAAGTTTCTTGCATTCGTCTGAGGTGGCTAACTGAGAATAGCGTTTTGATTCATCTGCTGAAATCTGTATTTGCTGTCTGTTGAGGTTATCAGGGCACCATTGCTGCCTCTTGTAATCCAACGTTATACGATTGTTGGAAGCATTTTTTTCGCTTTGGGAAAGAAATCCTTATCATGAGACATAATGCATGTTTCTTGTCTGATTTAGAAATCAATTATTTGACTACACCTGGGGCAGAAAGAGTGATTTAGAAGGCTTATATCTGACTTCTACACAAGGCATTACAATTCCGTGACCAGTTAGTCCATCCAGAATTAAAACAAACCTATATTTAAATAAAATAACCTAGCTTAAAATTGTGCATGCAATTTCAGGGAAATACACAGAAATCTAAATCTTTGTTTTCCTCACGAGTTTCATATTAATTATTTAGTAGCTCGTGCATGCTTTTATTTCTGCTTTCTCTGCTTTTCATTAATATTGCATGTTCATACTTTGGCCAGAAGAGGAAAATGTACCAGACACACAATCCGTGTCCTGAAATGTGAAAGAGCATGGGATGTGTCAAAGCAACGCAATTCTGCTGTAGTTCCTTTAAGACTCATTCCATACTTTCTCTCCAATCAATCGGGTCATGTTTTCAACTTTCAAAGACATTTGAATTAAAGTGAGAAACTGTTTATTCAAAATGTGTATTTTAGAACGTATTCTCAAACATAAATATTTGCAATTACCTTATGCACAGATTAGGTTTGGTGATCAGTATTACCCTGGGTCCATTCCCTCATCTCAGTACTCACAAATAAGGTCACTCTGACCTTTTGGCTGAATTTCTTGTTTACGTTTTAAAAGTACTAGCATAGTTTACCACTGCCCCAACCTTGTTAACTGAGCCTTTGAGAAGTAACTCAGTCAAGAATTCCTTGTGCAAAGATCATCATGTCCTCGTGTTATGACTCTCTTTAGGACAGAGGCAGGTGGGGATGTGTGGGTACTTTCATGAGGGGGGTAGGACCCACACATTAAAAAGATTCTTTTATGAAGGATTAATATATTGAGGATTACCCAACATGTTCTCTGCATTACCCCGTATCTCGTCCTTTGTCACATTCCTCAAAAACTGGATGTACTGTGAGGAATTGCCATATGGCATTGGTGTGGAAAATCTGGCTTTTCTGATATTTATTAATTAATAATATGTATTTATTTTTTACATTTATAGCAGCATCTCTGCGCTAGTTACATTGGGTAAGGGGTTACAGGTAGTCAAAATCGGTAGTTGCAGACAAGTTTACACAATACAGCACAGGGCTGAACATCAGTGGGTTACAGTTACATTCCATTAGCAGAACACGGCAACAGCAGTCATAAAATGCAGGTTACAGGTACATTACATTAGCAGCACTAGGCTGCAGCAATCATGAACGATGGGTTACAGGTGAATATGTATGAGCATCACCAGGCTGCAACAGTCACAGTCAGTGGGTTGCAGGGAAATTACAATGGTCTGCCTTTGTAAGAACGGCTGCACAAGAAATTGGTAAGACAATGTGCGTCACTATTGATGATTCAGTGAGGCAAATAGAAGCTCTTCCTACAGCGAGTAGAATGAAGCATCAAATGCGTGAGTTAACACCTTGATGCAGGTGTTAAAATGATGCAAGTAATTCTGTCTCAGGAAGGGTGACCTGCCAACCAGGTCCCCTTTTCCCATGCTCGATTTCAAAAGCAAAGTGTACATCAGGGCCTTGTTAGATCAGTACCCGGCTTTGCAGTACCTGACATCCAGTGGCACAGAGCATGTCTAGGGCTCAGAGGTGCCCACTTGACAGCTGCAATGACTGCCAAGTCTCTGCAGCACAGCGGCTGCATTTATGACATGCACCACTGTCCACAAAACCACATAACTCTGAAAGTTACTATCCTGGTGGCAGTGGTAAACTTTAAAAACATTCCTGAGTTTTAGGTAGGGAGGCTATTATCTCTCATAATTAGCCAGGTCACATCAATTTGCTATTGTAAATGTGTCTGCACTGTGAGTCTAGCTCAGCTTATGTGTATTATAACCAGACAGCTTGGACCAGGAAAGTGGCAAAGCAGGAGCGTGAAAGGCTATGCCTCATGTTTTAAACTTTTTGTGGTTGGGTAACTCATCTCTTCAGTTAGCCATCCTCATAGCAGAAGCTGGCCTCGGAAAAATGAATCAAGGGACACACCCATCCCAAAAGGACTATCCTCACACCAGCTTGCAGTGTGCAGGGGAGGGAGGTGACCGGGATCTGGATTAAGAGATGCATACGGTTTGGTTGTGGCACAATTGTTCGTGGCTGAATTGACTATGGTTAATTTGGCCGCAAAGCCAATTTTGCAGTGGCCAAATCCACCGGAAACTAAAAGCCCCCACCAACACCCATACACTCCCCCACTCACCCCCTACTTACATTTGAAGGCATATACCTCTGTGCTCACACTCCAGAGTAAATACAACCCACTAGGGAATAAAGTCAAGAGATAGTCTTGCAAGGATAGAAAGGTTTTATTCATACAAAATACAAGTGTCAGCAAAGAACTCTGCTGCCCGAGAGCCCTCTGGTCTTTCATCAGCAAACACGAGTTTATAAGTACATAAAACGTCATGTCTGAATGGGACATTTTGGCGCTCCCTATTGGAGGCACCCTATACAAGGGCCTGCTCCAAAGGGCATGCAAGGCACTAATTGGCTGGTTCTTCCTCGTCGATCTTGGCGCACGTGTGTCAGCTGGGCTCATCCTTGCGGTGAAGGTAATTTTATACAATATATCTAATCTAAGCTAAACAACAGACCCCAGTTATTCATCTATTATGGCAGGCACCTGGGCATCATAGGAAAGGGGTGCCAGGGAGAGAGGAGGATACAATACAGTCACACTGACCCCTGCATTCACGGCTTCATTAATACTGCATTTCCTGCACCCAGGCTCTCCCCTCTGAGGTTTGATCTGTGATTTACCCTTCCCGGTACCAAATGTTACAAGAGACGTGTTACTATTGGAGAGATACACAGTGGTGCAGTCTTTAGATCTGTGGTGGGTACCTTTAGGGAGGTTAGGGCCTGGGGGTCAGTTCAGTGAAGTGTGGCCAGTTTGAGACTGGGGAATTGGGGGGTCAGAGGCCCAATGCCAGTTTAGTGGAGATGGATGGACGCAGCGCTGCATCCTGGTACTGTCTCACGCTCTTCGCAGGGCGCATTCCCGGAAGCGAAACTAGATATTCACAACACTGAAGGGACAGGAGGGAAATGGACTTCCGTGGCAACAGGGGTTGTGTGGAGCAGGACTTACGTGCCCATAGCTTGGTATCTCTGCGTGAACTGTGGACGCGCGCATCGCAGACCATCAGTATGTCTTTTCTGGGCCTAATACAAAATGGAATCATGGGGCAGTGACAGGGCTAGCTGTACTCACCTACTATTCGCCTACTCCTATGCACTACAGGCCCTTTACATGTGCCCTGTGGATGGGGGCTGCTCCCCCCGTGTGGGTTATATGGTTTTGTATGTGGTTCGCCTAACTTGGAAGCACCTAGGGGAATGAGATAGGCTCATCTCCATCCCTCCATTCACCCCTTCATTGCTTCTACAATAACAAATTCACCCCCCCCATGTTTTCATTAATTTGCTCATCTTTCTGCTTCTTCCAAGGCTTGGGTGCCCTTTATGGGTATCCATGCTCTACATACGATTTAGAAACGTTCCCCCTGTTGTGCATACTGTTCAGGTTTACAAGTATAGTGCATACTCGTCCCCTGCTAAATCTACTCACACTTCTTTGTAATTCTCGGGGTCTGGCGGGGTGCAATAGTCATGTGATATAGTGTGTCCACATCATCCCCATGACCATTATATATTGCCACCATATGATATTTAGGGTCATCATTTTGCTCTGTTTGTATTTCTACTCCTTGTGTATCATGAGGTAGCATCTTATTACTATTCCCAATTGTCACCACCATCATTCCACTAAAGGTACTTCTTTGGCACAACAAAGGAGACCCAACTGGCACACACAAGAAATCACCAAAATCAACATGATGATAGGGATCAGCATCTTTACAGTTGTCCCAAGCCATGATGGTACCCAGCCGAATGCCATGTTTACCCAGTCATCTTCTTGTATTCCTGCTTCCTTTTTCATTTTCACTCCAGGTTCATACACTGCTGCTATTACGTGTGGTAGTGTACCATTTTCAGCGTCTGTAGAAGGTATGAATGTGCAGCTTGAACTCTAGATCTATTTGCAGACCCCACTGTGCATTGCAGTGAGGAAGTCAAGCACATACCTCTTCTGCTTTGTCATTAACATAAGTGCTCTCATTTCCACTTTAATGATGTTGAACCCTTCTTCAGTGTCATGTGCTAACTGGATCCACTCGCAACAGACAATTTGCAGCCACTTGGTGTTTGCCCTGGTTTGGATGCTGGGCAGGAGGGATGTAAAAAATTTCTCAGCTGAGCTGAAAAGATAATATTCCTTCGGTATTTGTGCAAGCTGATCAGAGGAATCTTGGGGCAGGTAATTGGAGGATCGCTTCTTCCTGATCAGTGGGTCATGGCACTCTTCTTCTGGAGGGACACGGAAGCCTGGGGGTGACACACTAGGCATTATTTCTGTTGTCTCAGGAGTCGCTTGTCCTTCGTCAGGCAGGGGTCCCCCTTTAGGTGCTACTCGGGCACTACCAATGGGGCTGAATGCTGCATTGAAAGCAAACAATAGTCCCTCCATGAGGACGGAAGGTGCAAGTATGCCTTTTTGCCGCAGACCAAGTAGTAGTCCATCAGCGTTGCAGTACCTTTTCAGAGGTCTGGAATGAGCAATGTTCTAATGGATTGAAACCTTCAGGACCCTTCAGGAACAGTTCCTTCACTGTAGAAACAAAGTTCATAATTGTTCATCTTGTATTTTTACTGGCTTCTCGATTGTGGTCATCCATGTCAATTTTGTGACATGTTCTGTCCATGTTTGCACACATGTTTTGTCTGCAAAGGCTAACGTTTCTTCGGAATAACCACAGAGTCCTTCTGCTTTACACATGAAAGTTGCTTCTTGCCACTTGTTTTCTGTGAAACATGTTCCTTGTAATGCCAGGAAGGGTTCCTTGAAGCATTTGGGATCAGTCAAGACTGCCTTGCATTTGTAAATGTCCGGTTCAAGGAGCTTTAGCTTGACGCTGCATGCCTGAAAAGTGCCCTTTATGCTACATAGTGAAAGTTGGATGAGACATTGTATTTCTTCTAAGGGTACATCTTGTGGCACTAAAACCTAGGGAGCCCCAGATGTGTGCAGCATGAAGGAACAAATGTAGCAACTCCCATTAGTTGTTTGTCTTCCCATTGCACTCAAGTCAGTTTACTGTCTATTTGAGTGCCCGGGATAGTGAGGTCTACCACCTTATCTAATCCTAGACCATGATAAGCATCATATTTATTTTGGCGTGTTTGCCGTTTTCTTCTGTCAATGCACAGGGGAAACGTTCTTCCTTCTAACATTGTTCTATATAATCTACTTCTGTTAAATAGTGACCTTTGTACACATGGTGTCAACAGTTGAAACATTACACAATGTGGGTTGGGAGATGCTACAGGCAGTATTTGTGGTATTTGACACAGTGTGGTTTACTCCAATTACATACTGCTAGTTGCTTGTTATTGGACCATCCTTATTTACATTCATACTCTCATTCGGTGTTGAAAGATGGGGGAATTTATAATCATGGTAGGGACTGGAGTGGACAATGTGTTAAATACTGAGGTAGATAGTTGGGGATTAAATACTTTAGAGGGTATAAGAGTGGCATTTGGGGCATCTGGAGACTCTTCAGTCACATTTTCAGTGGATACAAGAATACCTGGGACCCTTCTTCTTGTATTGTTGTGCAAAGTGGTGAGGTTTAATGATATATTGTCATTCCAGTTCCACTTATGTCCATCCCATACCCAATTTCCCCCCTCCCCGCTTCTTTTAGATGGATCCCCCAGAAAATACCTAACATAAACTTCAACCAAACAAAATAAAAATTACTGCAAATCTCATTACACAACTAAAACTATATGTTCTTGTAAAACTAATCCTATTCCTACTGCTATCTACATTTGCATTTTCATTTAATGTGTCATTTCCATAGTCATGACACCTGCAGAGAGGGAGAAACTAGGATGGTTACATTTGAGGTAGGAGGGGATAGAGAGACAGAAAGAGAAAGAGAGAGAGTGAGAGTTACTTGTTGATGCTCATGCTTTATCAGCGATGCATGTTCTTTCTTACATTTTCACATGCACAAATACAAAATGACCTTGAGATAAATATACTGAGGTAGTGGCAGTTGTTTGTTACCTGTCTGTGTATTCAGGTGAGCCTTGCCCTGTGCTTTCTGAACATCTGAAAAGTGTATCCAGTATTGCAACCCCTTTACTTTTACAGCAAGTGGTGTGCAGTACACTACTTCGTACAGGCTGTTGAATGTTGGAGTGTTCCACTTCTGAACAAAACTCTGCACATAGATCCATACTCCTGGTAGAAAGGGCTAAGTAGGGGTGCTCTCTTCTGGAGTCCCTGTTGTTGTTTCTCTGTCCTCTCTGTTTGGGCGTGCAATTTGTTCGGATATACACCTTATTACATGAGTGTGTTGGGTGAGGTACTGTTTGAATTCCTCTCCTAGGACAGTGGCTGTTCTGTGTGCATCAGATACTCTCCTTACTGGTGACAGTGGTGTTTGCATGCGTCGGCCAGTCACTATTTCATGGGGGGGACAGGTGGTGGTCCTTGCTAGGTTGTGTGCGTAACTGAAACAGTGCCAGTGGCAGGCAGTACACCCAATGTTTCTTTAGGGTGTTGCATAGTTTGGATAATCTACTCTCAAGGATGCCATTTATTTTATCCACCATTCCATTTGCTTGAGGGTCGTAAATTGAGTACATCTTGTGGTTTATCCCTAAGAGGGACGTTACCTCTTTAAACAGTTCATTAAAGAAGTGTGCTCCATTACCTGACCGTATGACCTCACAAACTCCCCATCGGGGGACTACTTCTCTGACAAAGAATTTTCACTGCACACTCTGCATCCGGGTGGGCACAGGGCCCTGCTTCCACCCATCAGGAGTATGAACAAACCACCATAATCCAGTGTTAGGCCCCATACCACCTTCCTCCTATGTCTGCATAGTCAATGTGCAGTTCATGGAAGGGGCCCACAGGGCAGGATGACATTTCCGGTAATGTTCTCAAAGTCATCCCTGTGCTGAACATCTGACAGGTGATACATAGAGCTCTTCACTCCTCGACCTCTAACTCCCTCACGGTCAGTCATTTTTCAAAGAAATGAGCTGGGGGTAGATCCTTGCTTTTGGCTGTGGCCTCCCTCTGGAACAGCCTCCCTGCCAATCTGAAACTTGATGAAAACCATCTCTGGTTCCGGAAGCACTGAAGGACCTTCCTATTTCCTTCTGCCTTTGCCCTTTCTCTCCCCTGCTGATCTTCTCTCTCTTGGCACTGTGCACCTGCCCTACCTTCTGACTTTCAGACTCAGTTACCCGCTCACCTTACCACCTACCCGCACTGCCTCCTGGCACTCCCTTTCTCTGGGTCCTGTATCTGTAACCATACAGCCCCCCCTTTTTTCTGCACTTACCAGACTCGTCCTGTCTGTTGCCTTTAACCTAGCACTTGCCACCTTATGGCTGCACTACCACTGCTTGTTGCTTGTTATTATTTCTTCATTTAATATTTATCTGTATTCCTTTGCTCTGCCCTTTCCACTTCTCCCCCTTCCATGCACTTTTCCCCCTTTCCCTCTCCCATGCTCTTGCGTGTTCTCAATGCCACTGGTCCGACTAAGAAGGTTGTTTTGTTCTCCCTTGTTCCCCTCCCTTACCTTGTTGCACTCTGAAACACGTGTGTACAAGCGCCATATAAATAAAATATCAATTGAATTCAATACATTGGATCACAATTTGTCTCAGGTACTCCTGTAAATTTGGAATGAACCAATCTTCCTGGAGATCGGCTGCTATATGTTGCTTTGAACTGTGTGCTGGAAAATGTAATTTCTTCAAATGCTATGTATAGTAGCTCAACAGGCAAAACAACCTTTCCTGTGGCATGTTGCCTCCAGAGCAGATCAGTTGGTGATTGGGTGAATCCGTGTTTAAGTCATAGATCTTGCTCTGCGGTTGGTGCTCTGCTCTGTAGCTCTATATTTGTGCAATGGGGAGCACTGTGTATGCCTCTGTTTTCTGCGTGGAATCGTTGCTTGCTAAAATACATTCTGCATCCATGTGTACTGGGAGATATGCTGCTTGTTTGGCTGCCGCTTCTACGGCTGTGTTCCCCAAAGATATTTTGTCCGTGTTTCGTGTTTGTGTGAGGCATTTGACAACAGCCACCACAGAAGGTTCCGCAAGGGCTGTAATCAATTTGTTTAATAGCTCTCCATGTTGCACTGGAGAGCCGTCTGCTCTCCTAAACCCTCTCCTTCTCCATCTGGATAATCCTGACTGTAACATCGTGGTGACTTATGCAGAATCAGAGTAAATTGTCACAAAGCATCCTTTGGATGCTTGAAGAGTTTCGATTAGAGCTACAAGTTCTGCCGCATGCGGAATAATGCCTTAGTAATTGTTTCATAATCAATGTTTCATACTCCCCATCCTCCATTCTCACTACAGCTGACCCTACATGTTTATCACCTGTCTCTTGATCAATGGATAGTGATCCATCGGCAAGGAGCACTTCCCCCTCCTCTAGGGCATACTCTTTTGCCTTTGGTATGTCATCTCCTTCTCCCACATATGTGGCACAGTCATGCTCTTGCATGTCTGCAACAGTGCATGGTTATGTAAGGAATGTGGCAGGATTCACTGTTTTGCATCTGACCACATGGATATTTGGACTGGACAAGATATATACATAAACTGATGCTCTCTGTGTAGTGAGGGTGGATTTCGTTTGTTCCAATATTGCAAACAGATGTATAGAGTTACGGAGCACCACATGATAATGGTGGAGCTTTTTTCAATGGTGAAGGCAGCAACTGCGAGCACCTGTTCGCAAATGAAATGGCCTTTCATCACCAGGTCGAGTGTGCCACAGTAATAGGCCAGTGCTTTATGTCCCACAGAGCTTTTCTTTGTTAATACTGCGGTCATGAGGGTACCATTTGAATGCGGGAACAAATAGAATTCTTGGTCATATTTAGGGGTCGCTAGGTCGCTAGTAATGGAGCTGTTGAGATCAAATTCTTTAGGTCATTGACACCTGTTATCATTTCTACTGTTCATTTAATAGGTTTTGTTTCTTTTTGTGCTTCTGTGAGCCCGTGCAGGAGTGGCCTGGTGTATGCTGCATAGTCTAAGATCCAAGCCCTGTTGTAATTGCAGAGCTGCAGGAACTTCTGCATCTCCTTCACTGTGTTCAGTTTGGCAGTAGCACAAACTGTTGCCGCTCTGTCTGGAATTATTCTCTTACCACCTTTGGAAATGAGCTGGCCTAAGTACAAGATGTCTGCCAAACAGTACAGGAGTTTTTTGTCTACCTAGTAGCCTTTTTGCACTAGCAATTTGAGTAAAGTGATCGAGTCCCGTTGATAGCTCTGCTCGCTGTCACTGCAGACCAGTAGGTCATCTACATACTGTATGATCGTGCTGAGGACCTGAATGATACCAAGATCTTCATGCAGTATTCTACTGAAGATGCTCGGGCTTTCACAGTATCCCTGGGGTAAGCGGCAGTGATCGAAACATTTCCCTCCCAGGCTGAAAGCTGTAAGGTACTGTGATTCTGGTTCAAGGGACACTGAGAAAAGTGCATTTGTTTAGATCCACCATGATAAAATGGGTGGCCTGTTACAAGATGTTGCAAGGGATGGAGGCAGGGCTAGGAACAAGAGGACATTCTTTCTGTACAGTATCGTTAAGAGAGCAAAGGTTCTGGATCATTTTCCAACTCCCCCTGTTGCTTTCATGATTGGATAGATAGCGGTGTTACATGGTGACATGGAGGAGCCAATGATTCCCTGCTGTAAGATGACCCATCATTTTACTTGCATCCATTCCTCTGCTTCCCTGGATAGGGGGTATTGTTTTACTCTTGGTAGGACAGCACCTGGCTTGAGTGTTATATTTACAGGGGTGAATTCTTTTAGCATTCACACATCATGCGGGTTAGTTGTCCACAGATGGGGTGGGACCTGCTGCAGGTCTGTTTCACAAAAAGATGGGGGCCCACTGACAGTAGCCATGAGAGGGCTTGGTACGTTCCTATAGTGGACCATGATGTCACAAGGGATGCACATCTCTAGCACTATTTCCCTATCATTTTTATCATCCTCAAACAAGTCTTCATCAGTCAATTCTCACAATGGTATATTAGGGTCAATACATAACACTGTTCGTCACGCAAACCCATGGATATCTGTTCCCAGTACAACAATTCTCTTTGGAGACACTTGCAACCCCTCCAAATCTAGAGACAGAATGGTGCCAGATACCACTTACGGTGTTGCTACAGGGTGGAAGATAAAATCTGCAGGTACTCCTCATTCTTTCCTGTTAAGCTGGGGTACTGCCCTGTCTAATACTCAAACCCTATAAATGAACATGTCAGGGTTCAACAGTATCCCTCTTACAACCATTTCATTTGCCACTGCCTGGATCACCTGCATTGCTCTGACGGAGCACAAGCCAGGGTTGGCACAAACAACCCCTCTGTCTGTGAAGAATATGGTAATGTTTAATTTACTGAGCAGGTCCCTCCCAAGTAGGTTGATGTGTGAACTTTCATAGTAGAGGCGAAGGGCTTGTACTATGTTTCCCCCTATCTTGACATCCAAAACTTCTGTATATGGAACCGTTAACACAGCCCCAGAGAATCCTTGCATGTTGAGAGTTTGTCCTGATAACGGGAAGTCACCTTCACAAATGCATGACTTTTCCACCTCTGAGTCCACCATTAAGATGAATTGCTTATTTCCTATATCTGTCCACACTAGTGGTTCCTCTTCTGGATGCAAGTTCATTGATCGTACTGGACACGCAAATGCTCTCTGTGGGCTGTCCTACTTTGGATAGGTTTCTGTCCCCGGGCATGAGAAGGGGTCCCCTCCCATCACACAGGCACCTTGGTAAGAGGATGCTGCAACATTCGGAGCAGTGGCAAAAGGGTGTCTTTTCCCCCAATCTGAGAATTAGGGTGGTTCTGTTGTGTTTGCATTGCTTGAGGGGGTGGTGATAGGTGGTGGGGATGGGCATCGGGGGAGGTAGCTGGGTGTAAGCTTGGTTTATGTCGTATGCATTCATCATTGATCCTTGGGCTGGCCCCTGTGGACAATCAGGGTGGGGGTTCCCATACTGTTATTGATTGTAGTATGGTTAGTTATATGAGTAGTTCTCTGTCTACCTGCTGCAGGAGTCTCCAGCAAAGTGCCCCCACCTCCCCAATGACCAACACTGCCTTTGTCCACCTCCTCTCAGCCCCTGTCCTCCAAATCCCCCTCCTCTTTTCCCCCAGGACCCACTTTGTCCTCTTGGTGGCCTGCCTTGCTATTGGGGTCATGCATATTGTTGATTTCCTCCCTACTGCTCTTGCCCGTTGTCTGCCCACACAGCAGCCATCATCAACTGTGTGGCAATGGAGGCACATCCCTCTTCTCCCATCTGTTCTGGGGGTGGTTCTACTAATACTGCGGCTACTTTCACTAGTTTGTTTTGTACTAGTTTTGCTTCCTCAGCTTGCCTTCTTTGAATAGTTTCCTTTCCCTCTCGTTGATCCTCCTACAATGATGTACAATGATGCTTTGAATCTCGGGCCAACCTTTTGCTTCTATCCCTGCTATTTTATCTAGGGCATTAGGTACTTAGGTACTTCCTCTGGGAGTCCCCGCTGTATAATAAAATAGAACAAGGATGATAATTGGTCCCAGGCAGTGCTATTTCTGCCCTCCACACCTCTTGGACCCAAAGAATGAAATGCCAGCATCTTCCTCATCTCTGAGGGTGCATTGCATTATGGAGTGTACATCTGGAGTATCTGGGATGGCTCTCCACAGTGCATCCCACACGCATGCTCTGATATTGTTACATGAAGCTCCATCATGGGTGTCATTACTTATGGGTACTCCTGGATACCCTGCTTTCACCCAAACTGATTCTGCCTGATCTCCTACCACAGATACTAGCAAGCTCTTGATATCTCCTATAGCTAAGGGCACCCCTGCTGTGTGTTTCTCAAAAGCGTAAATCCATTTTCCAGTGGGGGGAAGGATTTGAGGAGTTTTTTTTTTAACCATCTGTGCCCATGGAACATATTGAGGCTGACCTGCTCCCTTGTGGGTCAGGGACATTTGCAGTTTTGATTTTACTTTCCCAATTTTTTCTCCACTCTCTTTCTTTTTTGCTAGGGCCATTCTCTCTAACCTTTTTCACAGCCTCCCTTCCCACATCCCTTCCACACTTGGTGTTGTCAGGTGTACTTGTTGAACCGCTCCTACTCCTCCTTCTCCCTCATCATCAAAGTCACTCCAGTAATCCTCATCCCTCAATGACCCAACATTTTCATATCCCAAACTGTCTGCCTCCCCGTCCCTTTCTACGTGCATTTCCCGTATGGGAGCGATGTTGATCCTGAACAGAAAATATCCTGATTTCCACTCATCATCCTGTGAGGGAGGAGGGGTGGCCCGAGGTCGTGCTGTACTCTCTGATCCTCTAGCTGCTTCAGATGCCACTTGTAATCTAGCTAACTCTGTACAGGTTGGGGATGATGCTACCTCAATGTTCCTAGAACTTACTCCTGTGTGGTTGGGTGTGTTGTTGGTGGGTAATATTGAGGGGGCGGCACTGTGCTCGTGTTTGCTAGAGCACTTTCCCCGGACACATAGGTTGGATTTGAATACCCTTCTTTGGTCTTGTTAGTAATGGGTGCATTTTCTTGGGTTGCCCATCCCCCTTTTCACCCTCTCCCATGTTACTCTTTGTCAAATTTTCAAAGGTTATTTCTCTTTTCTCTAAGATGGGTGTTTCTTCAAACTTCTGCCACAAATCCAGTATTTCTCTTTGATTGCGTAGGGGCTTCCCCTTGTATTTGGCAGTGAGGTATTTGGACATGTGGTCTAAGGCACCCTTATTGAAGGACCCTTCCTCTGGCCAGGAGTAGGGCATTCCTTCCCCCTTTGTTTGTGTCGCCCGTTGACTCTGGTATTTCTTAATTTTGTCACTATACAGGGCCAGGCTTTTACATATATGAGTTAGGGGTGTGTCTGTCCCCATGGTTGTTGTCTGTCTAAATGGAGTGTCACCAAAATGTGTGTGCAATATTTGTTCCCATCCATCTATATCCTCAGGGCCCACAGGGTCAGATGCTTTATATTGGTCACATGTGTGTTAGAACTGTCTCTGTACTGTCAGACAATGTAAAAACAATCGCTTTTTAGAACATAAAAACATACATATACTTGACAAATGCTTTTCTTCCCCTTGGAGCATCCCCACACCTCTCCTACTCACTTTTCATTCAAACCAGACATGCACCGCCTGGGACTACTCTCTACATATGAAGAAAGACAGTGAAAATATTAAGCTAAATAATAAGTTAAAACAATAATCACTACTTTTTACCCAAGCCCTCTAATTATATGGGGCTCCTAATATTTCTCTGTGTTCATATTTTGCTGCACTGGTCGGGACAGTGCACTGTGGCTGCCAACTTCTACCCCCGCTTGGATAGGCTTCCTTTACTTTTACTTTTATATTCTCTGTATACCTTAAAAACCAAAAAAAAAAAAAAATAGAAAATGAATGGCCATAAAAAAATGTCCACAATCAACTTAACAATCTACCCATTCACATCCAGTCACTGCATGTCCCTCTGTATCATACTGCTCCATTCTCAAACCCAGACATTGTTATCCCGTGCAGTTTAAACTTATGTGTCCATGTTCTTCCGAAAGCCTCCATTTGCGGTTAATCCGCAACACGTCTAAGCCTCTCCTTGGGGCTGTATCCGGTTCCAATGGGCAGACAGGATTTTCACAAAGCCGTCACCCACAAGGACCACCACCGCTGGGTACGTGTTTTGGGGGACTGGCCAGCTGTAGATGGGCACCGCCTTTCCAGAGAGGCCCCTGGATATCGCTCCAATTATGGGGGCTAAGGAATCACTTCACAAGGGTAACCAAATGAACGCATATACCTCTGCATACACACTCCAGAGTGAATACAACCACCTAGGGAATAAAGCCAAGATATAGATTTGCAAGGATAACAAGGTTTTACTCATACAAAATACATGTGTCAGCAAGGAACTCTGCTGCCCCAGAGCACTCTGGTCTTTCATAAGCAAACATGAGTTTATAAGGACAAAAACTTCATCTCTGTATGGGACATTTTGGTGCTCCCGAGTGGAAGCACCCTATATAAGGGCCTGCTCCATAGGGGATGCCAGGAGCTTATTGGCTGGTTCTTCCTCGTCGATCTTGGTGGACATGGTTCAGCTAGGCTCATCCTTGTGGTGAAAGTCAGGGCAAACATTTAATGGTTATTCATCTATTATGGCAGTCACCTGGGCATCACAGGAAAGGGGTGCCAGGGAGAGAGGAGGATACAATGCTGTCACACTGACCCCTACATTCAGGGCTTCGTTAGAACCGCAGATCCCACACCCAAGGTCTCCCCCATGGGGTTTGATCTGTGATTTACCTTTCCCGGTACCTCATGTTACAAGATACATTTGTTACTAATGGAGAGATATATAGTTGTGCAGGCTTTAGATCTGTGATCAGTACCTTTAGGGAGGTTGGGGTCTGGGGGTTGGGTCGGTAAAATGTGGCCATCTCCGGCCTGGCGGGGTGGGGGTCAGAGGCCCAATGGGAGTTTAGTGGAGATGGATGGACACAGCGCTGGAGCCTGGTACTGTTTCACTCTCTTTGCAGGGCGCATTCCTGGAAGTGATACTAGATATTCACAACACTGAAGGGACAGGAGGGAAATGGACTTCTGGGGGAACAGGGTTCGTGTGGAGCAGGCCTTGCATGCCAATAGCCTGATACCTCTGTTTGAAATAGGGACACGCGCATCGCAGACCATCACTGTGTCTTTTCTGGCCTAATACAAAATGCAGTCACAGGGCAGGGACAGGGCTAGCGCTATTCGCCCTCTTCTATGCGCTACATGGACTTTAAATGTGCCCTGTGGATGGGGGGGGCTCCCCCCTTGTGGGTTATATCACTTTTTATGGGGTTCACCTAACTTGGAAGCGCCAAGGGGGGTGGGGTAGGTTCATCTCCATTCCAACACCCTTTCAGCATCCACTCATCTTCCAACCTTGCAGTGTAGGATCCATACCTCCAACGCGGTTGGATCTGATGCTGCAGGGTCTGCTTTTATTATTTTTTTTTTCTTCCTACCCATCCCCCGCCTCCAAACCTCCGGAAGCAGGGGACAATCCTGCTACCCTGAAAGGCCATCTGGAAACATTCAATTTGGGTAATCACTACCAAACATGGGATGCAGTGGACACCCCCGGAACCTCTGCTCCCCATGTTTGGTAGTGATTTCCCAAATTGATTGTTTCCAAATGATCGAATGGTAATGGCCGAATGCGGCCAGATTTAATATACGGTCAATTGGAAACTATCAATTTGGGAACTACCGGAGTAAGGCCTGCCTCTCTTGCTTTGTCACCCCGAGTGGGACGGGTATGCCCAGACGTGGGTCCCGTGCCTGCTAGGCCTAGAGATCCAAGCTACTTCTCATTGATGAGCCCCAACAAGGGTGAAACATGTTTGGGGATGCTTGTGGTCTCGTGCAGAAGGGATGTGGCCTAGCAGTTCGGACTGGACTGCTCCTTTTGGGGTGAGGCCAAGCCTGATTTGCATATGGTCTTTCCCCTTCTGTAATGGCTTGGCAGGCGAAGAACGGTGGTCTGGAGAGTTGCCCAGAGCAATGCCAGTGGTTAAGATTCATTCTAAACCTTCCAGCCATCACCTCTTTGTTTTTGCTTTGTCACCCCGAGTGGGACGGGTATGCCCAGACGTGGGTCCCGTGCCTGCTAGGCCTAGAGACCCAAGCTACTCCTCACTGATGAGCCCCAACAAGGGCGAAACATGTTTGGGGATGCTTGTGGTCTCGTGCAGCAGGGATGTGGCCTAGCAGTTCGGGCTGGACTGCTCCTTTTGGGGTGAGGCCAAGCCTGATTTGCATATGGTCTTTCCCCTTCTGTAATGGCTTGGCAGGCGAAGAACGGTGGTCTGGAGGGTTGCCCAGAGCAATGCCAGTGGTTAAGATTAATTCTAAACCTTCCAGCCATCACCTCTTTGTTTTTGCTTTGTCACCCCGAGTGGGACGGGTATGCCCAGACGTGGGTCCCATGCCTGCTAGGCCTAGAGACCCAAGCTACTCCTCACTGATGAGCCCCAACAAGGGTGAAACATGTTTGGGGATGCTTGTGGTCTCGTGCAGAAGGGATGTGGCCTAGCAGTTCGGGCTGGACTGCTCCTTTTGGGGTGAGGCCAAGCCTGATTTGCATATGGTCTTTCCCTTCTGTAATGGCTTGGCAGGCGAAGAACGTTGGTCTGGAGGGTTGCCCAGAACAATGCCAGTGGTTAAGATTCATTCTAAACCTTCCAGCCATCACCTCTTTGTTTTTGCTTTGTCACCCCGAGTGGGACGGGTATGCTCAGACGTGGGTCTCGTGCCTGCTAGGCCTAGAGACCCAAGCTACTCCTCACTGATGAGCCCAACAAGGGCGAAACATGTTTGGGGATGCTTGTGGTCTCGTGCAGAAGGGATGTGGCCTAGCAGTTCGGGCTGGACTGCTCCTTTTGGGGTGAGGCCAAGCCTGATTTGCATATGGTCTTTCCCCTTCTGTAATGGCTTGGCAGGCGAAGAACGGTGGTCTGGAGGGTTGCCCAGAGCAATGCCAGTGGTTAAGATTCATTCTAAACCTTCCAGCCATCACCTCTTTGTTTTTGCTTTGTCACCCCGAGTGGGACGGGTATGCCCAGACGTGGGTCCCGTGCCTGCTAGGCCTAGAGACCGAAGCTACTCCTCACTGATGAGCCCCAACAAGGGCGAAACATGTTTGGGGATGCTTGTGGTCTCATGCAGAAGGGATGTGGCCTAGCAGTTCGGGCTGGACTGCTCCTTTTGGGGTGAGGCCAAGCCTGATTTGCATATGGTCTTTCCCCTTCTGTAATGGCTTGGCAGGCGAAGAACGGTGGTCTGGAGGGTTGCCCAGAGCAATGCCCGTGGTTAAGATTCATTCTAAACCTTCCAGCTATCACCTCTTTGTTTTTGCTTTGTCACCCCGAGTGGGACGGGTATGCCCAGACGTGGGTCCCGTGCCTGCTAGGCCTAGAGACCCAAGCTACTCCTCACTGATGAGCCCCAACAAGGGCGAAACATGTTTGGGGATGCTTGTGGTCTCGTGCAGAAGGGATGTGGCCTAGCAGTTCGGGCTGGACTGCTCCTTTTGGGGTGAGGCCAAGCCTGATTTGCATACGGTCTTTCCCCTTCTGTAATGGCTTGGCAGGCGAAGAACGGTGGTCTGGAGGGTTGCCCAGAGCAATGCCAGTGGTTAAGATTCATTCTAAACCTTCCAGCCATCACCTCTTTGTTTTTGCTTTGTCACCCCGAGTGGGACGGGTATGCCCAGACGTGGGTCCCGTGCCTGCTAGGCCTAGAGACCCAAGCTACTCCTCACTGATGAGCCCCAACAAGGGCGAAACATTTTTGGGGATGCTTGTGGTCTTGTGCAGAAGGGATGTGGCCTAGCAGTTCGGGCTGGACTGCTCCTTTTGGGGTGAGGCCAAGCCTGATTTGCATATGGTCTTTCCCCTTCTGTAATGGCTTGGCAGGCGAAGAACGGTGGTCTGGAGGGTTGCCCAGAGCAATGCCAGTGGTTAAGATTCATTCTAAACCTTCCAGCCATCACCTCTTTGTTTTTGCTTTGTCACCCCGAGTGGGACGGGTATGCCCAGACGTGGGTCCCGTGCCTGCTAGGCCCAGAGACCCAAGCTACTCCTCACTGATGAGCCCCAACAAGGGCGAAACATGTTTGGGGATGCTTGTGGTCTCGTGCAGAAGGGATGTGGCCTAGCAGTTCGGGCTGGACTGCTCCTTTTGGGGTGAGGCCAAGCCTGATTTGCATATGGTATTTCCCCTTCTGTAATGGCTTGGCAGGCGAAGAACGGTGGTCTGGAGGGTTGCCCAGAGCAATGCCAGTGGTTAAGATTCATTCTAAACCTTCCAGCCATCACCTCTTTGTTTTTGCTTTGTCACCCCGAGTGGGACGGGTATGCCCAGACGTGGGTCCCGTGCCTGCTAGGCCTAGAGACCCAAGCTACTCCTCACTGATGAGCCCCAACAAGGGCGAAACATGTTTGGGGATGCTTGTGGTCTCGTGCAGAAGGGATGTGGCCTAGCAGTTCGGGCTGGACTGTTCCTTTTGGGGTGAGGCCAAGCCTGATTTGCATATGGTCTTTCCCCTTCTGTAATGGCTTGGCAGGCGAAGAATGGTGGTCTGGAGGGTTGCCCAGAGCAATGCCAGTGGTTAAGATTCATTCTAAACCTTCCAGCCATCACCTCTTTGTTTTTGCTTTGTCACCCCGAGTGGGACGGGTATGCCCAGACGTGGGTCCCGTGCCTGCTAGGCCTAGAGACCCAAGCTACTCCTCACTGATGAGCCCCAACAAGGGCGAAACATGTTTGGGGATGCTTGTGGTCTCATGCAGAAGGGATGTGGCCTAGCAGTTTGGGCTGGACTGCTCCTTTTGGGGTGAGGCCAAGCCTGATTTGCATATGGTCTTTCCCCTTCTGTAATGGCTTGGCAGGCGAAGAACGGTGGTCTGGAGGGTTGCCCAGAACAATGCCAGTGGTTAAGATTCATTCTAAACCTTCCAGCCATCACCTCTTTGTTTCTGCCTCTCTGCCAGCCACAATAGTACATATGTGGATGATATCAATCCTGAAAATGTCATGAAATATCCTCCAGGCAATCTACTCCCAACTTTCTAAAACATTATTTACTGTTCACTTACGGGAGCTATTTGATCAAATGAAATGACTATTGCACCATTAAACGACAATAGGATTCAAGGCTCTAATTTTCCTTAATTTTCATCCTATTTCTTGTATACATTTCTTTCAAAAGGTAAATGTGAATGCAGAAGTCATTCAGTTAAAAACCTAAACTGAATAATAGGACCTGCTTCAGTCATATCAGTTAGGTGTTTTGGCAGTAGGCCACCATTCAGGTGATTCATGAACTTCAGATTGAAGATCGGTGGGGTACCTCTTTGTTGGTGTGTTGTTAAACCATGCTAGGGAATGTTACTTTGCTCTTCTGCTGTCCACTATCAGCCCCAAGGAGAACTACAACATCAAGAGGAACATCCTAATAGAAGCTGTTCTGAACTGAAAGTCAAGGAGTGTTTGCTTATTGGGACGCATACCTGCTTCTTGCTTTTCCAAAGCACTGCAAGCGTTGCTCTTGCTGGGAAAGCTTCTTTGTTTCCAGCGCCCTGCTTCCTGGAGGAGGCGGGACCGATTGGTTGCACGTGACCAATCACGTGACCTTACTCGAGGATATTAACTCGCTCGAGCCGCCCTTGCGGTGTGTTCTGAACTGAAAGTCAAGGAGTGTTTGCTTATTGGGACGCATACCTGCTTCTTGCTTTTCCACAGCACTGCGAGCGTTGCTCTTGCTGGGAAAGCTTCTTTGTTTCCAGCGCCCTGCTTCCTGGAGGAGGCGGGACCGATTGGTTGCACGTGACCAATCACGTGACCTTACTCGAGGATATTAACTCGCTCGAGCCGCCCTTTCGGTGTGTTCTGAACTGAAAGTCAAGGAGTGTTTGCTTATTGGGACGCATACCTGCTTCTTGCTTTTCCACAGCACTGCAAGCGTTGCTCTTGCTGGGAAAGCTTCTTTGTTTCCAGTGCCCTGCTTCCTGGAGGAGGCGGGACCGATTGGTTGCACGTGACCAATCACGTGACCTTACTCGAGGATATTAACTCGCTCGAGCCGCCCTTGCGGTGTGTTCTGAACTGAAAGTCAAGGAGTGTTTGCTTATTGGGACGCATACCTGCTTCTTGCTTTTCCACAGCACTGCGAGCGTTGCTCTTGCTGCGAAAGCTTCTTTGTTTCCAGCGCCCTGCTTCCTGGAGGAGGCGGGACCGATTGGTTGCACGTGACCAATCACGTGACCTTACTCGAGGATATTAACTCGCTCGAGCCGCCCTTGCTGTTTGTTCTGAACTGAAAGTCAAGGAGTGTTTGCTTATAGGGACGCATACCTGCTTCTTGCTTTTCCACAGCACTGCGAGCGTTGCTCTTGCTGGGAAAGCTTCTTTGTTTCCAGCGCCCTGCTTCCTGGAGGAGGCGGGACCGATTGGTTGCACGTGACCAATCACGTGACCTTACTCGAGGATATTAACTCGCTCGAGCCGCCCTTGCCGTGTGTTCTGAACTGAAAGTCAAGGAGTGTTTGCTTATTGGGACGCATACCTGCTTCTTGCTTTTCCACAGCACTGCGAGCGTTGCTCTTGCTGGGAAAGCTTCTTTGTTTCCAGCGCCCTGCTTCCTGGAGGAGGCGGGACCGATTGGTTGCACGTGACCAATCACGTGACCTTACTCGAGGATATTAACTCGCTCGAGCCGCCCTTGCGGTGTGTTCTGAACTGAAAGTCAAGGAGTGTTTGCTTATTGGGACGCATACCTGCTTCTTGCTTTTCCACAGCACTGCGAGCGTTGCTCTTGCTGGGAAAGCTTCTTTGTTTCCAGCGCCCTGCTTCCTGGAGGAGGCGGGACCGATTGGTTGCACGTGACCAATCACGTGACCTTACTCGAGGATATTAACTTGCTCGAGCCGCCCTTGCGGTGTGTTCTGAACTGAAAGTCAAGGAGTGTTTGCTTATTGGGACGCATACCTGCTTCTTGCTTTTCCACAGCACTGCGAGCGTTGCTCTTGCTGGGAAAGCTTCTTTGTTTCCAGCGCCCTGCTTCCTGGAGGAGGCGGGACCGATTGGTTGCACGTGACCAATCACGTGACCTTACTCGAGGATATTAACTCGCTCGAGCCGCCCTTGCGGTGTGTTCTGAACTGAAAGTCAAGGAGTGTTTGCTTATTGGGACGCATACCTGCTTCTTGCTTTTCCACAGCACTGCGAGCGTTGCTCTTGCTGGGAAAGCTTCTTTGTTTCCAGCGCCCTGCTTCCTGGAGGAGGCGGGACCGATTGGTTGCACGTGACCAATCACGTGACCTTACTCGAGGATATTAACTCGCTCGAGCCGCCCTTGCGGTGTGTTCTGAACTGAAAGTCAAGGAGTGTTTGCTTATTGGGACGCATACCTGCTTCTTGCTTTTCCCACAGCACTGCGAGCATTGCTCTTGCTGGGAAAGCTTCTTTGTTTCCAGCGCCCTGCTTCCTGGAGGAGGCGGGACCGATTGGTTGCACGTGACCAATCACGTGACCTTACTCGAGGATATTAACTCGCTCGAGCCACCCTTGCGGCGTTAAGCCCGTGAGGGGTGAAGGGCGCCGACTGTTTTACAACTGTTTAGCGCAGGTGGCGCATTGAGGGAGACTGCGGAGGAACTCCCTCTTTGATCCCTCTTGGTTACCCGCCCTGCCCGCGCATCACGATTCGAACTATCAGTGTGCATAAATAGGTAATTAGATTCTCTCTTATTTACTCATATCACATAATAATTTAAAATTTGACACCACACTCCCACATTTTGACTTCAACCTAAAACGATTAGGTGCCCTTTCTAACATAACCTGTGCCTATAAGTATCTGTAATTGTAGATTAAATATGAGCTCAATACCTCAATCGTGCAAAACTAATTTGGCTTCAGCGGTTCTGAATGGCAATACTCCATCAGATGGTATATCATCAAGATTAAAAAGTAATCTTAAAAAAACTTCATCGTCATCTTCTACGTCAATTACACTAACACCACGTATTAAAACGCGAGCTAAAACTCAGCTTGCTAGTAAAGATATTAGAGACTTTTGCCCTGTTGTGAAAAACTCTTTGCCAGTAACGGCCTCTCCTACATCTCAACAAAAAGACGTGGAAAAGACAACTGATGACCTCCTCACTGCACTGCCTGTTCAATCAGCGCAATTTGTGCTGGAAGATCCACTGGCCCAGCCTGCAGGACCAGACTCTTTAGGAAGTTCTTTAGCGCAGTGTGGACAAAAACATACTGGCAAAAGCTCGTCAAGTTTGATTGTTACACCAACAATAAATTTAAATGAATTGATAAATCTTGAATCTGGAAACTCATACAATTTGCCAATATCAGATAATACCATGATACAATCGATAAAACAAAATGAGCAAATTAAGCCTCCAAAAGTACTATTAGATCAAATTCCAGAAAATAACAATGAAGATGTTCTCCCTGCGGACTCACAACAAACAGCTAGAAAAGAGAACATACCAACTAGCAGGTCGCCGATTGACTTCCATCGACGCTGCTCTATGGATTCAACAATCTCTGAAGACGTCTCATACATACTACCAACCCCTCGACAGCGAGAATCATCCAGAGAAAAAGAAAGGACCAGCAGTAAGGCTGGACTTTTGGAGGTCACTCTTGCAGCCGTCAACCAAACGATTCAGAGCTTGTTTAAATTATATGAATCTCTCAAATGCAAAATTAATTCACAGTCAATCAAGATAGATCAAATATCCACATGGATTAAATCTTATCCAACCAATACAGAGAAAGTATGTCAACATGAAGAAGTCATAAATGACTTATCAAAAAACGTAGAAATCATGACTATACCAGCTTCACTACATTCAAGTCTTCCTGCATTCGAGCATATAATTCGTCCCATCGAAGAGGAAGGTCTAGAACAAATTCAGCAAAACTCCTCATGGATAAGCGTTGAACAATCTCCTAAATCATTGACACAGAAAAGTAATAGAACTCAATATGACCTGTTTAATAACCACTCAAGAAATAAAGGACGAGTCAGACATCTTATGACCAAACCGTTCCAACCATCGAAACGGAACAATAAACCAATTAATCGTATTGAACGATCACAGATAGTTGACCTAACTGCACCTCAGAAATCTGTGGTCAATCTAACTACGGATCAAGTGATAATGAGTGGAACACCAGTACCAACTCATCCCACACCGTTAAGACAACCGTCTCCTCTGAGTCAATTGGTTTCAGTTCTGGGCAATGTCTCTGTAACCGTACATGGCCAAACGAATGCACCTTCCGATCATGATGCTTACTCAAGATCTAAAGTAACTCTACAGCCTGTAGTAAATATACAACCAAATCTGTCTATAACTGACACATCTCAAGTTGATCAACTAAGATGTGCAGTTGACTCTTATATTCTTCGTCGAACATCCGAGATAAAAGATCTGGCATCCAAACGATGCATGCAGACTTTAAATGTGCAACCTGTTTTAAATCGAGATCAACAAAATGTTTATGATGTAGAGAATCACTGTTTGAATCAACCTGACAATAGAGTGCCAACACCTGCAAAGACACCAGGAATGCCGAACCTAACAAAAACATCTAATGCAGTGGGCCATTGCAATGGACAAGATGAGAAGATCAAATTGATAATCGAAACATATCTGGCAAGTCGCTTGGAGCCATCAGTAAAATCTCCAAATATCACGACAGAAAGTCAGGCAAGAGTCACTTTTGCTGAGCAACCTGAACTGAAAAATAACAACCAATTCCAAAAAACAAAAAGAATGACTAGTGAACTGAGTCATAAGAACTCCTCCAACATTGAAGACCCTTTAATGAAGTCACGTAAAATGGAGCTACAATGTAAAAAGAAACTCGCAAGCTATCATACTTTAATACTGAAATGTCGCGCTGCTCCTTACCCACAATATGACCTATCACGCGCTAGCGTACTTAACATCTTCAGTGATGTGCCGGAGCTAGGTGATTTAACATCATTAGACATTGACCAAGTCGAATTTATTTGTGACGCAAACCTAGGAATTGTCCGATTATGGATGAAATAGGGGCTTGTTATGAATTCATTATGGCAAGTACGACTAAAATTGTTCTCAATAGGATTTCTATTAGCTCAAGACCCGGAAAGGAAAAATGTAGACATTAAAAACGAAACACCAGTCACTCCTAATCCCATTAACACTGTTTGTCACTGTTCTAACTGTAACTTGCCTGTATGTGGGATTGAATACCCTTTTTCCTCTCATTCATAACCATCATCACTCCAAGAGAATATAGAGAAAAAGCCAGATTCTATAAAATTAATAAGTTGGAATTCGAGAGGACATTCTCATTTATTTACAAATTCCAATCTAATCTTGGAAGATGCAGATGTTATATTACTACAAGAAACTTGGATATCCGCTACACCAGTATGGGACAACCACGAAATTGTGATTAATCCAGCCATCACAGCTCAAAAAGGACGGCCAATGGCAGGGCTTATGGTTGCCGTCAAATTGGGATCCAAAATGACACTTCATGCGCGGAATAACCCCAATAAGTTTATTCAAATGGTAAAAATATCCTACGATCAAGAAACGCTGGCAATAATAAATGTCTACAGAAATCCAGTAGCAATTACGGATGACTGTTTCTATAAAGCTCTATCAAAGATGTTTGAACTTATTGGTAAAACGAAAGAAATAACAGATGTAGTATTAGCAGGGGACCTTAATCTAAATGCCTTTAAATGTGACGCGGTGAAGAAAAAACAAGAATTCAACAAATGGAGTAATTTTATGAAGCAATTTGGCATGCGAATGGTCAATGGTTCTCTCCCTGGAGATATCCCTCCACAAGCTACATGGCAAAGAGGTTCCTCAGCAAGTACTATTGATTATTTATATTTATCAAATAAGAAATATATGACATCAAAAGAATTTAAGATAGTGAAACAAACTAGCAGTGATCATCATATGCTCCTACTCACCTGGTCGAGAGATAAAGTAGAAGTAGAAACCAACTGCCAATGGATGTCACAAAAGTTGATAGTAAACAATGCCAAATCACGTTTTAAGTGGCACCCAACGAAATTATTAGATTTAAATAACAATGTGCTACAACAAATGGATTCAGGGAATGTAACATCATATGTAGAATTGTTGTCTAACTATAGAACATCCTTCATCCCTTCAGATCGCGTTCCGGTCCATACGTACGATCATTTATTGTCTCAAAAAAAAAAGAACACAGAAAAGAATTAAGATCTGCAAGACAACTCCCTTGGTCCGAAAAGTCTGCTGCTTTCAAATTGATAAAATCTCGCTACAAAAACTGGGTACGTTCCCATAAAGAACAATTATTTCAAAAAGATGGGGAATCCTTCCTGAGTGCCATAATAAACAAAAACTCATTCAACATCGCATGTAAACAATCAAATGGCACAATTAAATGGAGTACCTGAGAATGAGTGGGTATTGCACTTCTCCAACCTATATATACAGATAAATCCTCTCAAGTACATGAACATGAAGGTCAGAGCTCATTGTCCTGGAACTTGGATTGTTCTGAAGACATCATTGAAGAATTTATTATTAAATCATCATCATCAAGAGCTGCAGGCACTGGGCAAAAATTTTGAATAATATATTCCATCAGGTATTACAAACCCGGAGAATTCCAAACTCTTGGCGTACTTCTATCGTAGTGCCGATATTTAAAAAAGGAGATCGCACCATACCATCGAACTATCGTCCAATAGCGCTATTGGACGCTCCGGGAAAAATTTTCACTCGATTGGTACTATCAGCATTTAATAACTGGACACAAGAAACCAAATGCCGAGAGCAAAATCAAACTGGATTTGTCCAGGGGTTGGGGACGTTTATCAACCTCATGATTCTCAATTCTTTAAAAGCTCAAGCACGATATACCAATACCTCTCTATTCTTTGCCTTTGTCGATTTAAACGCTGCATTCGATTCTGTTTCCCGCGTTAAATTGTTTCAAAAGCTAACTAGAGCTAATTGTCCACCAGACATATTGGACATAATACGTGCTTTACATTCAGGTACATCCATACGAGTTCGACTATCTACCATCGGTCTGTTATCCACAATAATCAAAACAACAAGAGGTCTGAAACAAGGCTGTATTCTGGCATCGGCACTGTTTAACTTCTTTATTCACGATGTCCAAGAAGTTTTCATGTCCATCTCAACAGATTCACCTAAAATGAATGGCACAGTAATACAAGCACTGTGGTATGCGGACGATTTAGTCCTGATATCCAAAACCCCCATAGGCCTTCAAAGATTAATTTCTGCACTGTCAACCTACTTTGAAGAAAATGAGCTTTCTATGAACATCAAAAAATCTCAGATATTAGTCGACATCCCAAAATGTTCATCAAGATCAAAGTTTGCATGGATGGTTAAAGATATTACCCTAGACATTGTAACTAACTACAAATATTTGGGAACTCAGTTTGAATCAAATTCAATGCCTATTGAACATCTGCAGTTACAACAAAACAAACTGATGGCTGCAATTGCCCAATCAAAGGTAATTCTATATAAATACGGTAAATTTTCCATCAAGCCTGCTCTGTACTATTGGTTACAAAAAGTGACTCCTACACTTCTATATGGACTTGAAGCGCGAGATATCACTGACGCTAAAAACCTAGATAAATTGGAAGCTAAATATTGGAGAAGCTTATTGCATTTACCTCAATCAACCCCAATTTCGTGCATCCGCTATGAATTGGGACTTACGTCACTCAACGCCAAATACCAATGGCAACTTTGTGCTTTATTTAGAAAATGCTTAGTAAATATAACTGCTGATACTGTTATAGCTGTTTTATCCAATTATCTGTTTTCAACTAATCACTGTTTTGTTGTAAAATGGACCACCAACGTGGATCGAATTCTGGCTACAGCAGATGTAGATGTTGAAACTTTAATTCAAAATCCGGAACAAGCGAAGAAAAAGATTTTTCTTCAAGATTGGCTACTTAATCGAGACCTCTGTTTAAGTTATAAAAATTTTAACAGCCAAATATTCCCGGATAAAAAAATGGGAACAGTAGCAAGTTACCTGATAAAATCACCTTCGCCACAAATTCGTACCGCGATTATGAGATTGCGTTTTAACTTGTGGCCCACAAGAGATATCTTAGCCCAGCGAAAGCAAATTGTTATTTCAGAGAATGTTTGCAGATTTTGTAACAATACGCTACAAAAGGAAACCTTAGAACATCTAATCGTTGAATGCTCTGCATTATGTTCAAAAAGAAATAACATGTACAAAAAACATCTATCTATTGTTGCTAATGTGCAACCTAACCAGAGATGGTCTTGGTTACTAAATTCAACTAATATGAGTTTACTTATTGCCTGTGCAAATTTTGTAAATAATCTCTGTTTATCTGTGATAGCGGATAATTAACTAGTTTTTGCACATAATGATAATCAAATAGCACGAAGGGGCACTCGACAAATTCACTTGTTAAAATGAAATATACACTTTTTTATCTAACTGTGTGTAAATTAATGCAGTTTTTTAGTAATTGTGTAAAAATGCTATTTATAACAGTCTTGTAAAAATCATAAATGATTAAAAACAAGAATAATAATAAAAAAAAAATATATAAAAATAGAAGCTGTCTGCTATCTGCCTGTTTATCGTAGTTGGGTTGTGGTCCCTAATTACTCTCATGTGGTGGCACATTGTTAAAGGTTTTTTCTGCACATACATCAACTGTTCAATCGTTCTGTCTTGCCAGGTGACACCTTGGCTTACCCATTGATTGTTGGTTGTGCATAGCGAGCACCATGAAAGATATATATGAAATGTTGCAGAAATTAAATAATTCCCCTTTTCAGAAAAGCCTCTTTGCACAATGCACATGACCTTAGTTTTGATGCACGCCGTTAGTGCAGCTAATGTAGTGAGACTTGTGTGCATGCTATGAGTTAACATTTTCACAGCCATGGCACAATCTGAGCAACCATATTTTGGTCCAAATGCATCCTTGGTACTTTGGCTTTTGAGTATATAGTATTTACCTGTTCCACATGTTTGCACCAGCAAATGCATTGCCTGAGTTCAACAGTTAATATTAAGAACTGTACATTTGTGCCAAAGCGTTTGCATACTTTTGATACATTCTTCAACACTTCTGGCTCCTGTGCCTCCCTTGTCTGCAAAGTGTCCTTTGTGACCCATACGTTCTTCACATTTGATGAGTATGATGAAAAGAAAGGTATCTGGTAATGACAAATTTACTTGGGCCAAGCTGACATTTGCACTCCTACCCCAAGGACCTCTGTTTTCAATGTGCTGAGAGTTTAATGGTTGTTACTTATCTCCTCATAAGTTAGATGGAAGCATTATGAAATGTTGTGCACCTGGTTTGCATAGTTGTAGATATGGACACCCATTCATGAGCATGGTGACATATAATATTGAACGCCTCAACAATACCGGTACCACTGCTCCTCCAGCATCCAACATCCATTTGTTGTACCGCAATACATATATCTTTACTGCTTCTGCATTGTGAACCTTTAACTTGGGCTAGCCCTGACATTTGTTCTATGAATGAGTTACAGTCTCCCTGGTTAGTTTTGCAAGACATGAAAGGTTTGACACTGGTGTAATGTTTGCATACTTTAGTGAATCCACTTGTTTTTTTTTTTTTTGCAAAATCATTTAAAAATCCAGATGTAATTCCCTAAATTCTCTGTCTTGGGTGCCTGGCAATACAATGGTCTTTAGCTAATTTCTTAAAGATTGATGGTGGGTACGGGTCAAAGAGAGAGCCTAATTGTTTACAGCCTCCAACCATCTTATTATATTGTTCCAAAGCTAAAGGATGAAAAGAGCATGTCGGATCTGTTAGCTGTCTTTAAAATAGTGGACCACTTCTCTTTCTCTCAGCATTGATGTGCATTTGTGTGTTGGTTCTGAAATAGTTTGGACCATGTCTGTCTAACAATTTCCATTTGGTGTAGTAAGATTCCTTTAGGTATACCCCTAGCCCTGTCATGTGGGATGCAGGATGCAGACAACACTAATCGACCATGTACCTCTCCTAAAGACCTGGAAAACTGACCAGGTCAAGCAAAGTGCCGGTACAACGAAAACCATATTGGCAGAGCAAAAACCTGGTCTCACTCTAATCCCGGGAATCTAACTCAATATCAAAAAAGGGTTCTTCAAGATCTGCTGAACTAAGGGAGGGCCAGAAACATGTTTCATTACATACAAACCCCTGATGAGCAACCTCAAGCCATATCGTATCCGTGTGGCAAGCAGGAGGTGAATAGAGGAGGAGATCACTCACATGCTAAGTCTAGGCATAAGAGACCCATCAAGTCCCTCCTTGGGAGGTTGCCGGTTAAACAGCAACGTCTGCCTGCCTGTTTCCACTGCCTGATATTCTGGTAATTTCAGTGAAAAGTCTTCCAGTAGGGGTTTGAACTAACAGCAGGTCAGGCCTGCCAATAGTTCACTGCCCCTATCAGCAGATTTCTAGTTTGCTGCTCCAGAAAAGGTGCCGGTAATCGTTGTTGCTGGCACTTTTTTCCAGACTGGCAAAGTTGTAACAAGGGCGTATTTGTGCTAGTACCAACATACACATGATGATTTGCCAAATGAATTCTTCGAGCTGGTACTTCATTAAACCATTTGAGGGTAAAGGGTGCAATTATAGTCGGGCACACATGAACAGGTAGAAATAATTTGTGATAATGGTGCGTTATGATATATATATTAACATTTCAATGCAAACTATCTTCCATTTTCCTACTACGTGTTTTCCCTTTTACAGCTGAAGGGAGAAATAAAGAGAAGGCCTTAATTTAAAATGTACCTAATGGATTGACAGTGAACAAAGAAAAGGAATCCTGCATTTTGTCAATCATAGGCATGGAGGGGTGTAGGTTTCCTTAATCTTCACATTTTCTTCAACTGGGGTTGGTTAATGTTAAAGGGTATTTGTACCGCGTACTATCACCACCGGAGTGGTCCCTTGGTGCTCTGGCGGCTCTGAAAAGGGAGGTGTGGTGAGTTAGTGAGAGTAAGCCGGAAAAGTGCAAGAGAGCAGTGATGTGCTGTTGGCAGCCTCAGCCCGGTGGGTCCGTTGGCTGGGCTTGGGGTGTTTTGCGGTCGGTAGTCGTTGTGTTCTGTTGTCAAGTCTATGTGCAGTTTGTTTTGTTGTTGCAGTGCAGTGAAGTTTGCGCAGATTGCTGTGGTTTAAGCTTGTGGTTGTGTTTGGTTAGAGTTTGAAAGGTGCATTCAGAGGGATGAAATTTTAGTGGATTGGTTATTTGGCATTGTTGTCTTTGCAATTTTGTCTAGGTGTGATGCTTTCTAACATTCACTATTTCATCGGGGTGCGGCACTTGCTAATTTTTAATATTCTGTCTAGATGGGAGGCAGGCTAGTGATCATGATTTCATCCAAGTGTGGCACATGCTAACATTCCTAATCCTGTCTAGATGCGACACAGGCTAAGGTTAAGAATTCCATCTAAATGTAGTGCATGCTAACATTCACAATCCTGTCTAGATGTGACGCAAGCTAAAGTTAAGAATTCCATCTAAGTATGGTGCATGCTAACATTCACAATCCTGTCTAGATGTGATGCAAGCTAAAGTTAAGAATTCCATCTAGGTGTGAAACATGCTAACATTCACAATCCTAATCCTGTCTAGATGTGACGCAAGCTAAAACTAAGAATTCCATCTAAGTGTGGTACATGCTAACATTTACAGTTTCATCCAAGTATGGTGCATGCTAACATTCACAATCCTGTCTAGATGTGACGCAAGCTAAAGTTAAGAATTCCTTCTAAGTGTGGTACATGCTAACATTTACAGTTTCATCCATGTATGGCGCATGCTAACATTCACAATCCTATCTAGATGTGGCGCAGGCTAATGTTCCCAATTCTATGTTTGAATACATGCTAACGTATAAGTTCTATCTAGGTGTGACATGTGCTAACATTCATAATCCCATCTAGATGTGAGGTAGGCCAAAGCTAAGAGTTCTAGCTGGATGCAGTGCATGCCAACAAGCACTTTTCTATCATAAACCCTCTGCATTGTCCACAAGGCCGTCTGGGGCCTTGGGCCAAAATACCTTCAACTCTCTCTTCCTAAATATCTTCCTTCTCGAGCTCTTCGCTCATCCGCCTCCAACTCCCTCAGGGTCAGCCGCTTCTCCAAACAACGAGTTGGGGGCAGATCTCTTTCCACTGCAGGGGCCTCCCTCTGGAACAGCCTTCCTGCCTCCCTGAAACTTGAGGAGAACCACCTCCGGTTCCGGAAGCACCTCAAAACCTTCCTCTTTGCCTCCGCTTTCTCTCCCCCTCTCCCCTGCTAATACTACTGAAACTGCACTGAATCTGCAACTGGGCCATTCACCGTTCTCGGCCCAGCCACTCTCCCCTGCACTGCCTCCACGGCAACCCCTGCACTACGGGACTGTGTCTGTATCCATACAGCCTCTTCCCAGCACTTGTCTGCACTTACCTCGCACTTGCCACCAGCTGGCCCTTGTTATTTATCCTGTATGCTGTATGCTAATAACCCCGTACTGCACTTTCCCCTCTCGCTTTCCCCATGCACTTTTCCCTTCCCCTCTACCCTTGCACTTGCGCGATCTGAATGACACCTGGCCTAGTAAGATCGTTGTCTGTCTCCCCTTGTTTCCCCCCCTGCCTCGTCGCGCCTTGAAACACTTGTGTATAGGCGCGTTACAAATGCCTTATCATATCATATCATATCATAGTTCAATCAAGTGTGGTGTATGCTAATCTTCCTAATTCCGTCTAAGTAGGCAGGTGCCGACATTCGCAAATCTATCTAGATGCGGCACAGGCTAGCATGCACAGTTCCCTCCAGGTGTGACACTTGTTAATATTGACTAGTGTGTTAAGACGCAGTGCAAGGCCACATTTCAAATACTGTCATGGATAACATCCGGCTGGTGGAACAAATCTTTCTAAGTATGCACGGGCTAAGTCTATGGCAGTCTCTGGGAATGTAAGGTAGAGTGGCGGGTACTTTCTGGTGTAGAGTAATTGCTCTACACCCCACCCATGCCACACTTACAGTTTTTGTTGGTGTCTGTTAAGCTGCTGGCTTCACTGTCTTCCCCTGCTGACACATGCAGACACTTCTTGGAGCCGCCTCTGTTGGAGTCGTCCTTTTCCTAGGGGTCCAGAGCCGTAGGGGCTGCCGAGCAGAGGGCTGCCCTGGGAGTGTCTGTTAAGGCCTAGATGGAGCAACAATCAGGGGACGGTGGGCGGGGAAGGAGGAGGGAGAGGCAGACAAACATGGAAGGGAGGGGGGCCTGAAGGGGCTGCACACGGTTGGTGACAAACAATCCCTTAACTCGCAATTAATATATTAAAATATAGGAAGGCAGACT
Source organism: Ambystoma mexicanum (assembly GCF_040938575.1). NCBI lineage: Eukaryota > Metazoa > Chordata > Amphibia > Caudata > Ambystomatidae > Ambystoma > Ambystoma mexicanum. The sequence continues at coordinate 651,993,401 of NC_090927.1, read as the reverse complement.
TCATCTTATAACACCTCAGGGAGTGCTTTTCCCTCTACAGAAGACATGAGGTGCAACAACATTGCAAATCAGCAGGAGCTCCTTTGGGTTCAAGGAAGGTGGGCAGGCTGGCACCAGGCACATAGAATCAACAATAGAAAGAGTGGTGTGGTGGGTATGGCTCTAGATTTTTTCTTTTTAAAAAGAAGAATATACAAAACTGGTAAACGAATAAGTAACAGGCCAAAAGGGAAAAGATTGGGCCTCATTCTGAATTTGGTGGTATTTCGGTGGTAATTCCTCGGAAATACTGCCAAAATCGGTCACTGTTACCACCATTTGGTCCTGTGGGTTTACCACAGGATTACAAGTGGTGGTAAGGCAGTATGCGTACCCATTAATGGATTGTTGGCAGAATTACCAAGTGATAATTCTTGCAATTTTTGGTACCATTGGTTATAATTCTGCCAACACACATAATTTGCGGTAATTCCATTACTATCAAAAAAGTGGTGGTAACAGAGGTACCTCAATTTTGTTCCCACACCAACAAACTCAAATGAAGCCCAAAGTGTACTTAAACATTATTGATATTGCAAATAAACCTGCATCGCAATCCAAAAATCGTGCATGGCATAAACATCTGCAAAACCTATTTTAGGAGCCACAAAACAGAAGAGTTGAACACATCAACACATGTAATAGCCTGGGCAAGACAGACAGCACTACAAAGGCAAAAGAAAACAATGGTTTGCACTGTAAATCTACTGCAGACCTCATTAAATTGCACCTTTTCATTAGACATTTCAAACGTATTTTACTCAAACATTGTGACCAGCACTTCAACATAAGATCCAACCAATCTTCTAAATTGGATTTCATCCACAATTTTCACACCTTGAAAATCTGTTTGTTGTCTAGCAGCAGTGCTCTAGAAAGCAACCTTTAGGAACCAGCGGCTTAGCCCACTGAGGACCCAGTCAGTAATGGTGAAGATACCTCCAGTGAGTTCCCCACTTGTTTTTCAAACACCAGATCTATCGTGCCCAGGAGCTTTTGCCAGACTACCGGTACTTTTATGCAGAACCACAGGCATGTGGGAAAAAGTGAATCCAATACTGCCACAGCTCGAGCATCATTCAGAATATAACAACCCAATAGATTGCATCCTGGCAGCTGTCTGATGCAGTCTGTGAATCATTGATGAATGAGTCTCAACGAGAGGTCCACTTCTCCACCTAGCCCTGGACTCAGAACCTCTGTCCAAAAACTCACGTTCGGCCACCCTGGCCTAAATTACATTTGCCAACTTTTCTCCACCTTCGTCTTGCAAGAGGTAATTTCTAGATTAGCAAAATCACCTTCAAAGAGAGCCCCTTCTGAGTTCTTTGGAATTGGCAAGCAATAGCATTGTCATTCTATCCCTATAGCCTTCCCACCTTAGAAGCCCCTGATGGTAACTCATCTGAGTGGGTATCACTAGGGTGGAGGATGCCTGGACATGCTATGAGTCCCTCACATTCAAGCAGCTTTGGGCTGTGGTCCTTCTTCCTTTAACTGAGAGGCTCTAGGTTCTTGCATTCGTCTGAGGTGGCTAACTGAGACTAGCGTTTTGAGTCATCTGATGACATATGTCCCCTGCTGTCTCTTGAGGTTATCAGGGCACCATGGCTGCCTCAGTCCTTCCGCTTGTAATACAACATTATACGGATTGTTGGAAGGATGTTTTTCTCGCATTCGGTAAGAAATCCTTATCATGAGACATATGCATTTTTCTTGTTGGATTTAGAAATCAATTATTTGATTGCACCTGGGGCAAGAAGGGCGATTTAGAAGGCTTATATCGTCTACCCACGGCATTACAATTCCGTGACCATTTAGTCCATCCAGAATTAAAACAAGCATATTTTTAAATAAAAGAATCTGACTTAAAAATCTGCATGCAATTTCAGGGAAATACACAGAAATCTAAATCTGTGTTTTCCTCACGAGTTTCATATTAATTATTTAGTAGCTCATGCATGCTTTTCTTTCTGCTTTTTCTGCTTTTCATTAATATTGCATGTTCATACTTTGGCCAGAAGAGGAAAGTGCACCGGACACACAATCCGTGTCCTGAAATGTGAAAGAGCATGGGATGTTACACAGTTCTGGGCTGTGTCAAAGCAACGCAATTCTGCTGTAGTTCCTTTAAGACTCCTTTAAGACTCCTTTCATGCTTTCACTCCTCCAATCAATCGGGTCATGTTTTCAACTTTCAAAGACATTTGAAATAAAGTGAGAAACTGTTTATTCAAAATGTTTATTTTAGAACGTATTCTCAGCCATCTTATTTGCAATTACCATATGCACAGATTGGGTGTGGTAATCAGTATTACCCTGGGTCCATTCCCTCATCGCAGTACTCACAAATTAGGTCACTTTGACCTTTTGGCTGAATTATTCATCTAAGTTTTAAAAGTACTAGCATAGTTTACCACTGCCCTGACCTTGTTAACTGGGCCTTTGAGAAGTAACTCAGTCAAGAATTCCTTGTGCAAATCTAAGATCATAATTTCCTCATGTTATGACTCTCGTTAGGACTGAGGCAGGTAGAGATGTGTGGGTACTTTCACGAGGGGGGTAGGGACCACACGTTAAAAAGATTATTGTTTGACGGATTAATATATTGAGAATTACCCAACATGTTCTGTACATTACCCCTGTATCTCGTCCTTTGTCACATTCCTCAAAAAACAGGATGTACTGTGAGGAATTGCCATCTGGCATTGGTGTGGAACATCTGGCTTTTCTGATATGTATTAATTAATGATATGTATTCATTTATAGCAGTGCACAAAGACCTGAGGCATCTAGACGCTAGTTACATTGGTTAAGATGTTACAGGAAGTCAAAATCAGTAGTTGCAGGCAAGTGTACACGATACGATACAGCACAGGGCTAAACATCGGTGGGTTACTGGTACATTCCATTAGCAGAACACAGCTGCAGCACTCATAATAGGTAGGTTACAGGTACATACCATTAGCAGCATATGGCTGCAGCTGTCATAATAGGTAGGTTACAGGTACATACCATTAGCAGCACACAGCTGCAGCTGTCATAATAGGTAGGTTACAGGTACATACCATTAGCAGCACATGGCTGCAGCAACCATGAACAATGGGTTACAGGTGAATTTGCATGAGCATCAACGGGCTGCAACAGTCACAATCAGTGGGTTGCAGATAAATGACAATGGGTTGCCTTTGTAAGAGTGGCTGCATAAGAATCGGGAAGACAATGTTGGTAACTATTGACTATTTCCGTGAGGCAAAGCGAAACTTGTCCTACAGGGAGTAGAATGAAGCATCAATTGCGTGAGTTAACACCTTGATGCAGGTTTTAAAATGATGCAAGTAATGCTGTCTCAGGTAGGGTTACCTGCCAACCAGGTCCCCTTTTCCTAAGCTCAATAAGAAAAGCAAAGTGTACATCAGTGCCCTGTTGGATTGTTAGGTAAGATTTCCACAGAGCTGGTAAATCTTCCTTTCCTGGTTCAACCCCAGAGCTTTTTGCTTTTCTAGTGGGATATTTTTCATTAATACCTCAGTGAGTGGGAACCTTTTTCCACACTCACCTAATCTTTAACTCTTTTTATGGGTGTCATTTTTAAGACTCTCCATAGTGTATTTTTAAAGTTATCATGTTTAAGAACTTATTTTTTTTTTTTTTTATTTCAAACCGTTGTTTAATTAGTTCGATCAACAAACTTTTACAACTTTTTATAAAAATATTTTCTATGTTGCACAATTTAACACATAATCTATTACAAAATTTCATTTCAATTACATTATTCATTTCTTATACGGGATTTGCTTTGCCTAATAAAGACAATTTTATATAAATAGAATTTTGAAACTCATGCTATATAATTATTGATACATTCTAATGTAGTCTTATCTCATCTACATCATTTCCTTTTGCTAAACCAACAGACTTGCGAAGAGACATTAACAACAATGCTTCATTTCATGTCTTCAAGATAATAATAAAAATGCATCACCATATTGAATCTGACTAAGAGACATCTTTGTAGACTTAGGCATATATGTCAGTAGAGTGAATTTGCCACGCACTGTAATGCGGAATTCTCACAGCTAGTCTATATACTTTATCTGGTCAGCTGATTTGCAGCTGCGATATAAATAGCATCAACAAGTTTATTACACCATTTTCTTATTGAACATCCTCACCAATTCACTGTTTATTACCAGTAAAAATCTACACAAGGCTATTATGAGGCTCGTTCGAGTCCCCCACATACAGGCTAACCATATCCATTCCCTAGTCACCTCAGTTAGTGAACAATCACTTGCAATTGTTAGTGCACGTATTGACTCAAAATGAGTGCAAAATATTACTAGATGTTTAAGGGTTTCTTGAGTTGCACTATCTTTACAAAACCTACACCCTAATCCCACCTGTACCTTCCAATGCTGGCTCCAGCCACTAATTCTTTCTAGGGTCAGGGATTGGTTATCATGTTTAAGAACTTATTGGCAATAAGTGCCTGTTGTTGCTAGGTTGCCCTAGGGGCTCCCCATTTAACTTTCCTGTGCAATCCTTGAGTGAACTACAGTTCCCAAGGGTAGAAAGGATCTTTGGATCACTTTTAAACTTTATTCTGTGAAACCAGCACACCCCACCTTATGTGGAGTGATGGGGAGATACAATGCATCCACTTTCACATTAAAACTGTAACAATTCTTTTGCAGTGACAAGCTTACCTTAGTGTTTCTTGTCATGTCTTGTTCCTTCCCCTGCCATCCAGGGTGGGAAATTCCTTTTGTGTGATTGTTGTCTTCGGAGGGAGTCCCCTGAACACCCTCCCCAGGCTCCAGTCAGTCTTTAAGCACAGGAAGTGGGGGAGGAGTCCAACACTTCCCCATCCTTTGTGCTACGCCTTGCTTCAATAGGGAAAAATCTCGTTGGGGGGCTTGCTGTCCTGATTGGACAACTAGACGCCCTGCTGGGAGAGAATGCAGAGGTTGTGCTGTAGTTCCTGATAAATACTGGAAACCTGGAAGCTGAAGTCATGTCAACCACTGGAACAGAAAAGCAAAGAGGAAGACAAAGGAAAAGCGGCACAGATGATTTCCAGCGACCGGAGAGCCTGCTGTTTAACCGGAGCCTGCTGCAGCCATTCCTTCAAATCAACCTGTGGTCTCCGAAAATGACGACCCGAACCAAAGCCTAGTGAGACCCACTAGACTCAATAAGACCTGCATTTTGAGCTATCGCACAGGTTGCTGCAACCTTGAGTTCTTGCAATACCCCAATTCCCTGGGACCTCCAGCCACTGTGCGGTGCATGGTCTTCCGAATTCCGAATCTCACTGAAACTTCGTGGGCATCTTGGTGTTTCTCCCGAGACACAAATCCAGTCTGAAAAGTCCCCTCATAAGAGTGCGGGCACTTTGTAATGACAACAATTCAATCGCGATATTCTGTCTTCTTCTGTGCTCCATGAAAAGGCGCCAAATCCGCAGAACCACATTCAGCCATGAGGAAAATCTTGCCTAGAGCCTTCTTCATTGATCCCTGCTGCAAAGTCCCTTCTGAGGTCTTGTGTTCAGTCTCCAGGACAATTAATCCACTGACCATGTATTTGGCTGCAGTCCCTGAAGTTATCCTGCTGCAATCTCTTCTTCATTGCTGAGGTACTGTGTTTGCTTGGGTATATAGTTACCTTAAGCCTTTTGGGATTCCTGTGTAGTCCTGGGCTGTTTTCTGTGATTGGGAGGTCTCTCGTCCAGTGCACCCAGTCCCCTAATAGAATCCTGCTGGGGAATCTCACTTGAGTGTCTTCTGTGAAGCCCCTTGATCCTTCTTCTAACTCTAAAAGTAAAGTACTCACCTGCTTGCCCAGTTTTCCTATGGAACTCTGACTTTTGCTACTAAAAAACATATTCTTACACTGCCTGTTGGTCACTAGTCCTAGTGACCCCCCTTCTGCCACTGAGAACACTAATGCTCCAAGAATAAGGGAAAGACTTTGAAGGGATTGGGACTTCTGCCTAGAAAAGAAATCAAGTGTTTTACTTACTTGTAAAGAGTTGGTTGGTAACTGTAATTCTAAGAGTGAACAGTACAAAAGTTCTTACTGATCTTGAATGTGTGATGCACTATTCTTAAAAGTGTGGTTAACATCTTTTCTTCTTTAGCCACTGTTTTGCCAGTCTAATAGAAAGTAGATGTGAAGGTATTTTACTCTCCTGTGATTAGGTTGTGCCTCTTTACAAAAGTAAGGTGTAGGTTTCACCAGATTATTCCTGTGGGTTAATTGTATGAGTGTCCTCCAACTGTTGGTATCACCAGGTTAGTCCTGTTAGGATAAATTTATGAGTGTCCCCCAACTCGGTCTTGCTTCCCCTGACTTGCTGCTAGCCTGTCCTTAATAAGTCTTCATTAGGTTTTTGCCTACCTAGAATAATTATTCAGTAAAGTGTGACATTAGGTGTTACTTTCCCCTTCATTGTGAAGTTAAAGTATGTGGGTTTTACTTACCTTGTGTTAGCTGTGTGCCATCCAAAACAAGTTACCAGAGTTATTGCTTACCTCAATCTGGGGTTCCCTGATTTCAAAAGCATCTGTAATTGTATCCTTAGGTTTTACTCACCTGGTATAAATGTGTGTTATGACAAAAGGAGTTATAGATTTTTACTGCACCTAAGATAAGTGTATCGCTATTCACCAAAAGTATATTGTCCAGTTGACTGTTTTTATGATTTGTTCCAAGAGTCAATGTACAACTGGAAGGGCATACTGCCCTTGTATTACTGAATGCAATCTGAAAGTAACCATTGGTCTTTTACTCCCAAAGAATAGGTGTGACCTATACTAAATGTGTATAACAAGGTTTTGACATCCCTAGAACTACTGTTAGGTGTTCCAAATAAGGTTTATACTTGGCTCTGTGTGCTTTCAAGTATAGTGTTGTGTTTTTATACTGTGATTTCTTGTAATGTTTTAGTACTTACTTACCCCTAAATTTATCTGGGCCTACCTGTATTTAAATAAATCCTTTATTTTTACAATACATAGGGCCTCATTACACGGACGGCGGTAACCATGGCGCTATTAGCGCCATAGTTGCCGCCGGTATTTTACAGAGTCCGCCATGGTGAATGGCGGTATTACCGCCCTATTCCAAGGTGTGTGGGGGCGGTAATTCCCCATTCACCATGGCACTTCCCCATTCCCATTTTTGCCCCCATAGGGCTCAATGGGAATGGGGAACATGGGAAAGAGCAGTGCACATGCGCAGCAAATACACAGAAAGAGGACATGTACTATGGTCATTCTATTGATATGGCAGTGCTTAGTGTTAGGGACAAATTAAATGAGACGTCTTCAGACGAAGAAGACCTCACAATGCTGACAGTGTATGCAAGAAAGTAGAGGAAAGAGAAATCTCACTGCAATTTCAATATTGATGTCAAGTAAAATGGGTAATGGCTGATTCAGGTTTGGATCTAACCATATTAAACATGAACACAGATATGGATATGCTGAGACAAGACAGAGTCACATTGAAAAGGACCCATGGTTTCACAATAGGAGAGATCAGCATCAGCGCAGAAGCAGCTGCTTTGTGAGTTGGTGTGAATTTGTGCAGCACATGTTGTGCGGCTTGATCCCCAATCCTTTCCTCCAACATTTTGCTGCTGGGTGGCAGCGGTGGCGGTTCTGCTTTGCTCCGAAGACGTGACATGACGTGCTCCATGAGAGTCTGGCCCAAATTTGTGGACATGATCGGTGGATTCAGTGTCCATTGCCGGGGGTAGAGGGCAGGGTGCTGTGTTGTTGGAAACTAGCTTGTAACCTCAGGCTGCATGATAACTCAAAGACATAGTAAAGGGAGTCGCAGGTGTCCTGAAATATTGGCATCTCGGTGGTAAGTGCAACCTGCACCCTGCCGTGTGTTCCTGGAATAGGGAGCCTACAGGGCCCTTGATAAATTGATAAACATGGAAGACTGTCTGAGGCTTGGAGGTCCCTAAAACTCCTCCAAACCACTGAGTGCACAGAGAGTGCTACTGGGCTGTTAGATTGGGAAGAAGGGTGAGTGGTGTGCTCGTGAAGGCCCTTGAACAACTACTTCCCTCCAGTTGCTTGCTATGAGTCTAGGGTAAGGGACTTGAACGCTTTGAGCACTATTTTAGCTTGTTTGTTTGAACGTTACATAAACACTCTTGACAACACGTTTTAACTACTTGTAATATCTCATCATCCTTTCATCACAAGGCTCCGCGTGAGCTTTCCTTGTGACAGAAGGATGAATGGAATGTGGTGACTAACGGTAGAATGCAAGTTTCAAACCTGGTGGGGCCTATTCACCCTTACTAAGCGTGTAATGTTAATAAACAACGTATTAATTACCACGCCTTATTGTGTATATTTAACCACTACAAGTGGCGACGAGGATGGGATTTTTCTACCCTGGATCTAACATTGGCATACCATCCTGTTAAGCTTCATAAAGAGTCCAGGAAATTGACAGCATTTATCACACCGGATGGACTATACCAATACAGAAGACTACCGTTTGGGCTGGTATCAGCTGCTTCGGTATTTCAAAGAATCATGCACAAGTTGTTTGAAGGTGAGGAAGAGATCATCTGTTTTCAAGATGATATATTAGTACATGCCATTGATCAAAAGCTACATAATGAAAGATTACAACATGTCTACAAAAGGTTATATGAAGCAGGTATGACTCTCAGTAGAGACAAATGTAACATCAATCGCAGTGAGATCGAATATCTAGGACACACCATTTCTGCTGGCGGCATAAGGCCAAAGAAGCAACTAGTTGATGCCATAATGAACATGCCGAGACCGGACACAAAGGAAGGAGTGCGTACGTTCATTGGAATGGCAGAGTATTATTTGAAATTTATAAGAGATTTTGCTATACATACAGTTCCCATCTGTGAACTTTTAAAGAAGAAGTCATTCGAGTGGAACAGGGAATGTGAAGAGGAATTTGAAAATATCAAATCAGAATTAAACAGAGCACCATCATTGAAGAACTTCAAGAGTGGAAGGAAGACCATAATAACAACAGATGCGAGCAACCTGGGGTTAGGGGCTGTTGTCACCCAAGAAATTGACGGAAAAGAGGTTATTATTGCATTTGCATCGAGATTGTCAAAAGGCGCAGAAAGATCATAAGCTGCAATAGAAAAGGAAATATTGGCCATCAAGTGGGTGACAGAAAAGTTCAGAAATTTCATTTGGGGAGTGGAAGTGGAGATTCGCACTGACCACAAACCGTTGATACATGTCATTATGAATAAAGGTTTGGACAATGTATCTAACAGGATCAAAAGATGGGTTGTACTTCTGCAGGAATACAACTGTACAGTATGATATGTACCAGGAGTGAAAAATCGTGCTGCTGACTGTCTGTCACAGCTTACAAAGAATTCTGAAACAGATGATGAAAGTGAAAATGATCCGGAAGTTGTTTTGAGTATAGAAGCACTGTCCATATCCAAAGCTGAGTGGGAAGAAGCAGAGAAACAAGATAATAATATGGGTCAGTTGAAACAAATTATACAAAGCAACAAAAGTTTAAGAAAGGTTACATTTGAAGAATCTGGTCTCGTCGAATACTGCAGAGTTGCAGATGAACTCAATATAGCTGATGACAGGATTCTGAGAGGAGATCGAATAATTCCACCTGAGAGTCTACGACAAAGAATCATCGATTTGGGTCACGAAGGCCATCAAGGAATAGTGAAGACTAAACAAAGAATACGTGATGATTTCTGGTGGCCAGGATGTGACCTGCAAATATAAAGAACATTCAGAGAATGTATCCTTTGTAATCAGAGTGACAGAGCATGTGTGAGTGTGAAGTACCCGATGGTAATAATGAACATTCCAGGAAAAGTATGGGATGAAGTTGGTATGGATATATTAGGACCCATTTATTGTGATGGTAAGCAGCAATTTTGCTTAGTGGTTATTGACCTTCTGACCAGATGGGTAGAAGTCTTAATTAAACCTCATATGAATGCTAAAGTAGTGGTAGAATTCTTGTCAGAAATATGTGCCAGGGAGGGATTCCCAAGAAGCATATTAACGGACAATGGTGTCCTATTCAGGTCAAAGGAAATGAAGAGGTTCTGTACAGGTAATTCCATTGTGCACAAAACTAGCGCAATATACCATCCACAAACCAATGGAGTAGTTGAGAGGTTCAACAAAGTACTCAAAGACGCCATTCGCTGTTCTTGGGCCAATGGGCTTAGCTGGGAGGAAGCAGTAAAAAAGAAAATACTTGCTTACCGTTTTACTCTACATAGTACAACAGGTTTATCACCTTTTGAATTAAGTAGAGGACGCAGAGCAAACACTAAATTGACCCCATCCTGGTTGGAGAGAGAAACTGCTGTGAGAAAGGATTTTGGAGAGGCAGTAGAAAGTATCACGGACATCCAGCTAAAGAATAAAGCAGCTCACGACAGACAAATAAGCAAAGAGAAAGAAAATGAGGTTCCTAGAGTGGGAGGTCTAGTGAGAATTAAACTGCCCCCTGCACTAAGAGATGGACCCTACAAATGGTCCAAACCAGTGGGTGTGATTGAAGTCTTTAGACATGCGGTGAGTTTACAAGATGGTAGAGTCTGGAATATGTAGAGAGTCTGTGTGATGAAGTCATGCAAGAATGTTAGAACTGATGAAACAGAATGCAAAGAGCAACTAAGTTGGAGTAGTAATGGAAACATAGAGAGAAGTGGTGAGCATGTGAAACCAATGTTGAATAAAAATGTGATGTCGAAAATTTCCTTGCCAAAACCTAAACCAGATTCCTCGCGTGTGTCAAGAACAGGAAGAATAATCCGCAAACCAGACCACATGAAGGATTTTGTCTAATGATGCAGAAGACACGGAAGAAGTATACACACCAGACTGTGTCTCATAAACAACAAGAGACTAAGGAGGGGAGATGTGTAATATCTCATCATCCTTTCATCACGAGGCTCCGCGTGAGCTTTCCTCGTGACAGAAGGATGAATGGAATGTGGTGACTGACGGTAGAATGCGAGTTTCAAACCTGCATTCGTCAGTTGCTGCCCACAGTCGGTGGGGCCTATTCACCCTTACTAAGCGTGTAACGTTAATAAACAACGTATTAATTACCATGCCTTATTGTGTATATTTAACCACTACACTACTCAGTAGTTACTTATTACGATCCTTTGATTTCCAAAGATGCTTGCTTGTCTGAAAGTGACATAAACGCTTAAATTATTAATTCTAATTACTTTTGCGGCTGTAGCACGGACAGCTTTCTTTTACTTATTATACCACGTGTTATTGATTCCAATTGAATTGAAACGGCCAGCTTCAAATCCTACCTCATTTGGACTGGTATAGATACTACTAAAACTGAAACTGACACTTAAGAATATGCCGGTTCTCACGCGCAAGGTCTTTCAGCGCATGTCAAGGAATGAAGCTGCTAAGCCATACATAGGGGGTCACTACAAGTTGGGCGGTAAGGGATACCGGACACCGGTAAGGAGACCGGTGCCGGAAATCCCTTACCGCCCAATTCCGAGGTCCCCTAGCGGGAACCACAAGGGACGTGTGGTTGGACCACACGTCCTTTACAGGTCCCATTAGGAGACCAGGGTGCTAAATACGGGCCTGCTATTAGCAGGCCCGTAATTAGCGCCTTCCCCATTCCCAATGAGCACTATGGGGGCTCAAATGGGAATGGGGAATGGCATTTGGAATGGGGACTTATCGGGTTCCCCTAGGGCGGAATGTCCCGGTAAGGCCCCACTCCACCAGACCGGACCCGGACACGATTTTGGAGGCAGCCATGGCGCTAATAGCGCCATGGCTACCTCCAAAGTCGTAATGAGGACCATAGTCACTAATCCCACATGAGATGTGGCAGGAATTGTTGTTGTGGAAAAAGACAGGGTTTTGGTACCTGACAAGCATGAAACGAATGGAGCAGCGGACATTTGTAAAACTGTGAAAATCACTTATTGTTTTCCTGCCTTTAACAGTGAATTGAACAAAGGCCTTCACGGCCTTTTCTAACGAGGTGGCAGCCTCTTCTCCATAAGCAATACCTATAAATTATTCTTTTAAATCTTATATTATTGACAATAAACAGTCTTGTTTAAATGTATGCTATACCTTGCTGCGCGATTCATTAGGTGGTGATCATTCCCCACCTTTCAGTAATATGGATGGACTAACTGGACAAAAGTAAAGGTGACCTTTCTGACCATAGGCTATTCAAATCTCCAAATATGGTTATTCCTAGAGAGCTTTTTTACTTCTGAAGATCTTTACAACCTCTCTATCTACAAGAAATTTGAACTTGTTACACTTGTTGCAACTGTTAATACTCTACTTGAAATTTGCAACAATATTGCTCAAAAACAGAATGAGCAATTAATGGTGTTAGGCACACCGTGGACTTAATTTTATTTAACAGTGGCCTAATCTCACAAGGTGAACAAATTATTATATTGCATACGCCAAGTAAAGTCTCTCAAACAACTGTTAGAAATATAGTTGATCCTGAAGGGTGATCTGATCATTGTGATGAAAAGGATGGCTGTGGCAAGAGTATCCACAGCTATACCCTGAGCTATAACTCTGCTACATGCATTGAAGATGCAGGAACTAAACAAAGGAGAAAAAAGGCTTCAATGCCAAAGGAAAAGACTTAGAAAAAGAATTAGTAACTCAAAAATTAATATTTGTGGTTCAGTTAGAGACGGTACATTGGACCTGTGAATTACTAATGGAAAAAAAAAAACAAGAAAAATGCACCTCGAGTGCGATCTTCCACTAAACTTTACTGAAACTTCCACCTGCTCAAGAGCCAATGGGCAGATGAAATGAATGTGGAAGAGGAAATAGAAACACGCGTGGAAAAAGTGAACCTTGTGGAAACGGTAAAGGTAAAGTAGTCCCAACTCTTGACATGTTTAAATAAATGTAACGTGTCCAAGTTAAAGATAACTGAACCCAACATGTCGCGCACATCCCGAGCACCCTCACCAATTCAGCCGGGCCCCATTCCTCCAGGCATCACCACATCTCAACCCTTATCCAAGGGGATTAGCACCCCCACCAACCAGGGATCCCCCGACTCCAGCCCCCATTTTAACTTGGGGCCACGCACAACCCTGTCAATATTCCATCCGGACTGCATCGGCACGTTGCAATTACCCAACAGCGTAAGAGGCAACCCTCACTTAACACCAGCCCTGCTCCGTCAGGGGCCCTGCAATGTACCTGGCCGCGCCCAAAGTTAACCCACCACAGCCTATTGGCCCATCAACCAACCCAGGCAACCCTTTCGCCACTGCATGCTACTTCATAACTGGACATACAACTTGCATTCCAAACTCTGCTGGGAGTTCCAACTCCAGCACAACTTTCATGCATTAAGCCACTAACACTACGCCAACTATAACAGCAACTTACAAGCCTTTCAGGGCCCAACAGGAGCCAATGTTCTCTACAGGACAGCACCCATACCGCAGACCAGGACCCCATAGGGGGCTAGAGAGTATTGACAATAGGTAAGAGGCAACTTTCCTCGTTACTCATAATTGGAACCCCAACTACCTCCTACCACTACCTTGCTAACCTTACTCTGTGCTTTCTCCTCTCTCCCTTTACCTTAAATGAATTGTCATTGCATCTAATGTATGTGCTATGTTACTTTGAATTACATGCCTAAACCAATCACCTCACTTAAACACCACTCTTTATGCACTAATACAATTGATGTCACAAAATGTCACGAACTACACACTTCACATGATTTTTGAATCTTCATCAGCCTTGATAAAGACCCACGGGTCGAAACACGTGTCGGCTGACAAACAAGGCATACAATAACCCGTAAATGTACTCAATGCATATGAATTGAATGTGAAAAACAACCCAGCACTAGCACAAATAAAAGCTCAACCTCTATCGCTACAACTACTGTTTTAGAACCATTATTTCAACCACTGAAGCAAGATCACCAGGAGAAAACTTCCTCCTTCTACTTCACAACTTGGGGTGCTGGCTAAACCATGACAGCTCCTGTGATCTCGCAACACAAGAACCACTTATTAGACTCAGACAACAACAGAGCCTAGCACAGGCTGTTTCCATACCTAGAGCCAACCAAGATTCTACTTATTCTGCTAGTTCTGAGAACTTGTGAAAAGTTAAACTTATTTCATGGAACTCACATGCTCATCCATCCTTTAAGAAATCAACTGAAAGTCAGTCAGTGGTGTTAGATTGTGATATGTTTTGCTTTCAAGAAACGTGGCTCACGGACCATTGTTACATTGCTAGGTGCACATTGATTCAAAGATTTACTCTTCATAAAAAGGCTGGTAGACCTGCAGGAGGCCTTTGGATTGGGGTGACCACTGACTTGAATGTGAATGAATTCATGCCACAATTCGCTTCCCGAAAAGCTCTAGCTGTGATTATATCTGGATTCAATACTACAATTATTTAAGATTTGCTTGTTACAAATACATGCAATCCTTCAGGCAAACAAATTACCAAGTCACTGCAGGACTGTGTAGATAAGATGCAATTTGAATGGGTGAACAAGCCCTGTAATCGGGTTTTTATGATAATGGGTGATTTTAACTATAAATGTCAAGATTTTGAGGGTAGTTACTATGAAAACGATGTTAGTGCTCAAGCCAGTGATGTGGACTGGTCTTTATATATGAATGGTTGGAACTGTAAAATCCAAGCAGGGAATACTAAGATTATTTTAAGAATTTATAAAGCACATGGTGTAGGAACTCTCTGTTTTCCTGCATAGATTATATCTTTGTATCTCAGTCACTAACTCATTTGATGAAAGAATATTTTTCTATCAAAATTAAAGTCAGTGACCATGCAGTCTTATCATGTATAATGAATATCCTAATTCAATTTACTAAAAATGAGGTGCTTGTATCGGTTGATTATAAGACACAAACAAATAGATTATGCTGGACAGGAAAACATGTTGAGAAATTGAATGAATAGCTACTGGACCTTTTTAGAGACACAAGGTTTCTATCAGAACTGCTTGACTCTAACCCCGAAAATAGCAAAAACATCATCCTGTGTAGAATCCAAATAAATACAGTAGCAATTCTAGATTAAGACAGGAAAATGGTATACAAGAATCCACCTAAATATGGCTGCACTGACATCAGAGTTAATGATAGAAGTAAGAGCTATCAAACGGAGCTGAGACAAGCAAATAAATAAATCTGTGATTTTGTGTGTCTTAGATTTAAAGTTAAATCGAAACATACGTACTTGATATAAAAATTGGATCTGGCAGCACAAACAATCTGAACATAATGGTAACTGGTTATTTGTGTTTAGAGCTTTTGCTGACAATGAGAGTTGTAAAGTTTGGTATTCTTTTAATACATTTGAAAAAGGCAGTGATAAAGCAAACAATAATGCTATTTGAAAAATCAATCCACACGAGCCAAAAATGAATTCAGGATTTTCCAGGCTTCTGATTTACTCACATCATTTGCACTGTATGCATATTTATACATTTTCTAACTCGATTGGTTACAACTAACTACGTATCTAAGTCAGCTTAGCAAAGGTTTGACTCATTAGCATTTAGCTCATCTCCGTTCACATGCGTTTTTATCGGTTAGCTCTTTTAAACATGTATTGGCTAAACACAGCTTGCAATAGAAAGCTTCACAGGAAGTACGAGTGGAGTGAATGATTACGTATACTTTAACCAATCATTTTGTGAGATGTGACAGTGTGAGATTCGTATTTTGATTTAACATCCTTACCCATTGACCTAAGCGATATGGCATCATCATACTGTTGCCATCATTAGTGAACAATTGGTCTCTGATACCACAATGAATAGAGCCTTATTGGTGTGCTTTTTTCTACAGAGGGCAGTGTTGCACCTCGGTCATTTAGCCTCAACTAGTCTATCGTCCACTATCTTTTGCATTTTTTGCACAGCTTTGACCTTCATTGTATTACATTTTGTCATACTTCCCAAGAACATGATTTATTATGTATCCTTTGAATATTTCCCTGGGAACTCATTTGTGACAATTGTATTTTGACCAATCTGCATGCAACGTTCTGTCCTTTTAGTACAGGGGTCTGTTTTCTTGTTGTTTCTCTTTTTATGACCTCACTACCACATCTTGAACTTCGGAACTGGTTGCTTTCCTTAGTTTTACCCGATCACGCTGTGGCATTTAACTATCTGCTCTGGAAAGTTACAACTAAAATATGCATGCTTCCTTTTCGAGGCTCTGATTTATATGATCTGCTGTGGGGGGTCGGGAGTTGAGGTTTTTCATCCTTATGCAGTAGCTAACATGATTTTGAGGCCTAAATGTACTGTGTGTTAAGCTTACTGTAGGAGGCTGCTGTCATTTATCATAATACATTCATATTACCCTAATCAATGTTAAATGCATGTGTACTCATGCTGGTATGGGATTATGTTTAGCTATCAGGTGAATTCTCTATGGTTCACTAAAGCATGACTACTGATATTTTTAGGCCTTCATGAGATGATCCCTGTTGGGTGCGTGTGTGCTTTCAACTATTGGCTTCTATGCTCTTTACTCAGTGTTACAGGGGCTTTTGAAGCTTGTATTTCTGTGCACGTTTAGGGCGTTGGATGTATTCTCCATTGCAATTAGAGTCCCTATATTCTTGTATTCCCCAATACAGCTGTGGCAAAAATTGTTAGATATGGGATGTAATGCTCGTTTATTGGACACGATTGTTCAGCTGTACCAAGACATGACAGTAAGCATCAGACTCGACTAGGACGGCACTGCTTCTGACCACATCAACACTATAATGCGTGTAAGGCAGGGATGCGCACTTGCACCCCTGCTGTACAATATCTTTCTATCAGAGTTGCAGCACAACATGAGGCGATGCAGAAACTTTCCATCAAAAATTGGGTCCTGTCCATATGAGTGGTTATCATATGCTGATGATACCATACTACTGGACTGGACTCATGTAGGAATAAAGAGGAGTATCAATGCGATCTTCAAGTATTCCATTGATAATGGGTTGATTATAAATGTGGCTAAAACTAAAATAATGGTAATTGGAGACTATAGAAAAAGGAGACACTGTATTGTCTGGAAAATTGATAACATTCTGATTGCCAAAGTGCCAGATAGTGCCATAGTAACCCTATTCATTATAGGATGAACATAAAGATGCTAGCCGGTCCATTGAAAAGAAAATGTTAGTGTGTGCCTGTTTGGTTGTCTACTTTGTGACATAGGTAGAGGGGGTGCACAATTCTAGTTAGCAATGAACCATAAAACCTTGTTTTACCTGCTGAGCCCGGGGGATGGATGGGCAAAACCTCTCTAATAGACTTGCCAGGTATTCAGCAAATCTGCAGTAAGTTGGACTCTCACTCTCGCCAAGCTAAAAACATTAAGATAGTACATTTTGCAAAGATGCGTGTATGGTGGAATCTGTAGAATGCATATGGGATGAGGCGTAAGGCACTATGAGTAAGCAAACCTTGATGGATGAAAGGGAGTAAACTACCACAATGCCCCAGTTAGAAGATTGGATAACATTATTCTGTCACAATGACTTGTACATGGACAGTGTATTACTGTTCCACAGTAAACAAAATTGTAACAACCACAAGAAAGAACAAGAGCCATTGTTGAAAGGGCACGTGCTGGTCACTTGGGACTGCACTAACAAACAGACGCAAAGGGGAGCCTTCTGGTGACCCAACATGAATGCAGATGTTCACACATGCTTAATAAACTGCCAATAATGTGCCAATCACAATAAAAGACTGCAAATGATACAAGGTTTCCTAGTGAAAACTGAGATGCTGACTGCATATTGGCCAACATAGGGTTACACTGTACACCCCTTTGTAAGCTATATAACAAAACATAAATATGACATATACATTCATCTGACTCCAAATATCTCATAATTCCCTCTGCCCATTGAAGAAGTAAGGCAGCCAGACACTTCTGGTTTTCAACCATATGATTCAGAGATGCATTTGCACTACATGCCCACATTCACTTAGGTTTGCTCCATGCCTACATTGTAGTAAGGACTGTGATCACTCAAATCACTTTCCATGAGAGAGGGAATACCAAAGAAATAGTCACACACCATTGTGTACTACACATCTCTGTGCATATGGAAACATTGCTCAAGTACCGTAACATAATAAGGGTTAGAGAAGCATGGTACCACCCACAGACAAGCTGGATGGTTTAGAGAGCCAACAGGTTCATAAAGGTGTCTATCCACCTTGCCTTCACATTAGGCATAGAAGCATTCTCCGAAAATAGGTTAACTGCAAGTGCCATATGCATTTGTCCTTTCGATATGATGCAGTGCAAGAAGGCTGTTTCCATGGTAGTCCCTTCATGGATACCCAAAGTGAGACAGACTACCACAATACTGATGTAGGTTTGCATCTCAGGAAATCTAAAGACAAAAAAGACCTGGTATGAGAAAAAGAGCTATGTAGACATTTAAGATGGAGACACAGTGAAGAATCTGGATCCTAGCCTTCCCTTGACAGTAGGAACCAAAGGAACATATCATGCCTGATAAAGAAGAGGCAAGGAGGTTCATAGGAATTAGATCTTCCACCCATTAAACCTTTAAAGAATGGACGGCATATGCGAGAGATATTCTTTAGACCTCTGAGAGCAAATAAGTAACTCACTCATTACAAGGACTTCATATTGGATTGAGATTTTTCTATTTTCCTCAAAGGAAAGGACATACGTGGAGCGTGGGGGAGGCATGCAGAGGTGTGTTATTACATGTGTTGGGGCTTTGACTTTGACAGGGTAAGCAAGCTATGGAGCGGCAGCTCTCCTGAGTGGATCTCAAATGCAAAGAAAAGTGAAGAGTGCAAGATGAGTTATCATGTGATCAATCATCTTAAGCAGAAATGTACAAATGTATCTGTTAAAATGCGTATTGTGCACATTTCACACCATTTTATCTTTCTGAGCCGATTTGCACACTAAAAATTATGTTAATCACTTATATAAACTTTACAAAGATCACTATCCTAACTGTCAGAGCTTAGTACCTAAAACAGTAAAGTTTTCAGAAGATGACAGAATTGAAGAAGGTTCTCCCCCTGCCTAAGAGAAACAGGCAGACTATTCCACCCATCCTGATCTGACAAAACTTGGGATTGGCAAATAGAAGTGTCTTTGCAGAACGGAGGGCTCCAGCATGTACATAGGGCTGAATTTGCCCTGAAGATATTCTGCGCCTAGATGATAGAAAGCTTTGTACACCATAAACAGGGACTTAAAAACTCGATCCTTTTAGACACCGGTAACCAATGTAGAGAATGAAGCCCTGGGCTGATATATGACACAAACGGGGTAGATATGGCTATCCTAGCTGCCAGATTTTGAAGGCGCTGCAGCGGGTAGATGAGGCCAAGAGGCTGGGCCAAATACAGTGCATTGCAGTAGTCAATACGACTCACGACACGCTACTACCCGAGGGCGAAGATGAGTAGGTAGGTATGGAAGTATTCCACAAAGTACCCGGAGTAGAACGTGCCCTGATTGACATACATCATTCACCTGGGAGGACATGGAGAGTGAGGTTGAAAGGTACACCCCCAAGTTCTTATCCACCACCACTGGACAAGGACAAACACCGAAAGCAGTGGGCCAGAAAGAGGAAGACCAAGAAACCGAGTCAGAAGAGGAGCCTACCACAAGTATCTCAGTCTTGTCCCCATTTAATTTCAGCCAATTGTTCATCCAACACCTCATGGCCAATAGGCACTCACATAGCCGAGAGGATACCCACCCCAGCCTGGTCAAGATCTAGATGGGTATTATATGTGATGTTAAAGTCTCCCAACACCACAATATTGGCAAACCTTACCCTAAGAGAGGCCAGCAAGTCCAGCAAAGGAGCTAAAAATAAGCAGTATAGGGGCCAGGAGGGCGATATATGATGAAACAATGTATGGAATAGGAGGCATCTATTGCCAGGCGAAGAAGTAATGTTTCCATACCCAAGCAGTGGGATACAGATACCACAGTAAATCTGAATTTAGATTTAAAGATGATACCAATGCCCCCACCAGGATGGGTTGCAATTCGATCCAAATGAAGAATCTTGTAGCCGGCAGATAGTGCCTCCAAAAAGGTAGGCGCCAAGCTATCATTAAGCCAAGTTTTAGTCAGACAAAGCAAGTTTGGGGCATTATCTTGCAGAAACTTAAAGACAGACCAGGCATGAGCCACCAAGGACGGTGTATTGAGTAGGCAGACATTCAAAGCAAATTTCCCACAAAGGATCACCTCAGGGACAGGAAGCGATATTTGTGTTGCGTCAAACTGAACAGGAAATACTGTGTCAGAGGGGGCTAAATCCACTATAGACTGATGTGTATAGTAGATCCAATTATTTCTGCTGTTGCTGCCATCCATGGGCTGGACCGGCACAGACAGGCTAGACTTTGGCGTGACTTTGGCGTGGAAGGCACTCTCCCACTGCACCCATCCCTGCGCTTCAGGCAAATAGCTGAAAATAAACACATCACATTAGCCGGGTTCCACCCAATACTAGACAGTGAAGAGAGACTCCCGTTCACTCTATGTGTGATGGAGAGAAATGAAAGACCGCCTTCTACCAGCCACACACCCTGGAAGGTGTGGGAGGGGAAGCCAGGCACCTTCCTGCTGGCGAGCCAGCTACAAGAAGAATAGCAGAATCACTAAAATAATAATATAAATAAAAATGCAACGGCAGTAACAATTAATTAAAAGCGGCATCCAGTCACCCGCAAGCCTCGCTAGTCAAGCAGTGAAAGGAAATAAATATAAAGTGCACTACTAAGGGCAAACTCGACTGGTCTCCTAGCCATGCCTGATGTCCTCCGAATAGCTGGAGCAGCTCTGCCTAAGAGCTGAGAGTGCCAGGTCCCTCTCACTGCTAGACAGTGAAGAGAAACTCCTGTTCACTCTATGCGTGGTGGAGACAAAAGAAAGGCCACCTGCTACCAGGCACGAGCCCTGGTAGGTGTGGGAGGGGAAGCCAGGCACTTTCCTGCTGGCATGCCAGCTATAAGCAGAACAGAAGAATAATTAAAATAATAATAGAAATAAAAAGAGAATGGCTGTCACAATTAAAAGCGGAGTCCAGTCATCCGCCAGCCTCGCTAGTCGAGCAGTGAAAGGAAATAAATATAAAGTGCACCACTAAGGGGAAACACAATGTGTAAAAGGCAAACAAAAACAACATACCCAACTGGTCTCCCAGCTGCACCTGATGTCCTCTGAATAGCTGGAGCAGTTCTGCCTAAAAGCTGAGAGTGCAGGGCCCCCACCCCCACTGGTTGACAGTGAATAGAAACTCCTGTTCACTCTATGTGTGGTGTAGAGAAAAGCCTTTGACTTCTCTCTCTCCTTCCTCACATTCAGCACCTTGCCAAGAATTCCCACTTTCAACTCTACCTCCTCAAAGATGTTCTTCCTTTCCTCACTTTCCCCCATAAGATCAATGTCTCTAGAGTTCTGGTTCTCTCTAGGCTAGACTACTGCAAAGCCTTTACCTTAATCCACCCTCTTCCTCTTTAAGACCCCTCCACCTAATCCAGAATAGGGCTGCAAGACTTATCCTTGGCCTCCAGCACAGGGACTGCACCTCTCCACCTCTAAAAGCTCTCCACTGGCTCCCGGTTGCTGAAAGGATAAAATTCAAATCCCTCTGCATCATCCATAAGGCAGTCTGGGGCCAGGGACGCCACTATCTACAACTTGCTCTCACTAAATACTCTCCCTCCAGATGTTTATGTTCCTATGGCACCAGCTCTCTGTGTGTAAAGCACTTTGCTAAAGAGCGAGCTAGTGGCCAATCTCTCTCCTCAGCAGGCTCCCTCTTATAGAACAGTCTCTCCCTCCCTCTTCATCTTGAGCCAGATCTCCTCAAATTCCGGAAGCTCCTCAAGACTTTCCTTTTCACCTCCTCCTTCCCTTCATCCCTCTTCAGCTAAACCCCACAGTTGCTGACGTTGGTGACCAGGGACCTTATGTTTCCTCCTGGGCCCTGGCCTCTCACACCCGATCGCCTTCAACGTCAGCCCGCTCCCAGCATTTGCCTTAGCAACCACTGGCCTTTGCCACCGCTGGCTGCAACTTACTTATTTTGTTGACAGCTGACCTCTCACTAAGGCACTTACAGCTGCTCACTCCCCAGCCCTTCCCTCTGGGTACACCCAGCAGTTACCCCCTACCCCCTCATCCCTTCTCTCTCTCAATGTAAATAAAAAAATTGTGGCTGACACAAACCGCATTGCCGCTCTCTGCTCCAACTTTCAGTGCTATGCGGATGATACTCAGCTCCTTTTCAGCCTCCCCTCTGCCACCTCTTCTCCTTCTCTTATCTCTGATTGTCTGTCTGCTAACCAGGAGTGGTGTGCCACCAACGATATCTTCCTTAATGCCAGTAAGACAGTGATTATCCTCATCATCACACCTGCACCCTCCTTTACTTGCACTCTATGGCCAGCCTCCCTTGCCCTCTTCCTGCTCTCACCTGTTAGGCTAAGAAGCTCAGGGTCATCATCAACTCCACACTCTCCTTTTCTACTCACATCTCTGACGTCTCTAAGAAGTCAAATTGCCAACTTCACCTCCTCAGAGGAATTCTTCTTTTCCTCTTCTTCCCCCAGCAGTTCACTGTCTGCAGAGATCTGGTTCTCTGTAGGCTGGACTATTGCAACGGCCTGCTTCTACTCTCCACCCTCTGCAACTCATCCAGAAGAGGACTGCAATACTTGTCCTTGGCCTCTAGCCCAGGGATCGTATCCCTCCAGCATTGTCTGCCAGTGGCTGCGAGGATTAAGTTCAAGCCCTCTGCATTGTCCACAAGGCCGTCTGGAACCTGGGTCCTCACTACATCCAACTCTCGCTTCATAAATACTGTCTTACTCGAGCCATTCACTCCTCCACCTCTATCTCCCTCAGGGTCAGTCGGTTCTCCAAGAGTTGGTGGTGGTAGATCGCTTTACCTTGCACTGTATCTGCAACCCTACAGTCCCCTCTCCTACACTTATTAGACACCGGCTGTCTGTGCTTAAATCATGCACTGCCACCTGATGGCTGCACTACTTACTGTGTTTTTGATCTTGTGTTGTGCACTTCTCACTCCTCCCCTGCTCCTCGCACTTTCTCCTTCCCTCTACCCTGCACTTGCACATTCTCAATGTCACTGGACCTAGTAAGATCAATGTTTTTGTCGTCTCTTGTACCCCTCCCTTGCCTCGTTGTGCCGTGAAACACGTGTGTATGGGTACAATATAAATAAAGTTTCATATATCATATCATATTAAGGTCCCAGGAGTGCATTGAGTGGATCACATCTGCACATTTTGGTCAGATTCCTGTGATAATCTCGCCTTCCCCTCTATCGCTCTGATCAGTGACTGTGAGGCCTATGGAAGTGGACTGAAGAAGGTGGAGACTTCAGCCCAGATTTAAATGAGTCCCGGCGCGTAGTGGAGTGGCTGTTTACTTATCCAAGAACCTGGTTCCGACCACTCACTGCAAGAGATACATCCAAACCACACATTCAACACCCTGGCTCGCTGCGGTGGAGGTTGCGGTATAGAAGGAGCGGCTTCCTGCATGCAGACTGAGAGCGACGGCGCCAGTGACTGGATCATTGGTGTTGTGCAGCCCTGTTGAGCCATCTCTGGGCTCTGCAACTCAGGCTGATACGATAGTGGCATAACCTGCCATCGGAGTGGACGGCGAGGCTAAGAAACATGTTGAAACATTACACTGGAGAGCCAGACAGAAATGCCCGATTCCCTCCCTCACATATCCTTGAAGACAGGGAGCAAGGCATTTAATCAGTAGACAAATGCCAGCGAGTCTCCTGAAAGAATAGCAATGTACGAAACTAGCATTTAAAGAGTTGAATTATGATCTTCTTTACGGCCCCCTTTTCTGAGCCCAGTGAGGTCCCGGAGAGCGGGCTGACGTTTAGAGCGAGAATCGAAACTTAGAGATAGAGAGGTCTGGTATGTGCCAGTCTCCTACACGCAGCTTGCCCATGAAAAACAGAAACGCTGTGTTCTCGCAAACCAAGAATGGTGTCTGTAAAACTGGAGATTGCAAACTGTTACTAAATATGGTGGTCTAAGGTGTCATATTTGTCACGATGGTCAATCATCGCCTCTAATTCAAAGGGAAATGCATTGAGGGCGGCATCGAATGTGTCATACTGTGTCATTGCTGATTGTAAGGTGCTCCATTTGTATATATGTAACTGAGGTACGTCTCGCATTCTCTTGCTACCCCCGAGGCTGTTAGACACACGTTGCGGGATGTGGGACCACTTGGCCCGCTGGGACTATTTTGTATTGCAATAAACCCTAGATTTTGGGAACAGAACCTCGTGTCTGGCGTATCTATTCATGTGTGGTGACTGTGCCTTGTTTCCACATCCGAGGGTCCATTAGGGGCCCCTTCAACCCTGCCAGCACCACCATCAGATGGACACTACAGGACACATCAAGGCTGCTGGGAGGACACAAAAGCTCATACCTCGCCCGCGAAAAATCAAGGGCACACCGGAATCTGAGGCCATGGCTGCAGTGAAGAAGTAACCTCACTCACACCAGTAAGACCGACAACATTTGCACTTATGGCCCCAGGGATATATTACTATACCAGATAGTTCCATGGTCCAACAACTCAGAGCAGGAGCCCTAATTGAACAATTCCTTTTAGAAGGGACACGGCCTGACTCTCCCATCAAAACCAACTTACAGCTGACCTCATGGAAATGTAATTTACTGCTCATATGCAAGATCTGGACCAAAAACAAATGGATCGCGACTTGAAAAATCATGACGTAGAAAACAGAGAAGTTGCCTAACCTATGCATCATGGGTTTACAAGCGAAGCAAGGCGAAATGGCTCTCATCCTCGAACGATCAGTGAAAGCCCTCATCAGCAACCTCTTTGAAGGACCAAGAGAAGCCAAAATCACATTTGACAGGATTCTTCGAGGAGGGGTCCTCAAGGAGGCTGTAAGAGGATTCAATTCAACACTACAGCTAAGTCAATGCCTAGTCTGGGATACTGAATGGAAACCCTTATTGATATATCTTTATGTCCAGTTCATGAGTTCTGGATGACTACCCCTATATAACACCCCTCTCTTAGAATCACTCTGACCCCACTGAGCCAAGAAGTAGTTCTGTTTTGCAAGTTTAAAAGGTTTATTTGAGAATTTAAACAATATATATATATATCACACTTTATAATTAATTAATATCTGATAGTACACTTAGACATATGATGTTGATCAACAATGGGTAATCTGGCACTAGCACACTTCTTTACAATCAATGAGGAGTTAGTATAGGATGGATAAAGTAGCAAAACTACTTTTATGATTTCAAGGGAAAAGCAATGTGGAATAAAATGCAGTACAGAAATACTTGATATGATTTTAGCAAAAGATAAAATAATCACTTTTTCTCTGCCAATTCACCCCCCTCCCCTATGCAATGTAAGACATGGAAATAGATGGAAAGAGGAGCACACAGTTCTCAGGAATGCAATCAAATACAATACGAAATTCAGTTCCCCCCCAGCCAGCTTAGAGAAAACTGGTATGAGTTTTAAAACACAGGTCCAAAATGCTTTTTAAATGTGATGGCAATGGATGAAAAATATGCTGAAAATGCTTTTAATTCCCTTTAGGGGGTTCAGGGGGAGTGGTAGCAACTTGGGATGAGTTCAGGCTCACTTTAGCAATAATTCAGGGATGGTTCTTAAGATGCAAACAAATTTTAGCAGTTCAGGCAAAAGCAGCTATCTTTTTACAAGTAAAGAAATCGGGCCAAATCGCAAATCGCGGCAAAATTCGCGAGTGCGTGAAACGGTTACAGAGAACTTGCAGTTTGGGGCGGGGAGACATTCCACCCACTTGGTAAACAAGCATGTAACGGTCAACATGTACTTGTTTCCTCTAGACGAGCGAATCACAGGGCCTACAAAGTCGATTTGCAAATCTGACCATGGCAGTGTCATCCCCCTCTTTTGGAGAGGCGCACAGTGCGTGAGGGATGATGGCTGAAATTGTGCACACACAAGACACCCCTTCAAGTATTGGCCAAGGTCCTGCCCCATATGTGGCCAGTATGCAACCTCTCTTAAGATTTCCAGTGTTGTGTGAAACCCCCTATGACCGGCGGTGGCCGCATCATGGGCGTGACTTAACATCAGGCTTCGGAATGAGGTAGGAACCAACCACTGATTGTGGCCAGCTTTGGATTTCCTTACCAGCAAACCGTCTTGGATTCGGAACTTTTTTGGACATTTCATCAACACTCTTAGGTCCTCTTTCCCAATGTAATCGGTATCCGTCAGGGGAAAGTTCTCAGGGTCCTCAAGGTGTTGGTAAAACTTACCAATAATTGGATCCCCCTTCTGAGCTGTAATCAAATCAGCATCAGGGGTCTCCTTGCTCCATTGGGCAGTTGAAAGATCATTGTGAGCATTTGTCTGGGACCTAGTGATAGCAGTGACCTGGATTTCCCCCAACAGGGACTCTATTTCGATTAGATCCCCTTGGATGGCCCCGGTTTTGGCCAGCTGATCAGCTAAGTCATTTTCAGTTTTGTCTGGTCCCTCTACTTTGGAATGACCCTTGATCTTTTTCCAGTAGATGGTCATCCCATTCGGTGTGACCAGATCATCAATGTTTTGGATTAACTTCCCATGTTTCAAGGGTTTGTTATTAGCACATAACATGCCTTTGGTTTTCCAATTAACCAGGTGCTCCACGAACCCGTTCCGTACATAATCCGAATCGGTGATTATGACCAGTTCGTGGAGTTGATGTTGGACAGCAGTGAGGATGGCCTGATGCACAGCCATCAATTCTGCTACCTGACTACTTCGGGGACCAATTTTGTATCCAGCGGAGGGTTCTGGGAACTCCTTCACCCATGCATTCCCTACGCCAGCCACCAGTTCTTTCTCCCCGTCGTTGTCAACATGGTAAGAGCATCCATCCACATAGACAGTGGGCATTCCCTCACACTTGTCTTCTTCAAAGACTTTGTGTGGGGAATGAAGGTATGCCTCCATGTTGTCCTTGATTTTTAGACTTTCGTCCTCGAGACAGTTTTCTCTGGCACAATCATGCAAGTCAGCCAGACCTTGCGCGAGGGGACTCTTATTGTTTTGGCCATATCTGACCTCCACAGGAAAGCCTTGCATTGACAGAATCCAGGAAGTAATTCGGGAATTACTTACATTTCCGGCCCGGATTCTGTCACTTTGGAGAAATTGCAGAGGCTGGTGTGGAGTCTCCACTATGATGTGTTCCCCATGGATAAACGGGCAGTAATTCTTTAATGCCCACACATTGCCAGGAGTGCCTTCTCACAATTGGTGAATTTTTACTCCACAGATGATGAAGTTTTGCTGGCATAGGAGATTACTTTATTGACCTTGTCATGCTTTTGGTATAATACTGCCGTCAAGCACGTATTAGAGAACCCTGTCTCCAGGAAGATCTCCTTGTTTCTGACAGGGTAAGCTAGGCAGGGCGCTTGTGAGAGGCTTCTTTTGAGTTGTCTTACTGCCTCGGCTTGTTCTGGACCCCATTCCCACTTGACCCCCCCCTTCAGGAGATGAATCAGGGGTCTGGTGATCTCTGTGTAGCCCTCAATGAACTTGCTGCTGTAATTAGTCAGTCCAAGGAGGCTCCTTAGTTCCCGCAGAGTGGTGGGGTCTTTCAGTTTCTGAAGTGCTTCCACTTTCTTTTCCTGGGGACAGAGACCCTGAGGAGTAATCTCATGCCCCAAGAAATTAACACGGGTTCTACACCACTGTGCTTTCTGAAAGGAAAGTTTTGCTCCGGCGGCCCTCAACTGGGTCAGAACATAACGGATCTCCGCTATGTGTTCCTCCACAGATGAACTTTTGATGAGGACATCATCTACATAAGCCAGGTTACCCCTCGCACCCAGGTCGGGCATGGCCTTATGTAGGAAAATGTTGAATTCATTGCCGGAGTTGAAGTATCCGAAGGGAGTCCGGGTCCAGGTGTACCGCTGGCCCCCAAAGGTAAAAGCCAGTTTGTATTGGTCCTCCCTACTGACAGGCATGGTCCAGTATCCATTGGTCAGGTCTATTGCTGTGAATACCTGTGACCCCTGAATCTGGGCCAGCCCTTGGTCAATGTAGGGCAGAGGCCATCGGGAAGTATGGACCCGTTTGTTGAGCTCCCTAAGGTCGGCGCAGAGTCTCCACTGGCCGTTTGGCTTCAATATTCCCAGCACCGGATTATTGAAAGTGCTGTGGACTGGACGGATTATTCCCCGGGACTCTAGGTTCTTAATTATTTTAGTAAGGGACTCCATGGATGCGAGAGGCAAGCGATATTGCTTCACAAACACTGGAGTCATTCCAGGGTCCGTGGGGATTGTTGTTGTGTGGATGTCGGTGCGGCCACAGTCATATGAGTCTACCGCAAAGAGATCTTGGAAATCCAAGAAAACTTGTTTCAACTTTTGCTTTTGTTCCAGAGTCACACAGGCATCAGCTAGATTGACTCTCTCTTCCACCATCAGCCTGAAGCCTGGAAAGACTTCTGGTTTGGCTATCTCAGCGGCCTCCTCCAGCTGGGTGGAGAAGTCCCTGGTCAGAGTGCTGATTTGGACTGGAGGCCTCAGGTGGGAAAGGCAACCCTCATGGACCTGGAAAATCACCTCATCCCTCCTGAAGTCACAAGTCACATCTTCCTTACCATAGGGGAAGGAAGTGTACACCAGGAAGTTCCCCCCATGCCGGGTAAAAATCCTGTCTGGTGTTGTATTGTCCTCACTGTCACTGTCAAAACAGTCCTTGGGGATTGGTCCTAACAGTTCATTTCCTGAATCAATGGAGAAATGTCGGTCATCAACCGCCATTCCAATAATGGTGCCTGCGGCTAGAGTAATACTCTTTAAGTCGCTGTTATCCACCTCTATCGGGATGGTGTCATGTTCTATATTGACTAATGGAGTTGGGTTTACCCCCAACCCTTGCTGTTGGAGAGAAGCGTTTAGATGTATGTAAGCATCAGGGTTTTTCAAATGTTGTTCTCTTTTAACTTTCACTTCCAGGGAGAATTGTCGGGTCCTTTCTGGGATGGTGACTTCCTCTTTAATCTGAATTTCAACTGCATAAGGTAGCAATTGAGCTGACCTAAATGCTTTCTCTGGATCATCAAAGCCCATGGGATTATCCGCTAATCGGGACCAAGCTTTGAAGTTTATTAGGTCCAAACTAATGGCAAAGTGATTGAGAATGTCATTGCCTAAGTAAAAGGCGGCAGTGACGTCTCGCACAACCCAACAATTATGGACTATGCTCTTGTTGCCAATGGAGATTTTGAGCATACACCTGCTTGGCAGGAGATGTTTGGAATTGGGTGCTTCCAGGTCCATTTCCCATTTGTCTATCAGTTTGAATGTGGGAATGGCTGGATCTTTTGGGAGTTGGCAGAACATGGCTTCGCTGATGAAGCTCTTACCGTTGTTCACACACACTCGAGCGAGAACAGAGTCCTTCCCATCATTTAACTGAACAGGGATGAACAACTGCTCTCCAATTTGCTGAATATCAGCCAGGCTCTGAGCTGATTTCACATCTTTCTGGACTATAGGAGTGGGAGTTTCTGATTGTGGATTGGTGAAGAATTTCAGAGTGTTTCCTTCCAGTGTGGAATACCACCTTAAACTGGAAGGAAGGTTGATTTTCAGAAATAGAGAGGACCCCCCATCACCAGTCTGTTGTCCTACTGCTATTACTGTCACGTCTGGAGTTTGGTTGTTCTGGAAGTGAAATTCTACTTGGTCAGATTTTTGTTCAACCATGTGGCAGGTGCCGTTTAAACTAACATGGTTTTATTGGTCGGCTAGTCTGGGTCCAGAGGACCTTGTTTACACAATCTATTAGGGGTGAAAGGACACCATGGACACTGTGAGTAAGATTTAGTTTTAATCAACGGAGCTCCCCGGAGCCCCAACACAGTGCTAACACTTTCAAACTCCTCGAACCGTCTCTCGCTGGTCACGCGGCTCTCCCAGCATACAATTCAGAGAGTGCGCGAGACCAGCTCGAGAGCAACATTCCAACCATAAGCTCTACACATCTTTCCCCTTATGCAGAAAATAACTAATAAGAACTAAAAATAAGAAAACCTAAATTATTTCTATTACATTTCTCAATTTACCAAAACAGTCCTAAAATACAGATATGCTATGCATACAAAATTAAATCTTAAATTTTGAACATTTAAATTTTGATTTGCTTTGCATATGAATGTTAAGTTTCAGTTTCATAATCTCTCATCCACACAGGCTTTGACCTATGCCTATGTGAACCTTCTTCATTCACTCTTACACCTGTATCCTTCTTTTCCACCTCCACATCCACCATTCCTCCTTTCACTTCCTCATCAACAACTCTTTCCTTCACCTCATCTTCCTCTTTCTTATTCTTGTCCACACTCACTCTTCTTCCCTTCAATCTCTCCTCCAATGTATCCTCTTTCTCATTTTTCGCTCTTGCCAACCTTCCTTTTGACCAAACTTCCCCTCCCTCCAAGACAACAACATTGCTCTTAACCGCACATATCTTTTTTGGTCCTAGGAACTTACTTTCTACACATTTGTTCACCAACCTGGGATTTTTAACATACACCATCTCCCCGACCTTCCACTCCTGTTCTTTCACCCTCATCCTGTCATCAAACAGTTCCTTGTTTCTTTCCTGATTCAATTTAATTAGTCTCATTATTTGATCACGATCCACACTGACCACCTTGGCCATCCCTAGCCATCCTGGACAAAGCCTTGTACCAGGTTCCCTGCCTTTCATCGACACAAATGGAGATACACCAGTTACGGAGTGTGGTGTAGTGACATAACTCCATGTTAACATCCTCAACACCTCCCTCCATGGTTGTCCTGACTTCATTGCCAATTGTAGGCCCCCTTTTAAATACCTGTTGATTCTTTCAACCAGACCATTCGCCTTGGGATTATACAGTGCAGTCCTCGTGTGTTTTATGCTGTAGCCTGCAAGAAATCTCCTCATTGCCATGGACACAAATTGTACTCCATTATCAGACACAATTTCCTCAGGAACACCCTCCTTAAGGAAAACTTTTTCCAAAAAACCAATCAACTCCTTAGTCGTTACTTCTTTCACCGCTTCCCATTCAAACCATTAAGAATGAAAGTCTACTACCACAAATAGAAATTTAAGTCCTTCTCCCAGGCCGGTCACCAGGCCCATAATGTCCACTGCCAAATTGTTCCAAGGTTGATCTGGTATCACATTAGGTATTAATGGGGCTTCTCTTACCACTCTGCATTTGTCACTTGTTTGACAACTCCAGCAATCTTTAACATACCTTTGAGCACTTTTGTCAATTCCCGGCCACCAATAGTTCTTCCTCAACTTCCTTTTCATGGCAGCTTCCCCTGGATGTCCCTGATGTGCCAATCTCACCAAAACCGACCTAATTGGCTGAGGGGGAACCAAACACCTACCCCTCCTCAATCTGCCTTCACACAAATTCAATTCATCCCTTATCTCCCACCATGTGTTGAATTTATTGTCCAAATCTTTTTTAGCTGGCCACCCTTTCACTGTCCAATCCTTTGAGGTCCTCATCGGACTCTTCTTCTAGTGTCCACTCTTCTCTACTGACAGCACACTGTATTTCCGCCACCACTGACTCCTCTTCTACTTCTCTTTCTTCTACCCCGTTACTTTTCATTGGCAGCCTGGACAGGCAGTCCGCCACCACATTTCTCTTTCCCGGCAAGTAGCTCACATCAAAGTTAAAATTTTGAAGTCCTAAACCCCACGTACTTATTCTTGGAGAACCCAAAGCCCACCTTCCACTTTCAAAGAGCTGCACCATGGGTTTGTGGTCTGACCTGACCACGAATCGTCTCCCCCACAAGAAATACTTAAAATGATTTACAGCCCAGAACATGGCTAATGTTTCCCTTTCGATGACGGAATATTTACATTCTGAACCTCTTAGTGTCCTAGACGCAAATGCAATAACTCTCTCTGTGTTGTCTTTGTCATACTGCACCAACGTTGCCCCCAACCCCAACATGCTCGCATCAACCACCAACACACTTCTATCCTTAGAATCAAATCTTCCTATGGATGGTGCTGCACTCACCGCTTTTTTAATGCACTCAAAAGCCACATCACATTCTGTTGACCATTCAAATCTCACACCCTTCTTGAGTAACATTCTAAGAGGAGTTGACACTTTGGCAAAATCCTTCACAAATCTGTGATAATACTCAGCCAACCCTAAAAATGATTTGACTTGTTCCTTATCCTTTGGTACCGGTGCATCCTTCAATGCTTCCACTAGATTCCTCTTAGGTCTCACTCCTTGCTCATCAATTTCATGTCCCAGATACACCACTCTGCTCACCAAAATCTTACATTTGCTCCTTTTCACCGTTAGCCCTGCCTCACCCAATCTGTTCAACACCTGTTTCAACACTTCATCATGTTCCTTAGTGGAACTAGCATATATCAGAACATCATCTTGGAACACAATAATGTTTTTTACTCCATCCAGTACTGTCTCCATCACCCTTTGGAATACCGCCGCTGCCGAGGCGAGTCCAAATGGCATCCTACAATACTTAAATGTTGCAAATATTGTAATAAATGCTGTCAAATGTTGACACTCTTCCTTCAATGGAATCTGATGGTACGCCTGAGAAAGGTCAATGACTGAAAATACTTTGGCGTTGTTTAGTACAGATAATTTATCACCAATGATCGGCAGGGGATGTCTATCAACCAGGATGCTTCTGTTCAGATCCCTCAGGTCCACACAAAGTCTAATGTCTCCACTCGCCTTTGCAGCCACCACCACCGGCGACAACCATTCGGAGCTTTCACTTTTTTCTATTATTCCCTTTTGAAGCAATGACTCCACCTCCACCTTCAGTTTCTCACTCAACTCATGAGGTACTGGCCTCACATTATGCACCTTTGGGCTCGCACCCGCCTTCAGCTGAATTTGGTGCTCAAATCCTTTCAACATTCCCAATTCATCTTTGAATACCATGGGATACTCCTTCTCCCACTTGTCCTTCACTTCGGCCACATCAATAGGTCTCTCTGCATTCGCTTGGATTCTGATCCCTAATTTCCATTGCTCACCCCACCCCAGGAGTGATGACCCTTCTTGTGTCACATATATTTCCGATTCACAGCTTCTTCCTTTATATTTTATGGAGGCCTGGAACATCCCTACCACATCAATTTTCACGTTCCCATATGCATAAGGCTCAATGTTGTGTTCTTTCAACAATTTCACGTCTCCCTGCATGCAACTCAGAAATGTTGCCTTTGACATTAAAGTACACGGTGAACAACTGTCCACCTTCATGGTCACTACTCTCCCGTTGATCATGAATACATCTGTGGGTACACCTCCTTTACTTGACACCTCAGAAATCTCTAGCACATGCTTTGTCCGGCTGCACAGTTCCATTTCTTGATCCTCTACTTGTTCTGGTACTCTTCCTCCTATTTCAATGTTCTGCACCATGCCAGATTCCCGACACACTCTCGCAAAATGGCCCTTCTTCTTGCATTTCAAACACGAGATATTCCTGGCGGGACAAAACATACTTGTGGAAATGTGGCGGTTGCTCCCACACTTGTAACATCTTATTTCCTTGTTTGTGACGATCTTACGGAACCCCTTCACTGCAGCCACTTCTACTTCTCGCTTGTCTCCCTTCATAGTAGACATATATTTATGGGTTTGTTCCATACTTCTTGCTGTATCAATGGCTGATTCAAGTGATGCATCCTTTGACAATAGTCTTTCCTGTATTTTCACAATATTCGTGCATCTGACCAATTGGTCTCTTATAAGGGAGTCTGTGAGCAGCCCAAATTCACATGTATGGCTCAATGACCTTAGTGCCGCAATAAAGTTCTCCACTGGTTCCTGTGGATCTTGTACCCTTTGGAAGAACTTATGCCTCTCAAACGTTAGGTTTTTCTTAGCCTCAAAATGGAAATCCAATTTTCTTTCTGCCATTGAATATTGGTCGATTTCACCTTGGCCTTGCTGCATGAGATCAGGCAATCCATCATAAACACTTCTGCCCTCAGTTCCTAAGTTATGGAGTAGGATAGCTTCTTTTCTCGCCGATGCAAACTTATCACCCCCTATTGCAATCAGATAAGTGTCAAACAACTTTTTCCACCTGTCCCATCTTATTGGTGGAGTGCCGGGTTCTGACAGGAATGGGGGTGGCGGTGACATACTCGCTGCAGCCATGTTTGTGTAGTATAAGCCAATTTATTCAACACTATGCTCTATATGCACAGTTGCACACTAGATGTATTCACTTGTTACACCTTATTTATTCTTATCAGTCTTCTTATAATCTCTGCCAGTATTCCACTTATTCTGGCTCTGTGGCTCCTCCCTTTATCCTGTCCAAATCTTCAAAAGTGCTCTCCGTAGGTTTAACAGTCATTTACCTCACAATAACCTTATACAGGTTCTCTCCTTAGGGTGGCACTTCACCCTTTCTAAATAATTTGTTAGGGATCCTGTAAATGTCACTGATTTCCTCTAGGATCCTCTAGAGGGCACTGTGTTCGTATGTGCCTCCTCCCCCTCTTGTTGTGCTCACTCCTTATCCCCAGTCCCCTCTCCCCCTTCGTACTTCCTCCTCACCTCTATGTCTTCAGGGGTCTGGGGAGTGCAGCACCAACCGGTTTCTCTTGGTGAGGTGGGGAAACTCCGCTGCTGAGACAGTCCCCCTGCGGCCGCCGCGGAGACGTCTCCCTGCAGCTCTGAATCTCTGCTGCTGAGACAGTCCCACACCTCTCTCCCTGCTACTCGATCTTTTGGGGTCGGCACCCTGGATGTCCCTCTGTCACAGGAACACTCTGGTGGCTCCGTGGCGAGCTCCGCTCCCCGTCGCCATATGAAAGGACACCATGGACACTGTGAGTAAGATTTAGTTTTAATCAACGGAGCTCCCCGGAGCCCCAACACAGCGCTAACACTTTCAAACTCCTCCAACTGTCTCTCGCTGGTCACGCGGCTCTCCCAGCATACAATTCAGAGAGTGCACAAGACCAGCTCGAGAGCAACATTCCAACCATAAGCTCTACAGGGTGACAACCTTCTCAGGAGGTCATTCCCTAGTAAACAAGGGGTGCCCTCTGGAGTCACTACTATGACCGGGTGTTTCACCTTGTGTCGCCCAATTTTAATGTCCAAGTCTGCAGTCCCCTCAACGGGAATCTCCTTCCCGTCAAAGTTCTGCAGTTGTCCAGGAAGAGAGGTGAGAGGAATACGGTAATTGTCCCCCCTTCCTGCATTTAGTTCCTCAAAGGCCCTTTTGGACAGAAGGGTAGCTTGGGATCCAGTGTCCACCAGTGCCAAAATTGTACCCTGCCCCTTTACTTGTACCGGGGCATAGTATCTTCCCTCCTTCTCCTCAAGGGGGCACAGATAATGCACATTTTTGGACAACTGGTGGGCTAATTTTCTGGTTTTGGACATTGCGAGAGAAGAGATTTGGGCAGAATTCTGTGGAGAGTCTTGGGAATCTGAAGGAAAAAGTTGGCAACTGGAGATCAGAGCCATTGTGTGTTCCCCTGGTTCCGGTTCTGGGCCGCCCCCCCCTTTTTGGAGGCAGTCACCAGGATGGGTTTGAACCAGGGGATTTTGGTATTGTCGGTTCTGGGATGAGATGATGGGCGGCGGTAGCTCAGTCTCCACATCTCCCCAGTCTGAACTGGCATCCCTTGGGACCCATTTTTCCTTGGGAGGAGTTCCCCCATCTCTAAAGGAGAAGATCCTTTCCACAGGATCCTCTGAGGATCCCTCTCCCTCAAATTGGAAGACCTGTACCTCCTCCACAAAGTGGGTCTCTTTGGGTCCTTTGTTTCTCCTACCCCCCCTCTGCTCCTTGGGAGGCAGGCTTTCAGGGGTAGGAGATTTTGTTTCCGGTCTCTGGTTTTCCAGGGGCTGCTTACAAGTTGGGAAGGAAGCTTCCTCCAAGGATTTACACCCCCCTTCCCCTTGTGCCTTCTCCCTGGGAACCGGTGGGTTATCGGGGTGCTGCCCCCGTCATTGTTCTGGAGCACCAGGTCCAGAGTTTGGGGCATTCTGCGGTGGCATGCTCATCTGAGGGTTCTGTTGAGCCCTCAGTATGTGACCCAGATCCCGTGCCATATTTTGGACCTGGCACTCTAACTGGGAAACCCGCTCAGGATGATACAGGGCTCTATTTTCTCCCCTGGGCTGATCCCGGGCAGGGTAGCTATCCCTTCTCTGGTAGTACCCCTGGTTGGGAAGATTTTGGTACCCCTCCACCCTTGGCCTCCCCTCTCCCGGATTAGGTTGTCCGGGCTCAGGGAATTGGGGAAAGAAGGATGGATGATTTTGGGATGGGAAATTGGGTGGATACCTGGGGAAAAAGTTCTGCCCAGGATTTGAAGAATTTCTGCCCTCATGTGGGAAGTTGGGAGGGAAGTTCCCTGGGTTAGGTGCTTGGCTGGATCCCCCCCCTTGGGCTGGAGGAGTCCACACATAACTCAGGATTGGTTGGTTTCCCTTATAGCTGGGACTTACATAGTCAGGGGAGCGGGGGACCCCATTTGTGGGACTACCTCCTCGACTCCCTGTCTGTGACTGGCCCGAGGGCCTTCTGGGCTGTGAATTATTTGGTGCAGGCAGGTTTTTAGGCCCCCCCATCTCCAAATCTAAAACGGGGGCAACCTTTACCTCTGCCACCTTGGCAGCAGCAGGGGTGCTGTTGGTTTTGGGGTTTTTTGGCGCGTTAATTTTATTTTCGATAGGCTTCTGCACCTCATAGATCCGGGTAGCCTGTTTAATGACCCAATCTAAAGATCTTTTCTCATGAAAATCTCTCACGAGCTGGGTCATTATATATTTAGGGAGAGCATGGAAAAATGTATTGACAAACTCTTTGCTGTCTGTGCGCACCCTTCTGGTGGTCTGCGCAAAAGCACGCTTTAATTCTTGCACAAACTCTTGTGGGGCCTGATCCTCCCCACATTGCAAATTGTAGGCTGCCTTGCGAGCCTCTTGAGGATTTCTGTGAACAGAAAAATGTTTCAAGATGGCCGCCTTATAGGTGGACCATCTTAAATGATTTTGGTCCTCCAGCCCCGCAAAGAAACTGGAGTATTCTGGGGAGAATGTCCATTTGACGTACTGGATGCAGCTACTGCTGTCCTTCAAATGGAAATTCTCCATCATTTGCTCATAGAGCTCCAAGTGTTCCCAAACGGAATACTTGGCGTTCTTATGATAAGGCGTGATGACACTCCTTATTGCCTTTATTTGCTTCAATGGGTCCTTAAGCAAGGCCCTTTTTGCCTTATTGGCCTTTTTGGTTCGGGTAACCCTGGTCCATTCATCCTCTGACTCAGAGGCACTGCTCCCAGAGGTTCCTGTCTGCTCTTCCAGGATTTCCCGGATTCTGCGAGCCTGGGAATGGCTGGCAGAATGTGGGGACCTGGTCTCCTGTGTCCTGCGCCGTTCAGAGGAGTCTTCAGATTCCTCCTTGCTGCGAGGATTTGATGGGTACCCCCCCCACTGACGTAACTGGGCAGAAGTTTTCATGATGCCCTTAATGGGCCTACTCTCCTGGGGTTCCCCACTAAATTGCACTGTGCTTGGGTGCCCATACCCGGATGCCCGCCCCTCCATTCCTGGGAGGTACTGGCTTATGAGCCCCATACTTCTAGCTGGATAGTAATCTGCCATCCCCGTGGCCCTTGTGCGCAAGGGGACCTGGGGGTGGCAGAGTCCAGGGACTGGGAGAGATGAAGGCCTCTGGTACTAGGGCTCCTGAGGTTATGCTCAGGAGTTTCTCTTTCCCAGCGAACCTCATCTCTATCCGCCCCTGCTTCCTGTTGTAATGCAAGAGCCTGCGCTTTCAGTTCCTCAGTTAAGGCCTTACTAGACTCTATCAGTCTCTCCTGCATGGCTACCTGTTGCTGGAGCCTATCATTGTGCTGACAGAGAGCATCATTTTCTCTCTGTGCCTCCTGATTGGTCCTGGAGTACTGGGCCAGTCTCTGCTGCAGGAGGGTTACCTCCTGAGCTGTGTCCCTATTGGCCTGCTCCTTTCTTGCCAGAGCATCCTCCACCCTCCGGGTGTGCTCTAACAAGTTCTGGTGTTCTTTTTGGAGGTCACCCAGTCCCTGGAGGGCCAGGTGATTTTCTTCCATTTTCCTTTTTAAGTGGCAGACTTCCTGGCCTAAGGTATCCCTTTCCTGACTAAGAGCCTGCATCTGTGCCGCCAGGTCGTCCCTTTGCCTTTGGAAGGCACCAGCTTTCTGATGCTCCTGGTCAAACTCTGCCTGGGTATCCAGGTCTTTCAAAATCAGTTTATTGCTCTCTGCCTTCTCCCTATCTAGGTGGCTTTGCAGGGTGACTACCTGCTCAGCACATGCCCTATTGAAGTCTAACTGTTGCTCCAGCTTTTTCTGGCTCTGCAGTAGGGAGTCCAAACCTTCTTGGTACTCCTTCTGCAAGGCCAGAAATCTGGTATCCTGGTCAGCCTTTTCCTGTTGCAGCACATCCATGTCCTCCTTTATTTTAGTGATGTACCGTCTGCTGTCATTTTCTGACTCCTGGCTCCTGAGCAGCCTCTGCTCAGAAGAGTCCAGATCAGATTGGGCCTTCTCTAACGCCATCTGTTGCCTATTTGCCAGATCCTGGCCTTCAGCACATTTGTCCTGCATGTCTCCCATATATAGGTACAAGTATGCCGCTATCCTGGCAATCTTATTATGTTCATCTTTGGCTTTAGGGGCCATACATAGTTCACTCAGGGCCACATGTAATGGACCCTGATCTCCCCATATATCTGACCCTGTTTCAGTGACCTGTTGCGCGATTGCCTGCAACCAGACCGTTTGGTCCTGATGAGTCCACTCACCTCTCACAAATAGCTTATGTAAGAAGTGCTCTCTGGCTATTTTGATGTCTACCAGTGTCGTCATTCTGGAATTTGAGTTCCTTCCTGACTTACAGAAATTAGTATTTTATTTTTGCAAAACAGACCTTTTCCTTAGAGTGTCCCTTTGAAGAGTGCTTTACAGCGTAAAACAGCGTGGTGATCCGACCGGATGTATGCATCCCGTCAGTTAG
Source organism: Ambystoma mexicanum (assembly GCF_040938575.1). NCBI lineage: Eukaryota > Metazoa > Chordata > Amphibia > Caudata > Ambystomatidae > Ambystoma > Ambystoma mexicanum. Next base: position 651,954,084 of record NC_090927.1, on the reverse strand, counting down.
CACACTGTATTAAGCTGCACAAGTGATAGATCTAACCCAGACGTCCCGGACGAGCCCCCAATTTGTAAGAGGATTCAATTCAACACTACAGCTAAGTCAATGCCTAGTCTGGGATACTGAATGGAAACCCTTATTGATATATCTTTATGTCCAGTTCATGAGTTCTGCATGACTACCCCTATATAACACCCCTCTCTTAGAATCCCCCTGACCCCACTGAGCCAAGAAGTAGTTCTGTTTTGCAAGTTTAAAAGGTTTATTTGAGAATTTAAACAATATATATATATATCACACTTTATAATAAATGAATATCTGATAGTACACTTAGACATATGATGTTGATCAACAATGGGTAATCTGGCACTAGCACACTTCTTTACAATCAATGAGGAGTTAGTATAGGATCGATAAAGTAGCAAAACTACTTTTATGATTTCAAGGGAAAAGCAATGAGGAATAAAATGCAGTACAGAAATACTTGATATGATTTTAGCAAAAGATAAAATAATCACTTTTTCTCTGGCAATTCACCCCCCTCCCCTATGCAATGTAAGACATGGAAATAGATGGAAAGAGGAGCACACAGTTCTCAGGAATGCAATCAAATACAATACGAAATTCAGTTCCCCCCCAGCAAGCTTAGAGAAAACCGGTATGAGTTTTAAAACACAGGCCCAAAATGCTTTTTAAATGTGATGGCAATGGATGGAAAAATATGCTGAAAATGCTTTTAATTCCCTTTAGGAGGTTCAGGGGGAGTGGTAGCTACTTGGGATGAGTTCAGGCTCACTTTAGCAATGATTCAGGGATGGTTCTTAAGATGCAAATGAATTTTAGCAGTTCAGGCAAAAGCAGCTATCTTTTTACAAGTAAAGAAATCTGGCCAAATCGCAAATCGCGGCAAAATTCGCGAGTGCGTGAATCATGATCGTGATTGAGAAGTGGGTTCTATGCTTGTTGGAAAGCTTAGATTCTAAGCTTTCAGAGGAAAGTCAAACCAAGATCGTAGCCCAAACGGTTCCAGAGATACGCAGGATTAAATAAAGGTAGTTTTTCGGATTTTAAGTAAACTCAAAATGACAGGTGACAGCTTTGCAGCTGCAGAATTGACAAATGACAGTGGTGCAGCTTTACAAAATGACAAGTGACAACTTCTAGGAGGCAGTTCTGGTTAGATTAAAATAGTTTGGATTAGATTATTTTAACTAAGAGATTGGTTCTGCACAGTTCTGCTAGGTACTCACAATATATTTTTGAAATAGGCCTCGCCACGGATCTGATCAGGTTTTGGACTGGACTCCGGTTCTGGTCTCGGCACTACACAGTGATCTGGGTCAGGTCTCTGGTTCTGCTCACAGCGGTCTGGGTCACTCTGGATCTCTGGTCTGGTCTGTTCAGATACAGCGGTCTCTGCATGGCTCCTGGATCTCTGCACTGGTCCTGGCAAAAGTTCTTGGCAAGGGATTCAAGCAGCTCGCCCGGCTGTGAGTAGCTTGCAGTGATTTGAGGCCTGCGGCAGAGAACTCAGCTTGTGGTTTTAGGCCTCTGATTTAGGTTCTAAAGTATAAGTTCTAGGTTCTGGAATATGTAGCTGGAGTCAGTCTGGAACTGGTATCTTCTGGATGTTGTGTGGTCCGGCAAAGCTTCCCGCAAGAAAATGGAAAAAGAAGTCCTCTCTAGATTTCAGTGGTCCCTTTTTATGTGGTCTGAAAGTGGGTGGAGAAGCTAGCTTTCTAGGCCCAACCCCTTCAGAGTTCTGATAGGTTGGAGAATTCTTTGCGTTCTCACTGGAGAGCAGGATTGTGTGTCAGAATGATGTCATTTAATGGCTTGCAGAAAGGACACTCCCCTGTCAAATTACACACAAATCTATATTTGACCTAAAGACATATTTCATAGATACACAGTGGTTTGAAATTACATGCACCCATCACGTATCACATGAGGTATACTCTGTTCAAACTCTGATGTTTCTAAGAGCTTGCATCCAGAAATGGCAATATTTTGCGCTTTTTAATGGGTTATGCAACATTGGTTTTTCATTAAAATTGATACACATATACACCCTCCTACTACACATATCTCAGTAACTTTCCATTTGTCTAGCTTAAATACAGTGTCTGTGGTGTCAATAAATAGCAGGGTTTTGCCCCAGAACATCACACAAATTGGAGTTTGGGCTTGAATTGTAGGCAATGTTTCCATTTTAAGGTTCCCCACATTTCACATTTCTGTCATCCGGTTACCAAGAGTTATCAGTGTTTCTGTAAAATATATATTTTGCTTTCAATTCAGTTCTCAGAGTGTTGGAGTCCGCCTCCAAGACTTGGGTGGGTCAGTGATCACATGTCTCTTCTGCTGGGAGCTCTTTGTGTACAGTCAACAGTCAACATCAGCATATTCTATTCAAGTGCAAGAGCCTATTGTGTGGTCTCCAGAAGGCTGCCAGCCAGTCTGCCTCCTATCAATCAAGAGGTCATGTGAGATTCTAACTCCTGGTGTGAATCTCTGGAGGTGAGAGGTTTCCCAGCCTTTAGGCCTGTTAATTAAATCAGATTGTCTTCTGGGAACAGCATGTGGTTAAGATTTTAATTAACTCCCAGCCTTTGATGTAAAGGCCTCTCCTGCAACTCCTGACATGCAGTTTCCCTGTCAGAGTTTAGACCGCTAGCGCCGCCTTGAGGTATTTATCGGTACTGCGTCCATTTTTTGGATCAGTCTTGAATGAATGCATTCCTAACAAGAGATTTATGTTATAAGAATGGGTACTCCCAGGTTTTTTGTTATCGAGGGGGCGGCACTATCTAAGGGAGACTTATACGTAAACAACATATGTCGACGTGTTATGAGGAATGTGTGTATTAGCCGATTCCTACCTCTCATATTGAACAATTTATAATAGGATAGCTGGCGTGTATCAAATACCCCTGAGCTACCCTATATCTATGCAAGTTATCTGAAACAAGAGTGATTAATAAATTAAACATACAATATTAGGTTATTCACTCAGTTTATAAACCTTTGAGGAATACATCAGCAGTTGGGAGACCACAATATATGTTGACTCTCCCTTGCAAGTACACATACACACTTCAACAGTAGGATATACTGTGTTTCCCGTTATCTTCCACTATGGTTTTGACCTTTTTGAAAGGTCTGGTGCACTTTCATTAGCCAGATTGTAAGTGATTAGCACAGTTTGTTTTTATATTGCTTTAGGTGTTGTTTTTTAGACTAATGTTTTTTATATTAATTCTGAGAATAATAAACTGAAAACTGTAAAATAACTTACATATGTGAATGAGGGTTGGTTTCTATAATCTCAAAACTATATGAGGTTTCCTTGGACATAATCTTGTTCGACTCAGGGTCCTGAGGTAGGGGTAGGCGACCTATCACCCTCTGCTGTTTACGTATAAGTCTCCCTTAGATAGTGCCGCCCCCTCGATAACAAAAAACCTGGGAGTACCCATTCTTATAACATTGATTTTGGACAACCCTTTGGTTGTTGGGTTCAGTTATTTTACGCAAACCGACCTAGGTTGCTAATAACTACCGAGGTCTAGTGAGCATAGACCTATACACAGGTTCCATTTTTATTAACCAAAATGGATCACATGAATTTAGTGTCTTTTTCAGATGAGGTATATCTTAAACTAATGGGGATGCCCTCACTGTTGGGTAACAACATTTCAGCACCCACAGAAATCATACAGTCTAATGAGGCAGAGATTCTGCTCCAGAAGAAGAAAAAATTAGTAAGGACAGAAAGCCATGGCCAATTGATGTTAGCCTACTTGAAAGCTGGAGTTATACCAGAGGGTTTGCAAATTAAGAATATCCCGAGAGTATTTACCTATAATAGTAAGTTCAAAGGTAAATTTAGCGGGGTTAGTAATAAATGCTCCCGAGATCTTTTGATTCTTATTATCGAGACTTCTGCTGAGGAAGTAAAACTTCAACAAGATGAGATTGCGATTTTGGAACAAAAAATTAAACAGGACAATCTTTTGAAAAATCTAAAAGATGTGCTAGCCAAAATAGATGAAGAAATAGTTATTTTTAACAAAACCATCATCGAGAAAAAACTTTGGAAACTAAAGAAAGATGTAGAACAGTATAAAGAAACACGTACCTACCCCTATCTGGTAGAATCATACTACGACGATCTCAGTAAACAAGCCCAGTATAGGAATGCCACTTCCAAGAAGAGATCGTATGTGAATTTCTCTAATTCATCGAACAGCTCAACAAGCAGTGACTCGACAGCTGGCACCTCTACGGATGGCCACACCTCAAATAGGCCCCAGCAACAGCCCCAACAACAATTTTTTCAAGGACGGGGCAACCGAGGCCGCAACAAACATCAGGGGCCCCCCAGAATGCAAACGAGGAACTGGCAAGGCCCTCCTCTCAATTGGTAGTTCCTATCTACAACTTAAGCAAATATCAACTATCCTTGGAAGAAGAGAGCCTGCTATTGAAAGGTTTATCTTTTGTCCCCACTACAAGGGCTCGCAGTTTTGAAACAGAAATTGAACTACAGAAGTTCTTTCGATCTATTAGACTCAAATATTTCTTCAGAAATTCAGTTGCCAAAGATAAAGACTTAAGTACCACGGGCCTCAAACCACCTTCTAAATTTGTACCACTGAATGCAATGGTCAGTCCATCTATTATAGCCTTTGAGAATCGTATTATCGCAGAAACAAAAACTCTGCTGTCCACGAATAACAATGATAAAGATAACTTATCAAGGAAAGAAAGAGAAGCCCTCGCAAAACTCAAAGGAAACAGTTCCTTTATAATCAAACCTGGAGACAAAGGAGGGGGCATAGTCCTTTGGGATAAGCAAGACTATGATATAGAGGTTGCTAGGCACCTTAACGACCCCTTAGCTTACCGACAACTACCCCTTGATCCAACCAATAGATTGAAAGATGAGATACAAAGTTTGATGAAATATGCCTTAGATGAGGGCTGGATTGACGAAGATGAGCAGTCATTCCTGATTAATCAAAATCCCACCACGCCGGCTTTCTACATCTTGCCAAAAGTACATAAAAATCTACTCAAGCCTCCAGGTCGCCCCATTGTAGCAGCTATTAACTCTATTTTAGAACCCCTCTCGATGTATGCAGATTGGTTTTTGCGATCGTTCGTGAACAAGATGCAATCATACATAAAAGATACCACGAGCATGATTAAAATCATCGCAGACATCCAAACTACTCAAGATGACATACTGGTCACTCTAGATGTGGTGGCTCTTTATACGAGCATACCCCAACAAGACTGCCTTACAGTAATGCAAAAATATCTGAATTTACGTACAACCACTCTGACAAAAGTTCCAACAGCTTTCATATTAGAATGCATACGTTTGGCATTGAGAGAAAATTATTTCTTGTATGAAACTACTTTCTATAACCAGCTACAAGGAACTAGTATGGGTGCCACTTTTGCGCCCGACCTTGCAAATCTATACATGGATGATTTTGAAATTAAATTCATCTACAACTGCAGTAACCCGTTTAAATCCAACATCATTGCATGGTACAGATACATTGACGACGTGTTCATGCTATGGCGAGGCACTGTGTCATCCCTGATAGACTTCCATGCCTGGCTTAACCTTCAAAACCAGTGCATCCAGTTTACGGTTGAACACAATAACCTGAAAGTCTCTTTCCTAGATTTAGAGATTATTAAAACAGACGAAGGGAAACTAGAAACTGTCCTCTATAAAAAACCGACGGATAGGAACACACTTTTGAAATACTCAAGTTTCCACCCTAAAAGTCTAAAAGAGGGCCTCCCTTTCGGGCAATTTCTGCGCATTCGCAGAAACTGCTCGCATATATCAGATTACAAAACACATGGCCAAGCTCTCAAAATCAGACTGAGAGAGCGAGGCTATCCAAAACAAACTATTCAAAGAGCCTATAAGAGAGCACAACATATGAATAGGGAAAATTGTCTTAACCCAGTACAGAAAACCACTCTAAACAGAATTACTTGTGTAAGCACGTATAGTCCTATAAGTGCACGTTTGAGGAAAACCATTCTGAAACACTGGGATATGCTAAAAACAGAAGATTTCAACCCAGTAAAGCCTCGTTTTGCCTTTAAAAGACAAAAAAATCTTAAAGACAGCCTGGTACATACTCACCCAGGCGCTAAAATATCACAATCTACTCAGAACACACTATGGGGTCTCCCCCCAGTTACAGGACATTTTAAGTGTGGCAAATGTTCAGTTTGCCCACAAACTAAAAACATGAAGAATATCACCTTAGGCACTCGAGTCATTCCCTTACGTGATTTTACTAACTGTGCCACCACTTGGGCAGTATATGTCATCCTCTGCCCCTGCAATCTAGCATACATTGGAAAAACAAAAAGGCAAGTCAGACAGCGCATTTGTGAACACAAGTCATGCATAAAAAACCGAATAGAAAATAAACCACTGGTGGCACATTATGTGCAAAAACAGCATAAACCAACAGAGATGCTGTGGTGCGTCTTACAAACCGTGAAACAAGCGATAAGAGGTGGTGACCGTAATTTAACTCTAATCAAGTGTGAGCAACGCTGGATTTATGAAACTAACTCTGTAAAAAATGGCTTAAACATTGCTGTTGAATGGAACAAATTTCTGTAAATCTTGCAAATAACACATAACACACGGGCGGTAAGGCTTTGTTACAATGTATAATACACCTGTTTGCCATGATGTAGTTTCACTCGTCATATCTGTTGTTATTGATACACAGACTACACTGGTGCACTACACTTCCCAGTATGCACTAAACAGGTGTACTCCGTCGGACCAACACTAAAGTCGGCCGTAGGTGTTTTGACTTACGAAAATTCGAGAATGTTCATAAAACTGTTCCTGCTACATTTTTCTGTAACATTGCGTGATGACACACAATACACGGCCGTTAAGGCTTGGTGACTTTTCGCCTCTGTTACTTTGCATGTACCGAACACGAACAATACAGGTGGGTTGGTCTAATTGGCAATCAGATCTACTCCCTTGCCCTGTATAATACAAATGCTCGACATGATTCTGCTTCACCCACTATATCTGTTGTTATTAGTACACAGACGAGACTTAGGCACTACATCTCCCAGTATGCACTACACAGGTGCACTCCGCCGGACCAACACCAAAGTTGGCCGGAGGTGCTGTGATTCACTAAAATTCGAGAATGTTCATAGACTGCCGCTGCCACATTTTTTCTCTTTAACATAAAAGATCAGGTCCCTTGCAAAGAAATTGAATGCAAAAGTTGAGATGCACAAAACAGTGGTGCATACACACACGTGATATCCCTCACGTGCCTCTGACGTCCCCTTTAAAGTACGGACTTAGCCGATACTATTTGGAACAAGGCGTATCCATAAGACCCTAAATCGGAACGCACAGATTATGGCTTTTGTGGAAGGTGAGTCTAGACCTATCTAGATCTATGGCGCTGTAAGCATGATGCCTGCTGAATTTACCTGTTACACGCTATTCGTGTAAACACGGACATGAGTAGCCAAAGGGTTCCCGATGTTTATAACACACCGGTTTCTCTTAAATATGCAAGACTGCGTTAGCTGCTCGCCCTAGTATTGTATACTTACTACAATGACCAGTAACACTGGCGGTACAGTGTAAATAATTTTGGCCGTTGGGCCAATAGTTGTGGTCTGCCCAGAACACATATGTCTAGTATGCACAGATATACAAACCGTTACAGCTAGGTTTTTGATCTGTTACATACTAGTAAGCTCTAATTGTTGATGCTATATTTTTACAGCCAGAGCGCTATATCAATAAACGGAAGAATATCACCATTACTGCTAATCGAGCCAAGTGAAACCCTCTTAGCCCATCAGCGTATCAAGACCGTATCATGAAAGGTAACTATTATAAACTACCGGTACCTATTAATTAATAATTAATTAATATATAATAAATAATGAAGAACAAAAATAGGCGTCTAACTGATCATTGTCCGTATGTTTTACAGACACTTTACATGACGCGAAATGGATGGTATTCCTGTAGGAACCCATTTGAATTTATTTGAATTCATCGACACTTACCATCAGACCCCAAGAAATTGAGCTTCTTTCAGGTTAGTCCAAGTCACTGTAGCTCCAAGACTGGCAGTCTACACCCTCTTTTAAGAATTGGTTAACAATGTGTCCTTATTTATATAACAACCTTTTATGTATCCTTCTCTATATATCCTAATCCAGATGTTTAACTAATGGGAAAGTATTTACTACGAAAAAATCAATCCGCTCCTGTCCTGAAGACGGCCATTATCTACACCCTGACCAACGGCACCAGAGAGAGACCCGTATGAGTCACAAAGGCCGAAACATATGTCGACGTGTTATGAGGAATGTGTGTATTAGCCGATTCCTACCTCTCATATTGAACAATTTATAATAGGATAGCTGGCGTGTATCAAATACCCCTGAGCTACCCTATATCTATGCAAGTTATCTGAAACAAGAGTGATTAATAAATTAAACATACAATATTAGGTTATTCACTCAGTTTATAAACCTTTGAGGTATACATCAGCAGTTGGGAGACCACAATATATGTTGACTCTCCCTTGCAAGTACACATACACACTTCAACAGTAGGATATACTGTGTTTCCCGTTATCTTCCACTATGGTTTTGACCTTTTTGAAAGGTCTGGTGCACTTTCATTAGCCAGATTGTAAGTGATTAGCACAGTTTGTTTTTATATTGCTTTAGGTGTTGTTTTTTAGACTAATGTTTTTTATATTAATTCTGAGAATAATAAACTGAAAACTGTAAAATAACTTACATATGTGAATGAGGGTTGGTTTCTATAATCTCAAAACTATATGAGGTTTCCTTGGACATAATCTTGTTCGACTCAGGGTCCTGAGGTAGGGGTAGGCGACCTATCACCCTCTGCTGTTTACTAACAAGAGATTTTACATGGAAGTATATTATCCAGGTTCAGCACATGGCACTGGTGTGGTTCTGCAGTAAAATAATTTTGTGCCCGTTGAAGGAATGAATTCCCAATAGTTGTGGGTTGCTTTTGGCAATCAGCATTGCCATTCCCAATGGTTTCAGGCTACTGTGTGGGTAGCCCAATGGTGGTTTTAGGCAGTGCCCTCCTGTGCTCACAACATAGGCAAAAATGGGTGGCAGCCTATTCTTCATGCATTTCCCTGTGCATTTTCTGGGAAGTTCTGGCCATCATGATGTTTTACATGCCAGTACTGCACAGTTTTCCTATTCTGGCGTACATGTGGGCTTTTTGGCCATCTTGGATTTTCTAAGCCCACAGCACCAAATGTTGCAGCATGAAGCTCAAACGTGGGTCAGGACACCCAACAAGGCCCGTGATCCGTAATGACGAAATGTTATTATTTCAAACATAAAATGAATATCCCCCAAAGGGCAAGAGAAAAGGGTACGATTCAATTTGAAAGCTAAAAAATCTGCACATCTTTCATATCTTGTCCTGACCCTAATAAAGGGGAAGGAATGCCATTCACTGACCCAGTGGTTGCAGGAACAAGACGTCTACTGTAGATTGGGGTATCTCTTCTCATTGTGCTTTCAACATTGTGGAGAAGCGTTTAGAGTGACATCAGCAAACGAGGTAGAAGGCGTCATACAGTGCAGCAGAAGACTGGAGGCCAGACTTGGGAAAGTCAAGAGACTTGCTCCTCTCCATCAGAGGACAATCAAAATATCAGCCACAAGGGTCCATCAAAATGGCTCAATGAAATTCCACAAAATAAAAACTCATGACTGTTCATTTATAACCTGCCATGGTGTTTACACCACAATATGTAATTGTTCCAAAGCACCAGAATACACGGGATGCACTGGGAAATGTTGGGACATAATAGTTCTGTTGTTAACTTAGAGACATAAACTGCCATATTGTTGCCGATATTTGTAGGAGTTCCTCTCAAAATTTGAGTTATTCACATGCAAGGAGACTGGTGGCTCTTATATGGCGGGGTATCAATGACACAGGGAGGTGCCAATCCCAATGGGGGAACTGGATGAAGGGCAGGGGATTACAAGAACGAGACAACTGGGGTATAACAATGGGGCTTCCCTGGATCTTGAGGGGTAAAGGACGGGGGGGGAATTCGAGAAATTGATGTCATCAGTTTGGAAACCTAAACCACCGATGGAAATGGATAGCCACATAATTTGATGGAACGGTTTGGAAAAGCACAAATTGGTCAACTATAGGAACGTGTGACAAGGGATTTCACCAGGGAACCTTGAATGTGAAAGGTCTTAACATCCCACATAAACAGTCCATGGTGATTAGGGAATGTAAAGAATTTGGGTTGGATGTTTTCTTCCTTCAGGAGAATAGGTTTAAGAGGGAAGGTTAATACAATCTTAGTTGTAAAGGTTTGGGGCAGATTGTATGGTCCTCTGACCCTGCAAGAAAGGTGGGGTGGGGTGGGCTTATTGATCCGGAAATATGGGGAGTTTGAAATAGCTCAGGTGAGAAGGGGTATGGACGGGCACCTTCTGGCAGTGAAAGGGATTATCTGTCCCATAGATATAATATTATTCACCATTCATGCAGCAAACCAACACCAAATATCTCTTGGTAGAGAGGTATAGGTATTCTTGGATGTCTGGAAGAGCAGGCTTCTTATTTGTCGGGGGAACTTTAACTTGATAGTAGATCCAGAAAAAGACTGGCTCTCCCTTAGAATCGGAACAACTCAGCTCCCCTTCTGAACAGAAGACAGTCTATGCAGTATTGTTTCTGAACCACTTTGTCCCATACACTTGGAGAGAACCCACCCACACCAGAAGGCCTTCGTGTCTACTCACCCCCTCACAAAACATTTTCACACAATGACGACATTCTACTAGACGCAGCATATGAGTACACTCCCATGGCTGCAGATACACAGGTAGTAGGCTGTCAGATCAAGATATGTGTAGAGTTTCACTGGGCATGGTCTCTCAAACCCACCTACATAAACAATGGGTGTACAATTACATGTTGTTTAGACACCATGTTGTTGTTTACACACTATGTTCAAGGACGCATTCCAAACTGGGATTAAAGAATATTTCCAGCAGAACAAAACAGGAGAAATCCCACTGAGCACAGACTCGGAAGTGGCCAAAGGCACCTTTTGCGGTCTCTTGATTTGAAAAGGGGCTGCAAAAAAGGGAGAGACTGCTGAGGGAAGTAGAAATTAAACAATTGATCAAGGCTAGGGAAGCAGATTTTAGGGACAGTGAAAACCAGTCAGAGGAGAATCTTCAGGAAGTAACTGAGCTGCGTCGGGAACTTAACCACATATGGAAAGCGAGAACCTTAACCCAAGTGGAATTTCTCAAACACACGTTTCGTGAGAAAGGCAACAAGGCCTATACTCTTCTGGCTGCCCAATTAAGGAGAGGGAAGAGCGAACGGTCTACAGGATTGAGGGTGAGGCGGGTAGCACGCGGACACAAACAACAGACATAGCCCAAAGGTTTGGACGTTACTATGCAGAGTTAAACACAACAGAAAATAGATGCAGAAAACAAACCATTGGAACCTACTTGGAAGGTACGCCCCTCCAAACTTTAACATGAGAGGAGGAAACACCAGTGATGGATGCTGAACAAAAACGTGAACGAGGTCCTTAATGCGTTCTCAAAATTAAAAGCAGGCTCCACCCAGGACAAGATGGGTTCACATACACATTTTATAAGAGTCATTGGGCATTGCTGGCGTCATTTTTGACGAGACTGTTGTCCTATTTCCTTGATAAATGTGGATACCAAAATATATGTGGGCGTCCTAGCAAAGCGATTGAGCTCTGTTCCACATAAGCTAATGCACATTTACCAAGTCCGATTTCTCAGGGGCTGACAGTGGGCCGATAATATTTGGAAAACTCTCGACCTTTTAGCTTGGGTCAATGAAACGGAAAATGACCCACTCCTGATATTAAGAGGGATGTTATACGGTGTACATAGGTCGTGACTTTGTGTCATGCTACCAATGTGTCTCTGCCCCTTTATTGCAGCTAGCCATGTATGATCATGTTTATATACGCTTGTCAGTGTTTTGTGGACATATACAAGTGTCAAATATTACTCCTGCCTTGAAACCTTTTGGCTCCATTTAGTTATATATGTGTATGACAGCACATCCATTTGATGTCCCAGTATGCAAAAATAATAACAATTATAATAAAATATTTTTAAAAAACAGATTGTGCAAATGCACCCCTTTCCATGTGTCTATGTATAACCATGTATTTTTCCATTTGTGAGTCATTTGTATATATTCTATTTTGGAATGTTGCACTTTTATGTAAAGTAGAGGCAAATAAATGTAATCATTTATAACATGCAGATTGTCTTGGCAACGTGTGCTTTTAAGCTTAGCGGATAGCTACCAACAGTAGCATCATACTGTATATATTTAAATGAATTGTATACAGAATGCTCCCTTCATATACATTGTAGTTTTCTGGTTGCTTATGTTTTTCTCGGTATGAACGGTTAGAGGAATGCCTAGCATTACATTTTGTATTAAGAAATCCTCAGCACATACTGTTGACAATGTCAGATTCCATGCACAAGTAACATAGAGTATACAAGACCACTAAATGTGTATTTCCCCATACAGGAGAGCATTAGGGCACGCCTGAGGAGGGTGATGAACAGGATGAAGACAATGATGATGGTGGACACACAAACGGGCCAAGAGATTCAAAGATGCATGTAACAAAATACCCAGATTCTCCATGGGCAGTATTTCTCCGTCGGTCAATCACATGGAACCCAACCCACAGCCAGCAAGAGAAAGCAGCTTCACGGCCACAGGGACATACACTGGCGAGCAATATCTTCAGAGGCTGATGTCAGTGTGGTCCAACGAGAAACACAGCAGATGTGGCCTGTGACATATTGGTGGTGTTAGAGGGCACCACCACTCCCCTGGAGCCAACAACCCCTCTGCCACATAATGTGTTCACTGCAACTACCTCAGGAATAGTGTTATCAGTCCCTGGATAGGAAAGGCAACAACTATTACCCTTCCTACTCTCCAACCCAAGCACACAATTCCTTTGAATGACACCCTCTTTACTAAACTATTTGAGGTAGTGGCAGCCATGGAGGCTGTTCACATGGACGAGAATGGGAGGGAACTGGTTAATGCCTGTTCCTAATTGGGCCCACTTCTGTATGTTGAAAACAAGTCCTTGGAGAAGATGCAGGTTGAGTTACTGTACTAGACCCCACTGCCTTGGCACTCTCTCCCCCAGTGCTGTAGGTTCTTGTTGTATTGTTCTTGAGATTCTGCTGCACCTTCCCATTTTCCTTGCAATACAGAGTAAGAATTCAGTTAGTTATTTTATGAGGAGTTATACCATGCAGCCATTTGCATGGTCTCCAGACACACTAACGGATATGGAAGAGAGTGGGTGTGTTTGGTTTGTGGGAGGAAAAGGAAAGGCAATATTGAAGTGCTTTGTGTTGAGGCTGTGTACCCTGACTACTTGCATGCGTGTAAGCTTTCTGGGTGTAGTTTGTGATGTCAGAAGTTTGGGGCAAGGTTTTCTTTTTCTTTTTTAAGCTGTGTGCAAGTGGGTGGTTTGTATTTGTGTGGTGGGTATGCTGCAGCGAAATTGAGGGTTAGTCAAAAGGTGGGGACTGCTCTTGGGGTTGCCATAGTGCTTTTAAATTAACTACATAAAGGGCAACATAGCCACTGGCACCCCAAAACAATGCTGGTGCAACTAGCTCCTGTTAGACTAAGCGTGGGGAGTACACTAGTTTTCTCTCACCACCCAATAAAACTGAGTGATTGGACATTATGCAGGACTGCAGGGACTGCCTATACTAACACTTAAGTACTCCTAGCTGGGTTATTGCAGCTTCTCCAGCATTGGCTCTTTCATGGATTAACATACTTTGAATATTTCCTGCCGACAAGGTGGGAGTCCTCTGTAACATTTTATTATGGCTTGTAATGGAGCTTTTAGCTCACTTTAGTAGCCAATCTATGTCCTTTTGTCTGTGTTCTGCCTCAGCCAATGGGACGTCGAGTGACAAGCCCCACCCAGGAGGCCATCTTCAGATTCTAACCGCACATCGTGCTGAGGAGTCTTCGAGGCTTTCTCTCCTGGAGAAAAAAGGCCAGAGACCAACATATTTCTTCAAAACTTCAAAATATGTCTTCCCAACTTTATAAAAACAGTATCTGTATGGATAAGTGCTTCCTCCGTCAATTAATTGTTTTTCTCCTGCAGATTCTCATCTTGATACATATACCACGTCACTACGCCCCATGCCTTAGTTAGTTTTATTTTGATTAACATGCACAATGTCTTTGCACCGGATGTCTTCGCACTGGATGTCTTCACAACCCAAGTGCCTGCGAGACCAGAGCAGGTAAACTGGCCCTGGGCCGACCGACATCGAAGTCTCTCATCCGGTTGTCTGAGGCCGAGGCTGAGGAGCTCACCCGTCACGACTAGGGCCAGCACTGCAAGAAAGAGAGGTCCCACTCCCAAAGCCATTACTCTTCCTCAATTAAGTGTGCCCTAAAGTTTCACCGTGTTTAATCGTGCATCTAGATATTATGGTCAAGCAATATTGAGTGTGCCCCAAAAGATTCACTGTGTTGAATTATGCATCTATGTAGTATGGTCAAACGATAGTGAGTGTGCCCTAAACATTTAATTTTGTTGAATTATGCATCTAGATAGTATGATCAAACAATACTGAGTGTGCCCTTAATGTTTCACTGTGTTGAATTCTGCATACAGACTTTTGGTCAAGCGATAATGAATATGCCTTAAAAGTTTACTGTGTAGATATCTGCCTCTCAACAATGTGGCCAAACAACATTGTGCATCCTCCAAAGTTTAATTTTGTTGCACTCCGCATCAGGATATTATGGCCTAACAACATTGACCACCCTCCAAAAGTTTCACTGTGTTGCATTCTGCATTTAGATATTATGGTCAAGCGCTATTGATTGTGCCCTAAAAGCTGCACTGTGTTGAATTCTGCATCTAGATATTTTGGTCAGGCGCTATTGAGTGTGCCCTAAAAACTTCACTGTGTTGCATTCTGCATCTCAAAACTGTATCACCGCTAGATAGTACGGCAAAGCGACTATGAACTTGCACTAAAAGTCTGTATCACCGTGCACCTGTTCCCCTGCTGTTTCCATATATCTGTAACCCCTTTAAATGACATATATCTGTATATCTGTATCGACCCCTGTCGCTATATATCCGTATGTCGCTATGTATGACCCCACCGTCCTGTTCACGTGCCTGTTTGTAAGTGATTTCAATCCGGCACACACCCAAGTCAAAGCCCAGCATGTAGTGCACAACTGAAACCCTTATTTATTTGTGTCTATAAGTTCAATATTCGGAACGATATACCACTCATATCACACCCTTCTCCTGAGACCCCCCGGGTCACCCTGAACCAGGAATCGGGCTAGTTTGCAAAGGTACATATTTATTTATGTATTTAAAATGTAATCACAATATGTTTAATAGATAAACAACAATCACCAATGGGGGGACAGAACATTGAAGAATATCTTTAATACACTATGAATCAAGCAATGAGTACCAAAAACATATGCAGCACAGCAAAGAATAAGTTTGTGTTGGTTCAGATCAGATCAGATAGCACTATGGTTAGAGGTTCTCCCTGCAACACCCCTCAACCCCCAATAGGCAATGTAGAGAGATGGGAGGAGAGAGCATGTATTCAGGAATAGCATGAATCACACAGAATATCATTCCCACTTTGCCCCTACAAACAAACAGAATTGACTTTTCAGCTGTCAGAATGGCTTTAAAATGATCTTTCAAAATTACTGGGCAAATACACCAAATTTGGAATAGGTGCAAACAATTGCAAGCAATGATTTAGTCAGCAGAGGGCATTTGAAATCTTAAGGTCCAAGTTGGAAGCAGTCCAAAGCTATTTAACACGTGTAAACCTTGCAGATTTTTAAAATCGCGGAAAACTTTTCCTTGTGCGAGATTCGCAATAACGGAAGAATTGCACTGTTTTGAAATGGGTTCTATGGATAGCTACAGATGTTAGGTACAAAAGGAGTTGAAATTCGTTTCTATCACAAAAAAGGAGAGAGTTATAGAGGTTTTAGTAAATGTCAATTTTGCGAGATGGGCGCGAGAATGGGAAACAGAAATGCACTTTTGAAAATGACAAATGGTTTTGCTTACACTAGATGATGACTATGAAAAAGCGAATACCACACAGGGATCTTACATTCACGTGATCAGTGCGACCCATCTGCTAAGGAAACTCAACTTCTTCTGATGAGAAAAGGGGCAGCGCAAAGATAGTTGTAACAATACTGGTTCTGAATGAAAGATAGGATAGGTTTGAGATAGGGATAAGACAATGCAAAGATACTCCTAACAAAAATGATTCTGAATGAAAGATAGGATGGGTTTGAGGTAGGGATAAGACAATGTAAATATACTATGGGCCACAGTTTTTCCTATTAATACTCACAGGATACATTTTTAAATCAATCGTCAGCTCTGGTCATTGGATTGGGTCTGGTCCAGGAAAGACAGCACATCAGGCACAGTACTGGAACAGCTAGGCCGGTCGCCGGATTTGCACAGGATCTGCCCTCCTAGTCTGTGAGTATTTGAATCAGTGGGATGGCGAGTTCCTCAGGCAAGCCTAGTGGTGGCAAGCCAGAGGATTTCAGGATACTGGTTCAAAAGGCCTTCTCACACGACACATTGCTTTACTGGGTGGAGAGAATACATTTGAGGATTTGGGCCTTGCTGGAAATCAATAGTTCTCTATTGCTGGCAAGAGATTTGGCACCAGGATCTGGAAGAATAGTAAAGCTGGATGTAGAATGCTGGATCAGAGTGCTTCGCCGGAATCAGGAAAGTGAGTGGATCTGTGAGTCCCTATGTGCTGTTAGCTGTCTCTATTTATGCTTTAAAATGACATCATAAAGTGGGTGTATGGGCCGGCTTAGCTAAGCCTGCCCCTGTGAGCAGGGATAGAATAAAAATTAATCTCTGCCATGCAATTTGAGTGATTGGATCAAGGCCGGATGATGTCCCTTTAGCCACTGGTCTCAAAATCGGATTTGAAACTAAATATACATTTATACATTGGTAATCTTGATAAAAATCACACACAGTGATGCCATATTTTATGTAGCAGCTATTCCTCAAAACCCTGCAGCAGTGGGATCTTGTCTCAACTTTCTACAGAATGTTGTCCTTTTCGCTATGAACACAATTTACAAATTTTATACAACTTTCTACAAATGTGTGTGTTTAAAATAGGGATGAGCGTGTACATTTTCACAATTCTAACATTAATACTTTTCACATAAAACCACATATATTTCCATTCCTGTCCAGAACATGTCACACAGTTATAGTGTCTCTTCACACGTGTAGCCAGAAATTATATTAACAACTCTGTCCTTTTTATATTTTTCATCTCTTTGAATAACAAGCTATGAGTCTCGTAAAAATTGTTCATTGTTCATTCTTAGCAGCAGATGGTCGCTTGGCTCCACCCCTTTGTCTCTCTTGAGAGTCCAGTGCATCCCCCTCCTTGGGGGAAGTTCCTTCCAGGAGAGTTTACGACCACCTTCACATCTCCGCTTCCTGGGCTGAAAGGCTTGTCATTGTTCCTTCTCTTTCTGTAGACAAGAGTCTGTTCTAACCTGCAATTAGAATCTCCCAGTGAGGTTCTGCTGAGAGAAAGGTCCTCCTTCTGGGAGAAAAACTTGCTTTTCCAGTTCTTGTAGCTCAGCCAGGCTAATTTACTTTTTAAATCCAGCAAAAACCACATGTATTGCTTCAAACATAAATAAATACATTACTTTCTTAGCCTTAAACTCTGTGGGATCAAAAACACAACTAACATTTGTATTCCTTTTTGGCAACAATCCTTTTTATGTTTGCTAATCCAGCAGACTTTTAGTTTTAGCTCACTTTAAAGTTTCATCAGTAACTCATCTGACAGCTGTCATTCAGGTAGCCCAGGGTACTGCACCCAGATTTTGGCATGGACTGTTTTCAGACAATCCAGTTTGTCTGAAGAAAATGTTTTGCTCTTCACATTAGGACTTTGTATGTTTCACAATGCTTCATTAGATACATGCATTTTAGCACCAGACAAGATTTTGAATGTTGAGAAGTGTTGTGTTATAGGCATTTTGGAGTTTTTAGCCACAAAACAAATGTCATTTGTAGGCACATTTTGGGGTTTCACTTGCAAAGTGTTGCTTCTCTCTTTGCACTCTGTTTGCTGGTCATGGAGCCTACTGGCACATTTCTGCAGGGTGTGCTCTGCTCCACTGCACATGCACCATGGGTGGCAGGTTGTGCATCCCTCTTTTTGTGTCCTGAAGCACACTGTTTTTGTAGATTTTTGTAGGTATTTGGCACGCACAAATGTTTTGCCGCCATTGTTGCCGTTTCTTTCACCATAACTGGCAGGGAGATGCTGCATAGCATAGCAGAGTGGGTCAATACATCCCACAGGTCTCAGGCGCTTTACAGATAACACCATATCACACCACTAAGCTTACTCTCTACTGTACATCATCATACAACTAGAACACAGCTATACCCCTGATAATTCAGCCTAGTTGTTCACATACGAATACAACCCCATGAACACTTCATCACTCTAATAAAAATGGAGCTAGCTGAGCACATTCCGACCTAGCTGTTCACATAGGCGTTCCTCAGGCGTAACGCTGCCAGAACCCAGTCTGGGTGTCCACCCACCAGAGAGTACACATCCAACTGATATCCTCAGCACCACACCTATAGCTAGGAAGCAGCAATCATCCGACAACCACACCAGCTGCACAAATATCCGGTGCACCCACGCACCATACAACACTGTATCTCTCTAATGACCTAACTACGGTTCCCGAGAGCATTCAACCTACCAGCGCTTTGAGGTCATACCAATGATACATAAAGCGCTATTTAAATG
This sequence comes from Ambystoma mexicanum, assembly GCF_040938575.1. Lineage (NCBI taxonomy): Eukaryota > Metazoa > Chordata > Amphibia > Caudata > Ambystomatidae > Ambystoma > Ambystoma mexicanum. Next base: position 651,935,040 of record NC_090927.1, on the reverse strand, counting down.
GAGAGTAACATAACATAACATAATAGGATTTGTTGTGAGATGTGTGGACAACTAGGCAAGAGGACAGGGTGGATGTCCTTCATTACTGATTGCAGGCTTCATATGCTGCTGTAGCTGCATCTGAGGTAGCCTGTGCTCAGCCCAGGGAGGATGCTTGTCTGGCCCAGGACCAGGCTGCTGCTGAGACCTCCTACCTCTATCAGAAGAAAGTGTTAATGACCTCCTCCCACAGGACAAGTCTATCCACATATGTTTCCTGACTGGGCCCAGGTGGTTCTCCATCATGGCCATAGCAACCATAATTAGGATTAGGTAATCCTCATCCTCCTATGGTATGAGCACATTCTGACGATGAGTAATGTTGTGCAGCATGGCACACATGAGAACAATGTGGCAGACCTTCCCCAGATGGTACATAAAGGTTCTTCAGTAGGCCAAATACCCACTCAATGGTGTTCCAGTTATGAGTATGGCCAGCTTTGTAAGATTGATTGCTGGGGTTGACAAGATTCCGCAGTGGTGTCATCTGCAACAGATGCATGGTGTATTCTGCATCTTCTGGGGGATACAGAGTATGGTACAGACAGACACCATCATGCAGCTGGCCCTTGCACAAAGCCACATATAGCTGACATGAGTGGACGTGGTAAATAGCGTGGAGCTGACCACTTTAATGGGTATGTGGTATGTATTCCCCTACTTTCAGCCAGTTTTTCCTACGGACATTGACATTGGTTGGTTGTCCTGCAAAGGAAAGGTAATATCAGCGTTGTACTACCTTTGGGGACACTGCATACTATTTTGCACATTTCACAGGGTGGAAAAAAGCAGAGTGTGATAGCCAACACTGCCAATACTCCTCTATTTCAGAATTTGCTTCATTGTTGTGAACACAGTGCATGCTTATCAACCCTTTTATGGTTATGGTTTGCAATGGATCCCTATGCAATCTGCCTATACAGTAGCAGGGTTCACATTTTGTATGCTTGGCAGGCTATTTTATGCAATGTCATAGTGATGTGTGAAGGTGGATGGCATGGTGTTGCAATTTGCACTGCCCTGTGTTCCTCATCTGTCTTTTGAACATGGGCCAGCACAACCAATGGAGGCTTTGGTGCTGTACACATACCATTGAAGCCTCCAGCTCTCCCTTCTCCTGTTGTATAGTGAACCATTTATGTTCCTGACACTTTACAGAGCACAGCGTGTTACAGCTGAATATTTGTGGTGGTCTACTCATGAGCAGGTACAATTTGAATGAGTAATGTTGGGTACAAAGATGGTATGAGGTGTAATTGCGAGGCATAATTATAAGTCATACACATAATGTGATGCAAATGTTTTTGAGGTGTAGGGTGTAAGAGGTCTTGCATATTACTCTGTGATTGGGCACAACATAAAAAGCGAGACATGAGTCAGCCTCAATTTTACACTAATTAGAGGATAAAATGTATTAACATGTTATAAAACATGTACAAGGGAAGAATAGCACTTTCTCACAAAAGGGGTAGGTGGGGCGGCCTGTTCCCACTGTGTCAGCTGTCATTCTCTGTCACACCATGCTACAGAGACAAGGATGCATGAGACCCAAGCAGCGAGTGGGTGCAAGCAGCAGGCTGTTTCATATGTCTTAGCTGCCATTCTATGCCATGCCATTTAGATAAGAAGGCCTGGGACCTGAGCAGACCAGGTTTCAGAGCATGATGTTCCTGCTGTGTTAGCTGTCATAGTATGCCGCATCACAGTCATAAGTAGGCAGACCGGTTGTTTATCTTTATGTTTATTGAATTTATATAGCGCTTTAAGCCAAAGCACTTTACAGTATAACAACAGGTACAAAAGTGAGAGGAGCATATTTACAAACATGAAACAAGTCATTAGAACAATATGTAGAACTATTTACAAGGAGGAGGGGGAGAGTGGGGAAAGAGGAGGGGATGCGGGGAGGTGATGGGGGTTACAGTGTCTGTTTTGAGGTCAGGGAGTGGGAGGAAGGGGGAGGGGAAGGGGGAGTGATCTGGAATCCTCAATGCCCCTAAGTGGTGTCAGAGACTAATTTAAGGTCATTAGGGAAGGGGGGAGGAAGGAGGAGAAGGGGGGAGGGTTAGAAGGGGATAGGGGTAGAGAGGGGAGTGAAGGGGGTGAAGAAGAAGGGCTTTCAGGGAGGAAAGGAAGGATGAATAGGTAGGGGTGGAGCGGATGGGGAGTGGGAGGGAGTTCCAGTGTAGGGTGGCCAAGAGTTGGAAGGAGCGGAAGCGTGAGGAGGCACATGAGGCTGGGGTACAGTGAGGAGGTAGAGGTCTGCTGAGCGGAGAGAGCGGGAGGTGGAGTAAAATGAGAGGAGGGAAGAAAGGTGGGGGGGCAGGTCATGGAGAGATTTGTAGACAAGACAGAGGAATTGAAATTTCTGTTGTGGGAGGAAGGGAAGCCAGTTAAGTTGAGAGAGAGGAAGAAATAAAGTCTCGAGGGCCGAGGAGACATAGCGTACGAATAGAGGAGTGGTAGATGGATTTTAGGGGAGTTAGGTGAGTGACAGGGAGTCCAAAGAGGAGAGAGGGGCAGTAGAAGTGGAAGGAGAAAATAAGGGAGGAGATTAAGAGTTTGGAAGCATGGAATGTGAGAGAGGAGCGGATCTTGCGGATGTTGAAGAGGTGGTGACGACAGGCCAGAGAGGTTAGAGAGATGTGGTTGGAGAAGGCAAGAGAGGAGTCGAGATGAGGCCGAGTTTGCAGGCATGGGTAGATATGGGGAGGTTGGAAGGTGGAAAGTGGATGAAGGGGGGGGAGAGTGTGTTGGGAGGAAGAAAAGCACCTCAGTTGTGTCAGTATTGAGGGAAAGAAAGTGGGATGACATCAGTTTTTTATGGCTGTGAGGCAGGAAGAAAGAGTGTGTTGGAGGTCAGAAATGAAGGAAGAGAGGGAAAGAAAGAGTTGGGTGTCATCAGCGTAATAGTGGTGGGAAATGCCGAAAGAAGAGATGACTGGGGAGAGAAGGGAGTTATAGAGAGATAAAAGAAAGGGTCCCATCACGGATTCCGGAGGGACACCATAGTTCAGGGGGAGACTAGCGGAGGTACGGCCGCCCCAGGAGACAGTGAAGGATCGATTGGAGAGGTAAGAGGAGAGCCAGGAGAGAACAGAACCTTTGAAGCCGAATGAGGACAGAGTGCTAAGAAGTAAGGGGTGATCTACAGTATCAACAGCTGCAGAAATATCAAGGAGGATGAGAATTGAAGATTGCTTAGCATAGCGTGCAGTGAGGAGAGAGTTGAGGACGTAGGTGAGGACAGTCTCAGTGGAGTGTTTAAGGCAGAAACCAGATTGAGAGGTGGAGAGGAGGGAGTGGGATGAGACGAAAGTAGAAAGTTGAGAGTAGGCTAGGCGCTCGAGGAGCTTGAGATAAAGGGGAGAAGGGAGATTGGTCTGAAGTTGGAGGCAAGAAGAGGGCTAGCAGAAGGTTTCTTCAGGATAGGGATTATGGTAGAGTGTTTGAAAGCTGAAGGAAAGGTGGCAGAGGAGAAACAGATGTTGAAGAAGGTGGTTAGGTAGGGAATAAGGAGAGGGTATATTTTGGGGATGAGGGAAGCGGGGATGGGAGCCACTCTGTCAGTTTGCATTCTATGCAACTTCACACCATGCAGATAAAGAGGTCTGAGGGCAGAAAAGGTAGTTGGAGCGGGCTGTTCCTGCTGTGTCAGCTGCTATTGCATGCCACCCTATGCAGTTAAGGAGGCATGGTACCTAAGCACAACGTGTAGGCAGAGCAGGCTGTTCTTGCTGTTCCCCACTGTTCAGAGGTTTTACTGTTGCTGCTCCTCTACTGCATCCTTACTACTATGTTAGAATCAGTAAAGGCTGTAATCAATGTGGAATCCATGAGACCTAAGGACTCATGATCTCAGCCTTTCTGTGGCTATGGCTCTGAGGTTGTGAATTGAGATTATGAAAATGTAGAAATTGTGACCCTTGAGTGATGAAAGTTGTGCTATTAAATTATCTATATTCTTGCTGTTGGTGTGATCACACAGGATGAAACCTGTACAACTACAGTTACATCACCATAGTTACAGCTACAGATATAGCTACCGACACTCCATTCGGGACTGTACCTATTACTGGAAGACATAATTGCACACAGTTTATCTGTAGTACAGCATACGTGTTGCAGTTTCTCCTATTTCTTGTGCTACCTGATGGATTTTTAATTTATTTGCATTTGGTTATCAGGGGAGCGTGGCTGTTTTGCTTCTGGAAAGAAAAGGTTTTGTTGGTATAACAATCATCCCCCATCAAACATAAAAAACTGAATTTGGGAGAACAATTCAGATGAACAATTATTGACTAATGTATAGATGAATGAAGTCCATGGCACATTCTGTATTCTGCAAGCACTGAAGAATGGTTGTGGCTGATGTGTTTAGAAAGTAGAATGACTGCACTTTTACATGTGCTGCTATCATACCGAAAACCTGTATTGGGTTATGGACAACTAGGTATCAGAAGGCACTGGTAGTAGGGGCAAGATGTTTGAATATGGTTGACCTGTAAGCCAATTGGGTGTTTCCCCCTAAAGTACAAGAGAACTGTAGCTTTAACATTTGCATTTCTTGCTTTTTATGTATTCGTGTACTTTTTCCATTTGTACATCTGCTACCTTTTAATGGCAGACTATTACCTTTGTTTTGTATCACCATAGCCTAATAACTCAGTTTGCTTTTTATGCAGGGCGGCAAATATCACGATAGCCGCCTTAATTCTAGTGTTGTGTGCTTTACGACTTTTTCTTTAGTGTACTTTTGATTTACTTGTATACGAGTAGATTTTGTAACATGACTAAAAGGAAAGCAACGTCGCACATTGCTCTGCCTCATAAAACCGGTACATTTTGCAAACGTACGGCGCTGATTAATGATTAGTGACTTAGGTGAAGAGGACACCAGGGTGCTAATAGTAGGTGCACAATGAAAGGGCCCATTGCTAGTCACGTTTCCCCTAAATAACCTCGTGACTTGCCCACAAAGTGGTTTTGGCACTACGGCATAATCCCATAAGCATACAGTCTGCTCTATTGCAGTCCACACTCCCCTATAAACCGCCAATAGGCAGGTCGCCACTTTTCTCAGCTGGTGAGGAATATCTGTAAAATGTGCGTACACCTGAACATGATGCCTTATTTAGCTAATACACATAATAGAATTTCAAAACCTAGCAGCATATTTACGCTCCAGATGGACTCAATGGCCATTCTACCTCACAATGTATACGCTATTAACAACTAGGATGTCTTTAAATCCTGTGATTTTGTGAAAATAGAGATAGTGCACACATGAGATTGTGTGAAATTAGAGATAACGTTGAGAAAAGATGTCAATATACTGAACAATAAGCTCAAAGGCTCTTTAGGGAATTTCCCGTAAAATAGTTATACTGCAGTAATAGCCACTTTGCCATCAAATCAACTAGCAGAACTTATTCTAGTGCATTGAAGCACCCAACAACTTCTGGTTCCACCCAAAGCCCTATTGTCAACCAATCAAAACTGTTAACAAGCCATAGTGATTCTTCTCTTAGTCCCTTCCTGTCTAACAAGCCAAAGTGTTTTTCGCCTAATGCCTTTCTGGTGGTTTTGTCCCAATCTTGCTGTACATGCACCATGGTTTCAAGTTGGGATTAATGGCACTATTTTAACATCATGTTCTAGCAGTGCTTTGAGCGCCCACAGTATTAGCAAACAACACCTAGTAGCCTCATGTTCTTCAACTATTATTAACTGAGATGTTAAAGGTTTGAACTGTGGACACAAAACTATGTTTTTGAGAGTAGTCCACAAATTACCGGAGAGTGTTTTTGAAAAGAAAGAAGCACTGATAAATACATTAATGCACTGGCTTGTGAGATGTTGCTCTGCCATTAGCGAAAATTCAGTATCCATTCTATTTGAATCTGCAATCATCAGTAGGTCTTTATCACAAGGAGAGGCATCTCTCTTGTTTCTCAGACTGCGTAAACATTGATTTCTCAAATGAGCGTTTTTTAAAACAGGTTTCGATGTTTACTTGCAGTTAATTTCCAAGGAGCTAATGCATAGGTTTGCCCCACCTCATTTTGTAGGGGTGTAACACCTAGGTCACGTTTTGCTAGCGCTTTGCTCAGCAGTCCATTCATGATTGGTCTCAATCTCTGGCTAGCAAGTTCTTAGGACAAACACCAAACAAAAAAAGCATAGCAGATGACAGATAGTAGCACTCACTATCCACTGTTGTTTTGAAAGTTGTTCGCTGCGCTGAGCGCCTAAGCAGAACAAGCATTTGAAATGCAATGGAATGAGAAGAGGAATAGAGCAAGGGAGGAAGATGTTGATAGAGGGTGCCATCAATGATGGGCAAGAGGAAATATGAACGAGAAAGTGTGAGTATGAGGGTAAGAAATAAAACAAGAGTGTGAGAGGAACGAAGAGAGGAGATAGGGAGAGGGGTTTGGGTGTGGTAGGGTGGGAAAAAAGGGCGTAAGGTGGGTGAGGGTAGAGAGAGGGGGTAGGTAGGGTGCATGGTCGGGGTCAACAGAGACAGGGTAGGGCTGAGTAGAGAAAGAGAGGGGTAGGATGGGTGTTGGTACAGAGAGGGGGTTAGGGTTGGTGGATGGGGTAGTGAAAGAGTGGGTAAGGTGGATAGAGAGTGTCATGGTAGATTTAGTAGGTTGGGTGTGTGGGGGTAGGGAGAGTGGGGGATGGGGTAATAAGAGAGCAGGGTAGGGTGTGTGGGTGGGGTAGAGAGCACAGAGGTAAGTTGGTGTAAAGCGAGCAGGAGTAGGGTGGGTGGGTATGTTTCAGAGATGATGCGGGTGCAGTGGGTGGGTGGGGGTAGAGAGAGTGTGGGTAGGGTGGATGGGTGGGATAGAGAGCAGGGGTAGGGTGGGTGGGCTAGAGAGTGAGATGGGGTAGAGAGAGCACATCTATGAAATATGTAGCGTGTTCCACCATTGGGAAAATGAAAAGAAACTGGAGGCCGGCCTCAGTCTCCTTTGAGATCACTCCTCGGTTCCAGCAAAAGTCACACAGATACGTGATATGCAACAGTACTCCTGATTGGTCAAAAATATGATAAACAAGCCACTATTGAATTGCATCTGTGTAGTACTACAGAAATTGAGTTGGTTGGTGATTGTCATGTCAACCACCAAGACTGCTACTTGGAACCCCTTTGTAGCAATGTTTTGACAACATGTGGTGGCAAAATAGTGGATGCACACTTCTCTCTGCTGCTCCCGCAGACTGCTGACTGCACTATGCTGTGACCTCCACTGATGCTCTATGCCTTCTCCAAGGTTTCCGTAGTAAGACCAGTGTGCCACAGAAATCAGAACTTTCCATGCTTTAGTGGTCATTCACGAAGTAGCATAGAGGACCGTAAGCAACACGGAACATAACTGGCATGAATCTGAGGTATGTTGGATGATGAAGACGACACCTGGGGTATTCCCAAACTTTATACCACTTCTATTAAGACTCTCCATGGGATTGCACTACAGCTAGTTGCATTGTTTGCAGAAAAAGTTGTCAGAGCTTGTAAAGGTTGAATCCAAGGGGAGGTACCTGCTAATGCAACCTTTAGGGGAGGTACCATGTCAAGCATTGACTACATTCTGATAAACTTCACACACTCGAGATTGATGAAAGAATTAAGGGTCCTCCAATGTACCAAAAGTGATTGTGACCCTCTGGTCTGAACTTTGAATGCATCTAAATCTAGGGATTGTCCACTGAACTCGTTGTAACTCGTCAACATCTTAAACGGACAATGATGCACTCAGAAATATTGCTGTGTGAATACTTCCTTGAAGAGGCACCGAGTAGGATCTATGGTATGTATTTCTATGAAAATCATGTGGAATGTATTTAAACCTTTGTTACTCAACCTTATTCTATTTTGAAAACGTATTCTATGGTCTAATTGTTTTTGGTATGACAAGGATTGTAGGAAGGCTATTGAAGAACTACTTATGACAATAAAGTCAAATATTGAGGGCAAATCACACACAATATTAAACCCATGTAGACTAGACTATAAGTTATGATTCAGCAAAAAAAAAAAAAAAAGATTCTTAAATGCAGAGAAGGGGCCAGTTTGTACTAGCTGTGAGTTATCACAATCAATCTGCCTTTTGTATAAACGTTTTCCTTTGGTGGATTAAACATATCGTTGACCACAGTTATGCCAATTTCGCACACGTCTGGTATGAGCATTTCAAAACATTATTTACTTTTATCATTACAAGAGATAGAGTGCAGGATAAAAGAGGTACAGATCTTAAATGTTCATCTTCTGATACAGATCTAGCACTTAACCTGCAAAGATCCAGGAAGGCTCCTGGGTCAGATCATGAATCCATTTACTTGTTTAAAATGGAATATTTAATATGGGTCCCAGTTTTGATTAAATTGTTAAATTTCTTTAATTTTTAAAAAAAGAGCATAACAATCAAGCTAATTATCAGCCTATATCTCCTGTGGCTGGTCTTGGGAAGACCTCTGCAAAAGACCTTGAAATCAGACTAAATCAATAGACTTTCAGATTAAAACTAGTTTGGCCGTAATTTGTTGCTTAGGAATGTGTTAATTTATGTGTAAAGTTCATTGTTCGTACAGTGGCTCTTAATAACGTCAACCAGCATTTAAGATGGGAACATTAACTAATCAGGGTATTTTCCCCCAGCTGCTAACTGAGATTAAATCACTTTACACTGATAATGGCACAGTTGTCAGATGGGGCCAAGGAGGGTCCTTGTAACAAAGGGTGTCTGCCAAGGGGGTGTCTTAGCACCCCCATTCTTCTGCCCTTTTACTACCAACAGTGCCATTAATTGAATGTCTCTTCCAGTGGATGCATAGATTTTTAACAGTGAAAAACTAAGTACATATGTTTTTGCTGATCATGCCGTTTTGTTATCTGCTTCCCAAATGGGCCTGAGAAAGTTTTCAATGAATATGTCAGTTTATGTAACAATAAGGATTTAGTTATCCATGCTGGAAAAACCAGAACAACGTTTTACCATAGGAAATCTTTGCTACCTATAACTGAATAACATTAGAATTGAATGGCACCATGATAGACAATGTTGATTATTTCGACTATCTGGATTGAGATCCAAAAATGTGGCCTAACAATGAAGAAACTCTCAGGCGTCAACTTACATTTCTCTAAAATATTTGATGATCGACTGGTGGAAGGGACACAGGGCACCGATTCTATAATCGATCCTCTATGGTTCATAGCTGTGGGTTTACAGTGAATTTGACTGTTTGTGTTGGGTATGATGAGCATTGAAAATGCTAGCCAAATTAGACGTGTATTGTTATAGCTAACATTGTGGATTAACAAAGAATTGCTTGATTATAAAGGAAGAATCCTCCATGTTTTAAGGTGGAATACTGCCAAACCTTGGCCTTGGTTAATGCATGTGAAGAGTGTTCTTCCAAAGATCAACATGGATTATTTATGTCCTTAGCAAATTACATATTCATCCGCTGCTCTATAAACAATGCTTATTGGGAATTGATCCTGGTGCACCTCATGAACAGATCTAATGAGAAATGGTTACCTATTAAATATTTCAAAGCGAAAACACATTTGGATTAAGAACCCTACCTCAATTGGCTAACGACTACCCCTGAGAGGAATTTATTACTAAAATGTCCCCTGATGAATTGTACCTACTTATACAAAGGGTTAACCAAGCTATCATTTGTGCCAACATCTCAATGAGGATGAATATCACGTTTTATGTTATATCATCAGCTTAATGACCTTCAACACACCTAGTTGTTTCCAATGAAAAAGTAAGTCTATTTAGTAAGTCAGATCCTCCAAAAGGGGAAGTTTTGAGAAAAACTAATATTCCATTCTGCACTCTATGAGCAGATGAAGTGCTTAAACTTCAAAATAGTAAAGTGAAGGTAGTAGGCATATCACAACCCACTAAGCCACACACATACTATTTTAGCTGTGCCAGTACTTGACCATATATGCAAAGACTTTGAGCATGACAGGAATACAGGAGCCACGGGCATCACACCAACATCATAACAACTTTGCAGAAGCAGACATAGAAATAGGGAGAATATTGCCATAAACACATGGGTTATTAAATATAAAAGATAGGAACTCCATTTTCTCATGATGGACCTGAACCCTTCAACAATGAAAGCAAGAATGTTTGTAGTAAGAATATTACAAAAAGATGTTGGTCAACTCAGTGCAGTTGACATTAGTAGATTGCATGATGATTTCTAAACATGGACACTCATCTCTGAAACTAGTACAACGAATGCATGAGTTCCTATCAAGAAGATCAACCTTAATGTGCATTCAAGGTCCAAGAAAATAACAGAGGCTGGTACTATTGCAGAGGTAAGAGCAGACAAATTATTAATTGCCAGACTATTTGTTGAAGTAGATCACAGTATCAATCAGAGTTACCCAGGGGTATTGGTAGGTCTGGAAAAGATCTGGGGTGACGCTAATGTCAGGACTGTCAGGCCACAGGGCTAGCTAGCTTTTTGTTTGTAACCCCTGAGCTTCTCTCTGGGGCTACAACCAAAAGTCCTGGGGCTATAGTCCCTTTAGCCTCCCGACCGCCAGCAACGCCTCTGGAGTTACCTTAGACAATAGGACGCTCTGAGTTATCTAGTGTACTGCAATCACTGTTTAATGAAGATCAAACGTTGCATCTTTGCCAGCAGAAAAGCAAACTCACCTAAAAAATGAAGTAATTCCCGCATCCACTTTAAAACAGCATTACAAACATCAAGCAAATAACTCCAACAACAGCAATTACCAATACTTTACACAAAGGGATTGTTATCTGTTGCAATTGTTAATGTCATGGCAGAGGGAACATCCGTGGATAAGTCAAAAAGCCTTCATACAGGTCTGACTAAAGCGTTCTGTCAGTGACAGGCCTTACCTTATCTGGACGATGTGAACTTGATTGAAGCCTAGAAGCCATTCGGACTTGAGTGAAGGTTAAACACTCCTAGTAAAGTAACCTCCAGGAAAGAAAAACAGCGAGTCATAAAAAACACAAGACAAACACCAAACAAAAAAAGCATAGCAGATGACAGATAGTAGTACTCACGTATCGACTGTTGTTTTGAAAGTTGTTCGCTGCGATGAGCGCCTAAGCAGAACAAGCATTTGGAATGCAATGGAATGAGAAGAGGAATAGAGCAAGGGAGGAAGATGTTGATAGAGGGTGCCATCAATGATGGGCAAGAGGAAATATGAACGAGAAAGTGTGAGTATGAGGGTAAGAAATAAAACAAGAGTGTGAGAGGAACGATGAGAGGAGATAGGGAGAGGGGTTTGGGTGTGGTAGGGTGGGAAAAAAGGGCGTAAGGTGGGTGAGGGTAGAGAGAGAGGGGGTAGGTAGGGTGCATGGTCGGGGTAAACAGAGACAGGGTAGAGCTGAGTAGAGAAAGAGAGGGGTAGGATGGGTGTTGGTACAGAGAGGGGGTTAGGGTTGGTGGATGGGGTAGTGAAAGAGTGGGTAAGGTGGATAGAGAGTGTCATGGTAGATTTAGTAGGTTGGGTGTGTGGGGGTAGGGAGAGTGGGGATGGGGTAATAAGAGAGCAGGGTAGGGTGTGTGGGTGGGGTAGAGAGAACAGAGGTAAATTGGTGTAAAGCATGCAGGAGTAAGGTGAGTGGGTATGTTTTAGAGATGGTGCGGGTGCAGTGGGTGGGTGGGGGTAGAGAGAGTGTGGGTAGAGTGGATGGGTGGGATAGAGAGCAGGGATAGTGTGGGTGGGCTAGAGAGTGAGATGGGGTAGAGAGAGCACATCTATGAACTATGTAGCGTGTTCCACCATTGGGAAAATGAAAAGAAACTGGATGCCGGCCTCAGTCTCCTTTGAGATCACTCCTCAGCTCCAGCAAAAGTCACACAGATACGTGATATGTGACAGTACTCCTGATTGGTCAAAAATATGATAAACAAGCCACTATTGAATTGCATCTGTGTAGTACTACAGAAATTGAGTTGGTTGGTGATTGTCATGTCAACCACCAAGACTGCTACTTGGAAACCCTTTGTAGCAATGTTTTGACAAAATTTGGTGGCAAAATAGTGGATGCACACTTCTCCCTGCTGCTCCCGCAGACTGCTGACTGCACTCTGCTGTGACCTCCACTGATGCTCTATGCCTTCTCCAAGGTTTCCGTAGTAAGACCAGTGTGCCACAGAAATCAGAACTTTCCATGCTTTAGTGATCTTTCACGAATTAGCATAGAGGGTCGTAAGCAACACAAAACATAACTGGCATGAATCTGAGGTATGTTGGATGATGAAGAGGAAACCTGGGGTATTCCCAAACGTTATACCACTTCTATTAAGACTTTCCATGGGATTGAACTACAGCTAGTTGCATTGCTTACAGAAAAAGATGTCAGAGCTTGTAAAGGTTGAATCCAAGGGAAGGTACCTGCTAATGCAACCTTTAGGGGAGGTAACATGTCAAGCATTGACTACTTTCTGATAGACTTCACACACTCGGGATTGGTGAAAGAATTAAGGGTCCTCCAATGACCAAAAGTGATTGTGACCCTCTGGTCTGAACTTTGAATGCATCTAAATCTAGGGATTATCCACTGAACTCGTTGTAACTCTTCAAAATCTTAAACAGACAATGATGCACTCAGAAATGTTGCTGTGTGAATACTTCCTTGAAGAGGCACCGAGTAGGATCTATGGTATGTATTTCTATGAAAATCATGTGGAATGTATTTAAACCTTTGTTACTCAACCTTATTCTATTTTGAAAACATATTCTATGGTCTAATTGTTATTGGTATGACAAGGATTGTAGGAAGGCTATTGAAGAACTACTTATGATAATAAAGTCAAATATTGAGGGCAAATCACACAAACAATTAAACCCATGTAGACTAGTCTATAAGTCATGATTCAGAAACAAAAAAAAAATTCTTAAATGCAGAGAAGGGGCCAGTTTGTACTAGCCGTGAGTTATCACAATCAATCTGCCTTTTGTGTAAACGTTTTCCTTTGGTGGATTAAACATATCGTTGACCACAGTTATGCCAATTTCCCACACGTCTGGTATGAGCATTTCAAAACATTATTTACTTTTATCATTACAAGAGATGGAGTGCAGGATAAAAGAGGTACAGATCTTAAATGTTCATCTTCTGATACAGATCTAGCACTTAACCTGCAAAGATCCAGGAAGGCTCCTGGGTCAGATCATGTATCCATTTACTTGTTTAAAATGGAATATTTAATGTGGGTCCCAGTTTTGACTAAATTGTTAAATTTCTTTAATATTAATACTACCCCCACCCAACCCCCAGATCTTGGCAAATAGCTGAAATAATTCCCATTTAAAAAAAAAGAGCATAACAATCAAGCTAATTATCAGCCTATATCTCCTGTGGCTGGTCTTGGGAAGACCTCTGCAAAAGACCTTGAAATCAGAGTAAATCAATAGACGTTCAGATTAAAACTAGTTTGGCCGAAATATGTTGCTTAGGAATGTGTTAATTTATGTGTAAAGTTCATTGTTCTTACAGTGGCTCTTAATAACGTCAACCAGCATTTAAGATGGGAACATTAACTAATCAGGATATTTTACCCCAGCTGCTAACTGAGATTAAATCACTTTACACTGATAATGGCACAGTTGTCAGATTGGGCCAAGGAGGGTCCTTGTAACAAAGGGTGTCTGCAAGGGGCTGTCTTAGCACCCCCTTACTTCTTCCCTTTTACTACCAACAGTGCCATTAATTGAATGTCTCTGCCAGTGGATGCACCGATTTTTAACAGTACATATTTTTTTGCTGATCATGCCATTTTGTTATCTGCTTCCCAAATGGGCCTGTGAAAGTTTTCAATGAATATGTCAGTTTATGTAACAATAAGGATTTAGTTATCCATGCTGGAAAAACCAGAACAACGTTTTACCATAGGAAATCTTTGCTACCTATAACTGAATAACATTAGAATTGAATGGCACCATGATAGACAATGTTGATTATTTCGACTATCTGGATTCAGATCCAGAGATGTGGCCTAACAATGAAGAAACTCTCAGGCGTCAATTTACATTTCTCTAAAATATTTGATGATCGATTGGTGGAAGGGACACAGGGCACAGATTCTATAATCGATCCTCTATGGCTCATAGATGTGGCTTACAGAGAATTTGACTGTTTGAATTAGATATGATGAGCATTGAAAATGCTAGCCAAATTAGATGTGTATTGTTATAGCTAACATTGTGGATTAACAAAGAATTGCTTGATTATAAAGGAAGAATCCTCCATGTTTTAAGGTAGAATACTGCCAAAACTTGGCCTTGGTTAATGCATGTGAAGAGTGTTCTTCCAAAGATCAACATGGATTATTTATGTCTTTAGCAAATTACATATTCATCCTCCGCTCTATAAACAATGCTTATTGGGAATTGATCCTGGTGCACCTCATGAACAGATCTTATGAGAAATGGTTACCTATTAAATATTTCAAAGCGAAAACACATTTGGATTAAGAACCCTACCTCAATTGGCTAATGACTATCCCTGAGAGGAATTTATTTCTAAAATGTCCCCTGATGAATTGTACCTACTTGTGCAAAAGGTTAACCAAGCTGTCATTTGTGCCAACATCTTAATGAGGATGAATGGCTTATTCAATATAAAAGATTGGAACTCCATTTTCTCATGATGGACCTGAACCCTTCAACACTGAAACCAAGAATGTTTGTAGTAAGAATAACAAAAAAGATGTTGGTCAACTCAGTGCAGTTGACATTAGTAGATTGCATGATTATTTCTAAACATGGACACTCATCTCTGAAACTAGTACAACAAATGCATGAGTTCCTATCAAGAAGAACAACCTTAATGTGCATTCAAGGTCCAAGAAAATAACATAAGCTGGTACTATTGCAGAGGTAAGAGCAGACAAATCATTAATTGCCAGACTATTTGTTGAAGTAGATCACAGTATCAATTAGAGTTACCCAGGGGTATTGGTAGGTCTGGAAAAGATCTGGGGCGACGCTGTCAGGACTGTCAGGACACAGGGCTAGCTAGCTTTTTGTTTGTAACCTCTGAGCTTCTCTCTGGGGCTACAACCAAAAGTCCCGGGGCTATAGCCCCTTTAGCCCCCCGCCCGCCAGCAACCCCTCTGGAGTTACCTTAGACAATAGGACGCTCTGATTTATCTAGTGTACTGCAATCACTGTTTAATGAGTTTCAAACGTTGCACCTTTGCCAGCAGAAAAGCAAACTCACCTAAAAACTGAAGTAATTGCCACATGCACTTTAAAACAGCATTGCAAACATCAAGCAAATAACTCCAACAACAGCAATTACACATACTTTAAACAAAGGGATTGTTATCTGTTGCAATTGTTAATGTCATGGCAGAGGGAACATCCGTGGATAAGTCAAAAAACCCTTCATACAGGTCTGACTAAAGCGTTCTGTCAGTGACAGGCCTTACCTTATCTGGACATTGTGAACTTGATTGAAGCCTAGAAGCCATTCTGACTGGAGTGAAGGTTAAACACTCCTAGTAAAGTAACCTCCAGGAAACAAAAACAGCGAGTCATAAAAAACCTCCAAGATAGTTGTAATTCACCACAAACTAGTAGAAGGGGGTTCCAAGGCAGCAGAGATGTAGCAGGAAGGAGTCAATCAGGTTTGGAGAACCAAGAAGAAGCTCTGGTAAGAAAAGGCCATGGAGGTGTAATACAGAAGCAGCAGGAGAATCACTTGGCTCGACGACCTGGGCCATCACGGTAGAAAATACAGATGGACAAGGAAGAAAACGAAACCAGGACTGGAGAGTAAACCTGTGGGCTGCACTCTAAAAGAAAGAAGGAGTCCGGGATACAAAAACTGCTTCCACTCGAAGTGCAGAGTGTTGAGAAGTGGAAAAGCGTAGCCACTGGGGTGGTGTTTTGTTCCAGGAAGTGTCAGCGTTGCGTGCTTATGGCACATGAATGTGGGTGTATACAGTGGCCATTTTAGGATGGAACGCATATGTTTCTAGCACAGGGAAAAGCCTCCGGTAACAAAATGTGTTCCTAGCACATTCACAAGAACCTTTGAACAAAAAAGTACTGCAAGTAAAATGTAGTGCACATAATGCTTCACTTATACAAAGTAAAACTCTGTCAAGAGTATGGCAGGGCAAAAGAAACTCCAGGGAATTGCGTCCGCCCACTACAATATCAAGGACGCCACAAATAAAGCAAATGTTATAATCAAACAGCTACTTTCATGCATGAATACAAAGATGAACGAACTGCTTATCTGTATCGAAAATGCTTCTGCATGCAAACATGACAACAAGTATGTTTTAGTAGTGTGTTATTAGTAAATAGCAAACTAACAGAGTTCTTTGGACCTTCTTAGTTGTACCTAGAAGAAGCAGCCATGAATGTAATTCATCATGTCATCAATGATATCATATGAAATGACATTCATAACGCGCCTACACACGAGTGTTTCAAGGCGCGAGGAAGACGTGCTACAGAACTATATATTTGCACAATACAGAGATGTTTTCGATTTTGCTATAATAAGATATGTGCAACTTCCTTCTGAACTTCACTTTGTGCCTACGTCAAAAAAACATTTTAACATTTCTGAGATATTACTATCATTATGCTCCTGGAGAGCCTCTGCCATACATGTATTTGACACGTTGTCTGGCTCTGATTGCACAGGCTCTTTGTCTGGGACAGGTAAAAGGACATACATTAAGCATTCACTACAGTGACTGGAGACATGATGTTAGCACTTAACTATGAACACAAGAAAACAATGACAAAACAGTTACCCCATAAAAGGGAAGCAGAAGAACATCGACGGACCAGAGTTGTCTGATAAAACTTAGTTTAAATACCCCCCATAGAATATTTGTGAAGAATTTGTCTAGTAAAACTAGAGTTATGCTCAGGTCTTCCACCCTCTTACCATTCATGAACTAAAGGTGAACATATGCTGCCATGCTGTGAAAGTTATTTTTGTGACATGAATACTGCCTCTAACTTGGCTAAGCTAATCCTTTCCATAAGTGAGCAATTCAGTTTACCAATTCTCCTTTTCCATAATGTGTCTAGTTTCCTTGGTGAAGAGCAAATCATCCTTTAGTCAGATAACTGGCTGGATGGTGATGATATAATCTACATTTGTTTGACAACCACAGTCATGGAAGCAGATCTTAACTAGAACCCACAGACTGTGGTGCATCTGTGAGAATAGTATTTTGTGTTTGTATTTATTGTTTTATATAGCGCCTTAATCCAAGGCGCTTTATAATGAACAACAAAATATACATTAAACATGGAACAGTAGGAGCAATAACGGTAAACATGTGTCAAACCAGAAAGTCAGCATGTAGAACAATGTACATATGAGAAAGAAGAGGAGAGCAGGGGAGTGGAGAAAGAAGGGGGAGAGAGAGTAGTGATTAAAGTGAATAGTAGGAAGAAGGGAGATTAAGAAGAGAAGGGGAAGATAAAGAACAAAGAGAAGGGTAGAAGACAGAGGGATAGAAGGGTAAGAGGGCTAAGAATTCTGCACAGATGTACTAACCACCGGAGCAAAAACGACATCTGCATCAACAATCAAAGCAAAACTTTTTCACCAGTCATGAATGCAAATGGCAATTACATATTGTACTTGCACAGTGCAAAACGACTATGCATCAACACATTTAGGGGCTGATTCATGGTATGTGTGCCCCGAAAAACGGGGATTTGTGTGCCATTCTGCCCGCAAATCCCCATATGTTAAACAGGGATTTGCGGGCAGAATGGTGCACAAATCGCCGTTTTTTGGCGCACACATTCTATGAATCAGCCCTTCAGTGTAATGTATGTAACCACTGGTGTCAGTGGTCTATTCTTTTGCATCACATTCTCTTTTTTTTTATTTGTATTTATTTATTGTATTTACATAGAGCTCAACGGCAAAGTGCTTCATAAAAAAAACTGCGGTACAAAGTATGCAATGGTGAATACCAAATCAAGGTGAGGCGAGTTTTGAAGTGAGAGGACAGATACCAGAGAGTAAGTGCTTTGGAGCGAGAGTGAGAAAGAACGGAAACGAGAAGATGCACAAGGGGAAGGGGGAACGACTTAGAGAAAGAGAGATTTAGATTGAAGGGAACTAGTTGGAGAATAAAAGGGCACTAGAGAAGAGACATGGGGGGGATCAAGACCCTGGAGACATTTGAATAAAAAACAAAGGAAGTTAAAAAGAAGCCAGGACTCGAAGGACAACCTTCACAAAGAGAGTGCAAGCCACAGGGAATAAAGTGACAGGGAGAGAAAGTACACATAACACAAATAGAACACTGGTAAACTAAATGAAGAGGGGGCAGATGGTGAGCAGTTAGGCTGACAAATACACTTCAGTAGTAAAATAGGCAGGAGACGACCAAAGAAGAAATATTAATTTTGTATGCATGAACGTGAGGAAATAACAAACTTATGATAAAGAACAGGAGCGAGAAAGGGAGGAGATGTGGGAAGAGAAAGAGAGATACAAATCGACAGTAACTTCGAAATTTCTGGCAGAAGTAAAGATAGAACGAGAGGCGGGAGGAAAGAAAAGAGATGAAAGGAGGGAGGAGAAGTAGTAGAAGCAGGTAAAAAATAATGTTTTTGAAGTATTAAGATGAAAATAATGAGAGGATATATAGGATTGGATAGCTAGAAGCCAAGCTGCTAGAGAAGAATTTTTAGACAAGATTGTGTGCAGTACCCTTTGGGTGCACTACAGCAACCTTGACCTACTGGTAATAGGAACCCAACCTTTGATATACATCTGTACTACAAAGGTTGGTAGTGTGGCTGAGCAGCCAAACTTATCTCAAGAGGGGTCAATGTG
This sequence comes from Ambystoma mexicanum, assembly GCF_040938575.1. Lineage (NCBI taxonomy): Eukaryota > Metazoa > Chordata > Amphibia > Caudata > Ambystomatidae > Ambystoma > Ambystoma mexicanum. The sequence goes on along the minus strand of NC_090927.1, from coordinate 651,916,123 downwards.
AGCAGTAGGATTGTAACACAGATTTTCTCAGTGACAAGCATTCAAATAAACACTTTCACTCAAGGTTTCTTGATTAAACAATTGTTAATTTATAAGCCTTCTTCAGAAGAGAGCAACAAATGTAACAATTATAATATACTTCAAAACACACTCTTAGTTCTCTAAATCAGATGATACCCATTGGGTATGGTACACAGACACTTCCTACACCCTCAGGTGACTTAAATAGCTAGGACACTGTGTACATTGATTTATCACTGGTACATTCAGAGCAATACTGAGTTTGTTGCAAAGGTTAGGTAGGGGAATACAACAAAGGTTAACAACACATTAATAAACTGGTAAGTACTTTTAAAAACCTCCAATGCAAAGTAAATTAACCCTTTCCTGGGGGAAAGGCAAAAACACAAAGTCAGATGTAGAAGAGTCTCTCACAGAGCCAGGACAGCCAATATTAGTTAAGCAAAGTCTAGTGGAGCTGAAAATCTTCTTTGTAGGTAAGTAAAAGTCTTGCAAAATGTTTTTAGAAATGTTTGTAGAAATATGATTCACTTGAAGGGCCACAAGTTGGGAGGCTTATGAGGGGCAAAGCTGTAAGCAACTCTGCATGGGCAACCAAGACAGGTCTCAACTGAGAGCAAGAAAGGCTACACAACAAGTGGTAAGTTCACTTAGACTTTACAGTACCTTTAGTTAGAAGGTTCCAGCTGGCTTCTGTTCTTGTACAGCTCTGCAGATCCTAGTGTTCCTGGACCTCAGTCTGGGGACTCCTGCACTGCAATGTGAAGGTCAGTGGCAGCAATGGGCAAACTTTAATTCAGCTGCACTTCAGTGTTTCAGCTCTTCGCATCTGACAGAAAATAGCAACACTGCGGTTCTCGGATACCACTTCATACTTTCCACACATCTGTGGTCCTGCAGTCTGCTGAGGTGGCTCAGGCTTGGTCAGTCCTGCTTCAGGGAGTCCGGAGGATCTTCCTGGAGCCCGGGTTCAACTTAAAAGCGATCCACTCGATTTGCTCTTCATCTCCTGGCACTTCGATTACAGCAGCAGCAGTGGAAGTACAGCCATCTCCGAGAGGATGTCCAAACGAGTTCACTTTGGAGTTGATTGGTCCCACCAACTCAAGGGGAGAAGTCATCCTTGCAGGTCTTCTCTAGTTGAAACTAATTCAGAGCTTCAGCACAGTAGCAGGGCTTCACCGGGCAAACCAATGTTCCAGGAGTTGCAACAGGCGTCTCTTCCAAGTTCTTCTTCGGATTCCTTCGTCCAGTGGTCAAATCTGCCTTCCAAGCCAAAAAGTCTTGCCTTTTATGCAGATTTCTCCCATTCATTCCATACTAGCTGTTATCACACAGCAGGGTGTCTATCCTTGCTGGACAGCCAGCCGGCCAATCACCTTTGGTTGCATTCATGTAACCAAGGGGATTAAGCACAGGAAGTTTTTGGTACCTCCCTCACTTCCTGCCCCTGCCAGACATACTGGAGCCAGAGATGGGCTTCACTCGTGAATCCCGCCAAATACAAAATGAACTAAGGGACCAAACCAGGTTTGGCACACAGAGTAAATCTAAAAAAGGACCTTTCTGACAAGAAATCACAAAAAAAAGAAGACCAGGACCCTTTTGACAAACACAGTCTGCGGTAAAAACACACAATAATAGTAAAAAGTTAAACACTGTCACCAGCCATTAATTGTAGAAAGGGTAACATAAAAATGTTACGTGAGAAACTAGACAAAGGGGATACTAAGTAACCCATTCAGCACCCTATGGTAAAATAGTGTGTGCTGGGTCTAGAAAGTTACAAAATGTAGGTAAAGTCAATTTCACTTCACTGCTCTTGGAAACAGTAGTTTCACCAAGAGAAGATATTTAAACTTTTGGGAAATCTAAGAGACTTCCCTGTGCCACTGCACTGAAGGTGCTGTGTGTCACAATGCAAAGATGATGCCTATGGAGTTTGTCAGACTCCAAAGTCAAAAGAAACACAGAGTCCAAATCACAGACAAAATAAATGCAAGAGTGGGAAAAAGGTCTCTCTCTCTCCCCAGGTTAGAAATGATAAGTCCTAAAGTCCAGCAAAAAAGCTGGGGTCTCTAAAGTAGAGAGGAATTAGCACATTTCTGAGAATTCTCCCAAGAGGGGTAGAATCTGAGAAGGAAGGAAAGGATTGGAGAATTTGTGAGTGATCAGCATGAAGATGATCCGATGATAGTGCCGAGAGCAGAGGTGTAAGAGAAAATAGAAGAGGGCCAAGAACTGAACCTTGAGGTACACCATAGGATTAAGGAAAGACCTAAGAGGACTGGCACAGGAGACAGAAACGGTGTGAGAGATAGGAGTGGAACCAACTATTAACAGGGCCCTGGAAGGCAAGTTTAAAAAGAGAAGAAAGAAGGATAAAAAGGTCAACTGTATCGAACTCGGCCAATAGTTTGAGAACAGGAAGAGAGGATAGTTTAGCATAACGTGAAGAAAGGAAGGACTTCCCTCGAATTATGGGGTGGAAATGCAGATTAAAAGGGAGGAAGACGAGAGTGCTGATTAACAAAATGGAGACCTGAGTGTAAACAATGCGTTCCAACAGTTTATTACCAATATCCAACGCAATTTTGTTGCCTCAAAGTCGCTCTGAAGTCAGACACTCTTCATGCCTCATGTACATGAGTATGGACATACATTCCCAAAGGGGCACTAGAAGTGATTAAAGTAAAGACAGGGGGCAGTCTCTTGACACATGAAATGATTTATGCATCCCAAAGTAGAACTCTCAGAGGTTAAATGGCCGGTCACTGTGAACTGTATAGAAACTCAGACAACCCTATGCAAGTCTACTCTCCTCTTTCTGATGGCAGTGTGTGTATATGTTGCCTGATATTTTCTTTCACCTGTCATGCTTCCATCTCTGCAAATTATAGCTCGATGTTCATTCAGGAGAAAGTAAAAAAAACGTATTAGTAAGACATTATAGAGAAGCGTGAGGATGCTTCGCCCGCAAGCTAAATGTATGTAAAAATCCATGTTTCCACATATGTTCGCTTAAAGGAATTAATGAGTTTTTTTCCTACGGGCAGTTCACATCCTATCAGTGCGCCAATAACTTGAGAGCATTGGACACATCCATGGTTATTGCTGGAAAGGGAATACTTTTCCAATATTGAGTTTATGAATGGCTGTCCCGAGGCAGGAAATAAATAGATAATTAACATTGTACAATACAGTCAACAAGCTTGATCACTCCCTCTGCTGTTAATTCTCTGCGAATAAGTCACATGCTACTTCTTTTTAGCTGTCTGGACGCTTTTATTTCTAAGCCTGCATTTTTTTTAATGTTGTTATGTCTTGCGTTTTGCGTCGAATGTCTATGGTATCTCTTGAAAACACTGCGTATATGTGTACATTTCCGGACGTTTAAACTATCCATGTGTGCGCTTTGATCATTTGCGAAAATGAGCGTCCCTTATATAACAATATTAAAAACAAGTATACATTTGGCCTTTGTCAGGTGTAAAAAGCAACATCACATTATAAAGTGCGGCAGTTGAAAGATAAATACTTTGCCTGAACGGAAACATGTTTAAGGTTACAGGGCACCGAATATGTGAAAGTGGAAAAAGATAACATTGCTTCATGGAAAAAATAATCCTAAAGTAACATCATAATGACGTTGCAGAATATATTTTTGTTTTGTTTTATTATTACTATTGCTATTATTGTTTCATACTGGAATATCAAATGGGTGTGCCGTCAAAAATATGTGTGTGGCTCAATCGAGCCAAATTATTATTATCACTATTATTATTATTATTATTATTATTATTATTATTATTATTATTAGCCAATGTCTTTGTATAGAAAAGAAAAACATGTTATTACCTAAACCATACGCAAAATCAAATCAAAATACACATGCAACATTTGAGGTATTAAAAACAATGCCCCTGTTTTTATAAAACGTTTGCTGGACAGGTTCCTGATGTTAGGCCGATCAATGTGGCGTTTGATCTTGGATTATATCAAGCACATTAGGACCTAATGATATGTTCTAAAACATACATTAAACACTCTGAGCAACACTTGCAAATGTATAATGCAAGCAGCAATTTCGCCCACATGTTCATGGTCCGAACATATTCAATTACTATAAAATGTGGCAAAACAGGGATCTACCTTACACAAGATGTCACTTTAACTCAATTAGAACACATCCATGTAGCACATCCATGTACTGGTATAAAACATGGTAACTGGAGGCACACATGTCACTTCAGGTGTGTGCCCATCAAGGCACATCACCTTAAATGAGCATAATGCATCCACTTGGTATGGCAAATGTATTGAAGTAGTGTGTTTGAAACTGTCAGCATACAGAAAACGAACACTTCAGTAGAACCATATAGGGAGAGCTCAAATCACAGTCAGAGGATCAAGAACAAAAAAACTTTACTTTAATTGTAGCCATCCAGAAAAACATATAATGGATGGAATGGGCCGTACCAACATTGCTAGAAAAGAAATGAGGAAGTGAGGAAAGTAAATTGATCAAAAGGAACAGGTGACAGCATAAATAATTGCATAGTGCATGAGTCTGGGGGGGAGGCATAAAGCAGTGACGCTAACAGCTTTCCATTGTTGGTTGGAGCATGGCACCACAACGCAAACAGCATTCTAACGAGCATAACAGAAGGGCAACAGGAGATTAGAATGGGCAAAAACATTAGCCACATTCAATGGAGAAAAACACGGCAGCTGTCCCCTTCCTTATAAGTAACCAGATCCCACCAGCTATGGCATATGGCCATGCCAAGTAGACATGTCTTTGATCCATGTAAACAGTCCATGTTGCAACAATAAGTACACATTATTATGTCCAATGCCCTATGCCCTCAACCCATATACGCTGCCCATACACAGTGCGCTGATATTCCCACTAAGGGCCATGTACGCCTCACTCTGCCATGGTCCATACCACCCTGCCTACTAAACTCCCAGATGCTACCAGATATGGCCATCACATTGGCCAGTGGACGGACACATTGCACAACTTAGCCAAAAAGAGCATCAGCAATTGCCCATGGCCTTCGTTCATGGCCAGTGTCCAGAGCATTCAACCATGTCCACTCTCCCCATTGCATCAAATAGGCTAAAAGACGGTGGCCATGGCCAGTGGGCCACACCTACAGCTGAGTTCATAGCAACCTCATAATTAAATTATCAAATCCCAGCCAGCATGGGCGCTGTACTAATGTTGGTGTTCCCTTTCATTTTTAGCATACATTTTGAAAAATGTATCTCAGTACCTCCGCTTGTTCCTCTGTAACATTACAACACATTTACTGTGAAATGACTATGATTTTACTGCAATAATGGCTCTCATCGATGGAAAAAAAGATGGCATTGTTTGCTGTTACCTGTTGGAATGGTAAAACGCTAGACAGTTTAAAATTCTTCTTCATCCCTACTGTACCTTTCCATGTATCCCCCTCCTTCTTGCCAGGTTACACCTTTTGGAAATTCCCTCAGGCCCGCTCCTATGACCTTCTTTCACGTGGTGGTTTCTGTGACACATTTTTTTCAGACCTTGTCTTATAACATTTCTGCAGGATTCCCACTGAAATCCGGTGGCATTCCCTCGTGAGACGAACATGGTCTTGTACAAATGGGCTTCCCGGCCCTGATCTAACTGTCCCAACTGTCTCCCTCCTCACCTCATCCTTGGTATTAAACCACCCCTACCTTCATACAAATATCATTTTGAGTGCTTTTTTTGTTCAAGCTTCCCTTGGCAATAAGGCGGAAATCGTTTGCATGGAGGAAAACAATGGTTGCTTTTCAGTTCTTAAAAGCCTTACTGATCCAATGCACCATGGGAGATATATACATGTTTTCGAGGATTGGGCACCACATTCATCATCAAACTAAAAAATTGGCAAAACAAAAGTGCTTAAAGAAAATCCTTTGTAGGTTTGGTGTACATCTGATGAGTAGTTTCTTTTTATTGTTCTTATTTAGCGGTGAGACGATTACCCCAGAACTCAAAAAAATGTATTATATCTCCCATGATACATTGCTGGGCACAGGGCATTTCATTTCTGAAAACCTGTCATTATGAGATATTGATTCAGATCTTGATTCGTTTTTGGAAACTTGCCCTAAAATGATATAAGGGTGGCAGATGGTTCGTTTTGAGGCTTGAGAGCATGTGAGCAGGTTAAGAATGGATGATTTCTGAACACTTGGGGCTTAGTTTGTTTGTTTGTTTGTTTGTTTGTTTATTTATTTGTTATGCACACCAGAACCGTAGGTAAAAGGGCGCAGCAGAATGAAGATGCAAAGCTTACATAGTTACAGAATATACAGCAGGTACAGTACTTACAAAAATAAAGAATATATAGAATGTGCAAATATATACAAAGATACGGCGGCCTACGTAGAAGCAGTAATAGGCCATGAATAGGGTGCAGAAATACAAATTACAGGGTAGTACTCTACATATACCACTGGGGCTCACAAGTAGTATTAATAGGTATGTTCTAACGGGTGGGAGGCTACGGGTCAGTAGCGATGATGTGTTTTATGACATGTTTTTCTGAAATGGAGGTAAGGTTGGTCAGCTCTCAGGTCTTGTGGCAGAGAGTTCCAACATTTAGCAGCCTTTACAGGGAAACTATTACCACCGATAGTGGTAAGCTTGTATTTGGGAATGGTCAGGCAGTTGGTGTTACCAGCTCTGGTAGGTCTATGAGAAATTCTTCTCTGAAGTTTGTCAGTGAGGTAGCTAGGAGCGGCATTATTAAGAGCTTTATGAGTCAATGATAATGGGCCTCATTACGACCCTGGCGTTAAACCATGGCGCTATTAGCGCCATGGTTGATGCAGGATTCCGCCATGGTGAAGGGCGGAATTACCGCCCCATTCCAAGGTTGGCGGGGCGGTAATTCCCCTTTCACCATTGGCCCTTCCCCATTCCCATTTTTGCCCCATATGGCTCAATGGGAATGGGGAAGGTGGTAGTTACAGTACCACAAATTGCGGTACCATAATTACCTCCAAGGTCCCTTTGCGGTTCCAATCCTTAATGGCTGGTAAAACCAGCCGTTAAGGTAGGGACCCACAAACGGACCTCGTAATTAGGCGTTAAGGGGTTAACAGTGCCGCCGCCTTTTACGGCGCCATTAACCCCTTCCGCCTGGGTAGTAATGAGACCCAATGTCTTTAACTGTATTTTGTAGGCCGTGGATAACCATTTATGTTGGCGTCTAAAGGGGGAGTTCTTTTGTTTATACCCAAGGCTGCTCTTAAAGCATTATTTTGTAATGTTAGGAGCTTTAGGATAGTCGTTTTATTAGCACCACTGAATAGGGCGTTACAATAATCAATTGTAGAGAGTATTAAGGCTCTAGCCAGGATCAGGCAACTGTCGTCCAACAGGAAAGGCTTGCCGGCTCTGAGTAGCTTACACGTGTAGGCTGTGGAGGAGGTCAGAGATTTGATCTGTTTATCAAAGGACAGCGTGGAATCCAAATAGAAGCCAAGGGTTTTTGCCTCCTTGGAAACTTTGATGGAATTTCCATCAATATTGAATGAGGAGAATTCCTGGCCTAATTTTTTGATGTTGGCCTGAGAGCCCAGAATTATCAAATCGGTCTTATCATCGTTCAAGCATAAGTCATGAGTGGACATCCATGCTTGGATGATAAGATACATTTTGTTCTGTAAGCGATATTCAATCAACACTACAGCTAAGTCAATGCCTAGTCTGGGATGCTGAGGAAAACCCTTATTGATGTATTTTTATATCCAGTTCAGTACTCTGGATGACAACCCTTGTATAACACCCCCCTCTTCAAAACAATCCCCCTGACCCCACTGAGCCAAGAAGTAGGTTTGTTTTGCAAATTAAAAGGTTTATTTGAAAATTTAAACAATATATATATATATATATATCACACTTCTATAAATAAATTGATAATGGATATTATACTTGTGAATATGAGCAGTAGTCAGCAAGAGGTAACTTATGAATAGGAACAGAAGAATAAAGTGGGAAAGAATGCTTTATCTGGTTCAAGGAAACGCAAGGTGGAGTAAAATGCAGTACAGAAATAACTTGTTATGATTTTAGCAAAAAGTAATATGATCACTTTTTCTTTTGACAATTCACTCCCCCCCCTATGCAATGCAAGAAATGGAAGGAGAGCACACAGTCTTCAAGAATCCCAACAAATCACACTTTATAATGCAATACACAGTTCCAGTGCTCCCAGCAAGCTTAGGGAAAACAGGGATGAGTTTTAAACACAGGCAAATTACTTTAATGTGGTTTGCAAGGAAGTGAAAAGGTGCTAAAATTGCTTTTCATTCCCTCTGGAGGTTCAGGGTAGGTGATGGCTACTTTATATTAGTTCAGGCTCACTTTAACAATACTCTATGAATGATTAGCAGATTGCAAACGAATTTTAGCAAAGAGAAGCAAAAAGCTGCTGATTTCTACAGATGAAGAAATCGTGCCAAATCGCAAATCACGGTAAATTTCGCAAGTGCGTGTCTCGCGATCACGGAAAAAGTATAGGGAGTCAGGTTCATTGGAAAGCCTATATTCTAAGCTTTCAGATGAAAGTTAAATCTCGTTCCTAGCACAAATGGTTCCGGAGATACAGATGATTTAATAAAGGTAGATTTTCGGATTTAAAGTAAAACTGAAAATGACAGGTGACAGCTTGCAGCTGCAGAATTGACAGGTGACAGTTGTGCAGCTTTAAAAATGACAGATGACACGATTTCTAAGAGGCTGTTCTAATTAGGTTAAAATAGTTTGGATTAGATTATTTTAACTAAGAGATTGGGTTCTGCACAGTTCTGGCGGTACTCACAATATATTTTGGGCAGGAATGGGCCTCGCCAGGGATCTGGTCAGGTTTTGGACAGGATTCCGGTTCTAGTCTCGGCACTTCAGCTCTCTGGATCTCTGGTCTGGTCTCTGGCAATTGTTCTTGGCAAAGAATTCAAACAGCTCGCCCGGCTGTGGAATAGTTTGCAAATGATTTTAAGGATGCTGAGGCCTGCTGAGAAGAGTTCTCAGTTTGTGGGTTTAGGCCCTTGCTTTAAGTTCTGAAGTAAATATCTGGTCTCTGAAGATTGATGGATGTGAAGTCTGGAGTCTCCCGGCAGAGCGTCCCGCAGAAAATGGAATTGAATGTTTCTACCTGTCCCAGCAGTCTCTTTTTATGTGTTTTGGAAGTGGGTGTGTGCGTGGCATAACTGAGCCTGCCCCTCTCTACTTGTCATTGGCCCAATTCTCCACTCTCCCATGATTGGGGAATTGGGTTGTGAGTCAGAGTGATGAGGTGTGTTTATGAGTCAATTTTCCCACAGATCTATACCTGATCCAAATACATATTTCCCAGGTACACCAGTGGTTGACATCACATACACACATCATATATTACTAAAGATAGTCCCTGTCCCGACTGTCCCTGTCCCTGTCCTGACTCTGGCATTTCTAGGAGCTTGCATTCAAAAATGGCTACTTATTTTCGATTTTAGTGGGTTTTGCAACATGGGTTTTTCATCAAAAATTATTCAAAGGTACATTTCCCTTCCACATATATCCCAGTAACTTTCCATGTCTATAGCTTAAACACATTGGCCCTCATTACGACCCTGGCGGAAATCGAAAAACGATGGCGGAAATGCAATACCGCCATCGAATAGCGCTCGGTGCGACTATGACCCGTCACCGCAAAGTACGAAGCCATTAGCGACACCGTAGTGAACGCCAACGCTAACTGCACCAAGCACGCGCGCACGCGCCATGCCAAACCGCAAACACCACCATGGCGCAAGGGTACGCCAATTCCGACCCTAGCGGACATGTACCTAACGCCATCAGGCATGGCGTAATGTACCATTCCGCCATGGCGAGAAGTACGGCATCGCGAATCAACCGTAAACGGCCCCACTGAGTGCCTGTACACCGCTCCCTGCCCACAAAGTACAACTCCCCGTAGGTGCAATGAAGTCACAATGCAACCATTGAAAAGAACAAGTCACCCATGCATGGCAACGAACAAAAGAAACACAAGAGGTGCCAATGGGAGCTGCAGGGCACAGATGGCACGAATACAGAAGCCATCCCAATGGACATGACCACAGTCCCCCACCAAGAAACGCATGCTAACACAGGCACCTGAGACCAGCAATATTCCGAAAATCACATCATTCCACCAGTCCACCTGGCTGACCGGCATCTGTTACACAAAACCCAATCCCCCGCCCCTGAGCATGACAACATTCAAACAGTCATATTGGCAGCCCCCATCCCTGACCTCACTGGGCTTCGTAGGCAAACGCGCCCAGCACAGTACCACGCAACTTAACCCCGAAGTTGGAACCCAATGCAGATCTCCTCACAACACATCGCCCCCCAAATCGGCATATGCCACATCACTTGCAAAGAAAAACGCTACACGGGCCAAATCAGAATAGAAATTTAATGCACATCAAAGTCACCAAGCCCATACAGCCATCAGGCCATGAACTCCAAAACACTAATCACCATCGTGGGCTGCATCCGCAAGAAATGACCAGCCACTACCTGTGTGTCGCCCTGTTCCCCCATGGTACACAGAGCCACAATCACGTACGAAAAGGCAACATGGAAGCGCACAGAACCGGAGGGCCGTCCCAATGGGGAGGCACTAGTCCAGCTGAAAGGCCGAAATGTTGCTCCGAGCCACCAGTACTGCGTAAGGGCATGTGGGCCATTGGCGATCGTCCCATAAGATCGTAATGCTGCTCCACTGATTAACACGAAGCAGCAGGTGTCGGGAGTAAACCCCATCTGCAGGAGTGGCATACAGATGGCAGTGGCAAAAGGGGAGGAGATACCTGTCAACCAAAAGAAAAGAAAAAGAACAGAATGGCCATCAGAACTACATTCAAACAACTCACTTCAATGATCACACGAAATCCACAGCCATATGCATGCTAGCCCACTCAAAAGGATCATCACCACCCCAAAACCACTTGCGACTCATAACCATCTATATCGAGGTGCAAACACCATCACAAACGAGTGTACCTGTGCATGCGTCTGTCAAAACAGATTCCATCAGATGGGAATGTCAACGTGCATGGACACAAGTGTCTGAGTGCGCCTCGAGACAGGGAGGGCTCAACAAGGCCAGATAGACGATGGTCCCACTAAGGCAGCCCTGCATCACATAGCGTAGGGGAGGCGGAAAGATCCCAAGAAGCCCTGTACATGGCAAACTCTGTATCAAATCACCTGCCCATGCATCCATTCATCATTCCCCCATCCCGGGACCAAAACGCCTGATTATTTACTCACATGACATTAGAAACATCCATTGAGTCTGTGCGTTATGCAGCCTGCTAAATCCACAGTGCCCCAGGCCGTAATTCCAGTGTTGTGAAGTAACATGTATCTGGGAACGGCCGGCCTCATCTCCCACGTAGCTATTGCGCATCCCAAACTATTCATATCAATCATTGCTCCCTCGCCATGGGCCCTGTCTCAAGGACACTGAACAATAGAACGTTATATTTGCAGTCAGACCTGTGGGCATCTCCTCGCCGCTAGCTGGAAACCGAAAGCGCCGCCCTTCGAATTCCTCATTTGCAACATCACGTCGAAAAGGCATCTGTGGCCGTTTGAAATCACTAATTATTCAATCGAGTGCGGCTGTGTGTGAAAATGGCAACTGCCTTCACCCACAAATGGGACGCCCCGCCCGTCGTTGCAACTCGGTACAGTGATGCATGAGGGCCCACCGTTACTCGAGTACTACGTTCCACTGACCCTTCACAAGTCTGTTCGCGACTGCACAGATAGTATGGGAAACAATGGGACCACAGCAGAATGAACATATCAACCAATCTTACACGGCCATCGGGTACAAATACATGATTGCAATAGCAAGATACCATTCCCCGAATTGCAGCGTTGTGCGCGGGACGTGCTCGGCCAAAGGGGAGAGCAGTTTGCACAGGTGGAATTAATCACCACAGGTGGAGGCCATACAGCCTGAAAACACATAAATTGCACAGCCAGCCTCCTCCCACAACCACACCGAAATGCTACCGGCAGGACTCGCGATGTTGGCCCTGGGGGACCTGATAGCACTGCAAGTGCTCTGACTCCAAGAAGAAGACGAACACCATCTACAACCAGCCGCACGGAGGAGACGCAGGAGGAGGAGGAGGCCAAGGCAGGGCCAGCAAGGGCCGCCAGCACAGCCACTACCACCACGCAGGCAGCCCGCAATCCCACGCCTCCGAGCACATCCATTCAACCTCACTGATGAGCAGATCCACACCCTCTACCGTTTGGACCGGGACACCATAGCCGCCATTGTGGACATGACACAGGCTGACCTTGTCAGCATGATTGATAGCCCAACCGCCATCCCACCCCTACTGAAGGTGGTGTCTGTACTCCACTTCCTGGCCACAGGCACCTACCAGCACACAGTCGGACAGTTGCACGGCATTTCTCAGCCACTGTTCTCACGGACACTATTGCAAGTGCTCGATGCCCTCCTGCAGCACGCAGACGACTACATCTCTCTACCACGCTCGGAGCAGGAAATTACCAACACAAAAGTGGGATTCCATGCACTAGCCGGCATACCGAGTTGCATTGGTGCCATCGACTGCACCCATGTGGAATTGGTCGTCCCACATACCATGGAGGCCCAGTACCGCAACCGGAAACAATTTCATTCCCTGAATGTACAAATGGTGTGTGACTCCAACAGGATCATTACACATTGTTGTGCCCGATTCCCTGGATCAACCCATGATTCTATGGTCTTGAGGAACTCTACAATACCACGCTACATGGAGCGACACGCAGGGAACAGATCCTGGCTACTCGGTGAGTCTCATTACATGCATGATGATGTGGGGTATGTGAATTGGCAATGACCTGGCAGGAAGGGGCGGGGGGTGTGCGTACGTATCAATGGCATTCCACATCATACGTTTCTCGTCCACATACAGGTGATGCTGGATATCCACTGAAGAGATGGCTCCTCACACCAGTCCGGAACCCACGGGACCAGCATGAGGAGGACTACAACCATGCCCACTCACGTACCCGTGTAGTCATAGAACAGGCATTCGGCCTACTGAAGACCCGTTTCCGCTGCCTCAGCAGGTCTGGCGGGGCACTCCTGTACCGCCATGAGAAGGTTGCAAAGATGGTGATGGCATGTGTCATGCTCCACAACATGTGCGTACGTAGAAATGTGCCCATGCCCCCTGACGCAGAACTGCAAGCACCTGATGATGGTCATGATGAGGGTGGGGATGTGGCAGCACCTCATGGAGTCTGCGAGGCACCGGAGGCCCGTGACATTCGTCAGCATCTCATTGATGTATGCTTCTAGCACTCACGCCTGGTGGCTGATACATGGACACGGGACTCGTGGCACTGCGTGTGTCTGGGACATGCACAATATGGACTGTACGCCTATGATGGCCTAGTACACAAAGATCAATGTCCACACATCTCATTGGTTGATCGTGCACTTTTTATGGCATATGTGATATCATGTTGAACACCCTATCGACCCGCCACCCAAGTGAGCCCAACACACCCCCTCCACCCTCCTACCTCCCCCCCGAACACCAGTGTCCAAAGATGCTCATTGTCAGTGGGCTGTCGCTATTGCAAGCCCCCTCTGCGGGTATCAGGGGCACCCCTGCCTGTGGAGCGCAGGTTCCTTCCAGATCTACGTTGGGGGCTGCCCTGGACGGAACTTGCAACGGATGATGTGTCTGCCTGCTCACGTCCATGCATGTCCCTAAGGGTTTGCGAGAGCTCAGTGAGCACACGGCGCACTGCGGCAAGTTCGGCACATACGTCTTTGGACGTCGCATGCAGTTCCCCCCTCAGGCTCTCGGTGCTTCTCTCCATTTGGACTCTCAGGCTCTCGGTGCTACTCTCCATTTGTGCCCTTAGCGTCTCTGTACCTCTCTCCATTTCTGCCCTAAGTGTCTCAGTTGATGTTTCTATGTCTGCCTTAGTGCCCCCACATTCATCGGCATGGTCCTTGAGGAGTGTGGCCATTTGCTGCTGTTGGACGATTAACTTGTCGAGGGACTGTTGCCTCTGCTGGGCCATGGCCATTTGCGGGGGTGTCACAGAGGGGCTGTTGTCCTCATGTTGCCTTGCCACAGGGCTTGTGGGGGATGGCCAGTCGTCGTCTTGTGGCTGCACCTGCGTGGTATCCTCATGTTGTACGGGATGGGACAGACAGGGGGATTGGGACAGGTCATGGATGGATCTGACTTCGACATCCCCGTTTTCTGTGTCCGAGCATGCTGCCATCAATGGGGTGTCACCTATGGTGCTGCTGCCACCAGAGGCAGTGCCTTCTGTGGCATCCATTGGGGGGACCTGTGGTGGTGGTGTTGTGGCCATGCTGGCTGCTGGGGTGCCTGTTGATGTTCCCTCCTCTGTGCTGCCACCTGATTTGTGCTGCTGCCGTGTCTTGATGCGTGCAGCTGAGGTGGAGGGTCTCTGGCCGTTGGTCTTGGCCCTCTTTGCAGGTGTGCTGGTAGGGGTGTCCTGTAGCTCGTCGTTTGGATCGGACCCTGTGGTGGAGTAAAGGAGGGCGAGGGTTATTGATGGGTCTGTGGGAATTGGAATGGCATTGTATCACATGCTTTGGGGTGGTACCTGAGGGTGATTTGGGTCGGGGCCTTGGAGGTGCTTTCATTTGTGTGTGGAGTGAGGGTGCAGTTGTTTGGCAGCCTGCAGTTTGGGTGTGCCTGCTGCACGTGTAGTGCGTGTATTAGGGGTTTTTAATTATTTATGTATTTATTGTGGGTTTTAACGTGCGCTATCAGGCCGATGTGTGTGGACGTTCTCCTGGACATGTGTTTCTGTTGCACTATGTGGACGCATGGTACTTCACATGGATGGACTGTGTGGATTTGGCATTGTTTTATCTGGGCCACCTACCTGAATCTACGGATGTCTGCACTCCTTTCTCCATCCCTCCGACTCCCTCTATGCTCTCCATTCCGATGGTGGAGGCACAGATTTCTTCCCAGGGGGTCAACTTGATGGGTGATTCAGGACCTCCCCCGGTGGCTGTGGCAATGTTGCGGTTGGCAGACAGTATGCTGCGGACGCGTATCCGCAGGTCGTCCCATCGCTTGCGGCATTGCTGTGGGGTGCGGGGTGCGGTCCCCACCGCACTTACCCGCTGTGCCACAAGAGCCCATATGGTCTTCTTGTTTGCAAGTGCCGTTCTGGTCATTTGCGTGGAGAAGACGACGGCAGCATTCTCCTGGAGGGTCTCTGTTAGCACGGTGAGTTCCTCACGGGAGAAGTGGACCTGCCGCTTGCGGTCGCACGCTTTCTTCGCTACTTTTCCCATTTTTCTTGGTTTCGCTAGGGTGGGTGACGGGTTGGGGTGTGTTTCAGGGTAGTGATTTTAGTGGTTGTGTGGTTTTAGTGTTTTTATAGGTGTACGCCGGGATGTTTCCCGTTCCGGGCCCATGTTTTAACTTCCGTTTCCGTATATTTCCGGTCACCGTACTTTCCGGTAGGCGCACACTGCGGTGACCGCTAGGAGGGGTGGCGGTATTGCACCTAGGGCGCCGTACGGCGGCGGTGTGGGCCGTTTTGGGGTCATTTCCACCATCGCGGACTTTGCACTTCCTCCGTGGCGTGGTGCTCGTGCCCGATGGGTCGGAATGGGCCGCACTTTGCTCCTTCGTGCAATGGCGGAAACGCTATTTACGCTGTGGCGCTCCGGTCAGTCACTTTCCGCCAGGGTCGTAATGAGGGCCATTGGCCCTCATTACGACCCTGGCGGAAATCGAAAAACGATGGCGGAAATGCAATACCGCCATCGAATAGCGCTCGGTGCGACTATGACCCGTCACCGCAAAGTACGAAGCCATTAGCGACACCGTAGTGAACCCCAACGCTAACTGCACCAAGCACGCGCGCGCGCGCCATGCCAAACCGCAAACACCACCATGGCGCAAGGGTACGCCAATTCCGACCCTAGCGGACATGTACCTAACGCCATCAGGCATGGCGTAATGTACCATTCCGCCATGGCGAGAAGTACGGCATCGCGAATCAACCGTAAACGGCCCCACTGAGTGCCTGTACACCGCTCCCTGCCCACAAAGTACAACTCCCCGTAGGTGCAATGAAGTCACAATGCAACCATTGAAAAGTACAAGTCACCCATGCATGGCAACGAACAAAAGAAACACAAGAGGTGCCAATGGGAGCTGCAGGGCACAGATGGCACGAATACAGAAGCCATCCCAATGGACATGACCACAGTCCCCCACCAAGAAACGCATGCTAACACAGGCACCTGAGACCAGCAATATTCCGAAAATCACATCATTCCACCAGTCCACCTGGCTGACCGGCATCTGTTACACAAAACCCAATCCCCCGCCCCTGAGCATGACAACATTCAAACAGTCATATTGGCAGCCCCCATCCCTGACCTCACTGGGCTTCGTAGGCAAACGCGCCCAGCACAGTACCACGCAACTAAACCCCGAAGTTGGAACCCAATGCAGATCTCCTCACAACACATCGCCCCCCAAATCGGCATATGCCACATCACTTGCAAAGAAAAACGCTACACGGGCCAAATCAGAATAGAAATTTAATGCACATCAAAGTCACCAAGCCCATACAGCCATCAGGCCATGAACTCCAAAACACTAATCACCATCGTGGGCTGCATCCGCAAGAAATGACCAGCCACTACCTGTGTGTCGCCCTGTTCCCCCATGGTACACAGAGCCACAATCACGTACGAAAAGGCAACATGGAAGCGCACAGAACCGCAGGGCCGTCCCAATGGGGAGGCACTAGTCCAGCTGAAAGGCCGAAATGTTGCTCCGAGCCACCAGTACTGCGTAAGGGCATGTGGGCCATTGGCGATCGTCCCATAAGATCGTAATGCTGCTCCACTGATTAACACGAAGCAGCAGGTGTCGGGAGTAAACCCCATCTGCAGGAGTGGCATACAGATGGCAGTGGCAAAAGGGGAGGAGATACCTGTCAACCAAAAGAAAAGAAAAAGAACAGAATGGCCATCAGAACTACATTCAAACAACTCACTTCAATGATCACACGAAATCCACAGCCATATGCATGCTAGCCCACTCAAAAGGATCATCACCACCCCAAAACCACTTGCGACTCATAACCATCTATATCGAGGTGCAAACACCATCACAAACGAGTGTACCTGTGCATGCGTCTGTCAAAACAGATTCCATCAGATGGGAATGTCAACGTGCATGGACACAAGTGTCTGAGTGCGCCTCGAGACAGGGAGGGCTCAACAAGGCCAGATAGACGATGGTCCCACTAAGGCAGCCCTGCATCACATAGCGTAGGGGAGGCGGAAAGATCCCAAGAAGCCCTGTACATGGCAAACTCTGTATCAAATCACCTGCCCATGCATCCATTCATCATTCCCCCATCCCGGGACCAAAACGCCTGATTATTTACTCACATGACATTAGAAACATCCATTGAGTCTGTGCGTTATGCAGCCTGCTAAATCCACAGTGCCCCAGGCCGTAATTCCAGTGTTGTGAAGTAACATGTATCTGGGAACGGCCGGCCTCATCTCCCACGTAGCTATTGCGCATCCCAAACTATTCATATCAATCATTGCTCCCTCGCCATGGGCCCTGTCTCAAGGACACTGAACAATAGAACGTTATATTTGCAGTCAGACCTGTGGGCATCTCCTCGCCGCTAGCTGGAAACCGAAAGCGCCGCCCTTCGAATTCCTCATTTGCAACATCACGTCGAAAAGGCATCTGTGGCCGTTTGAAATCACTAATTATTCAATCGAGTGCGGCTGTGTGTGAAAATGGCAACTGCCTTCACCCACAAATGGGACGCCCCGCCCGTCGTTGCAACTCGGTACAGTGATGCATGAGGGCCCACCGTTACTCGAGTACTACGTTCCACTGACCCTTCACAAGTCTGTTCGCGACTGCACAGATAGTATGGGAAACAATGGGACCACAGCAGAATGAACATATCAACCAATCTTACACGGCCATCGGGTACAAATACATGATTGCAATAGCAAGATACCATTCCCCGAATTGCAGCGTTGTGCGCGGGACGTGCTCGGCCAAAGGGGAGAGCAGTTTGCACAGGTGGAATTAATCACCACAGGTGGAGGCCATACAGCCTGAAAACACATAAATTGCACAGCCAGCCTCCTCCCACAACCACACCGAAATGCTACCGGCAGGACTCGCGATGTTGGCCCTGGGGGACCTGATAGCACTGCAAGTGCTCCGACTCCAAGAAGAAGACGAACACCATCTACAACCAGCCGCACGGAGGAGACGCAGGAGGAGGAGGAGGCCAAGGCAGGGCCAGCAAGGGCCGCCAGCACAGCCACTACCACCACGCAGGCAGCCCGCAATCCCACGCCTCCGAGCACATCCATTCAACCTCACTGATGAGCAGGTCAACACCCTCTACCGTTTGGACCGGGACACCATAGCCGCCATTGTGGACATGACACAGGCTGACCTTGTCAGCATGATTGATAGCCCAACCGCCATCCCACCCCTACTGAAGGTGGTGTCTGTACTCCACTTCCTGGCCACAGGCACCTACCAGCACACAGTCGGACAGTTGCACGGCATTTCTCAGCCACTGTTCTCACGGACACTATTGCAAGTGCTCGATGCCCTCCTGCAGCACGCAGACGACTACATCTCTCTACCACGCTCGGAGCAGGAAATTACCAACACAAAAGTGGGATTCCATGCACTAGCCGGCATACCGGGTTGCATTGGTGCCATCGACTGCACCCATGTGGAATTCGTCGTCCCACATACCATGGAGGCCCAGTACCGCAACCGGAAACAATTTCATTCCCTGAATGTACAAATGGTGTGTGACTCCAACAGGATCATTACACATTGTTGTGCCCGATTCCCTGGATCAACCCATGATTCTATGGTCTTGAGGAACTCTACAATACCACGCTACATGGAGCGACACGCAGGGAACAGATCCTGGCTACTCGGTGAGTCTCATTACATGCATGATGATGTGGGGTATGTGAATTGGCAATGACCTGGCAGGAAGGGGGGGGGGTGTGAGTACGTATCAATGGCATTCCACATCATACGTTTCTCGTCCACATAAAGGTGATGCTGGATATCCACTGAAGAGATGGCTCCTCACACCAGTCCGGAACCCACGGGACCAGCATGAGGAGGACTACAACCATGCCCACTCACGTACCCGTGTAGTCATAGAACAGGCATTCGGCCTACTGAAGACCCGTTTCCGCTGCCTCAGCAGGTCTGGCGGGGCACTCCTGTACCGCCATGAGAAGGTTGCAAAGATGGTGATGGCATGTGTCATGCTCCACAACATGTGCGTACGTAGAAATGTGCCCATGCCCCCTGACGCAGAACTGCAAGCACCTGATGATGGTCATGATGAGGGTGGGGATGTGGCAGCACCTCATGGAGTCTGCGAGGCACCGGAGGCCCGTGACATTCGTCAGCATCTCATTGATGTATGCTTCTAGCACTCACGCCTGGTGGCTGATACATGGACACGGGACTCGTGGCACTGCGTGTGTCTGGGACATGCACAATATGGACTGTACGCCTATGATGGCCTAGTACACAAAGATCAATGTCCACACATCTCATTGGTTGATCGTGCACTTTTTATGGCATATGTGATATCATGTTGAACACCCTATCGACCCGCCACCCAAGTGAGCCCAACACACCCCCTCCACCCTCCTACCTCCCCCCCGAACACCAGTGTCCAAAGATGCTCATTGTCAGTGGGCTGTCGCTATTGCAAGCCCCCTCTGCGGGTATCAGGGGCACCCCTGCCTGTGGAGCGCAGGTTCCTTCCAGATCTACGTTGGGGGCTGCCCTGGACGGAACTTGCAACGGATGATGTGTCTGCCTGCTCACGTCCATGCATGTCCCTAAGGGTTTGCGAGAGCTCAGTGAGCACACGGCGCACTGCGGCAAGTTCGGCACATACGTCTTTGGACGTCGCATGCAGTTCCCCCCTCAGGCTCTCGGTGCTTCTCTCCATTTGGACTCTCAGGCTCTCGGTGCTACTCTCCATTTGTGCCCTTAGCGTCTCTGTACCTCTCTCCATTTCTGCCCTAAGTGTCTCAGTTGATGTTTCTATGTCTGCCTTAGTGCCCCCACATTCATCGGCATGGTCCTTGAGGAGTGTGGCCATTTGCTGCTGTTGGACGATTAACTTGTCGAGGGACTGTTGCCTCTGCTGGGCCATGGCCATTTGCGGGGGTGTCACAGAGGGGCTGTTGTCCTCATGTTGCCTTGCCACAGGGCTTGTGGGGGATGGCCAGTCGTCGTCTTGTGGCTGCACCTGCGTGGTATCCTCATGTTGTACGGGATGGGACAGACAGGGGGATTGGGACAGGTCATGGATGGATCTGACTTCGACATCCCTGTTTTCTGTGTCCGAGCATGCTGCCATCAATGGGGTGTCACCTATGGTGCTGCTGCCACCAGAGGCAGTGCCTTCTGTGGCATCCATTGGGGGGACCTGTTGTGGTGGTGTTGTGGCCATGCTGGCTGCTGGGGTGCCTGTTGATGTTCCCTCCTCTGTGCTGCCACCTGATTTGTGCTGCTGCCGTGTCTTGATGCGTGCAGCTGAGGTGGAGGGTCTCTGGCCGTTGGTCTTGGCCCTCTTTGCAGGTGTGCTGGTAGGGGTGTCCTGTAGCTCGTCGTTTGGATCGGACCCTGTGGTGGAGTAAAGGAGGGCGAGGGTTATTGATGGGTCTGTGGGAATTGGAATGGCATTGTATCACATGCTTTGGGGTGGTACCTGAGGGTGATTTGGGTCGGGGCCTTGGAGGTGCTTTCATTTGTGTGTGGAGTGAGGGTGCAGTTGTTTGGCAGCCTGCAGTTTGGGTGTGCCTGCTGCACGTGTAGTGCGTGTATTAGGGTTTTTTAATTATTTATGTATTTATTGTGGGTTTTAACGTGCGCTATCAGGCCGATGTGTGTGGACGTTCTCCTGGACATGTGTTTCTGTTGCACTATGTGGACGCATGGTACTTCACATGGATGGACTGTGTGGATTTGGCATTGTTTTATCTGGGCCACCTACCTGAATCTTCAGATGTCTGCACTCCTTTCTCCATCCCTCCGACTCCCTCTATGCTCTCCATTCCGATGGTGGAGGCACAGATTTCTTCCCAGGGGGTCAACTTGATGGGTGATTCAGGACCTCCCCCGGTGGCTGTGGCAATGTTGCGGTTGGCAGACAGTATGCTGCGGACGCGTATCCGCAGGTCGTCCCATCGCTTGCGGCATTGCTGTGGGGTGCGGGGTGCGGTCCCCACCGCACTTACCCGCTGTGCCACAAGAGCCCATATGGTCTTCTTGTTTGCAAGTGCCGTTCTGGTCATTTGCGTGGAGAAGACGACGGCAGCATTCTCCTGGAGGGTCTCTGTTAGCACGGTGAGTTCCTCACGGGAGAAGTGGACCTGCCGCTTGCGGTCGCACGCTTTCTTCGCTACTTTTCCCATTTTTCTTGGTTTCGCTAGGGTGGGTGACGGGTTGGGGTGTGTTTCAGGGTAGTGATTTTAGTGGTTGTGTGGTTTTAGTGTTTTTATAGGTGTACGCCGGGATGTTTCCCGTTCCGGGCCCATGTTTTAACTTCCGTTTCCGTATATTTCCGGTCACCGTACTTTCCGGTAGGCGCACACTGCGGTGACCGCTAGGAGGGGTGGCGGTATTGCACCTAGGGCGCCGTACGGTGGCGGTGTGGGCCGTTTTGGGGTCATTTCCGCCATCGCGGACTTTGCACTTCCTCCGTGGCGTGGTGCTCGTGCCCGATGGGTCGGAATGGGCCGCACTTTGCTCCTTCGTGCAATGGCGGAAACGCTATTTACGCTGTGGCGCTCCGGTCAGTCACTTTCCGCCAGGGTCATAATGAGGGCCATTGGCCCTCATTACGACCCTGGCGGAAATCGAAAAACGATGGCGGAAATGCAATACCGCCATCGAATAGCGCTCGGTGCGACTATGACCCGTCACCGCAAAGTACGAAGCCATTAGCGACACCGTAGTGAACGCCAACGCTAACTGCACCAAGCACGCGCGCGCGCGCCATGCCAAACCGCAAACACCACCATGGCGCAAGGGTACGCCAATTCCGACCCTAGCGGACATGTACCTAACGCCATCAGGCATGGCGTAATGTACCATTCCGCCATGGCGAGAAGTACGGCATCGCGAATCAACCGTAAACGGCCCCACTGAGTGCCTGTACACCGCTCCCTGCCCACAAAGTACAACTCCCCGTAGGTGCAATGAAGTCACAATGCAACCATTGAAAAGTACAAGTCACCCATGCATGGCAACGAACAAAAGAAACACAAGAGGTGCCAATGGGAGCTGCAGGGCACAGATGGCACGAATACAGAAGCCATCCCAATGGACATGACCACAGTCCCCCACCAAGAAACGCATGCTAACACAGGCACCTGAGACCAGCAATATTCCGAAAATCACATCATTCCACCAGTCCACCTGGCTGACCGGCATCTGTTACACAAAACCCAATCCCCCGCCCCTGAGCATGACAACATTCAAACAGTCATATTGGCAGCCCCCATCCCTGACCTCACTGGGCTTCGTAGGCAAACGCGCCCAGCACAGTACCACGCAACTAAACCCCGAAGTTGGAACCCAATGCAGATCTCCTCACAACACATCGCCCCCCAAATCGGCATATGCCACATCACTTGCAAAGAAAAACGCTACACGGGCCAAATCAGAATAGAAATTTAATGCACATCAAAGTCACCAAGCCCATACAGCCATCAGGCCATGAACTCCAAAACACTAATCACCATCGTGGGCTGCATCCGCAAGAAATGACCAGCCACTACCTGTGTGTCGCCCTGTTCCCCCATGGTACACAGAGCCACAATCACGTACGAAAAGGCAACATGGAAGCGCACAGAACCGCAGGGCCGTCCCAATGGGGAGGCACTAGTCCAGCTGAAAGGCCGAAATGTTGCTCCGAGCCACCAGTACTGCGTAAGGGCATGTGGGCCATTGGCGATCGTCCCATAAGATCGTAATGCTGCTCCACTGATTAACACGAAGCAGCAGGTGTCGGGAGTAAACCCCATCTGCAGGAGTGGCATACAGATGGCAGTGGCAAAAGGGGAGGAGATACCTGTCAACCAAAAGAAAAGAAAAAGAACAGAATGGCCATCAGAACTACATTCAAACAACTCACTTCAATGATCACACGAAATCCACAGCCATATGCATGCTAGCCCACTCAAAAGGATCATCACCACCCCAAAACCACTTGCGACTCATAACCATCTATATCGAGGTGCAAACACCATCACAAACGAGTGTACCTGTGCATGCGTCTGTCAAAACAGATTCCATCAGATGGGAATGTCAACGTGCATGGACACAAGTGTCTGAGTGCGCCTCGAGACAGGGAGGGCTCAACAAGGCCAGATAGACGATGGTCCCACTAAGGCAGCCCTGCATCACATAGCGTAGGGGAGGCGGAAAGATCCCAAGAAGCCCTGTACATGGCAAACTCTGTATCAAATCACCTGCCCATGCATCCATTCATCATTCCCCCATCCCGGGACCAAAACGCCTGATTATTTACTCACATGACATTAGAAACATCCATTGAGTCTGTGCGTTATGCAGCCTGCTAAATCCACAGTGCCCCAGGCCGTAATTCCAGTGTTGTGAAGTAACATGTATCTGGGAACGGCCGGCCTCATCTCCCACGTAGCTATTGCGCATCCCAAACTATTCATATCAATCATTGCTCCCTCGCCATGGGCCCTGGCTCAAGGACACTGAACAATAGAACGTTATATTTGCAGTCAGACCTGTGGGCATCTCCTCGCCGCTAGCTGGAAACCGAAAGCGCCGCCCTTCGAATTCCTCATTTGCAACATCACGTCGAAAAGGCATCTGTGGCCGTTTGAAATCACTAATTATTCAATCGAGTGCGGCTGTGTGTGAAAATGGCAACTGCCTTCACCCACAAATGGGACGCCCCGCCCGTCGTTGCAACTCGGTACAGTGATGCATGAGGGCCCACCGTTACTCGAGTACTACGTTCCACTGACCCTTCACAAGTCTGTTCGCGACTGCACAGATAGTATGGGAAACAATGGGACCACAGCAGAATGAACATATCAACCAATCTTACACGGCCATCGGGTACAAATACATGATTGCAATAGCAAGATACCATTCCCCGAATTGCAGCGTTGTGCGCGGGACGTGCTCGGCCAAAGGGGAGAGCAGTTTGCACAGGTGGAATTAATCACCACAGGTGGAGGCCATACAGCCTGAAAACACATAAATTGCACAGCCAGCCTCCTCCCACAACCACACCGAAATGCTACCGGCAGGACTCGCGATGTTGGCCCTGGGGGACCTGATAGCATTGCAAGTGCTCCGACTCCAAGAAGAAGACGAACACCATCTACAACCAGCCGCACGGAGGAGACGCAGGAGGAGGAGGAGGCCAAGGCAGGGCCAGCAAGGGCCGCCAGCACAGCCACTACCACCACGCAGGCAGCCCGCAATCCCACGCCTCCGAGCACATCCATTCAACCTCACTGATGAGCAGATCCACACCCTCTACCGTTTGGACCGGGACACCATAGCCGCCATTGTGGACATGACACAGGCTGACCTTGTCAGCATGATTGATAGCCCAACCGCCATCCCACCCCTACTGAAGGTGGTGTCTGTACTCCACTTCCTGGCCACAGGCACCTACCAGCACACAGTCGGACAGTTGCACGGCATTTCTCAGCCACTGTTCTCACGGACACTATTGCAAGTGCTCGATGCCCTCCTGCAGCACGCAGACGACTACATCTCTCTACCACGCTCGGAGCAGGAAATTACCAACACAAAAGTGGGATTCCATGCACTAGCCGGCATACCGGGTTGCATTGGTGCCATCGACTGCACCCATGTGGAATTGGTCGTCCCACATACCATGGAGGCCCAGTACCGCAACCGGAAACAATTTCATTCCCTGAATGTACAAATGGTGTGTGACTCCAACAGGATCATTACACATTGTTGTGCCCGATTCCCTGGATCAACCCATGATTCTATGGTCTTGAGGAACTCTACAATACCACGCTACATGGAGCGACACGCAGGGAACAGATCCTGGCTACTCGGTGAGTCTCATTACATGCATGATGATGTGGGGTATGTGAATTGGCAATGACCTGGCAGGAAGGGGGGGGGTGTGCGTACGTATCAATGGCATTCCACATCATACGTTTCTCGTCCACATACAGGTGATGCTGGATATCCACTGAAGAGATGGCTCCTCACACCAGTCCGGAACCCACGGGACCAGCATGAGGAGGACTACAACCATGCCCACTCACGTACCCGTGTAGTCATAGAACAGGCATTCGGCCTACTGAAGACCCGTTTCCGCTGCCTCAGCAGGTCTGGCGGGGCACTCCTGTACCGCCATGAGAAGGTTGCAAAGATGGTGATGGCATGTGTCATGCTCCACAACATGTGCGTACGTAGAAATGTGCCCATGCCCCCTGACGCAGAACTGCAAGCACCTGATGATGGTCATGATGAGGGTGGGGATGTGGCAGCACCTCATGGAGTCTGCGAGGCACCGGAGGCCCGTGACATTCGTCAGCATCTCATTGATGTATGCTTCTAGCACTCACGCCTGGTGGCTGATACATGGACACGGGACTCGTGGCACTGCGTGTGTCTGGGACATGCACAATATGGACTGTACGCCTATGATGGCCTAGTACACAAAGATCAATGTCCACACATCTCATTGGTTGATCGTGCACTTTTTATGGCATATGTGATATCATGTTGAACACCCTATCGACCCGCCACCCAAGTGAGCCCAACACACCCCCTCCACCCTCCTACCTCCCCCCCGATCACCAGTGTCCAAAGATGCTCATTGTCAGTGGGCTGTCGCTATTGCAAGCCCCCTCTGCGGGTATCAGGGGCACCCCTGCCTGTGGAGCGCAGGTTCCTTCCAGATCTACGTTGGGGGCTGCCCTGGACGGAACTTGCAACGGATGATGTGTCTGCCTGCTCACGTCCATGCATGTCCCTAAGGGTTTGCGAGAGCTCAGTGAGCACACGGCGCACTGCGGCAAGTTCGGCACATACGTCTTTGGACGTCGCATGCAGTTCCCCCCTCAGGCTCTCGGTGCTTCTCTCCATTTGGACTCTCAGGCTCTCTGTGCTATTCTCCATTTGTGCCCTTAGCGTCTCTGTACCTCTCTCCATTTCTGCCCTAAGTGTCTCAGTTGATGTTTCTATGTCTGCCTTAGTGCCCCCACATTCATCGGCATGGTCCTTGAGGAGTGTGGCCATTTGCTGCTGTTGGACGATTAACTTGTCGAGGGACTGTTGCCTCTGCTGGGCCATGGCCATTTGCGGGGGTGTCACAGAGGGGCTGTTGTCCTCATGTTGCCTTGCCACAGGGCTTGTGGGGGATGGCCAGTCGTCGTCTTGTGGCTGCACCTGCGTGGTATCCTCATGTTGTACGGGATGGGACAGACAGGGGGATTGGGACAGGTCATGGATGGATCTGACTTCGACATCCCCGTTTTCTGTGTCCGAGCATGCTGCCATCAATGGGGTGTCACCTATGGTGCTGCTGCCACCAGAGGCAGTGCCTTCTGTGGCATCCATTGGGGGGACCTGTGGTGGTGGTGTTGTGGCCATGCTGGCTGCTGGGGTGCCTGTTGATGTTCCCTCCTCTGTGCTGCCACCTGATTTGTGCTGCTGCCGTGTCTTGATGCGTGCAGCTGAGGTGGAGGGTCTCTGGCCGTTGGTCTTGGCCCTCTTTGCAGGTGTGCTGGTAGGGGTGTCCTGTAGCTCGTCGTTTGGATCGGACCCTGTGGTGGAGTAAAGGAGGGCGAGGGTTATTGATGGGTCTGTGGGAATTGGAATGGCATTGTATCACATGCTTTGGGGTGGTACCTGAGGGTGATTTGGGTCGGGGCCTTGGAGGTGCTTTCATTTGTGTGTGGAGTGAGGGTGCAGTTGTTTGGCAGCCTGCAGTTTGGGTGTGCCTGCTGCACGTGTAGTGCGTGTATTAGGGGTTTTTAATTATTTATGTATTTATTGTGGGTTTTAACGTGCGCTATCAGGCCGATGTGTGTGGACGTTCTCCTGGACATGTGTTTCTGTTGCACTATGTGGACGCATGGTACTTCACATGGATGGACTGTGTGGATTTGGCATTGTTTTATCTGGGCCACCTACCTGAATCTTCGGATGTCTGCACTCCTTTCTCCATCCCTCCGACTCCCTCTATGCTCTCCATTCCGATGGTGGAGGCACAGATTTCTTCCCAGGGGGTCAACTTGATGGGTGATTCAGGACCTCCCCCGGTGGCTGTGGCAATGTTGCGGTTGGCAGACAGTATGCTGCGGACGGGTATCCGCAGGTCGTCCCATCGCTTGCGGCATTGCTGTGGGGTGCGGGGTGCGGTCCCCACCGCACTTACCCGCTGTGCCACAAGAGCCCATATGGTCTTCTTGTTTGCAAGTGCCGTTCTGGTCATTTGCGTGGAGAAGACGACGGCAGCATTCTCCTGGAGGGTCTCTGTTAGCACGGTGAGTTCCTCACGGGAGAAGTGGACCTGCCGCTTGCGGTCGCACGCTTTCTTCGCTACTTTTCCCATTTTTCTTGGTTTCGCTAGGGTGGGTGACGGGTTGGGGTGTGTTTCAGGGTAGTGATTTTAGTGGTTGTGTGGTTTTAGTGTTTTTATAGGTGTACGCCGGGATGTTTCCCGTTCCGGGCCCATGTTTTAACTTCCGTTTCCGTATATTTCCGGTCACCGTACTTTCCGGTAGGCGCACACTGCGGTGACCGCTAGGAGGGGTGGCGGTATTGCACCTAGGGCGCCGTACGGCGGCGGTGTGGGCCGTTTTGGGATCATTTCCGCCATCGCGGACTTTGCACTTCCTCCGTGGCGTGGTGCTCGTGCCCGATGGGTCGGAATGGGCCGCACTTTGCTCCTTCGTGCAATGGCGGAAACGCTATTTACGCTGTGGCGCTCCGGTCAGTCACTTTCCGCCAGGGTCGTAATGAGGGCCATTGTCTACAATAATCATAATTAGCGGGGTTTGGCCCCAGAACATGGTACAAATTGGAGTTTGGACTCAAATCGTGAGGGCATTTTTCAAACTAAGACTCTCAAAGTTGTACATTCCTGTCATTGGTTACAATAAATTATCACTGTTTCTATAAAATATATATTTGTTGCAATTCAACTCCCCCAAGTGTTTGGGTACGCCTCCAGGAGTCTGGGTGGGTCAGTGATCACATGTCTCTCCTTGCTGGCAGAGGGCTGTTGACAGGAAACACTCAAAATTAACATACCACATTCAACAGAAAGACCCTTTTGTGTGGGCTCCAGCAGGCTGCCTGGAAGTCTCTCCTCAATCAATCAACAGGGTCATGTGATATCCTGCCTCCTAGTGTGGGATCTCTGAGGTGTTAAGGTTTCCCAGCCTCTTGGCCGCTGGGAACAGCAGGTGGCTAAGATTTCCAATTAACTAACAAGCTTTGAAGTCCCTGCCCCTCTTGCAACTCCTAAATACAGTTTCCCTTTCATAGTTTAGACCGCTAGCGCCACCTTGGGGAATTTGCCGGTACTGCATCCATTTTTGAGTTGTCTTGAATTATTGCATTTCAATAGAGTGGTCTTTTGCTTGATAGTATAGGACCCTTGCTTAACATTGTTTTGATGGCATCCTTACAGTAGAGTGGTGATGTGGAACCCCCCACAAGAAGGTTGTATCTTTGGAGTGGTCTCGTGCCAACTGTGCAGTTCTCCTATTCTGGTGTGTGGGCGGCGACAGCTCATCCCCACATCTACCCATCTATTGATTCAACATGGGTCAAAACCCTTGACAGTTCACCAACCCCGAGTCCTTACTATGATCCCCAGAAAGCGGGAAAAGAATCTGGGTATCATCTGCATAATTAGTATAGGTAATACCCAGATGTTCAAGATCATCGAACAAGGTGTTTGGTGAAGATATTGTATAGAGTTGGTGAAACACAGGAGCCTTGGGGAACACCGTACAGGATCGGTGTTGGGTCTGCAGCTGCTGAGGGAGAGAAGACTCTCATTGTTCTCTCACTCAGGAAGGATTCGATCCATTTGATAGCTTCCGGGGAGAAGTGGGCAGCAGAGTCAAGGTGTCGACAGAGTACTCTGTGTGTCATGATGCTTACCCCCGGAGCACCAGGCCAGGCCCAGCACCCCCGGAAGCAGGCATCATGCCCTCGGGTAAAAGCCCAGCGGCCCCTTATAGGGGCTCTTTGGACTCAGTCCTGGCGCCTTTGGCGCCAGGCTCATGTTGGACATCAGTCCTGGCGCCATAGGCGCCAGGTTCATAAAGGCAGGTGTTTTATGCACTTACCTGATGCAGACCATGCTGCACGCTTCAGGCCTCCCTGAGACCTGAAAGGGACTATTTTTTCATAGGGACTATTTTTTCACTCGGGCGTGGCCAGGGAAGGATACATACCTAGTTGGGAAAGGATACATACCTGGGACTTCTTTGGAGGCTATTTAAGCCACGCCCAGACAGCAGCTCATGCTTCACGTTGTTCTGCTTCCTGCAGCTTAATGCTCACCGTGTCTGCTCCTGCTCCTGGACTCCAGCCACGCCCGCCTCGAACCTGGAAGACCTGCAAGGAAGGAAGAGAAGAGAAAGGTGAAAATCAAGGACTATTTCAAACTTCTTACCTGCATCCGGAATCTTCTCGCCAGCATCCCTGAAGAAAGACTTCCATTTAAAATCATTGCGTTGCTCGCTGCAGCGCCACGCTTCACTCACCTGTCCTCGAGACATCTCCCGGCTCCATCGTGGCTGTCAGCATCGGACGCCAGATCTCTGCACCTAGGGGAGAGAGGAAGACACAAAAGGTGAGCAGAAGGAACACAGAAGGAAAGCCTGATTAACAGCCATAATACTTACCGGCTTTTCTTCCACATTTCGGGTCGGCGCCGCACCGTTGGCAAGTACCGTACCCCGGCCCCATGGGGAAAGGACAAGAGACATTTCTGGGGAATGATAAGGACATTTAGAGGGATCGCCCTCATCACTACTCACCTCGGCAGTTTAACCCCTCGACGCATCGCCTTCATTCTGCACCTGAAATAAAGGGCAGATCACAGGTTAGAAAGACAACATAAAGGGGGCCTCACTTGAACTTTGAACTTTCATACTTACGGCGCATCGCTCAGGAAAGTCAAGTGGATTTTGCCAGCGCCATTCTGAAAACCAGTGAAGTAACTGGACGAACGCTCGCCCCTGCACCAGAAGCAGGATGGAGAGTTCATCCTTCCAAACCATAAGGTGAGCTTAAACCGGGGTTTGGAGGAAGTTAGAGAGGAACGAAGGGAAAAAGGGGGGAGCTAGCACACTATTCTGCAGACTGTTAACCCCTTTCTCATCTGCAGAAGGATATTCGTACGGGCCAGGCAAGCACGATTTGGAGGTCCTGTCCAATCGGTGTTCCGGGTCCTGCGCATCACGCTAGAAGAGGCCACAGCAATCCAGACTAGACCAGTGCCCCCGTGGGAACCTGGTGAGCATTACACTGTGATAGACCAAATCAAATGCAGCTGAGAGATCAAGTAGGAGCAGAAGTACTGACTTCCCTTTGTCTCTCAGCTCATCTATTTGGCACTTTAAGTCAATTAAGGCTGTTTCCGTTCTGTGTAAAGGGCGGAAGCCAGATTGTCTATTACCTAGGAGTTTATGTAATTCAAGGTGTTTTTGAATTTGGTTTTAAGCTGCTTTATCCAATATCTGAGTAAGAATGGGACCGTGGTGATAGGCCGGTAATTGGTAGGGATGAGAGGGTCTAATGTCTGTTTCTTGAGGAGGGGGAGCACTCAGGACTGGTTAGGTTTGGTTGGGATAGTGCCTGTAGCGAAGGAAGCATTAATCAATTTGGTGATAAATGAGGATAAGTCTCTAACGGCATCTTTTATTAGTTGTTCTGGGCAGATATTGCCTTTACAGTTAGAAAGTTTCAGTGACAGGATGATTTTTTCTACCTCCAGGGTGGTCATTTTAGAGAAGTAAAGTATTATTGTACACCGGTAGTGAGGCACTAGGCAAAGGGGTATTGGGAGAGTGCTCAAGGTTCAATGTCTCTTTTTTTAGCTGAATTTTACTTTGGAGCATATCAATTTTATTAGCTAGCACATGTTGGATGTCTGTACACCAAAATGTATCTTTGGTACAGATGTCTGGTGTGGCTATTGGGGACTCTAATTCTTTAAGTATAGAGAAGAGTTCTTTCATACTAGAATTGGACTTGGTAATACGCTCATCATAGGAGTTAAGTTTTGCCAGGCAAATGTCCTTCTTGTAATGTGAGGAAAGTGAGGTTACTTCGGCTTTGTTCTCACTGGAAGGGCAGAGTCTCCAATTAGATTCACCTTTTCTTTTTAGGGTGCAAAGGTCTTTAAGTTGTGGTGTAAACCATTTGTTTAAGTGGGCCATAGGTTTGCTGGGTCTGTGTTTAAGAGGGGCAAATCTGTCCAGGGAGGTGAGCATGATATTATTGAATTTGTAAACTAGGATACTGGGGTCAAGATTATCTGACAGTGCATTGAGGGTGGGAAGGTAGCAGGGATAACTTTCTCTACTGTGATACTTTTTTTATTTCTAGTTAAGCATGGAGGCGCTCATGGAAGAGCCAATGGTGTGGGTCTTGTGGTGGATAGGTGGAAGGACACCAGAGAGTGGTCTGTCCATGGAAGTGGCAGGATGGAGAAGATAGTCACTGTGCAGTTGTAATCCGCAATCCAGTCCAGTATTCTCCCTTTTTGTTGGGTAGGTTTGTTGACTTTTTGGGAGAGACCTAGTGAATTTATTATGTTGACTATCTCTGTAGCGTTTTTGTCCGTTTGGTCATTAAAGCCTAGGTTGAAGTCCCGTAATAAGAGTATTTGCGAGGAGGGTTTGAGGTTGCTGGTCAGTATATTATGCAAATCATCCTCGAAGGTACCAAGAGGACCAGGTGGTCTGTATATTAGGTGAATGGTGAGTGTTTGTGAGTTGTTTATCTGGAATTTGGCTGAGAGAACTTCACATGATTGTGACAAATGGATAGGGGCTAGTCTTAGGCAACGACATGTTCTAGGGATGATGGCGATGCCGCCTTCTCGGGCGCTGTCACTGTCTTGTCTCACTATAGCGTAGCCATCAGGGATAGCTAGCATGAGTGAGGGCCCTGCTGCATTATGGAGCCAAGTTTCTGTAATTGCCAGGAAATACAGATTACCTTCTGTAATTATGTCTGCAGTGTCAGTGGCATGGGCAACCAGCGATCTTACATTGCGCAGCGCTCCTTAGAAGGGGTGCGGGGGGGCTCAGTTGCTATATTGACTAGGGTAGATTTGTCAGAGTTCTTAATACATGATTTACTTTTGTGATTATTGGTCTGGAGGACATGTGTATTTGAAGTGGACTGTGGCGGTGACGGATTTGAAAGACAAGGTGTCAGGTTAACCTTAATGTTAGTTTTAGGGTTCGTAGTCGGGAGGGCTCTTCTCAGGGGTTCATGTAGTTTAGATAGTCTGGCATGGAGTCTGGCATTTCTATTAGACGTGGCACAGGGTAGAGAAGCGTAAGTGGTTGTCACGAGGGCCTAGTTATGTGGAGGTTGGCTCATAGTGCCTGTGTTCGTTACTATGTTAGTAGAGGTGGGCATGCTAGAGTCTAAAGTAAATGCAGGCGGGAACTGAGCAAAGTATGCTTGGCTTCTAAGGTCAACGTACCTGGTAGCAGTTATTATGCAAAGTAGTAATGTTAGGGTTAAGATTTTTACAGTAGCGATGTCAAAGAGTGATAGTACAAAACCTTTTTCTTAGGATTTTGCTGAGATCGAGATGTAAAATCTCGATCTGCTGTAAAAGGCAAAAGAAAAGAGTAAATACTTTACAAATATAACATATTTGTATATGGGAAGCACAGTACGTTCTAGTTAGGGGAAAATAAGTATTTCAAGTTCATTTAAGACGAAAACTGTGAATTTGAATTAGAAAATAAAAATGCACAGTTTGATTGCTATATTGATTGGAATGTGTGGGGAGGTCTGAGGTGGGGGTATTTGGGCTTTTTATATCCTGTT
Source organism: Ambystoma mexicanum (assembly GCF_040938575.1). Lineage (NCBI taxonomy): Eukaryota > Metazoa > Chordata > Amphibia > Caudata > Ambystomatidae > Ambystoma > Ambystoma mexicanum. The sequence continues at coordinate 651,882,850 of NC_090927.1, read as the reverse complement.
ACATATATATATTCTCATGTTTTATGATAAAATAATATGGTACAGAGGCACAAACAATACTGAGGCATGCTTTGATTGCTACTTGATTGGAGAAGTGTTTTTCATGACGTAAAAGCTTCAATCTCGATTTCAAATATTCCACTGCACAGGCCTCGATCTTTGTATATGTCTAATGAACTGTAAACTTTTTTTTTGGATGCGATTAAAGTGGTGGAATGTGCACGGATAATCGTCCACACTATTTATGAAAAGAATAAACATTTCACAAGTATAAAATATTGATATTCAATGTGTTTGATTGCTAGTTTGTCTTTGAGGTTTCCGATTGAGATTGAATGGGGTACTTGAATGAGAGATAGGGATGTGTGGATAATGGAACTGAATAATATTGAGGTACTGGGAGGAGGAAGAGGGATCTGGAGGTGGTGATAATGCAACAGGTTCTCGAATGAAAGTATCCCTATGCACAGATCTCGATCTGCACATATTCCTAATGAAATTAAAACCTTGATTTTATGATGTGATTAAGTGTAATTTGAGTGACGGTAGGAAGTAAGGGGTGTAAAAGGGAAAGATGATTAGAGTCAAATTTGGAAACGATGCAATGTGAATGTGAATGCATGAGATCTTGTTTGAGGAGGGACACCATGCTGAAGCTCAAGATTTGAGCACCGCAATTACAGCCAGGCTAAGATTGAGACCTCAAATGCATAGCATTATTGAAACAGAAAGACATTAGTGTATGGTTTTGTGGAATGTCATTTATATGTTATGGGTAGTGAGGCATATGGTGCAAAGCTTGTGCAATGTTTAAAGATATCGATTCAAAAACGAGCTTCCATTTTACAAGTTCAGAAAATTGTATCATTTTTTTCCTCTACATTTAAATGCATTGTCACCAATTAAAAGAGTCTATGGGTTTTGAGGGAGCCCATACAAAATACTCAGATCAAAAATCATTAACAGTATTCTAATATGCCAGTGTGTAGTGCCATGTATAGGTGATCTGAATACATCACATTGTTTTCTTTTTTTAAATGAGAAACTAATTTGTTCTTCCCTAAAGATTAAAGTTATTGGGAACCCGTGAGGAAGAGCTGATCACATCTTGTGGCAATGCAGTCTTCTTCTTAATACAATTGAAAGTGCAGGTAAATAATTAAAAAAGTGACAGTAACACTTTTCCTCACTCTAGTCATCCTCTATTGCACTTCCTGCTCTACTAGTGTAATAATGCTGCATTTGCATGAATCAAGGTCTTCATCAAAATGAAGCTCTCATTACCATCATCACCCATCCTGTCGAATAGTAAGCTAATGTAAATATCACCAGATTATAACGAACTGAACTAAAACTACATAGTCATTTAAAAAAATAAATGTCTCCATTTCCATTAGTCCATAGACTCATCCATTATAACATGACATTGGGCCTCATTGCAACCCAGGCGGTAAGTTCCCTACTTTACCACCATGGTGTAAACTCTGTTTACACCATGGTGGATGGCAGATTTACCGCCCCATTCCAAGGTGAGTGGGGCGGTAAATCCCCATTCCCCATTTACCCTTCCCCATTCCCATTTTTGCCCCATAGGGCATAATGGGAGTGGGGAAGGCGCTAATTACGGCACCGTAAATTACGGTGCCGTAATTAGCACCAAGGCGGGTTAGCGCCTTGCATTTTAACGCCTGCTAAAAGCAGGCGTTAAAATGGTAATCAGGCGTTAAGGGTTAACGGCGCCGACGGCGCCGTTAAACCCTTAACGCCTGAGTTGTAATGAGGCCCATTGTCTTAGTGGTACAATAGCAGGACAACAGCTGAGCTACTTTATATTCTGTTCAAAGCTCATAGAAACAATGACATATCAAAAAGAATTAACCCACCCTTGACTCTCAAATTAATGTTTTCTTTTTCATTTTTCAATTCATACAAGCAAGGGGAAAGATTCCTAGTCTACTGGTCAGAAAGGAACAGAAAACGTGAGTAGCTTCAATAATTATAAAATTACAGAAACAAATATGACAGCAAACACATTGACATGACATTAAATATTAATAATATGTCAATATGAACAGAAACAATTGGATAACATAAGGACTAATTTCACAAATAAGAGCTTAAATAATTTTAATATTAATTTGTTAGAGACATATTTAAACGTTTATACAAAAACATATTTTAACAATATGTTACTTTGATAGATAAACTATTTCATTTTATTTATAGCTTTAAAATTAAGAGCCTGTCCATAATTCTTAAAAACATTATTCGTTACAAACATTTTTGCAAAATAGATGGAAAGCTTTCAAGAATTGCTGGAAGACAACTACCATTCGAAGGACAAAATTGATGAAGAAGATACAGATGAATTGCCTAAAACTGTAACATCAAAATCTATTGGTTTAGGCAAGTTTATTATTTATATTTGTATAACGCCTATTGAACCATAGTAGAGCTCACTAATGACAATCTATAAGGTTTGGTGCATATCTCCGCCTGCTATAGTGAAGAAAGTGAAATGTGTGTCTGAGGTCTTTCTATATTAAGCTGCCTCTTCTCTGAAGCTTAGGCTCTTGCCTCACAAAAGTCTTAGTAGAGTACAGTAATGTCTGAGTTTCTACATTGCCCCATCCGCTCATCTGCTATTTTGAAGATGCATGTGTTGTTCCTCATGGAGAATATGTGTACTACAAAGTGCTGAACAAGAGGCCTTGAACACACAGTTTAGCTCTGTATCCTTACAAACCCTAGACCACAAGCATAAAAACAGTTGATATGCACTGAAGAGCATTCGCTATTCAAAATCCAATAAAACTCTTCTGTACTCCATTTGTTAGCACATTTGTATGGCCTACCCCTGCATTACCACCATTAACACAAACTTTGATAGTACTTTTCGCTACACACATAAGCTCCCAACAGAAGGTCACCACAGGCCTAGCTGTTAGCAAATCTATACTATTTGAGCTATGACTAAGCTGTTCTATTTAGCCCTGTTGCATTCCCCTGCTTTAGTGGCTAATCAGAACCAAAACACTGTAGTACCCCAGATAGAGTGTCCCACTAATGAACGCTAGCCTCCTTATCTGTAAGAGACCTAAGCACAAGGCCACTAATAGTGGCAGAAAGGCAGTATGCAAGATGACGTACATTCTACCACTATTCTGGACTGCATGCATACATTGTTTGCAAATGTTATGCACACCTACAGACTGCTTACAGGAACAACCACTGCCAACAACTGGCAGAACTCTTAACACATCAGTATTGTCCTATAGGAAGGAAGCAGAAGTACTGTATGCTTCCACTTACCTTTTACAATCCTTTCCACTTTTCTTTTGTACCCTAATCCATTTTTTACACATGTTTTTTCCGTATGACACTGTACAGTACATGTAACTATATTCAAGGACTGTAGCTCTCCGGCTAGACAATTTCCAGACAGCATATACAACCTTTGAACAACAGCAAGCATCATGATGTACAATGCTAAGAACAAGCTCACTATGCAATCTTTAGCCTTAAACATTTCTGCACTACAATGTGCGTTTTGGTAGCCCTTGAACACACTGTTTATCTCTGTCTCCTTAACATTCCTGGACAATAATTTCAAAAGCAGTTGCTATGCACTGAAGGTCACACACTATTCAACACCCAATACAAACCTTCTCTACTCAAATGTGTTAGCACTGTTCAATGGCCTACTCATGTCTTGCCCCAACTAAGAGTCTCCCTTTAGCATTAACTACTACCTACCACCTTTCACTATACACATAACCCCCAACCGAAGGCTGCCAGATCCCTAGCTGTTAGCATATCAACACAAATTGAGCTATGACTGAGATATTATCTGAACCCTGGCTGTTCTCTTTAGCACTTCCGTGCTCCTCTGCGTCAACAGCTAATGAAAACTAGAACATTGTCGTGTATCAGTGCTTTACCTCCTCTCAAGGATAACATACTCCCAGGTTTCTTCTGCCAAAGCTTTAGAAGCAGATTGTCACTCATGAACCACCAGTTACATTTGACCTGCACTGATCTACACCATAGGTTTTGCATTTGCCTTTTAGAGTGTCCCACTAATTTGGACTGCATTCATACATTGTTTTCAAATCCTCTTCATACCGACGAATTATATCCAGCAAGAACTGCTGCTAGAGACATGGCAGAACACTTCACAAATCAATATTATTTTAAAAAGAGGAAACATGTGTACTTTATGCTTCCTCTTCACGTTTTCTAATCCTTTCCACTTTTCTATGTACTCTCATCCATTTTTGAAACCTTTTGTTACATATGATACTGTGCATGTACCTAATTGTCAGCACTGTTACTCTGTTGCTAGACACTTTCATACCATCATCCCGAACCCTAGAGCAATGGAAAGCATGTATAACAGTAAGAAAAATCACACTATTTTATCCTTAACCTTCAAAGATGAAATATCTCCATCTTCTACCAATAGCCACTCCACCTCCTACACTTTCATGGATTTCTGTACTATGGGGTGTCCTAATAGAGGCCTTGAACATACTGTTTAGGTCTGTCTTGTCAAAGACCCTAGACAACTTATTTTGGCACAATATTTTGTGTGTGTGACATATTTTAACCTTTTATTCTCTGATACATTCACTCAAATATTCTATTCCCATCTCAGACTAATGGCCTAGCCTGCATGGACATAATACACATCAACATTTCTTCAAGTCCCTTTAGGAATTTGTAAAACATGCAACACATATTTATACCAATACAAAAATATATATTCATTAATAATTCTACATTCATACAATAAGTCATCAACATTTCAAGTGACTAGTGCTCCGTAAAACCATCACTGCAATGCTACAATGTTTTCTCTGATAATCACAACACTTTCAATTATTCAACACAGTTCTAATTATCCGAATTGCATAAGGATCAATCTACTGATGTGTGGCTACTTTTTACAGCCAAAAGTAACCCAACATGTTTCGTTACTGGGGTTCAGTACGATGCAAATAAATGAACTTCTTCAGTGGTGGTTTTTAAAGATTTATATTGAAATATCTTGCTCCAATCTTGATTTGTGGCATTAATCCAATTGTCATGCAGTATATGTCATATTGCATAGTATGTGTGCCAACAACCTGTAAGGAACATATTTTAACCTTACTAATTCCAGTTCATAAATAACATGTTAAGTCGTCACATTACGTTATTGATAGCTTTTGGTTTGCTCTCATTGTAAAGCAATTGTTTTAAAATACCACATTTTCTAAAAATGTAAGACTAAATTGTCTTAGGTTTGGGTGTGTTTAGGCCTGACAATGTACAGCGAACATAGATTTCTAGTGGCCTAGCACAGAGGTCAGTACAATGTATCTCAATTCAAACTCTTTTACTACTGTTATCAAAATCGTCTTGTTTTCAGAGCACCTCACAGGGAAATGATCAGTGTGAAAGCAATTGTAATAACTGTTATCATATTCAATATGTTTCACTTACTTGTGTCTCACCATTATTTCTTTATAACTTTTTTTAATGATTTCAGAATTTGTTTTCAGATAGCAATCATATTTTCTGGTTAAGTTTGTGTCCGCTTGGGTCCATCACCTTGCAATATTTGTAAGTTTGACGCTTGTAAACAAACCAAATTATCGTTGTGTTACAGCGGTTTATGGAATTTATGATTTCAAAGTCTGCAGTTTCATATTGCCAATCCTAAGTGTCTATTGTCAGTTGATTTTCCGTGTCTGAAACCAATACTTTGGTGTTACAAAAATAAAGGTAACGTAATCACTGTTGGATGTATCATGTGTATCATGGTTTGTTACAAGCTAACAATGGGCACAATGTTGGAATGGACTCATAACTATTCAAGAGACTTAAATCACCTTTTGTTGTTTAACTACACATGCAGGCATGGATGATAGAATATAGGAATACCTGATTGGCAATGTTTGAGTGCAAAAATATCATATTTGTATAATTTCCATATACAAAAAACATATTCTTTTTCATCCAGCTGATAGAGTTGTTACCTCTGAACAATTAAAAACAGCAAGCAGATACGATATTGCTATCAAAGGACATTCAAGAAAATGTGATTGCATATACAAAATAAAAAAATGCAATAATTGTCCTTCTGATTTGATTGGTTCACAAAATATTAAGGGTTTTTCCAGTTCTTGACCTGGTAACAGGCCACATGGTGGTGCTCTTTCATTTGAGGCTCAGAGCTGGGCCATTTATTACACTAGAGAGGGCTGCTTGTCAAAGCAAAGGTTCTTGGAAGTTCAGTTGCTCAAAGCCACTTGTTTAAAGCAGTCCTGTGCCCCTTGAGTGATTACACCAATTTGCTGTCACCTATGTCAGATGTCATGTTAGAGTAAGCATACATGGAATCCTTAATGGAAGACCTGTTTGATGAACAATGCTGAAAATATGGGGCAAGTCCACTGCAAGCTGAAGTTTCAGAATATGTTCCTTGTATTTTTAGGGAATGCTTGGATAGACCCAGTGACAAATTGAGTTTGTTAATGTGAGTAGAATTTGTTTTTACTAGCAAAGCATGTTGTTGGGAATAAAGAAAGGTGAATACAAGCAATGGCATAACGTGTATAGTCCAGCTTTCTTTGGAAAACATTTCCCAAGCACTGTTCCCGGATTCAGAGAAATCTGACACAAAGTTGCTGTTTCATTCACAATTGTAGCATTTAATATCATATTCTTTTCCAGATTTCCATGTTTTATGATGCTCATTAAAAGGGGATGTTATAACATTTTTGAAATCAATGGCCTATGGATAAAATCTACACTTCAAGTCCTTTTAAATTTCGCAAAGAAAGCTCAAATAAAGTATGCTTCAATTCAATGTTCACTCTTTTTCATAAAATGCAGACCTTTTTCACACCAGGTTCACGCTTCGCTGTTTATTAAAGATTGCTGTATGTTTCCATGTAACTTTAATGTGGACCAATACACTTTTGTTGTAGATGGGCTGCTGATATTACAACATGTCCTCAAATGTGTTTCTTTCAAATGCTTTGCACATAATGCAGTTCATATATTATTTTTTTAATGTGAAGGTTTAATTTGTATCTTTTCTTTTGTATAGACTTCCTTTACAAATTATTAACCCTAATTGACATGCACAAAAGGTGATGAGTGCCGACAAGAGGATGGGGACAGCCTCTTAAATGCGTTAGCCAACCAGATGGGGACACAGGCAAATATGCTAGTGAGCCAGTGTTCATACGTAACTGTGCTTGTTTCTTTTGTCATAGTCTAATGGCTCTACAATAGCTTCCAACAAAGTAAAGTTGGCGGCATCACTTGCAGACATGAAAGTGTAGCAACTGCTTCTGATCTTCTTGCACACTCCACCCTCCATTGTTGTTAACAAATCCAAAATATGCCGGTTTTGAAAAGCAACCACTCTTACTGCCCTTACCTCCTCTATCACAGTATTTAACTGCTTTTCAGTTGCATTTGCCAAATCTAATACTTTGTAACAGGTGATCTGCACCCACTTTGGATTGGCCGCTCCCTGGAAACCTGAAATGAATAATGATCCAAAAAAAGCAGATGCGTTGCTGAACAAACAATATTCTGGTGGATTAACAGCAAATCTGTCAGATGATTTCTGGGACCAGTAATTGCTGTCCGTGCAAATTCTGTACAAGTTCAGGGTTCAGGCTGATCATGTATGCACTGCCGTTCTCAAATAGTTATTAGTGTGTACATCTTTATTCAGTAGTGCAGGATGATCGAAAATGGTATGAGTTCTGAACGGGGCACCAACAGATCAGGGCAGTGTAGAGTCACTAGGGAGCAACTGCCTCCCCAATCTGGAGGAAGCTGAGCATATGCCTGGGACCTGCATGCCCACCATCAGTCCATAATAACTGCATACCCACTCCTCAGCCAAGGGAGACTTATCACTTTTTTGCAACCGATGTTGGCCCCAAAATATATCAAGCAGGTGGATCTAGAACACAAAGAAAAGCATGTGAGTTCCCTTATGTGCAACCGTTGTTTTTTCTCATCAATCCATGTTAGAGCATGAACATACTTGTTCCAAATTATTTGTAAACTGTCATGAATTTTTCTCACTACATTTTCATTGCACCTTACCAGCCCTTCCACCCTACATTGTAACATTCCCCCGTCCCATGCCCATCATAGAAAAGAATCCCCTCAACGTGCATCAATGGTCTTCTATGGCATCACAGAATAATGTGCCCTGTGGCATTGTGACACTTTAATTTGCTGTGGGTTGTGAACAGTTTCTCCCCCTTCTTATCCCTTCTGTCACATATTGTAATAAAATGTGTTTTGTGGCCTCCTTGTTCGCCATTTTCGTGAAATTCATATAATTGTCGGCATATACGTCCTCGCCCTCACCTATCCATTGGACAGTGACTGACTGTCCCTGAACAAAAAAAATACTTGTTTTATATAATGATAAATGCCCCCCTTCAACTCACACTTCTTGGGGCAAAAGAGCTTGGGCATCCCTGTAAAGTGTTGAATGAGAGAGCTGTGAGAATCCTGAAGGTGTCTCACCCGGTAATCCCCAGGGATTTGTCATCCAGGTGGCCAGGACGCGGCCATCGTTTTTGGATCCAGTTCAAGGGGTGGACCAGTGTGGGAGGATCACCTCGATGAGGGGTCCTCAGGGAGGGGAGTGGGATACCGGAAGGTGAGACGCATTATCCCCTTCCTTATAACACTTTTTCCCCATCCTACCAGGTAGGATACCCAGGAAGTCAACCCCCCCCTTTCCTGACACAAACACGTTGTCATGGACAGTTCACTGTGAGCGACAATGGAATAACACCAGAGCCGTATACCTGACATGTCCCAACACAAGTGTCAGGCAGACCCAGGCAATTACTGATAATTACACATACCTGACTTCCATCACACTTTCCCACATGGATAAAAGGCACATCACAAAAGCACACTCTGAGCGAGGCAAAGCACCTGAGGAAGGAGCAGTTCCAAGATGGCAGTTTAATCCCAGGAGAAAGGCAGCAAGACCAGAAATGAATGCAAGGAGGGAATTGCCTTTGGCCTTTTCAGAGGAAGAAAAACGTTATTTTCACAAGCTCTCGAGGATAAGAAACATAAGACCGGTAATTAAAGCTGAAGAAAGGTACATTGTGTGTCAAAGGTACCCGGGGCTTTCCCATAACGAAGGCCAAGGCAAGGAGGAGCAATTGACGCTGTGGTACTGTCCTTGGCAATGACAACAATGCCGCTCCAGTAAAGTCAGCACAGCAGGTGAGTCTAGAGACTGAGAGCAAACCAGTCTGTATTAGAACCAAAGTTGCAAGTGGCAACAGTGTATGAAGAAATCTGCAAAGAACAGAGCTTGAGGTGTATGTGATGAGCAATGCAAATATAATGAATATCTAAGGAGTGTGTGAACTTTTGAAACCAAAGTTGATGTCATATACAGAGTGGTCTGGCACCACGTGGGTGTGCATTCAAAGGTATATTTAAGGTATCCAACTGAGAGTGTAAAACTGTAAACTGTGAAATCAAAATGGTCCTGTAATGGGTCAAGCCAAACCCTGTCCACAGTTGAGCCCGGCTGAGAGAGACTAATTGTGGAAAGGGGATATGAGCCCCACTGAAGGAGATCCGGGGTGAACCTTGAGTCACCCGAGAAAAGATATAAGAACTGTAATTGGTCCAAGCCCGGCTGAGGGAGACTAATTGTGAAAAGGGGATCTGAGCCCGACTGAGTGGGATCCGGGGTGAACCATATGTCACCCGAGAAAAGATTGTGTTGCAAAAGAGGATCTGACCCCGGCTGAGGGGGATCCAGGGTGAAGAGTGAATCGCCCTACTTTACTACTTGAAAAGGAACTCTTTTGTTTTTTTGATACATCAGACCCTCTGTATCAAGAGACATTTGATAACTTAAGAGAGCTGGGCATAGAATGCACTGGTGATTGTAAAAGAACTATGTCCTCATGCCAAAGAAGCCCAAGAGTGTGATGTGCTTGAGTGAACTACCTTGTTCCGTGCTGAAAATGGGGAACGGAGACCAACGGCCTGAACATCCTGACTTATCATTTTGTGAACACTTCTTTCTTTTTCATGAACATTTCCCCACACTATTTGAAAATTAGAATTAAGGATTGGCAATGGGTTTTTTTTATTATAGGCCCTTTTAATTTTGACGAGATTCTACTAGGACTGCATTATTATTATTGGATGGTCGTAGCCTGCTCCTATCTTAGATTTAGGTTTAGATGGGCATTTGATAAGGTTCAATAAACACACTTGAACTGTGGTCACTTGTGTCTGTCTTACTTTGATAATATGCCTTCCATAAAGAGCACACATAACATGTGTCATAGGCCCTCTCTCTCCCCACCTGTATTAAATTTTTATACCGTATCTTGCCAGGCACATGGCCATGACTGCCCGTAATGCCATCTTCGAACAATTCAGAAGTAAATGCTTCTCGTTTGCTGTGTACTCCTTCTTTATTACTTGTATTAGGGGCAAACAGACCCCTTTCAACTAAAAACCAAATAAACATAAAAACAAAAAACAAAAACACTATACTACAACAACAAAGCATATTCAATGTCCTTCCCACTCTGGCTATTTCAACTAGCTGCAACTCCTTCAGACTGCTTACTGGTCAGTTGTTAAAGTGGAAGGAAGATAACAATGTTATGGTTAACTGGTGTATACTTCCCATCAGTGGACCAGCTTCTCTTCTCCTGTGAGGGTAGCGCTGGCCTTGTCCCAGCAAAGGTTTGTCAGATGAATCCATGGTCTACTCTCTGCTACCTTCACTGCTGTTGGGGTTCAGTAAGCTACAGTTTAGGGTCCAGTGAAGCGTGGTTCCTTCCAAGATCTCATGAAGTTTTCTATTAGTATCTTGTCACCCAGCGAAAGAAGAGGCTCTGCTACGAATGTCTATGTTTCTTGAGCTGATTGTAATGCTTACCTGGACTCCTCAGGAGCGTAATGCCTTCCCAGCCTGTGGACCTGGTACCTTGGCACTTTTAGAATTCTCTTTCTGTTTAAACAAACAATAGCAACAGTAGAAATGCTATAACATCTATTAACTGAGATAGTACTGCATGAGATGTATTCTCCTGCAATCCCTCCTTTCTCACCTGTGTTTATTTACTGTGGAGCTCTCCATCCTGCTTTTCTACTGGTGCACGTTGAGATGAAGGAACAATGGATAGCTGATGTACTCTATAGCATCTTGCCTTGAAATGTCTATAATTTAAGGATGAGTCTTTTAGCAAGTAAGCTGGTGAAATACTGTACTCCTTAAGGGCTTTAATTGATTCCTACGTTGGAGAGATCTCTCTTTCTAACAATTTGCTCATTTTCTCTTTTTTGCAGGTTCTTGGAATGTGGGAAAAGAATTATGGCTGCGGATGGCTGCAGAGTTACCCAGGATGAGAACATTTTTATTTTAACACGTATGTTCGCCAATACGGCGTAACTGCAGCCTTTAAGGAAGAGCGTGAAAAAACTGTGAGGTGAAAACTTGAAGAACCTTTAGGTACGTAAATGTTTGTTAAAAGTCTTTTCTTTTTAACTGTTAGGTTCGTTTGTCGAAAACTGCTGACTGAAGATGCTGCGGCTATGAGTGAAACTTCTGACTAAGATAACTGCTTCGGAGATAACTTCGATCAGGTAAGTCTTTTCTATTAACTATAGCATTCTGTAGTTTTCTGTGAAGCTAATGTCTCTATTTTCTCATTTTACAGATTCTGTGAGGAGAAACGCCGTTAGAGTTACCCGCTGTCAGCAGAGCAGATGCAAAGTGCCCATTCCAGGAGAGGCAGGGCTTAAGTAGTTCCCTCTGCGATATGCATAGAACGTGCATCAATTTGTAAATGGATCTTGCGGCGGCCATGTTTAGTGTATGAAAGTATTGTAAAACATCACGAGAGTCTATGAAAGAATATGCTGTGAATGGTGTTAATGCCATATGTGCCAGGCTAACACCCACCTTTGACCTGCTGACTGATATAATGTTCCCTGCCTAGCATGAATACCTGAATGAGGACTATGCTCACTGAATGGGATCATGACACTGATGGAGTGTCTGTGCTCAATGCTGAATCAGCAGACTTGCCTTGATGTGGTTGTAGGCGAGAGATTTAGTGAGCTCAGGCAAATATACTTTGAATTCATCTCCCAAGAGTTGGGCTGGGCTGTTAGGGTCCAAAATATATGTGAAGGAGTGAGAGGCGCATACATTCTCCTCCCAGTGATATTTCTTTGCAGAGTAAAATGGTGATCCATGGCAGGAGAATTGCATAGTGCAAATAAAGCTAGTGGCAGACAATAGAGCCAATTCTTACCAAGAATCACTGACAGCTTGGCATGGTGCTCTTTAAGCAGGCCATTGAGGCTCTTAACAAAACCGTTGGCTTGGAGATGGTACACAGAGCACAGTTTGTGCTTGATGCCCAGTAAGGAGGTTGCCTCACAAAAAGATTGCTGGCTAAATTCTCAACATGTCACATATCCCGCACCTTGGGAATACTTCACATACTAAAATGTTGGCGGCAGATTTTGCATCATTATGAGCACATGGATAAGCCTCAAGCCAACTTTAAAAAGGACATGCAATGATGATCAGATACCCATAAGAGCTACATCAATCCTGCATATTGACAAACTCAAAATGCAACTGCCAAAAGGGCCCCTCCGGGCATGGTAATGTTGCCTTAACAGTTTTAATGTGTTACCTCCTATACATACACATGGGAAGAAGATGTGACCCACTTAATTGGACCAACGAGGATGTGAAACTCATCACACATGAAGGAATAGGGCTTGACTCAGAAACCAGGAAGTCTGTGGGCTGATCATGAGGCACTGAGAATACACTACCCCTGTAGGAACCGGCGGGGGCAGTAATTGCTATCTCTTGAATTGAATGATCGACAGGGGAAGGGAAATGGATCACATTGAGTCTAAACAGCAGGGATAGGAAATGCACAGCTACTAACGAACCATGATAAAAAATCACCCTTCCGCATACACCACTCAAACTCTGAACTAAACTCAACCATACCTCTAGAGCACCACAAACTGCACATACTTCACAACACCACAACAAGGAAACAAACCACATATAATCTCGCTCAACACTACATGGTGGGCACCAACCTAAAAACTTCCCTAGACTCAGTGAACAGTGTATCCAAACTGAAGCTGCCAACAGCACATTACAGCTCTCTTGATGTTTTTCCTGCTTAATCCTACCCCTCGCCCTCCTTGCTTTACAGATCCGCCAGAGCACCAATAGACCATGCAGGTGGCAACAGTGTGTGGTATAAGAACTTTTAACATAACATAATATAACTTATTTACAAATTCAGTTACCAGATCTTGCAAGTTAGGCACAAACCATTGTTCATTAATCTCTACAGCAACATGCTCTTTTGACACATGTGCTGTGTAAAGCAGTTGATCATGGGCTTTTTGGAGCAGCGCCTGGGGCATTACCAGTTTCCCTGTACTGTTCTATCTCCCCACCAGGTCAATGGGTGACAGTGAGCAACCCCTTGTTTTAGATAACTCCTGTTCTCTTTGGGGTTCAGCCCCTGTAACTCCCTTGGACAATGGGCAATGTGCTCAATTACTCTGTTAGTGTGGGGTGCTGCCATTTGTAGCAATACTATCAGGGGCGTTTGATTTACAAGGGTGTTTGATTTATTATGATTATTAAAAGGCATCAACAGTGTTGTGTGTAGTGGCAAATATGCTGCTACGTTTGTTGCAGAATTGGTCCTATTGTTGCCGTGTGAAATTACATCTGTGCCGTTGGTATGGGCAGCTGATTTTATTATCGCCATTTCTACTGGGAGGGGCAGTATGTCTAATAACCAGGACAATATCTCTGCAAGTTGTACGGGGGAATCATTGCTCCTCTGGAACCCCCCCTTTCCCATCGGGCCAATCCCGAATGCACTGTGGATGTGACATATGCTGAATTTGATGAGATGTTGACAGCATTTCCTTCTGACATATGTATGGCCATTATCAAGCCTGATAGCTCAGCGGCCTGTACTAAATATTGTAGTGGCAACCTCCTCTGAGCACACACATGAAAATCTCCTTCATGATACCAAACCACCATCACATCCATATGCCGACAACCCGTGGTTGAATCTATCGCTGATGAACCATTAAACAAAGGGCATGTCTCCTACTTCTATGGACCTTGGCATCACCCACATCCTGTCTATATATGGGGCACATTTTCTTGCACATATTCTCCTACCTCTGCTGGATGTGCTATGTATGATGCTGGGTTGACAACCCGACACCTCTGTGGTGCTGGAAATGCATCGGAGGGACAGGGCCTCGTATCATTGTCCTTTACTGCTTTTTATTGTGTGTTCTGTCGTGTTTTCTGCACAGGAGTTCATGTGGGACTCCTGGTGGTGCAGCTCTCTCTCTTTGGTTTGGTGGACGGACCCGTGGGATACCCTTATGGCACCCATGGGTGGGGGTACAACCCTGTGCCCCTAGTATATGTTTTTGGGCACCTGTGGGTGGCCCGCAGAGGAGGGTATGGGCTGGTGGCAGCTCCATGCTGAATTTGACAGGTGCGCGGAGTATCCTCCATTTTGGGATACCCCGGCCCTGCCATTGGGATCAGTTGATTACTAATGGAAAACAAGATGGCCCCTGTGGCCTCTTGCTTTCTATTACCCATTACCTTGTTTTCCCAAAGTCCTTGGAAGCCCTAACTCTGTCCCTTCCCCCTGACTGGCTGTTGGGTGGAAATGCCATATATGGTGTTGTTATGAAGGCCCGGCCAGACTAGCTGGAGCCTTCCCGGTGATGTATGTGGTGGGTACCTCCTGTGGGTGGGACCTGGGTTAATAGAGTGTGTGACGAATATGCATTCTGTGTTGTGGGTGTCTAGTATCTGGTGGTTGACACAATGACTGAGACAACCCTGCCCGAAACCGGTATGAATGCAGCTTGGAGTGTTGAATGGCTCGGTACTTGCCCCAATACACATAACTTGTTGTGAGTGTCTGGAGAGAAGTGAATGGCCTGAATACCTCGTGTGCCTGATTGGCTGCCTGCCTGCATGAATGCCCGTAGTCGTGATTGGATGCTTGAGTCTGACCCAGCAAAATGAATGGGAGATCAACAGTATATCTGGGGACCTCTCACTACTAGGAATCGTGTTCAGAAGCTGAAGTCCACTACGACGAGTAACTGGAGTAACTGACGCTTGACCTTGAAGCCCCACTGGACGAGAAGGAGTGCTGTGGCTCTCCCTCGCAATCTGAAGGCTGCTGTGTTTCCAAGGACTGACCCAGAGAGGACCTGGTAAGGCGCCCTCTTCCCGAGCTACGAGGGACCATCGTGCACAGCTGATCTTTGCCAACGCTCCCTGGTAGACAGACCTTCGACAGGCTGCTGACCCGATACGGGGACTGCTGCGGAACTCCAAGGAGAAGCACTCGGACTGTTGTCCGCCACTGTCGACGACCGCCGTCGCCGAACTGAGCCGCCGTGCTTCCGTTTGCCTAAGGACTTCCATTGATCATCGTACGCTCTCGCCTGCATCGTCATCCGCTTGTCTCCCGCTGGAGAAGGCCCAACCGTCGACGCGCCAAGGAGTATCCACCGGTGGGTTTCCCGCCACCTAAGGACCACAGAGACGCCAATGACTCGACGCCCTTGCTGGGCCACAGTTCTTCATCATCTCTTTGCTGTCCAGAACTATCGTCACTGAGGTGCCCCGCACGTCTCTTCCTTGCAGGATGCCAATGCTCTGTCGTCGACGAGGACCACTAGGAACGAAGCTGCCACTTCCCTGCCGTAGTTCAACCTGTTCACCGTCAGACGTTCAATGACCCGCGACTCCCGCCTTAAAGGGAGGGCAATCAAGAAGGGCCGTCGATTCCCGGACACCGAACGCCAAGTTCCCCAACACCTCTCGACGATCCGTGGCTCCCACCTGAAAGGGAGGCACTCAAGAAGGATCGGTCAATGCATCGTCAGAGAACTCTACTCCACCAGGTACATTGGGGGGGGGTAAAACCTTAATAGGAAGAAGTGAGACTATTGATCATATGGACTGGGCTTGTGCGATATCTTTATTTTACAGGTTGCCCAGGTGGGGGGGTCTCCACACAGAACTGTGCCTAGCGGTAGGGGTCAGCATTCTGCCTATGGTTTCAACCCTCTCACATTCCTGCCTATCTCTATTGCTGGTTTCCTCGTTAATAATCTGTGTGACATTTTAACTGTACAGTTGGTGCACTTTAATGAGATTTCATAACATTAGTGGTACCACTTTAGAACTGTATATATTTATCATTATTGACTTCCAAGTACAAAGTGCGTTATTGTGATTGTGTACATACTTTTGAATATTAATTATATAAAGACTGTGTTTTCAGTAATACAGTGTGTGGACATTCCTTTGTGGGGGTTCGGGGACTACACTGTACTTAAGAACCAGCCCGCATCACCTCCTGAGAAGCTAGGCCTTGATTGCTCGTCCATTGCTACCTTATAGAGAATCTTAGCAGGGGTCTTCTGTGCCTCTCCTCTACCATATAGAGAGCGGAAGTCCAGACACCCCTACCAGTCTTTACAACCTCACAACCTCAATTGCTGGATTAGACACAATGACCTTGTACCCTGATGCTCTCTGAGTTGTTAACATGGACTGATTTTTCTAGTGTTGCAAAAAGTGAATGCTCCAAAGAGCGTCACTGTGCAGCCCATCGTTATTGGTGTTGATTTCTTGAGTGCAAATGCTGCTGAGGTGAGTGACTGTTCGCATCAAAAGTGGTCTTGCTTTTCTGGGCCTAGAAGACCACAGTAGTAGGGCAGGTGCTTGTGTCCTCGTGGCTTCTTTTGAGTGGCAACATCTGTCATCACTGCACTATCAGAATGAAAAAACAGAAATAATGTTTCTTTATAATTTGGGGCTGCAAAAAACTGGTCTGTGTGCTAATGCTTCCTTAGGTTTGCCAAAAGAGTAATTAATTTCAGATGTCCATTTTTTAGGTCATTTTTCCTTCTGTGCTTCTTTTAATCCCTGAAGAAGGGCTTCATAAATGTCAAATAGTCTAACACCCAGGCCCTGCAATAATTGCTCAGCTCTAAGAACAGCAGAATTTGCTTGACAATGCATGGCTGAGGTGTGCTGGGTATTGCTTCTGACCTCTCCGGAGTAATTCTCCTGCCATCTACTGATATTATCTGACCTAGGTGCGGTATTGCAATTTCTCCTTGTCTACCTTGTACCCCATTCTCAGCTCTATCAATGTGAGAAGTTTAACTGAATCATTCCTGCACTGGTTCTCCATTGTGCTACACAGCTGGAGGTCATCCACCTACTGGATGACCGGATGACTGTGCTGTGCATTTACAAGTTGCTTGAGCATATAAGGTGTTTTGTAGTACTGTTGCCTGCTGCTGTATGTTTACCTGTGGTGTCTAGGCAACTGTGGGCCCTACAGATTGTATTGTCTGTGTGAAGTGTGACTCTACCTGTTTTGGTGGCATTTGTGCTTGATGTGGCTGCATCTATGGTTGTATAGGCTGCATCTGTGACTGCCTGGATTGAGCATATACCTGCCCCGCCCTTAATCATAATGCTGCTGTTGTCCATGTGGGCACATCCATGCAAAGTGTCCCTCTGCGGACATATAAAACATGGTCCTCCAAATCTGGGTCCCACTCCTCCATATCCAAACTCCCTCAGTGAGTATTCTCTACCATGTTGGTAAAATCCTGTCTGTGGGTAATACCCCCTTGTAGGTGATTTCGATGTTATTTATTATTATTATATTTTTGCATTTTTAAAGCGCTCACACAGCCCACGGGCATCAAGGCGCTGTTACAGGAAATGTTTGTTTTAGTTGCGTAGCTGTTTTTTTTCTCTTAGTTGTGTATTTATAACACACTTAAATACCCAGAGGTTTCTAAGCGCAGACCCAGGGATCAAACCTGTGTTGCTTCGTGTCGTCTTGCTTCCAAGGCAAGCACATTGTTGCTTAGCTGATACATTCCCTGTGGGATACCCTCCCTGTACAGTCCTCCGTGTGGCATGCCGCCTGCAGGAAAATTCCCTTTTTGGGTGGGTGCTATTTCAAGCTGTCCTGGGGCAATGTTGATAAGTACAGCCCCTTCCATGGATATTTTTGCTAATTTCTTTTGCACCAATTTTGCCTCTTCCTTAATTGCATTGTCTGCCATGTCCTTCTCTCTTTCCTGTTTCCTCTTACAAAAGTGTACTGTGGTGGTCTGTATTTCTGGCCATCCCTTTGCCTCAATCCCAAACACCTTCTCTAGGCATCTTTGTGCATCTCAGGAAGGGCCTCAGACCAATCAGTGGTAACAAATGGGTATGTTCACGTCCCATTATTGTCGCATCTCTAATGACCACATCTCCTGTATCTGGTGTATGAATTCTGCAGGGTCCTCATCTGGTTTCATTTTGCGTGCCAACATGGCCCCCATGTCGGATGTGCCCGGCTACAAAGTCCTTAATACTTTCCACATGTGTGTGGCAGTTGTTAAAGGGTGCACTGTTGGGTATGTTTCTACTCAATGTTACTACATTTCCTGTGTGCTCCCCCCTATATGTTCTCCTCGTTCGCCCAATATGGCTGTGAATAAGCTCTTCATGACGCCAAATGCAAGGTAAATCCCTGCTGTCAAATTCTCAAGAGTATATATCCATGTGCCTACACCCTCTGCGAGGGATGGCAAGCTATACATCAAATGATCTCTGTCCAGGCTCAGCCATGTTATATACTGTGCACCTCCCCTGCCTTTCTGTACCAGGGGCAACTGTGTTCATTGCACAGGGGCAGCTCCATCTTTCGCATCACCAGCTATCGCCATCCAACCTATCCTGTTTGGAGGGTCTGGGACCAGTCCCTATTTTCCCCAATCCATCTCCCTTTCTTCCTTCTTCACTCTTTCTGTTTCTCAATTCTGTCTTCTCTTCTTTTTCCTTCTCTCTGTCTTTGTCCTACATCCTCCCTTCATCGGAACCTGCTGCTCCACCCTTATCAGCATCCTTGGTGTCCACTTTGGACCCCACAGAGCCTTTCTCCTGATCCTCCACAGAGTTTGAGATGTCATACACGTGAAACATACATGCACTCTCTGCAGACACATGGTTCACAAACAAGTCCCTAACGAGCGTGTTGTGTATGTATCTATACCTAACTGTGAACCCATTCCATTTCAGCAGCTGGTACAAAATGCAAACCATGGCATATTATGCACTACTTGCAATTCCGACAATCGTTCCACCTTACAGATACAATCACATAGCCAATACATAATAGTAATGAGTTCACGATACAATGCAGATGGTACCAAAAACAACTGCAGGCTTACTAGCTCCACACACGGACAAGTATCACTTGGCAAGAAAACCTTCACAACAGTAAGCATAATCTACCACATGGGCGCCACAACCAGTGCAGGTCACTATACTGCATACATTAAAAAGAAATGTGGATGGTTTGAATGCAATGATACTTCCATTACTCTGGAGCAGAGATTACCAGCAAATCTTATAAATGTCTACTTAATATTCTTGAAACCAAAATGTACTCACTTAGCTAATACCCAATACCCACCATCACATATGAGAAACTGTTAACAGATAGAATACGCCAACTGGTATCTAACTACAACCATAATACTACAATATCACTTCCCATTAATTCACCTCCAAAAATGAAAGTTCTTCTGAGGAAACCCTTCAACATTTATTAAATATAAACAACCAGCATACACCACCTGGTATCTTACTGCACCTGCAGCACAACAATATTACTTCCAGCGGTCAAACTGCCAAAATAAACCTTTAACAATTACAGTGCTACACACATACCCTCAACAACTATCAAACTACCAACAGTTAGAATAGCCAACAGGAATCTAATTGCTGCCACAATTGTATAATATTACTCTGCAATACCACAGTACTGAGAAAACATCAACAGCAAGCAAATGCATAAACAACTACTGCTAAAAATAGAAAACAAATACAGTTAGATTACGCCAGCTGGTATCTAACTGCAACCATATTACCACCACTTCCAAAAGGAAAATCATACACATTTCAATTCTTCCTACTGCAACAGTGCTTATAACCAGAATACTGCATATATATGCACCTTAAACATTACTGTGCGCGGTGCACATGTCACTGAGACAGAGTGTTCCACATAACAACAAATTTACACAGAAGTTTTTTTTTGTTTTATCCTGCATGGATTTCTTTTCCCACAGACCCAATTCTTATTCGAACAAACACAGGAACTAAGCACATTGCACCGTACACTTGTTCAAGCATAGTAGTTGTGAATTACTAATTATGGGGGTCCACAAAGTACACAAATGTCTGCAATGCAATACAATATGATATTACGAAGTACCTACTTTAACATGTTATGATTTCTTTTGTCACAGACAATGAAACAATGATTTCTCCTGCATTCCCACATACCACATTAGTGAAATCTGCTATTGCCGCTTCAACATTATTCTGAATTGCATACAGAAAAGGTGCACATGGCCTCAACAATACATACAGTGGGTATACAATTATTGGTGTCATGTTTCATATTCTATACACCTATTTATGCAATCCATATGCCAGTATCAAAAAAGTTGAGTGCATGGCTGTATTATGCTGCTGTGGTTGTGGCCAGGGCCTAGACTCTTGGGTGCATGGCCTACGGCCTACGGACATGCACCCAAGAGTCTAAACCCTGGCCACAACCACTGCAACATAATACAGCCATGCATGTGAACATCTGCCCACTTACCAAAACACACACACATAACACAGCCATCAGAGGCCTAATCCACCACACTCTTAGATGCATGGCATCTGCACCCAAGACTCTACTAACTGCCCACAACCAATACATCATAATACAGTAAAGTACCCAAGAATCTGCCCAGTGGCTACAACCCAAACACATAAGGCATCCACCTGAGGCCTTGTCCACTTCTGCACACATAGTATTCCAATACGTGCAACCAGTCAGCACACTGTTGAGTCCAATAACCCAACCGCCTCTGGCCCTGTCCACTTTTCTACACATACCATTACAGTACCTCAAGCACTGGGCACACTCTTGGACTCTTGAGTGCATCGCCTCTGGCCATGCACCCAAGACTCTAGTAGCTGGTCAAAATCAACATAGCCTAATACAGCCATGCACCCAACAATCTGTACACTGGCCACAACCCACACACATAAGCCAGCCACCTGAGGCCCTGTACACTTCTATATATATATAGTATTCCAGTACATGCAACCACTCAGCACACACTTGAGTCCAATAAGCCAGGCGCCTGAGGCCCTGTCCACTTTTCTACACATACCATTACAGCACCCAAAACTATACTAGCTGGATACAATTACCCTCCACTGCATACAGTATCATGCACCCAAGATTCTCGAGACAGTCCAACAAACCACCTGACACGTAGTATTCCAGTACATACAACTAGTCAGCATACTCTGTACACTTCTCTACACATACTATTACAGTATAGAAACCAACAAGAATCAGAATAGAACTGGATTCCCAGCGCTTATACCTAGAAATAAGGTGCATGTGAGTTGAAACGGGCACAAGGCTGCGGGCAGTTGTGTCAGATGTGGACCTTCTCCTTACAGTTCCATGGACCTAAACAATTAAATTACAGAGATACAACCACACTGCACCAATTGGCCCTTGATATTGCATTTAATTAAGCAATTTAATACACAGATGCCATGGATGAAAGGCCAGCACAGTTTGAATTATTTCATGCAACAGCGTCTCTGAACTGAATAAGCCTTGGGCACTGACCCGCTCTATATATTTCTTCACAGTAGTCTTCATTTCATCCCTATGCAACAGGGACATCAGACTTGAGAAAGAGCATGCGCTCGAAACACGTGTCGGCTGGTTCAGACATTTCTCGCCTTGCAAATTTCTTAATTAAATGCAATATCAAGGACTCGTTGGTGCAGTGTGGTTGTATGTCTGTAATTGAATTACTATTACAGTACTTCAACCAGTGGGCAGACTCTTGGGTGCATGGCCTCCAATCAAGAGTCTACTAGCTGGCCACAAACACCACAGCATAATGCAGCCTATACAAACATCCCCATATCATCTACAATCCACTCCCTTACCCTAATAAAGCCTGCCTGAAGTCACCACATAGGCTGCTTGCCTGAGGACATACCCATGAACTGCTGCAATGTACTTGCAACCATTCACATTCCACTCTTCTACACTAAACCGCCTTCAGCCCTGCATACTTCTCTTC
This sequence comes from Ambystoma mexicanum, assembly GCF_040938575.1. NCBI lineage: Eukaryota > Metazoa > Chordata > Amphibia > Caudata > Ambystomatidae > Ambystoma > Ambystoma mexicanum. The sequence goes on along the minus strand of NC_090927.1, from coordinate 651,860,521 downwards.
ACATACTATTACAGTACTTCAACCAGTGGACAGACTCTTGGGTGCATGGCCTACTGCCCTGCACCCAAGAGTCTAGTAGCTGGCCACGCACACCACAGCATAATGCAGCCTATACAAACATCCCCATATCATCTACAATCCACTCCCCTACCCTAATGAAGCCTGCCTGAAGTCCCCACATAAGCTACTCGCCAGAGGACCTACCCACAAACTGTGGCGGTATACTTGCAACCATTCATATTCCACTCTCCTACCCTAAACCGCCTGCAGCCCTCTACACTTCTTTACACATACTATTACCAGTGGGCAGATTCTTGGGCGCATAGTTGAATGGAAAATGGTTTAACTGTTTTAAGGAATCTGGTCTCATTTAGTGTATTTTTATCTGCAAATTCCACTTATAATGGTATTGTGTTTTAAAATGTGAGGTAATGGCTAGTGTTAATAATTTGTATGTGTATATGATGCGTCTGTGTTTAATGGCTGTTTTTAATCCAAATAAACTTCTATTGATTGATTTATATCAGGATAGATACTGGTTTTGCCCTTAAAATCTTTGAGAATTGAAAATAGTTCTCTTTGAGAGGATTTTGCCATAAGAATGTTATTCTCATAATGGGACCTTTTATCTGAGATTGTAGCGTTCTTATATTTGCTGGCTGCCTTCTGATAGGAGGACAGGGTCAAATGATCAGTGGATTTCTGCCACGCTCTTTCTACCCGTCTCTTAGCCTTCCTAAGCTCAGCAATATTATCGGAAAACTAGGTTTTGCATAGGGTCTCAAATTTGCGTGTTTTAATCACTACAGGGGCTAATGTATTTATAACTTAGGTGGTGATATCAAGAAATTGATCTGTAAGAACGCATACATCTAACGAAGATGTCAAGTTAACCAAAAGTGGGCAGATGGTATCAGTAAATATTGCATAGGAAATGTTATTGACATTCCTTACCCTAGTAGTGACTCTAGGGTTAACATTCCATTTAATAGGTTTTGAGGGCAACATCAGGGTGAAGGTGACCAACAAGTGATCACACCATGCACATGGTGATATATCAGTGGAAGAAATCATAATTTTATAGGTCAGGACCCGATCCAGGATGTGGCCTTATGGATGAGTGGGGAGCTAAATCCACTCTAAGAAGCCAATGGCTTGGAGGAATGACAGAAGAAACTCTGCCTGGTTATCATTACTATGATAAGTTCACAAATTAAAATCACCAAGTAAAAGAATATACAATGAGGATTTTCTATACACCCCAATGATGGCAAGAAGCTGTTCTGCAAAGAGAGGAGTAGTCATGGGTGGGCGATAAAGGGTGAGAATCCCAATGGTGGTATTGTGATCAACACCTATCTTTACAAAAGTATATTGATACTCATTCAACAGTACAGTAATAGTGTCTGTGAGAAAACCGCAAAGGATTCTCTCAGAATAATGGCAGTGCCTCCCCGTTGGTTATGATGTTCGCAAATGTAATTTTGCTTATTTCTGGAGATTTCTGATTCTACCTGCTTACTGGGAAAGTTAATTTTAACTGTTAAGTTTACAGTAGACATTTCTTCTCTTTGGAAGTGGTTTGGGAATTTTACAATGAAGTTATGGTTACAGGATGCCAGAAATGTTCACTGGGATGGGGGCAAGGGCAATATTGATGAGGTTCACTGGGGTAGCTTTCTATGGCTGTCCAGGGCACTTGGCCATTCAAACCCTAGTGAGAGTCTGAAAGGGCAGTGGAGGGAAGACATGCATGGTGATATCTTTTGTTGAGTAGCAGTAGTAGCGATTAATTTGCAGGTGAAATGCAGGATAGCGGGTTAGGCCATTGGCCGTATGAGGCATGAACAGGTACAAACAGGTGAGGTCCTTGTCTTTGCACGTCATTTTATGAGGATGGCTAAAGACGACTGATTAAATATTTAGTGGGAGGAGCAAGTGAGTGGCAGGGCCTGGTCATGTGACCATCAGCCTACTCAATGCTATATATAGCTGGCCTAGAGTCCTTAAGTAGAGGCATGTAAGGTGTGAACAACTGAGTGGCAGAACATTACCTTCCTGCTCTCCTCCCTCATAACCTTCCTCATGAATTGAGGTCACACAAGAGATGAATGAATGGCAGGTTGGTACATCTAACCAAAGATGTTTAACAGATTATCTTGCAACACCTTTATGAGTGGGAATTAAAAAGTTATGCTAATCTATGCTATGTTTACTGTTCTCAGGAGTAAGATGCACACTTTGCACCTTACGTTTATAGTGATCAATGAATGTTGGGAGAGAAGACCATGTGTCCTTCCTTTGAATTTCTGGTGAAGGAATACCATTTGTCTAATAGGCTGACATACCTCTTGTAGATTAGCCTCATATGATTGGAGAAAGTGTGTGAAGTATTGCATGTAGCGTAAATAAGATGAGCAAAGTAGAGTTTCAATGAGTGGCAACTGAGGTTCTCAGTTTGTGAAGCATTTGTAGTTGGCACAGTACATATTCAAAATGCTAAACCTGAATGAAACCTTAGCTAATTGCATACATAATATTGACAATTTGTTTCACAGCCTAAGAAAAAGAAGCAAGGACATTCGATATGGGAAATACATTTTTCACACACCTAACCACAACATAACATATACTACTGTTTGAGCACTCTTCAGAATACACAGAAATACAATATGGAAAACTCTACTTTCCATAAAAGTAATACCCAAAACTCTACTAAATTACAAACCTAAATATACTGAATACATTTGATATAAGCAATAATTTATATTATATATTGAAATATAAAAAAACACAATCACTGACCTTCCCCATCCCAAATTTGTTTGTTTACAGCTTTTTTCTAAGATGCCATCAAGCAAGCAACAACAGCGTGCCAGAGGGAAGAATCATATGCTGGGAAGTAAACATTTACAATGTAACATTTTTTTTTAATTAGTGTTCTCAAATCTGTAATTAAAACTTCTGTAGATAATACAACAATATCTGTTATTGATAACACTTTTGAAAAGGTGCAATTTTAAATAGGAGATGTGCCAACTGAACAAATGAATGTAACCCAGAATGTTTTAGTCAAAGTAATAAAATAAATAAACGTATCAAAAATGTTAGTAGTAAGTAGAAAAAAAGTATTTTTTAGAAGAAAAGATAGCAAATCTGCTGTCAATTTGAAACAGAGGAAAAAAGATATATTTCGGAAAATGTACTACTCTCGAATGTTTGCAAACATATGGAGAAGTGTGAAACCAAAATCTAGATATGTTGTAAAGCGTTTTTTGCAAAAGAAAAAGTAGAAGTAATAATTAATAAATCTTTTCATATGAAAAGAACATTTTTTATTTGTGTAATGAATAAATCTAAGAAATTATTTAAGGTGACTACACCATTCCATAGAAATGCAGAAACAGTTCTCGTACTTACACGTTACAACTTTTGTGAAGTGTTTGGCGGAGAGTGGAAACACACTTCTCATACAGAAAGATTTTCTAATGAGGTGAGTTACATCCAAGGAAATAATGTGCCTCTTGCTATTGATGAGAGTGGGTATAGCTATGAAGTCCAAAATGGTGTGATTTCTAAAAAAAAAAGAAGGAATGCTAAGGTTTGATAATGCAGAAATTGCAAGTTTCGGTCAGTCTATAATAAAAACCAAAAAAGCAAAGTGAGATAAGAACGTGGAATTTTTTGTGCACTATTTATATGTTTTCTTGTAAAGTCTTAAAGAGATTTTTGCAAGTTTTGCACACAATTTATTATGTTCAAAGACAGATCAAGATGCTACAGAGAATAGATGACTGTGAAGTTTAAGATAAAAACAGGTATTCTGGATCACTCTCCAGCTTGTTTTGATAAAACTAGATATAAGAGGCAGTTTCATCATATACAGATGCTGGCTGCACATAATATTAAAATGAGATACATTCTAGTTAACCTGTACTAGGGCAAAACACCAAGTATGTCTCTTTGACTGGAACTATAGAACGTTTAGTTTCCACACTGCAAATGATAAATATAATGCATTTAAAAGATAATGGGCCTCATTACGAATGTGGTGGTAAGGCAACAACAGTGCTGTTGTTACCATCCCGCCACATTACGAGTTCTGCTTGTGGGTACCGCGCTGCACACCTGGTCAGACCAGGATCGGGAGCCCGGCCATACCAGCACCCGCAAATGGGCAATTACTGGCCCATTCAACTCGTAATGGGCCGGTAATGGCCCATTCTCAGGTGCCGGTAGCGAGTTTGGAGGTAGCCGTGCCCTTATTAAGGTCACAGCTACCGCCAAACTCGTAATGAGGCCCAATGCGTACATAGATGAAACCCTTACAGAAAGTGGAAATGATGATCCTATGATTTAAAAGGATCTGCTTTTTCAACAGTATAAAATAAGTATTGTAATGTTTGAGTTGTCTTCTACTGACATTGTTTGCATATATTGCTGACACACTTTTCATAAGTCTAAAGTGCAACTAGTGTAGATTCAGGAGAACATTAAACAGAGTGTAGATGATGTTTGGAAATAACTCGATTTGTATTTGTTTGTAGGAAAACGATCCGACAAAAGTAATGCACTATAAGTTTGTAGACACTGCGTTGCGTTTTATAATCAAACAAGTATTCCTACAAGAAGTGGCTTGAATGGCATGGTAGTGGCTTATATCTTTGTTGTGCTTCAAACATTGAACATGTTTGAAGTGATTGCATTTCAAACAGTTCCTTCCTTTGAAGCTATTGCTAGATTTCAAACAAAGATGACAATCCTGCCTATAAAATCATTAGTGCAAGGTGTGAAAGGGCAAAGTTGTGTATTACCTCTCAATTTGGACGGAAATGTCAACACTCTTGAAATGAAGTATGACAATGCAGATTTGTTGTTTGTTTTAGTAAATAATGTTGTCACTAAAGATAAGAACATATGGCAACAGCTTATAGATATTGGAAATGTGAAAAACACATTGGTATTTCTATTGGCTCACACTGATTTATACAAAGACAGTCTGACTGTACCAGAATTGTCTATTTTTGATGTTGAGCCAACAAACAGAAGCAGTGAAGGTCTGTTCCAATGTCTATCTGTTGCAGAAGGGAATAGTTTATATTATTCATCCTCTACACTCACTTCACTGATTGTATGAAAGGGCATATTCAACATTATGTTATGCTGTTGCTCATGCACTTCAGACTGGAACTAGATTTCAAAATCTTTCTACATGTGAAATGCTGCAACAGGTGAAAGAAAATAATTAGTTTTAGAGGGTAAACTTACCAATGTTCTTGCTACAATGAGAGGAACCAAGGCATATTGGTTTAGGAGACAATGCAAGGTTAGATGCATGATAAAAAATGTGGGCTCTCCAACTTGGTTGTGACTCTAGGTTGCGCTGAGTATGGTTTGGATGATCTGGCAGAGTTGATTTGTGAAAGTAATCCACAGAAAGAAGACATAGAACACATGACACCAGGAAAATTGTGTTCCATGGACCCTATAAGTGTATCTCAGTCCTTTCATCACAGATGTGTAGCCATGTGACACGTTAATAGAGAAAATGGTCCACTAGGCACTTGTCCACAACATTTATTTTAGAGGAAATAGTTCCAGGCACATGGGGCTCCACATATACATATGCTGTTGTGGATGAAAGATACTCCTCAGTTTGGGAAAAAAAAGTTATGGCTGTGTGATGGCGTTCATAGAAACATGTGTTACATGTTCCATTCCTGCTCAACATGTGAACTCTGATCTACAGAACAAGGTGGAAGGATTTCAGAGGGACTCATGTGGAAAGTACTGGCAGAAAAAATACAAAAGACAAGTACTACACATAGTGCAGATTTGGCTTTCCAAGACCTGTGACCACAGTTAGTTGAGTGAATAGTTTGATGCCATATGTTCAATGCCATATTACTGGTAAGTGAACAAGAAATACCTATAATTTAAAAAGAGATACAGAATGCCAATAACAATCCTATCATTGCTCAGCTTTGAAATGCATATACTGATGTACAGTATATTGCTGATGTTACACAGCTGTTGCTCGCTATATTAGAGCATACATGACAAAAGCTGAAAAGAGCAATGCATCTGAGGTATGGGCAGATTTATCAGCATACAAAAGTCTTAGTCAGAAACTTCTGAGCTTTGGTCTGAAGATGCTTTCACATAGAGAGTGTGATAACTAAGAAGCTGCAGATCGACTTACTAGTTTGCCTCTCTATGGACGTAGCATTGATGTACTTTGGTTAAGTCTTGGCCCAGCTAGTACTAGAAATCTGGTACTGAAGCTTTTGAGTAAATTTCCGCAGTTAGCTGAAACAGTAACTGACAGTACTTGACAGATTCTGAAAACCAACATGATTGATACATATTATCCAAATAGATCTGTAGAGTAGGAGAATCTCTGTTTATATGAAGTAACAGAACACTACTCATATTGAAATATTGAAGCAAACAGTGACAGAGGATGGTTTAATGCACATGGCAAGTATCATTCCCACATAAAACTGTTCTGGCAAACTGCAGAGAAAAAGGAATTATTTCTTTTTTGTCTTTTGCAGTTGTTCTTCCCACGGTGTGCAGATAGTGATTTGTTTGGAAGTTTTGAAACTTTTGAAGAATCATTGTTTGCTAAAACAAAAGCTTGTTAACATATCTAAAATGTGAGCAGTACTTGGAGTTACTGGAGAAAGAACTACGTCAAGAAGAACTTTTGGCATCTGAATTGGCAAAAGAGACTACTGAGGGAAGTCAAGATTCTGCAGCAGGAAGTCAAAATGTGCTTAGTGCGCTAATTATTCAAACTGATGTTGAGCTTGCCATGGAAGAAGTCGAAAGTGCAATTCAACAAACAAAAGTTGCAGATGCACATTATGATGAAATATTTAGTAAACCTAATGTAGAGCAAAAATAAGTTTATTATACAATCAAAGATATATTCTTAAATGGTTTACAGCATGACATCAATGAATGTTCTTGTGTCCAATACAAACCTGTATTGTTGCATGTTAGTGGACACACAGGAACAGGTACATTTTTTAAAATTCATGCAATACGAGCTATAATCTAAAATGCAATGGATTGCTCTTTGTCATGCATTGTAACTGCTACAACAGGTTTAGCAGCATTCAATGTAGGAGGTGTTACTTTACATTGACTGTTGATGTACTTGTTTTTTGAGACGTGTTACAATAACCTCATATGCAAGGTCAACCAGTTTTCAAAATGCTGCAATCTAGGGATAGTCATAAACCTATATGAAGTATTGGTCATTTTAACCTTTTAAATAGTTTTGAATTCCAGGAATTTACCATTAATATGAGTTCATCTGCAAACGTAGAGTATGCAGAAATGATTAATAAGATTTGTATAGGTGTTCTTGAGAAGAATGTGAAAACAGTCTTAATGGGAAAACTGATTTCTAACATGTTTCATGCAGATTGCAGTCTGTCTGATATCATGTTTACTTTATAATAAATACACATTTCTTGTGTTGCTTTTATGTGCATACTTGCAGAGTGTAACCAGTTTAACTCTACAAGGCTACTGTCAGAGAAGCAAAATATTGTGCATATAAAATCATGTGAGGTTTTAGATGGTCATGTTATGCTGTTAGATTTGGATACAACTCCAAAAGCTTGATAAGTTCAACTAGAGAATTCAAATTCTAAAACAGCAGATCTAGAAGCAGTTTTGAAACTGTGTGCATCAATGCACGAGTAATGTCAACAAGGAACATGAATGTAGTTATTGGTCTAGTCAATGGAGCGATAGGAAGTGTGATTGCATTTCACACTTTACCTCACAGTACAAATATTGAACATGTTGAAGTAAAGTTTGATCGTGTAGAAGATACTCATTTGATTTCTCAGATCTCTGCACCTTTCATGCTTTTTAAGGATACCTTTGTAAAGGGAGTGCAATTTCCATTGTGCTCAGTTTATGCAATTACTATTCATAAATCACAAAGGTTGACTTTAAAAGCAGCCCTTATAGGCATTGGTCATACAGAGTTTAAAGAAGGTATGCCATATGTAGCTCTGTCACGTGTGAAAAAAAAATGAAGTTTTATTTTTAATAAAGTTTGATGAAAGAAAAGTGACAGCTGATATTTTGTGCATTGAAGAACATAATATGTTTTGTGTACTGTATGCTCCTCACCTGAACCTTATACCTGTACCTACAAAGCACTTAGTCAGGAAACCTAAGGAGTCAGTGAAAGTACATTCAAGTGAGATCATTCCTTTTATGACTAATGACTATCACAACCTACCGGAGTTGGAAAGTCATTCCACTATGACTTATGCTCATTGAAGATTTAGTAATGAAACAGGAGTTGAATGCTATTCTAATCCAGCTTTGTGTATGTTGTTTAAAATGACACCATTGGTGCAAGAAATACCTTCCAAAGCATACAAGCAGCTATGTGTGGAACTTTCCTTTCTTAAAATATTTGTAGATGAAAAACCACACAGAACACATTCGGCAATGCCAATCCAAAACATAAAAGCTTTTGCAAGTGGAAATCTACAATTTTCACATAGTGCACAGGAAGATAGTCAATAATTTGTAATTACTATCTTTGACTTATTACTGCAGGAAACGCTTAATGCAGATAGATATGTAGGAATTAGTTATGAGTGGACTCATATGTGTCCACAATGTAACAAAGATTACACTACTCCGGATAAAATCTAGTTTTCAATAAGTATGTATTGTTTTTGTTTCAAAGATACAGTGTAGATGGTAGGAAAATCGACACATCAGTAATTAATGTTGTGAATAGTAACGTTTCTATTAGTAGGACAACTTTTAAGACATGTGCAATTATTTTTAATGAAGGCATCCATTCACTGTGGACATTTCACAACATGGGTGCATACAGAAGTAGATTTGCTTGTTTCTAATGACTCTATAGTCACTCACCAAGCTAGATTGCCAAAGGGCTTAAATAATGCTTACTTAATATTGTTTGAACCAAAGTTTTAAAATATATGTTTTATATTATTTGTGAATATAAACACTCAAAATAAAAGTTTGTAATAGAAGAATAGGGTAATAAGGGTTTTATGTCAAGTAGAAAATGGATTGTTACTAGGATATATTTTAAGATATCATGAATATTACATAAATTAGAAGAACAAAACAATATTGTGCAATCTTTTTCTTTTGTTTTATTGTGGAAAACAGTGTATATATTAATATGTACAAGTGTTCCCTATAAGTACAACTGATAATATTGTGCTGGAGACTAGCACTTTGCCAAAGAATATTTATTTCCCTATATAATACAGTAATTTGCAAAGTCAATTTGTTTGTGCTCTTGTTTTATTTTCTTATTAACAGACAACACGTTTTTCGACACCTGCTAATTTTCATGGCTGTACATTTGTGTAGAAAAGTTACAACAGATAATGTCATAACATATATTTACAGAATTTGTAGATAAAATTATAGGATCAAATAATATAGATAATGTTACATACCGGTAACTGGCAGGTGGTTGACACATAAGAGAAAATAGCCAGAGACCAGCATGCTTGTTGCTTTTCATTACATATTCATCATTAGACACAGTATTTAGTGCTCATTGCTTACTAATCATTTCAAACTCAGCATTGTGTTTAGAATATTATGCTAGGATGTGAAAGTTAGCATCCCCCAAAAATGCAGTCAGAACTCCCCAATGAGAGTCAATAATGGACACACCCCAGGAGGGAATGAGACTAAGACCAAGTGCGGGTGAGAATAAAAAGTAAAGTTTATCTAAAGTCAAATAGGGCAAGCAGAGAACTCTGCAAACTCTGAGAGCGTTCTGCCAAAACATTAGAAAATGCACATTATATTACAAAATCACGTCATCTATGAAGTGTGTTATAGAGGATACATTGAATTGTGGTCATTGTATGAAGGGGACAGGACTGTATCCATTCTGTAGGGGTGGTGTTCCCGGATTGTCTGGCATGGAGCTGATTACTTGGGTCAGCTGGGCTCATCGGGGTGAAGTGCAAGGTCAGGCGATTTCCAAATTGTGAAGATATAGACTGAGGCTACAGAAAGCTTTGTGTCGCAAACTCAGTCCCTAGACCCCCATCAACTCCCTAATTTCAATTTCAGTGCTTTCTAGTCATCCCCTACCTCCACTGTGATGGCATTTGTATGTGTTTTGACCTGCAAATAGCTCTTTACTGCATTTCATTTTCTTAGAATCTCGTCGGTAGCCACAAAAAACCTCTTGCATCGAGAGAAAAACAAGATGGCGGTTGTTTCATTTCTGAAAACCATGATCCAGCAATGCACAATGGGAGATATTACTATAATTTTTGGGGAAGGTGCACCCCTATCTCTGTCATATTTTTACAATAAATACAGTACGGAATAACCCCAAACCACACATGGATCGCCTGTCAATGCTTCCAGCCCAAGTTGTTTCGAACTGGTCGAAATCCGTCCAGTGGTTTAGGCTGTGCAATTTGCCAAAAATTTACCCTTTTCTATGGGACAAAAAATGGGAAGTAGGCAGTGCTTTTGGAGGAAAAAAAATGTTGGGACGCTTAAGGACTTTTTTTTATTTTTGAACAAATCTTTACGAAACTTTGCAGACTGGGTGGGTGCAGACTTTTTATCACTTTCAAAATTTTTGAGAAATCTGTTACTCAAATCAAAGGTTATTAACAATAGAATTTTGAGGGGTTCCTATGTGTCTCCTAATCACCTTAACTACAGGGTGGCAACCTCCACCCTATAATATATATTGTTAAATATTTTAAAGAAATGCATAGAGATTTTTTTCTCTGCAACGAGAATTTTTTTCCTCTGTGGCATGATTAATGAATACAACCGTTACAGGTTGTATACTATGAATACATTCAGTATTCACTTAGTAAAATTATGAAAAAATCATTCTTTTAATTGTTTTGTGAAATACATTTTATTCTGTTTCAGAATTAGTCTTATTGTACAAAGGAGATGACACATATAAAGGAATTAGGTAAGACATCTAATAAATATAATATGCATATGCCGAATGCACATTTGTATGCAGACAGATTTGTATATTTGTTTTATAGTTTTATTTATAGTTGCAGCTACAGCATCAGCGAATGAGATGCAGGTATACACAGGCACGGCTAAGGTGAGCAACGACTGGAGTGTTTATATCTAAAGCAACAGTCCTCTCCGGCAGCATTGTAACCGTGATTACGTTTGGGGGATTTTAATCATGCAAGCTACATAAAATAAATTACAATAGATATTGTAATATATATTTGCAGTTTCTGTTCAATTTAATCTGTTTCTGTAACTTAAAGAGTAGCCCGTAAAAAGGCTGTTTTGGGGGTTAGGAAAGAGGGGACGTGGAACAAGGATGGAAAACACATAAGGATGACACAAAAAAACAAAGGCAATTAAAATACAAAGGTACATATTTGTGGGGGCATTGTCTTTGTTTTTATTTTGTATTTTCCTTTCTCCAAAAAAGGTGTCAAAAGAAATATCTGCTTAAAAAATAAATAACTAAGGATGATAGTTAATCTGGTGTTGAGATATTAAATTCTCACAATGCTTAGTTGTGGCACCACCCACGTCAATGCATTGGTGGCATAATTCACACATGACTCTCATAGTCAGACATTGAGAGCCGGCACAATTGAAACTCGTGCAGTTGACACTGTTGCAAAGGTTTAGGCTTCATTTTTAGGCTTACTGCAGTGCTGGAAGGATGTGGCCACTAACATTGTGGGGCAAAGTGTGCTGTCCCATCTACTTACAACAGAAATCCCGACCTCTCTGAAGATGGCCACCATCTTTTTGCAGCAGTCCAGGCCACCTGCAATGCCTGGAGAGGGAGAGACACCTAGCAACATGGAGCCACCTGATTGGCTTATCGGATTGGCTTATCTCTATAACAAATGCAGAGACCCGGTATTAAAGGCCTGGTTTAGGGCCCCTGTCTTTTTCCTGTCATGTCCATGGGATCACACCACTATCCTACGTGCGAGTGCTGGGCCTCGAGACTCCCACCTCCACTTCAGGACATGCCCTTCCAAACATCGGGTAAGAGGTGTACATTCTCATGATCCTCGACCCAACTCAGGTTGTCTATCATTTACCTTGCCACTTTGTCTTGTACCACGCTCGTATGCGAAACCTAACACGCCATACTCCCCTTCTCCTTCACCTGGACCATACCCGTACTTTACCTGCCCCTGTGCGCGGTGTTGCTTGTGACTTTCAATGATCCCTACATCACTATCTTTCATCTTAAACTCTGCCGGAACACTCTAAAGACTATTTAAATTGCTAACCTCTTGTCTCTACCATTGCATACCCTGGCTTCAGTGCCGAGACTCGGTCACCTTGTTCCATGCTCCTACCAACCAGGCCTTGCCATTGTGGTCTCACGCGCCTTGAAAGGGACGCTTAACAATGCCTTCTGACCTCAAACTAAATGCACTGCTTTAACCTCTGCATCCCTGTCCGCCATATGACCTATTCCACCATTGTTATACTGATCGTAGATGAAGCCTTTATGTGGCATCTTCAAGAGCCTAAGTGCACATTTCCCTCTGCCAAAGTGAAAATACTAGTGATGTTGAAACCTATCATTGTTTTCTTGCCTTTTTCTCTCTGCCGTAACATGCATGACCACCGTAGCCCTCGTAATTTGAAGTGCGCTGTTGTCGATCTGTACACCTGTACCCTCTCCCCAACTATGACTGCATTAACTTTGCAGCCACACAACATGAGGCGTGCTGCTGTTTGTATTTTTCGTGCAGGTAATCCATGAGCGCCATGCATTTTAAGTTTGTGATGTTTGAGCGATTTCCAATATGTGTCATCCACATCATCCCAACAAACTCTCACCAGATGATTGATCATCAGCGATGTTCCAAGGCTTTGCAATGGCACATTTGATGGTCTGCGTCTTAGAGTCTTCATGCACAATGTGCACTGTACATCCTATGCCTCCTTTTTAGAGCAGTGTTCTTTTACATTAAAATATCGCCAACTGTCTGCCAGGGTTTTCATTCCTGTGGCTTTCTTCCTGGGTGGTGATGGATTGGGGACCCAGATGGCATTGTCATCAGTGCTGTTGTTGCCACAAAAAAAAAGTGAAACGAAAACTAGCAAACTGAACAATTGACAAGACAAGGAAATAGACAATTAGGGTACAAGTGTGTAAAATGGAGGAACAATTAAAGGGTTAAATCACCCAAAGTTATTGTAGTTACTTGGTAAACCTTTCACTAACAAGCACTAGTATCAATGATCAATATAAACTTATTTTTTGTGAGTGGTGATTATTCACGGCTATGCACTACCTCGTGCTCTGATTGGTTACTTTGGCACGCATGGACTTCATCGTACTGCGTGGGCGTAACAGCGTCAATATTACTCAAGTTATCATTGGAACATTCATTGAGGCAAATTAGGAATCATGTGTAGACGTGCGGCAGCAGCATGCAATATGATTGGATGGTGCATCAGGTGTGAAGATGCATAGCTGCGTTGAAGAAGCTTGACATCCCATTGGGTGATTTCACATGCGCAGATTTTGTCACATGGCATGGGTGTATCCGCGGCAATACATTGCAACTTGTGATTGATCTATTTGTTGAGTTGGCCACGAGTCATGTGTAAACTTGCAGCCGCAGCATGTGACATGATTGGCTGGCACTTCAGGCCGAAAGAGAGCCAGATGCTTTGGTAAAGATCGACATCCCATTGGGTCATTTTGCATTGGCGGATTTCGTCATACTGCCTTTTAGCAACTCAAATGTAGGCAATTTGGATGTTTTCGGTTGAAGGCATATCATAGCTTGAAATGTGTGTACTGTTTGGATTATAATGCTCTCACATATTTCTAAGTTATTAGTGATAGCACGTGGTGGCATTTGGATATTGTCAAGCTTTGTATTGCAGTACATGCAAAGTATTGAGGAGTCAGTTATTTTGTATTTATTTTCTGTTAGATTTAAAGCTAATTGGAACCATTGGGATTACTCGTTGTCCTCTATTTTGTAGGCCATGTCTGTTATTTGTGTGCTCTTTTTATAAACATGCCTGCAACAACAGACACATACTTGGTCTTGTATTTCAGCAGATGTGTTTTGAAAGTTAGCAATGTCTGTGTTGTATGTGTTTGTTAGGAGGTTGGTGTTTGTGAGGCTTTCTCTAATGTTTTGTGAAGTTACTGAATTTTCAAAAGTCAACTTCAGTTCCACAATATTTACTTTGGATGTACTCTATTTCTTGAAGGAGTTCTTTGGCTGTTCCATGTAGGAGAATGTTATTTAGTTATTTACATTTTGGAGTTCTAGAGCAGGACTTTTTGCATTCTACAGTCTATGCACTAGAATTTGTCTATTGGAATGGTGAATTGCTAACATTTTGAAGTGGTGGAAGGTGCTTTTGCAAGCAGTTCCTGAAATGCAGGCTGATGAATGTCCTTGCATTCCAGTGTCGCTGTGCACTTGGCAGGAGTCTATGGTTTGTAAAGTTTTCATTCTACGTTTGTCTTTTAGTTTCACATAGTGATTGAGGAATTGTTGTAAAGATTTGAAGGATTGTTGGTATATGTTACAAATTGAGCTGCATGTCCATTTGAACACTGGACAGTTTGTTTGGGCAAAAGGAACATTTGGTTGAAAGTTTGTTGAGGAATACTTTTCTATAAGGGTGTCTCTTGCCATAATGGTGTCTCCTAATATTTCAGACCCTCAGACATTACTATCTATGGCAATTGTTTTTTTGTTCTTGTTTATAAGCCTCTTGATTGAAATATGGTTCTGTGCTGCTTGTGTGAATCCAGTCACCTTCACAGAAGTTTGAAAAGGTATCTATAATGGCACTGTGCCTGTTCTGAAGTACTTTTTAAAATAATTAATTGATTAATTTAATTAGTGCTTTCATTCAGTTTAAAATCAATATAAACAACATTCTTTTTTAGTAGAAATGTACTGCCAATTAGAGCTTCGAGGATTAATCTTATGCAGTAGTTTTTGAGGGTAGATTGTGCATTTTTAGCTGCCTTTATCAGATTGTGAAGATCTCTACGGTGGAAAATGTTTTGTATAATTAATCTTTTGGAATGCTTTACTGTGGTTGTGTTAACATTGGTAGATATATTGTTAAGGGCATTAGTAGGTCTGTTTTTGTTTTTACATCGTGTTTTACTTTTTCGTTTTTGCAAGAGGTGCCTTACTGTTTTAGTGGTGGCTGGTTTTCTTTTATTCAGTGAGGTTACTAACTGTTTTGTTTTAATCTTTTCAATACATTGTGTTAGAGGCGGATGACTATATGGCTTGCTTTTATTCTTATCTGCTGTATTCTTTCATTGTTTTCTAAAGATTTGGTTATTAATAGGCATTCTGTTCTGTCTGTTGGGAAAAAAAGAAAGTTTGGGCTTTGAACGTTGCAGAATGTATATGCATGTATTGTCCATGGGTGTGTGGGCATGATTGCTGAGATGAATATAGTGCTTTGTGATTGTGACGTGGGATGAGAGCTGTGTGCGGGAATGTTGTAAGACTAAGAGTCTGTACAGGTGTGACGGGTTGGGTTAGTGAGTAAGGTAGTGGTGATGTGATTGAATAAGTAGGGACATTATGATGTTTTGAGGAAAACAGTGGTTGTTGTAATGGTGCAATTTAGTGAATAGGTATGTGGGTTGTGTGGCTATCATGGACATTGGGTGAGGAAGTGTATATGTGTGGTAATGTGTATTAGTGATTTGGAATGCAATGAGTGTGAAACTTGTTGGGTTGGAATTAGGACCTCATGTGGATAAGGGTATGGAATAGTAAGGAAGTACAGTTTTGATATATAAGTTGATGAGAGATGCATGTATTTTTAGCTGGTAAAGAATGGGTGAGGTATTCAATAAAGATAAATGTTTTAATGGAATAGAAAGAGGGTGAGTGTTGCAATATAATGAGTAAGAGTGTAATAAATGTTAACTTGAAAGAAAAGAATATTTTAGGCTAATATATAGTGAAAGTGCATTGTTACAATTAGAGATATATGCATGCTATATAATTGCACTTACTTTGTAGGATGTGAAGAGTGTTCTTTTCTCAGTAGTCAGTGTCCTTTTTCATGTAATTGTGAAAGAGGATTAGTGGGTATATGTGGTAATGGTGAAGTACTTTTAATAAGAGAGGTTGTTATTTATGAAGGTAGGAGGGGTTCATGGGGAAAAGAGTTGATAAAGTTGTGTTTTGGGTGGTGTAGTAAAGAATGTTAACTATGTTGTTAGTACAATAGGAGTATGAGAAGTGTTGTTGGGGACATTACCAGGAACAGGGCAAAAATGGGTGTGACAAAAAGATGCATGTCTAGGTTACATTTGTGCTGGGGATTTTAATAAAAGAAGTGCTGTTTGTGGTGCAATGTATTTGTGTGGCAGTGTTTTTAAAGAATAGAGAAACTGTGGTCTAGTGGTAATGCAATGGCGGATTGTTCTTGCAGCAGTGTTTGGTGTCTTATAGTAGAGGTTGGGAAAGAGGAGTACTTTATATGTAATGTGAAGTGTTGTATATAGATACTTTGGCAGTATGTGCATATGTGTGACCAGGTGGAGAATGGTGGCAGTATAAGGGATTTGATGAGAGAGGTTGGAAAGTGTGACATTTGTATGGAAAGAAAAATGGAAAATGATGAGCGTTTACAAAATGTTTCTTTTTAGGAGAATTTTCATGAAAGTAAAAAAAAATGCATATGTGCCTTTATAGCAGCTCTGTGTAACTTGTTTCTAAAATAAATAAAAAGTAGATTTATTTGCAGAACATTTTTTAAGTGGCACTTGATGTGTGGAAGCTCAATATGTTGACAGCAGATGCATACTTGCCAACATGACCCATTCTAATCTGTAGGTACTTATCAAGTCTTCATTTTTTTATTTCCATTCTGGGACTTGTAGTATCGCTTTTCCCATTAGACAACTTGGACTACACCAGGAGAACTGCTAGGACTAACACCCTGGACATCAAAGAGAAAAGGACTTCTCTACTGTTTACATATTGCTCAAAATACCCCCTACCTCGTTACCCCCAAGCGCCCCTTGCACCCCAACCCGGTGCCCACACTATACAACTGCCCATTACTACAGCCAAATCACCCACCCTTCAATGCATTCTCCTGTGGGACTAGTCACACTGAGCCTGCTTCTGTGTCCCCTGATGCAAGCAGGGCCATGTTCAATGAAGTCCCTCCCCTCCCGATGTCACCCACCACATCACTCGCAACATCACCCCATTACTTGTACAACTGGTACATTCACCCCGCTTAGCACATTGAACCTAGACCTTTACAACAGTAGGATTTGGAGTATTGAGGTTTACTTTTTCATAATCTGGATAATATCTGCCTCCACTGCTTCACTGCAGGATACGAATTCAGAACTTGAAAAGCAAGGGGTAAAAATGCTCAGATTTAGAATCGGAAAAGGTGAAAACCCACAGATAAACAACCAGGACTACCTACAACCCACTAGGAAGTTGACTGAGGCTCACTACTCAGTTTAGAAAAGGAGACTCTTGAAATGTGTTTCATCTTCTTTGTGACCATCCTTTACCAGAAGCTGACCTTTTCACCCTTCCCTCCACTTTGTGTAATCCTTGTTTGATTGGAGTGCCCACCTGAGCAGAAATATTTAGTTTGGCTCACTTTGGTGGATGGTGTTTATTCTGTAAATTGCCTCTAGTCAACATACTTCCTAAGAGAAAAAAACTTGGTAGATTTGTGTGCTTCCTATTCCTCCCAATCCCACTATCCACCTCCTGTTCAGCCAGACAAGACTGTGTGCATTAATATGATGTTACAAGACTCATTCTTTAAGCTCACATATTATTTTACTAATTACTGAGTAAATGCAAGCTTCTGTAGCTGACAAGTGTGCTAATTTAACTAGAAAACAGAAGGAATTATCTTCTGCTGATTTGAACCTTTAGAATAACAGGGTCATGAATTGGCTCACATCTGTCTCCGCTGCAGTTATCGTGTAGTGCATACTGGTCGAGGACATTGCACATTGATACAATTTGACAGGAAGTGGCTTCATCCTTCTTAATTATTCCCTTTTCCAGTAGTCTGTGCATCTTCTCAAGATAGGAATGTTTTGCATTCTTAGAAATTCGGTTGGCATATTTCACAGAACATTACATACACATTGTTTCCAGTGAATTACAATGACATTGGTTAATCACATTATGCTTCTTGCATGCAAAGCAACATAAAATGCTAATTGTCAAGATATTCACTGATTACAAACAATTCAGATTCTCTCTGTTTTAGTTCCAGGGCCTGCCCAGGCGCTCTATTTGTCATCAGCCTCGATAATGGCCCTGATCATTCAAAGTGCAGTCTATTAAAACCTAATAAGCTGTAACTTTCATCTATGCAAACAAACCAATCTCTGTGTAAATGATACATTTGGTATACGTACAGCACATTCAATTGTTGCAATATGTATGAGCTTACATCAGAAATGCTTCTGTTTTCATTTCTCCAATTTGTTGTTCATTGTAAAGGAACACACACACATTGTATTTATTGAGATGCTTGCATTTGCTTAATGGGGTCTTTAGAGAGGGGAAGAAATGAAAGCAATGGGTGGAAATAATATTTCACAGCTGGCCACAATTGAATTGTTTATGATTGAGCAGGGATCCTAATTGTGGTTGTACGAGCCTGAGGTTTTAGAAAGACTATGGGCTGTCAGTGTTTTTTACTGGTGAACAGCAGTGCTTTTAGTGGCTCCTGAACTATTCTTTTTTCACCAGGCATCTTCATTCCTCAGGAAAGCGTATCCACCATTTTAGGACATTTCAGTGATCATCGACCCGGGAGTAGCTTCTTAATATTAATAGAGAATCATCTGCCTTGGTGAGCTGGTCTCCAATGTCTCATTAGTTAAAAAAAATTTCAATGTATTTTGGCCAGGCTAACTAACAGATCAATATATCATACAACCTATTTCAAAGAGGTTCCTTTGTTCAGCAACAAGTGGAGGGATTATAGCATTTAGCATATCCCCCATTTTGGGTTTGGTGGTGTTCAATGAGAAACCCACCAATTGCTGTTAACGATGTGGATATACCATAATTGGGCTAAATCCACCTGATTATGACTGTCAGAATGGTAGTGTTAGTCCCCATGCTTGGAAACCATTGTATTCCATGGGTGATTTGCAGGACATTTTGCAGGTGGCTTTAACAGCACTTATGGTGCTAAAATGCAGGAAAGACCCCTAGAGAAATGCTGGAGGTTTCTCCTCTACCACACCACTGAAGTTCAAATTCAGCAGTGCGTGAAAGTGGTGGTAAAGTATGGGGTAATTCTGTTAGAACCAATTGTTCACACACTGCTGAACCCGTAATGAGGCCCAAAGTCTTTTCTTTTTGGACCCTGCTCAGAAATAGTGGAAAATGTTAAAGTGTGGTTTTCATAACACGTTCATAGACATTACTATACAAAAGCCTTAATTATTAGTACCAGGGATACCATTAAATCACCATATTATGGTGGTAGTTCAGAACCAGAAGAATGTTCTACCACATGAAGCAGCAAGTATTTTGGAATCGTCAAGGATGATTACTTCTGTTTCGTTCCTCATTCAGACAGAGGCCGTTTTCAGCGATTCAGGCATGACATTTCTTTAATGCATGTTGTGAATATCTTGGAGTAAAATCAAATAGCTAAAAATATATACCCGTGGGAAAAAAAAAACAGACACAGAATGTACATCAAACAATGTCAAATGGATTTCCATGAACTTTCAAATGGAGTTGTAATGAGGATGATATCAGACAAATAAGGTGTTATAGTGTTTATACACAGTACAATTGGACACAAGACAGAGGTCATGGGAAGCGATTTTTGTGATGGTTCACCAGTGCTGGCACTTCCATTACGTTGTTGTTATTCAGAATATAAAAAATAAGACATTTTGTCCAGGGGTGTCATGCATGCCGCTGCCATGCCCATGTCACCATAGCCGCACGCGGCTTCTTAACTGGTTCCTGTTCCTGTACCCGTGCTGCTGCATCAGAGGCTGGAAGGCATGGCCACGGCATCCATTGGCTGCTGGTGCCTTGGCCCGGTCACGTGTGATGGGTCAGTAGCTGCACTGTGGATGCCACCATATCCTCTACACTGCGCATGTGCAGTTCAGCTAGCATCTGGCAACAATGCTTGAGGGTGTGGGCCTGAGGGCCTGGTGCTAGAGAATTTGAACCCCAAGACCCAGAACACAGATGCATCTTAACATTTCCTGTTTGCCTTATGCTCACCTACCACTCCTCTGGTTCCTTGGAATGTTACCTTGTTTTGTCCTACAGGGCTCTATCTCTTCTTCTCCCCTTTCTCGTTCTA
The DNA here is from genome assembly GCF_040938575.1 of Ambystoma mexicanum. Classification (NCBI taxonomy): domain Eukaryota; kingdom Metazoa; phylum Chordata; class Amphibia; order Caudata; family Ambystomatidae; genus Ambystoma; species Ambystoma mexicanum. The sequence goes on along the minus strand of NC_090927.1, from coordinate 651,840,151 downwards.
CCCATCTTGGCCTGTTTTCCTTACTGTGCCCGCTCTTCCTTGGCTATACCTACTTGCCTGTGGTCTTCTGGTTCCCCTATATCCCAGGTCACTCACTGCCCTTTGCCCAGCCTGTTCCAGAACTCCAGCTGCGATCAGGGGCTGTCTACAGATTTTATCACCCGGCTTAACATCCAGCTCCCTGGCCAGCACTCTTCGCTGTCTCTACGCCACGCAAATCTGGGGAGCTGTTCCATGGCGTCGGGAGCCAGGTACACAGGGACTCATCCTGTGTCTGTCTCGGGGAGAAGATGTCTGGGCACTGGTTGTGTCATTACTACTGTGGACTGGTGGAGCTCTGGATTACTAAAAATGTCCAAGTTCTGATGTACCTCTTCCAGAATGACTATCAACACCAGGAACCCCACAATGGCACGATCAGCCATTTGACAGCTTAAGACGTCTACAATTCACAGATGCCATGGAAGATGTGCAAGAAATGTAGGCAGAGCTACAGGCGCTCAGACTCGAGGAAGCCATCTTTTTTTTTTAAACTTTATTTTTGGTATTTTCAAAACAATTACAACTCAATTAACATTCAGTGGGTGTAAAACACATTTTGCGCCTCTGGGTTTCCCCGTCTCGACTGACCCCCACCCCTCCCAATCGGTTGGTACTCAGGATGGTTTGTTCGCACAGAAGAAAGGACATCCTGCTCACAGTGTCTGTTAAGTGTCCCAGGGTCTCCACTATGCAGGTGATTTTGGGTTAGAGGTTGCTGACATGGACAGTAAGTATGTGACATATGGGCCCCATATGTCAGGAGGGCGTGCATGTAGGGACAGGTTTTTAATACATTCTGATTCCACGTCTTGGCAATATAGTATGTGTTTTTTCCAGGTTGCCAGTGTGGGAGCTGGTCCTTGGCCCCATGACATTGCGACCCTCCTGCGTGTGAGCACCAGTAGGATGGTTGCGAGTTTTCTTATTGCTGGTAACAAATGTTTTGTTAGACGAGAAGGGCTACGGCTGAAATGGGTGTCGGGTTTTCTCTAATAATTGTGGCTATTATTTTTAGGACCTGGGTCAAAACTGGGCCACCTTGGGTCAGTTCCAGGCAAGATGAAGAAAGTCATCTGCTGGAGTACCACATCTCTCACATGATGCCTCGGATTCAGGCTGCTGTCGGCATTTTTTGGCTGGTGTGTAGTAAGTTTGATGAAGATAGTTGAAGTGGATTTGTTTAAAACATGTGGTCAGTGGCACTTTTTGGGTTTGTCGAACGAGTGCCAGGTGACCCCTCCAATGGTGATAGTGCACCGTAAAAATATCCTTCAACATTAACATTAACATATAGGACCAATCATCATCAGGTATCGTGGTATGTAGTGATTTCTCCCAGCATGTTTTCATGTGATTATCCGTGAGCACGGTATCTGTTAGTAGGGAATTGCGTATCAGGGATATCAATCTACCTTCACCTTTTGCTTGTATCACACCATGAAGGGGTGCCACGTGGGCGGTTGTTGCGGAAATGTTGGAAACAGTGTTTGTAGGGTGTGACGAAGTCTGAAGTATACAAATGTGTCTAGGGATGTGTTGCCTCCTCTCTCCCTGGCTAGCTGGGGTGTCAAGAACATATCCTCGGGGAATAAGTCACCTATGGTCTGTATTTGTAGTTTGTCTACCCATTGATGAAAGACTTTTTCTGAAGTGAGGGGAACTCCAGGTATGAATTTAATTGGTAGGAGGGGTGAAAATCTGGTTTGTATGCCACACTTTCGTGCTATTTTTTCCCAGCTGGCATATGTGGACAGAACAATGTTCATTGTGTTGTGCGGTACTGCGAGGTGGCCGATGATAACTGCTCTTAGTAGATTGGGAGATGCGAGAGCCCGTTGTATGTGCAAATGTGGTTTAATGAAGTGAATGGTGTACCAATAACTAAGATAATGTGCCTGAGCTGCCCAGTAGTATCGTTCTAGAACTGGAAGCGCGAGGCCTCCTTGGGATGTTGGAAATTTGAGTGCTGTGTATGCTACTCGTGCTGGTTTACCCATCCACAAAAGCTCCAGTATTAAGCTCTTAACTCTTTTGAGAAAGGATAGCGGTAATAGCAAGGGTATGTTGGCAAACAGATAAAGACATTTAGGGAGAATCACCATTTTGACCAACGAGGCTCTGCCCCATAATGTCAGTGGAAGGGTTTTCCATCTGTGAACTCGGTCTTGGAGTGATCCTAGTGCTGTCTCATAGTTATCTTTGTATATGTCATGGTGGTTAAGGGACATACAAATGCCCAGATATCGCACATGGTAGTATTCCCATTTAAATCCGTAATCGTCTGGGGGGTGCTGTTGCGCACATCAGAAATGGCCGCCTGATTTTGGTGCTCCGGCCCGTAATAATCCTTAATCAAGATTATACTGCAAGGGGGTCACTGCAAGGCACAGAAACAGACCTGTCTGCAACTGAAATCCTGGTCTACAACTGGCGAAAATATGGGGCTGCTGCAAAGTACCAGCTCTGTGTGACATTGTGTCAAAGTTTCAGCGGGCTCACGCTCAGAGGGACTGTACAGATACGCTGCTGCCACGAATGTGGGAGGAGCTTGAAAGCTGTTGTGGGCCCCACTCTCATGCTCACACACGGGTGGCACGGTTGGAAATTCGATTATCCCTGACTTGGCTGTGGATTTTGCTTGTGGGCGGCTCGGAGGCCGGCACTCAGGACCTGCCAATCTGCTGAACCTTGCGCGACCAGCGGGCCACCTGCCCTGGATGGGCCTGTCCGAGGCGGGTACGGTGGTGGTCGGTGGCTTTCCAGCATGCGGAAATAAGGACCCACGCAAGTACATTGAACGACCTACCCTTTCCCGGTGCCCAAGGCCCCCCCACTTACTTGACTGCAGGATTGCCGGACTGGTGGCGAAATGCGGTCGTTGAATGCAGCCTGCCGGAGGTGGTCATTTCCCCACAATCCCGCCGGAGCCTCTGAGTGAGTGTGCTGCTCTGGGCCGGCACTGCCTCCCTTTAAGGGTGGAGCTGGTGCTGAGATAGCCGGTGGTTTCTGGTGCAACCAACGGCAGAACGGGGCGATGGGTGCGCTGCCGCTGGCACCCGGCTGCGAAAAGCGGGTTGGCGGCTGTGTGGGCCTTCAGCCCCGGTGAACCAAAAAAAGACCACTGGATGCCTGGTCCCTGAACGGGCTCAGTGCCCGCGACAGTTTCAGCTACAGCTACAGTGAAGGACACAAGGGACTCCCTCAATGGGCCGTGACATAACCCCTGTGCACTAAAGCAGAACTAACGCACTTGTGACCCATCTGGTAGCCATAATTCACAATTCAGAACTGGTAGAGAGGAAGGTGAGCAATGCTTCCTGCTGTAAGTAGACTCTGTCTTTACTACTTGGAGGCTGGACGTGGTGGGCACAGCCCGAAATACCTGACTTTACGTGGTGACTCCGAGTGGTGACTCCCAAATACCACTTTATATCATCAAGTATGGCGATGGTGTCGTGCAAACAAGTTAATAGCCCATAGTTAACAAGAAAGCGAGAAGGACAAACAAGTTCTGCAACCCCCTCCACAGCAACGTGGGAAAGATACCTATATTTGGGTCAAAACATCGCACACTGAAGCTCTGAGAACCAGTGGGCAAATAATCGCAGCTGTGAAGTAAATCTGTGCAGGGGAACCTCAGGCCCTCAGGGAACTGCGGCGCATGGGAAGGTAGTTTATGTGGGTTGGGTGACTACATGAGAGAACACAGTCCACTCATACACCATTACAAACTGAAGGGAAATACTGGTGGCGCTGAACAGAGGCAGACTAAACCCAACTACCTACTTAATTGCTACATTAATTTCTGCATATGTGTGCGAAGAGAGACCCACGCACCAATTGCAGAGCACAAGAGGGTGTTTGGGCGGTCCGAGCTGAGATTGTTGGGACACTGTGAAAGCCACACCAACCCTGTGGGCTATATAACAATCCAACCCTCAGGAATACACAACAAACATCCAATACCTAGCTCCTGGCTCAGCCGCAACAAGCCATACAGAGCCTAGAGACTGAACACCTTTGACCTTCTGCAAACATCCCTGTCAGGCACAACCAGCTGGACCCGCTTCATCCAAAAAATCCCGGTGGAGAGCAGAGCCGAGGAAGCCAATCCACTGGTAATCGACAAGATGACTAAAGGATCAGGAGCGATGAAGAGTGGCCCAATGGATTCCTATCCGAACAGCCAAATCCCGGGTCCCTCGACAGAGATACCGGTTACACCTAACTCACAATCCGAAGCTGGAGGCAGCAAAAGAGAAGACCGGCTAACAACGATAGTACAAAATGGCTTCATGGCCATCAACGTCAAACTTGATGACATTGTAGCCACCATCGGATCCCTGAGGGCGAGGGTGGACAAGGAGAGCTGACAGATAACAGAGGCGGAGGGTAGAATCAGCTCCAACAAGGACACTATTGCTGACCATAGCAAAGATATTGCACAACTCAAGGACAATCTATCCAAGATGCAAAACATGTGTGATGATCTTGAATCAAGATTCAGAAGGAAGAACATACGAATTGTGGGTGTATCCAAGAAATTTGGTAAAGGTGCGATGGAACCCCAGGTGGAATCGCTCCTTAAATCTCTTTTTAGTTCTGAGGCCTTCTCTGGCCATTTCTTGGTCGAGAGGGCGCATTGAAAACTCGCTCCTGTGCCTAAACCTGGGGTACTCCCCTGTACAATAAGTGCCCGTCTTCTCAATTAAAGAGATAGGGATGCAATACTTAAAATGGCGAGAGAGCAGGGCACTTGCAATTTGAAGAAAACTGTCTCCATATATACCTGGATTTCGCGGCGGGGGTGCAGGTGAGCTGGAGGTCGTATGATCCAGTTAAAAGGCTGTTGGGAGCGCGCCAAATACAATATGCATTAATATTCCCAGCTAAAATGAGAATTCAACATGGAGGCAGAGCCCATTTTTTTTAAAAACTCCGGCAGCGGTCATGGCATACATTGAAGCCTCTATAGCCTTGCCACCTAGGGGGCGGGGACCAGACCAGAACGGCCAACCGATTCCCGAAGAAGAAAAACAAGATCCAGCAGACTGACCGAGAAATGAACCAATATCCTTTTGAGTAACAGTAATGTTTCTTATGCCTCGTGAGGTGACCATGTGACGGTAACATGGCAACCCCAGGAGAACTCCAAAAGTTCGTAAGGGTTCAAGTTATGGGAAATGGGATACATCATCGGGTTGGGGTTGATGGTGCGGGTGGGGGAGGTGATGGGGCACGAAGTTTGGTTATACTTGGTAAATGTTTAAAATCAGAGCGTTTTGTTGCATCGGACAGGGTGATATTAGCAGTCCCTCTTCATTGTCCACGACACAGATCCAAGATTAAAAAAGACTATGGCACACGTTGACAAGGGTATGACCATCAAACTCCTCTCATGGAACGTCCGAGGCCTCAACAATCCGATGAAGGCCTGGAAAACTGCAGCATACATTACCAGACATAACTCCCAGATCATATTACTTCAAGAGACAAATGCACTTGGCCAAGACTGCAATGGCTTTCTCCCAAGATGGGGCCCTTTAAGACATTACACCGAATACTGGACTCACACTAGGGGGGTTCTCACATTAATTCATCCGAAACTGGGATTCCGGCTCTGGGATAGCAAAATAGACACGCAAGGCATGTTTGTGCTGGTCTGGGGGGAGGTGGCAGAGCGACAGGTGGTTATTGTTAATGCATATGGTCCCAACATCGACGACCCCGAATTTTACAGCACTATACACAACATGCTGACCACAACTGACGACTCAGCAGTAATATGGGGGAAGGACTTTAAAACGATACTCAACACAACCCTTGACCGGTTCTCAGCTGCCTCTCGATCCCCAACTAAGGCTGCACTGACCATACGCCAGATAATGCAGCAAATGTTCATAGTGGATATATGGCGAGAATTACACCCCCAGGAAAAGCGGTTCACTTATTATTTTTCAGTACACAACTCCAAGTTACGGATCGACTACTGGCTCATCAGCTCATCCCTCTCAGATACAGTGAGATGTATCCACATACACTCTCGGACCACTCCACAATATCAATCACCTTGACTATCCGAAACACTACACCACACGCTAAACGTTGGAGGATGCCTATCGCCATGATAAGAAACCCCCACATGTGCGAAACACTACACACAGAAATAGAAGAATTTTTCCAACTAAATGATAGATCGGTAGACAGATATGCCACGATATGGGAAACATTCAAAGTATGGGTGCGCGGCGCCATTATAGCCAAGACCACCGGACTGCTGAGATCAGTCAGGAGAGATTTAGACGTTGCAGAAGCGAAGCTCGAACTACTTGAGTTCAAATACACCACCAAACATAGTACTGAATCCCTCTCCGACATACACACTACACTGAGAGAATTTCGTAAGCTCGCCGAGTGGGAGGTCCAGTACATGGCCATCCCAGCCCGGGCGCCAAGATACGGGAGAGCAACAGGGCCAGGAAATTCCTGGCTCAGATACTGAAAGCCGAGAACCAGCATAGCCCCATCACCAGCATACAGACACCCAATGGGAACATAGTGAACCGAGATCAAGGTATTAACGATACATTTGGTGAATTCTATAAAACATTATAGTCCAATCAGGATACTACATCGAAGGAGAAGATAACAAATTATCTGCAAACATTGGATCTCCCGACAGTCACCCCAGAAACACAAACGTTATTAGATACGCCCATCGCATTGGAGGAAATCGTAGAGGCAATCAAAGCTCTAACTTCAGGCAGGGCCACGGGAATGGACGGTTTGGGAGCCGAACTGTACAAAGAATTCCAAGACAAACTAGCCCCGGTTCTGCTGAAAGTCTGGAAAGAAGCAATGGAGTGGGGAATACTGCCAGACTCCATGCGAGAGGCAGTGATAATGGTTCTTAAGCCCTGTCGGCCCGCACAAGACATGGGCTCATATAGACACCTTTCACTTATTAATATAGATACCAACATTTTTGCAAAGGTACTGGCGACCAGATTACTGCCCTATATGCCCATCTTAGTACACCCTGACCAAGCCGGCTTAAGACCAACGAGGTCCACGGCCCTGAATTTGAGACGCCTCTTCGGGATAATGGCACAGATAAACCTGAAGGCTAATGCCGCCATAGTTGCGCTGGACGCCGAGAAGGCCTTTGATTCCGTCTCCTGGACCTACCTGTTTTTGGTTCTCGAGAGATTCAGATTGGGAGAGTACTTTGTACGGTGTGTCCAGTTACTCTACACGAACCCAGGTGCGAGAGTACTAACTAATCATACCATGTCACCAGAGGCACCAGGCAGGGATGCCCTTTCTCCCCCATTCTGTTTGCACGTACAATCAAACCCATGGCCAAAACTGTCTGACAAAATCATGCGCACAGAGGTCTCAGAATGACTGGAACCCCACAAATAATTTCCCTATATGCAGACGATACCCTACTATACATCCGAAACCCGAAGATAACCTGGTCCCCATTATGGAAGATATTGAGAGGGTCTCTGAATATTCAGGATACAAAATAAATATCTCTAAGCCTGAACTGTTCCCACTAAACTCCAACATAGGAGATATGTCCAACATACAAGGATTCAAATGGTCCCCCGACCATGTCTGCTACTTAGGAATCATGGTATCCAGGGACAAAAACACACTATATGCCGAGAACCAGGGGGAACTACTACAGACTCTCTCCACCAAACTACAATTCTGGACCAAACTCCCTATCTCACTGTACAGACGGGTAGCACTCCTTAAGATGGTGGTGCTCCCCAAGCTGCTATATTTCTTTTGTAACATGCCGATATAGCCAGGTAGAGCATTCTTTGCAAAACTTAAGACATTAACCTCCTCATTTGTGTGGGGTGGGAAAACCGCTAGGCTGAAATGGTCCAAAATGGTGGAACCTTTTTCAAAGGGTGGGATCTCTGCCCCTGATTTCAAATTATACTATCTGGTATCACAGGCATACTTTGATAGTATTGGTTTGATCCAGAGGATACAGCCACACACATCCCCCTGAAGAAATATGCAGGATCCCCGACAGATTTGCGATCTGTAATGTTCAACCCCAAACGTAAGGACGCTTGCGAGTATGACCCCATAAGTACCACCACACACGAGTGGTTCAAGATATATAAAAGAATCAGTCTCACGAGCCCATATGACCAGGAGATACCATTGTGGAATTTCCCTGGCATAACAACCACATTTCACAAAGCAATACAGAGGGCATGGGATCCAAATAACCAATTTAAGATGCGAGACATGTTTCCAAATGGCAAGTTCTGTGAACTGAGGGACTTCATCGAGGCAGTGGGGGGGACACCTAAAACAATTCCAATTTTATAGGATGAAAACCGCTTTCACTGCTAAATGTCCCACATTCCTGATGGAACCACCTATACACAAATGTATTAGTGCAATGACAGAAGCGAAATGGAACAGGAAAGGAGTCTATGTACTATATAACCTAGTCCAAACACACTCCAAAACATGCAATGACATCAAAGAGGCCTGGGAGCGGGATCTGGGAGTAGAGCTGGGCGAACCTAGCTGGTTGAGATACTGCCAACTCACCAAGAACGTCTCCATGAATTCAGGCCTGAGACTGATCCAATTTAAGGTACTCAACCAGCTGCACCACACCCCCACCAGATTGGCCAGGTTCATTGAAGGCCACAAAGGTAAATGTCCCAAATGTGAGGCAGACTCATATACCATATGTACTGGACTTGCCCAGCGGTGGCGAAATTCTGGGGGGAGGTCGCAGAAATCCTAAAAGATATCACCATGATCCCGGCCTCTCCTTCCCTATTGAAATACCTGTTTGGGGACATCGGCAAGGTAGCGGAGACCACCAGATGACTGTTCAACGTAGCCCGTGTTGATGCGAAAAGAAACATCCTGAAATGCTGGAAATCTGCAGAGGCCCCCAAAAGGGAAAAGTTTTTGAAAGACTTATCTATGATAAACAAATGCGAGGAACAATTTATTATAACTGTACCGTCGGCGAGCCGACCTAAGGACATATGGTCACTCTTCCGAACTGACCTGTGTAATATGCTCCCTGAAGATGATGGTACTACCCTGTCACCATCCTAACTGCCTGTGAAAGGAACATAATTTATAAATAGACACGTGTGCACTGTCTGTTACTATAACCTATTAACTGATTGTAGCTATGTCTCGATGTAACTCTCTTTGAAAAAATAAAAGTAAAAAAAAATTAAAAAATCTGCAATCGTCTCTAAAGTGTTTAGTGTTTCGTGTCAAGGGAAATATTACAGATTTAGAATGGTACATTTTTAAGGCCGAAATGGTGCCTAATTTAACAACCTGGAGCATTACGGGGTTCAAGTTCTCCTGGGGATTGCGGATGTAGAATATTACATTGTCTGCGTAGAGAGAGACTACGAGTTTGGTAGGGACCCAGTGTCAAGCCTCTGTGGAGCTGTCGGGAGCGTAGTGTGTATGCTAGGGGTTCCATGATCAATGCAAATATTAAAGCTGAGAGTGGGCAGCCTTGTCTGGTTCCTCATTGTAAATTAATGTGTGCCGACTTCGAGGTACCCAAGGTGATGAAGGATTTGGGGTTATTGTACAATAGTGAGATTAGCTTGATAAAATAGTCCCTAGGCCCAGACTGTGTAGTACTGCAAAGAGGTAAGGCCATTCGAATGAGTCGAAGGCTTTTTCTGCGTCGAGCAGGACTGGTGTCACCTGGCATGTTGGGTCAAGAGCTTCCATGACACAGAATAACGTTCTAATGCCAAAAGACGTGTTCCGCCCGGGCACAAAGTCTGAGTGGTCACCCAATACTAATCCAGCATGAAGGGCAGTAATCTCGCTGTTAGTATTTTTGGCTAGTATTTTGTTGTTGAGATTAATCAGTGAGATTGGCCTATAAAAAGCACACTCTTTGGGGGGTTTGCCGGCTTTGTGTAGGAGAATAATGTTGGCTTTGCGTAGGATCGTTGGCAGTACCCCACGGTCTAGCGCCTCCTCGTATAAATGAAGGAGGAGTGGGCCACTGTGGCTGCGAAGGCTTTATAGAATTCACCTGTGTGTCCATCGGGGCCTGGGCCTTTAGTGTTAGGAAGCTTTTTTATGGTGTCTAGGATCTCTTCTAATGAGATGAGAGTGTTTAGGGGTTCACAAAGTTCTTGCTCTACCCAGTAGAGTTCGATGCCGTTTAAATAGTTTTGCAAAGTTTCAGGGTGAGTGTTGAGCTGGTAGCTATATAGACTTTGCTAGAATTAGTGAAATGTGTCAACAATTTCTCCTTGTGTGTGCACCAGTGTGCCTTGGGCGTTGCATACTCTTTCTATGTAGGTGGGCTTTTTATCGGCATTTATGAAGCAGGCCAGGAGGGCTCCCGGTTTCTGGCCTTCACCATATTGGCGAACCTGATGTCTGTGATCAAGGAATTTTATCTCATTTTATCTCACGTTCGGCCGTGGCCTTGAATTTTAGCAGCTCTTCTTTAAGTTCTGCTTGGGTGTGTGGGTCATTCGAATTGGCACATTTGAGTTCGAGTCCCTTTAGACGGGTATCGCTGGAGTTCAAATCACGTCTGATCAGTTTGAGGATCCCATTCTCCTTTGCTATGCACACGCCTCTGATATAGCAGTTTAGCATTTCCGAAAGTGTGCCCGCTGAATCGACTGAGTTTTGCTTGAACTCCAGGAATGTGGTGATTTCACTTTGAAGTACCGCCGCAAACACCAGGTCTGACATTGAACCTGGTTTGAATCTCCAGTGGGGTGGGCTTGGTTTAATGTTAGGAGGATCGAATTCAAGCATCACCATGGAATGATCGGATAGTGTTCTAGGAAGGATCTGGCTTGTCCCCCACTGAAAAGGGTTATCTGTGGACACAAGGAGATAGTCAATACGTGAGCTAGTGTTGTGGACTGCTGAGTGAAAAGTGTATTCTCTGATTTCCCAGATGGAGTGTCTCCACACGTCTATCAGGTCAAACGCTTGGCAGATTTCCTTAACCTGGAGGCATGCTTTGGACGGTTTTGAATTCATGTTGTGCGATTTGTCCTTTTGGGGATTCAGTGTTGTGTTTAGATCAGCTCCCCAGATGATTGTCACTGGACATGATTTTCCGAGATGTGATTGGATCCAATTGAAGTTGTCTGAACCGTCAACATTGGGGCTGTATGAGTTTGCAAAGACCATCTCCCTGCCCGCCAGAATCCCTCTTACCAGGAGTGCTCTGCCCTCTGTGTCCTTTTCGGATTTTAGTAAACTGAAGTTGGCTCTTTTATCTATTAGGATGGCTACCCCTCTGGCGTATGATGAGAAGTATTTATGACACCCCCATTCACAGGCCCAGCAGTGTTCTGACTCTGGAAGGAGGTGGGTTTCTTAAATTAGGGCCACATAGATTTTGTGCCTCTTGAGGTATTGGAGGGTTTCACAAGTTTTCGCTGGTATGTTGCCCCCTCTAATGTTCCAGGTGGCTACCTTGAATTTGTTGAGTTGGTGTCGTGGCGTCGATAGTGTTGGTTCCTGTTGCTGGCTTGAATTGGTGATGATGGTGCGGGGAGGCTCGCAGAGCGCTTTTTTGCTTCTCGTTTTGTAGTGCGCATAATTGCAGCTGTTGATAGTCGGGGTATAGGAGACGGGGGTACTGGGTGCAAGAGGCTTATTCCCACAACAATTGCAGCAAAGCCTCCCATGCTCGGGCAACCCCCAACTGGCCCAAAGTGATTGCCCTCCCAAAAACCTAAAACAGTAACAGGACTGCGCTTGGGGCGCTAGTGGCTTTCCAAGGAAATGGGCTCCTTTCATATTAAAGAACTATGTTCCTTTGGTGGTAGTATTGGTGTTGGAAGTGGATTGTTCCATGTCGTGTTGCATCTTCATGGCGGGTTTCTTCTAGCTTGGTCTCTTGGCGGTGGTTGCAGATTATTATTGGGGGGTCTGCAGCCAATTCTGTCGAGGAAGGTGTTAGCCTCTTCGGGTGAATGAAAGAATTGGGTCTTCCCATTGTGTTGGATGCGTAATTTTGCCCGGATGATCATCGAGTTTGTCAGCTGTTGATCTTGCAAACATCGCTTGACACCTGCAAAGGATCACCTTTGTGCTTCGACAGCTGGGGAGAAGTCTCAATAGATTTGGATGCTATCGCCGTCAAACTGGAGGTCTCCCTTTTCTCTGGCGAGTCTCAGGATTGTGTCCCTATCCTTGTATTTGAGTAGCTTAGCAATAATCGGTTGTGGGGCTGCTCCCGTAATGGGTTTGGTAGTTGGAATTCTATGAGCTCTTTCCACTACAAACAGTTGAGATAGCGCCTCGATTCCAAAAAGTTTGAAGCAGATTTTTTCAACATGGTCTTTCATTTTTATTCGCAGTTGTTGTTTCCTGACCCCGACCAGTAAGATGTTGTTTCTGTGAGAGTGTCCCTCTAAGTCCTCATTCTTTGCACTTACCTTCTTCATCTTACCCTCCAATGCTGACACTCTAGCTGTCAGTGCAGTCGAGTTATCATCCAGGTCGTAAACACTTTGTTCGACTGCGTCTAGTCTATCTTCATGCTTGTCAAGACGATGTTGTAATAGGTCTGCCTTGGAGGATAGCGTGTCAATTTTGCAGTCAAGGTTGCCTATCCCAGTTTTTTAGTTCGAGTAGAATCTCCCTAATATCAAATAATTGGGGGAGTTCTTCATCTTGGGGTGCATCTTGTATAGGTGATTCCGACCTCCTATTCAGCTTAGGTGTCTTGGAGGAGGTTCTGTGCTCCACATTGAGCTTGCGCTGTGATTTGTCAGTCTTTCCCATGTTGAGAGTTGGGGGGGATCGAGAGTTAGGTTTTAGACGTCACCGTGCTGTTTCGGCGTGCTGTATAACCAGGGCCATCTTAAGCAATTTTGGGGCACTGGGCATGGACATCTTTGGGGCCCCCCTCCACCAAACCAAAGGAATTAAGGATCAAGAATACAGGTCGCGCCCCCGGCACCCTACCCATTGTGCTCACAACCTATAGGTTGATATGCGGTCTCGCAGCATAATAAGCATGTTTACTCCCTTTAAGTCCCCTTACCCTCTTCCTTCTTGTTCTAATCAGAATGATAAATAAATAGCATTTGAAGACCAACATAAGCAGTCTACGAAGAGGTTACTGTTCTAGTTCATACAGGATAATGTGCATCAATAACATCCAGGAAGGTATGCAGCCTGTAGTATTAATGCAGGATTTACGTCAAAGGTACATGCAACCCATAATAGACAGAGAACTCACATTAGCTGCCTCACACAATGCAAAAGTGCTCATGCATGGATAGAGGAGACCAATTGAAGGAAAGAGAAAGCTTCACATACCGTAGCATGGATAGTGGATGCAGATTAGAAGCTACCATGAAGGTGTCTTTATCCAGACAGAGATTAAAAGTGGGATATGGTTTTCAAATAGTGTAGCCATTAGTTATCAAAGGAACAAATGCCTGTGGTGTGCGATATAAATATGCTCACTATTAAAGTGGAAACAACCCTATAGCCAGTGAAACCATGAATAAGTATTTTATAAAGATCATACCATGAGATGGAAATCACTCTGAAGGGCTGACAATGTTGAAAGGTTTAGGGACTGGCAATATTGAGAGATTAGGCAATGCAAGATTAAATGAGATGCCCAGGATCACACATCGGTTAATAGGTGAAGCTGGGATTTGTGCCAACTCTGCAATTTCTGCATTTGATCACTTTCTTTTCCAGTTCTTACTATGAACTAAAACAATCTCATTTTATAAAAATGGACTTGGAAAGTACACAAATCCCATTACCAAACATGACCATTTGTAAACAAAATATTATGGAAGGGTGTTATGCAAAATGGGAATGGTTCTAGCTTCATGCTCTCCATCATCAAGGGATGTATATAAGTACCAGCATACCAATTGATGTGATTTAACAAATTTAATCTGGGTTTGACTTTTGTATTTTAAAGATTTAAATACTTCCAAAACAATGGCTTGTGACATTTTCAGTTATAAACGTGCATAACAACCTTTGACTTTTACCAAAAAGCCAACCGTTTTTTGTGTCAAACAAGCAGACCTTAAAATATGCTTGCCTGAGGCCTGCAACATTTGGTCTGCTCTCTTCTGTCTACCAACCCTTACACCCACATGGCCTACATAAGAAGAAAGATCAAGTAATGGGCTACACGATAGCAGCAGCATGCAAGAAGTCAAACCTCACAGAGGACAGCACAGTAAAGTAAGATACATTAGACGATTTGACCAGGGTCACTGTATCATCTGCTGGCAAATCCAGGATACAAGCATGAATGCTTTTGTTACATAATCTCAAATTTGGATACTTATTCACCTCTTGGACTAACAGTTTATGCCGTTGTTGAAGGCGATTGCCTGTGTTTTACAACACCCCATCTGAACAAACCAATTTCTAGACTTCGCCATACAGATGATGTTTGTTTTTTACCAACCCACATCTGGTGCAGGTACATTGCTGATAATAGCAGATGTTGTTCTGCAAAACCAGGTACATATGCAGGCAGGTTTATAAATTTCAGACACAGGAAAGGCTCAGCCAGCCTTGCTGGAATGTGATATTCTAATTTTGCTTGTGAACACATATCTCTGTAATGGGTGCTTCACACACTGAGCTAACTTCTGAACCATTGTGGTACTCAATTTATCAATATGCATTTCATCGTTGCCTATTGCACATGATCAACATAATTCCCACAGGATGGAAAGAATGCTACAGAGTTGTGCTGTAAGGAACACACAAATTATGAATGCCACACTGAACACAGGATGAAATACATGATGAATTGATCAATGCAGAATGTACTTGTCAAAACAGAAAGGCAATGGGTTTAGAGCCTCAGCAGCACCCCATAAAATATCCTGACATGTGCTATTTAAGACTGGTGAACAATTGAATCTTACTTCTTTACATCAGGCAGCCTTGTGGGGCCCTCCTCCGAGGTGGGAGCCCTGGGCAAGTGCCCCTTTTGCCCTCCCATAAAAACGTCTCTGTGTATAACAGAGTTGTTCAAGCCACGGTTATCTGTAATGCCCAGGGTGAGAGGGGGTGAGAGTTGATGAGGACTGGTGTCTTCAAGAACGCCAGTAGTGGGTTAGTTGCGTGGCTGCGTTGGTTAGTTGTGGCAGTGATCTGTGGCTATTTTGGTGATCCTCAGTAACTAGTGGTGCTCAGATGGCACACTAGCTCACTAGCTCATTATCTCCGGTGCACATCTTGTCATTGCCACTTATTGAATGCTGGGCGTGTGTTATTGGGTTGCGTCTGGTGTAGCTCAGGGGACTGGAGTAGTGCCCTCCTTCAAACTGCTTGGATGTTGATACAGTGCTGTGGGTGGCGTTCTCCGCTGGTGGTCCCCAACCTGTGGGCACCCGTCGGGCATGGGCTCCTGATTCGAAGTGTGCTGTAGGCCATTGTTGCCTGTGGGCGCGGGGGCCCAGAGTTGTGTATGTTTTGAGTGGCAACAGAGCGCCTGCCTTGTCACCAATTTTTAAACATTGTTCCAGGAGTCCCGGGCTCAAAAGGCAGCAGCAGCACGGCCATCATGCCTTACAATGGAGAGCCACAACCATGGCTTTCCCCCCCCCCCATCAATGGGAAGATTTGTGCTATGGAGGGAGTTGTTTCCAGCCACCTGCAACAAAAATTAAGTACCAGAATCCTTAGAGTCAATTAACTTGCCACACCTGAAAAGGAAATGAAGACATGCCTGAAAAAGCAAAGAAACACAGCCTCCCTGAAGATTGATGGAGTCATGAAAATGTGCGTTTGGAGGAGAAGCTAATGCAGCAAAACTTGACTGGCAACAGAGCGCCTGCCTTGTCACCAATGTTTAAACATGTTTTGAATGCTGTCTGGCGTTTGATTTGCTGAGCTTTGTGCGCCCCTTTAGAATATATACAGCCCCTTTCTGGGTCTTCTGCAGGGCCACAGGGTGTAAGGGGTTTGGCACCCGGGCCGTGAATGGTGTGGGGGCCGGCACCGGCAGGGATCTGAGGCTTACTTAGGAGAGGTGAAAGTGTTCATTGCCTAGCAGCTTAGTGTGGTTTTTGAAAGCCGTTCTCCGCCCGGTATGAATCATAGGGCGTCCAAAGCAGACCACGGCCAGCGCCCGCCGGGACCGATGGGGTCTTGGCTTTGCGGGCTCTCCTTGACTGGGTCTGGTATGGGGGGAGCAAGAGGACCTCCGCTGCGTCATGCTCCCTCACCGCTGCACTTACCACTGTGGCCTGTGCTCGATCCTCAGAGCGGTTTCCACGCTGCTGCCCACTTGTGGTGACAGGAGGGCAGAGGCTGCACCACTGTTGCGGGGCAGGGCCCCTCCACCGCCAATGGCCTCTTATTCATGGTAGGCACCTTGGTTCTGATTCTGCCTGTGCGGCCCGTGGGCGGGCATCTCCGCGCCCTCTCCAGACGACCTGCACCTGGTCGCAGGTGCTGGGCGATTGTTCTGTGGTGTCTGCTGCCAGTCAGTAGATGGTCTAGGAGCGCGGTGCCACGGCTCCGTTCCTTGTTCCCAGGGACCGCAGCTCCATGTTTTTGGGTCGCAGCAACGCGGCCCAGGCACTGTTCCCCACGGCCCTCTGCAATCACAATTGTGTGGACCAGAGAGGTCTTTTCAGGGGCAATGCAGAACGTGTTGCAGATGCCGACGTCCTTCAGTGTTGTTCGTTCATTATATGGGTTGATTACACACCATTAGAGCGCGATTGCACAGGATTTATTCAGAGCTTCACAGAGCTCTGAAGGGAGCCGCCATCTTGGTCGGGTCTCTAGCGCCCTCTGAGAGGTAGTCATCTTGAAGCAAGATAATACTGCTCTCATGTGAGTCATGAAAAGATACCCTGTGGTTTCTCTGGCTGAGAGTGCCATGGCTCATAGGAATGCACATAATACGTGACAATACATGATCTCCATCATACGGCTGCACCTCATGCAATTTTGTAACACTGCAAGATCCAGTTTAGGTTTAGACCACATCCTTTCCAACATGACAAAGCTAAAATTGGATTCATCCTGACCAATTTAACAGGTAATGTGCTAGCATAGGTAGCCCTGTTTTCTTCTACTAACAGTAAAATCCTAGATGACTTCAGAGAATTTCAGAAATCCTTCCTGGTGGTATTTCAATTACCCAATCTAGCAGCCACCGCCCAGAACCATCTCTTCCATCTACTTACATCATTCACTTCCACCAGCTCGCTGCTGATTCCGGGTGTCCAGAAATCATGCAACACACTTTCTTCTGTAGGGGCCTTCATGAAGCATATAAAGATGAACTTGTCCACTCACTGGAACCAGAGATGTCTCAAGGACTGGTAGAGCATATCATTCGAATAGCACACCAACTGACAGAGCGAAGAAGCAAGCATAGGATGACTGGAGAGGGTCCCTTTAGAGCAATAACTACTCTGACCTTACCCCGGAGGAACCAATGCAACTAGGAGACCTACAAGACCCGTTTGGCGGAGGAAAAATATATAAGACAATGCCTCAATAGGCTATGTGTTCACTGTGAAGGAAGCAGGTATTACTTGAGTACCTGTCCCCTGCTCCCCCCATACCAGATGGAAACTGAAGAGCTTGTTGTTGGACCAGGAAGGAGCAGCAGCCCAATTTACCAGAAAACATCTTCTGATTTCCTCCTTATTACCTATGATGTCTTCCCATCTCATGTCTTTGGAAATACAACTGCAGTGGAACAACAGAACAATCCAGGTGTCCACAAATGCACTGCTCAATTCCAGTGCTTTGTGGAACTACATTGAAACAGACTTTGCCCTTTTCCCCTACCCTAAAAATTCAGAAGGCTCAGGTCTCAGAAGTCCTTTTTCTCCTGGCAGACAACCATCTACATGCTAAACCTGAGAAGTGCTTCTTTTATTAGGAACGAATTTAGTTCCAAGGCTACATCATTAGTCCCTCCAGAATCCACATTGATCCAAGTATAATTCGGTCAGTTCTTCAATGGCCCAGTCTTCAAGATCTCAAGGCCACGCAGAGGTTCTTAGGATTCACCAATTCGTATCTACATTTCATTGCTGGGTACTCTGACACCACCGCTGATATCACCTGTGTCCTCAGTTCCAAGGTGAGATTCCATTGGAACGAGAAGGCAGAAGCTGCCTTGCAGGCCCTGAAAAAGGCCTTAATGAAGGCTTTGGTGTTGCAACATCTGAAGGACATGCATCCTTTCATAATCAAACGTGATGCCTCAGATAAGGCACAAGGGGCCATTCTTCTTCAACACAATCCTGACACAGATTCTGATCACTGCGTTGCTTAACACTCCAGAAACCTCAAACTCTGTATAACACGCCATTTGTTCATCGAAAATGAGCTGCTGCCAATTAAAGAGGTATTTGAAGAATGGTGACACCGTTGACTCAGCGGGTTCCACAGGATTGAGGTATGTACCGATCATTGTGATCTATAGTTTCTGTGGTCCAACTGTTGTACCAATAGCCATCACGCCCAGTGGGTCCTCTTCTTCTCTCAATTTGACTTATATTCCTGGATAACAAAACCAATGAGCTGATGCCTTCTCACGGCTTCACCATCATGAGTCCTTGTACGATGGTCAGAACAAACATGTCTTGCACCCCAAACATGTCCAGAATACCATCAAACCCTATCAACAACGAGAAAGGGAAAAGACAGCTCGGGATCCGGAAGAAGTTGTCCTCCTACAGGACCCCCAGATAATTGTTCCATAACAACCGTCTGTCTTTACCTGCCATGTTTCAATGTTCTTACATCCTTTCTCCATTGGGGATTAAAGGCAACTCTGGACTTGGTCTCAAGACAATTCTAGTGGCCTGTCCTCTGTCAGCAGGGTCAGGAATAGGTTGCTCTTTGTCCCCTATGCACCCTAGAGAAAACCAGTAGACATCATCCCGTTTGCCTCTTACAGCCAGTGGAGAAACGCCATTATCCATGGCATACCATTGCCACTGATTTTATTGTTGAGTTGCCCGAATCCCTTGGCAATAACTGTACAATGTCATTGTGGACTGCTTTTCTAAACTAGTGCACTTAAAAGCAGTGCCAACCGAGCCTACGGCAGTTACAACCATACAAGTCTTCTTCCATGAAGTCTACTGACTGCATGAGTTGCCTGAGAAGGTAATCTCTGACAGGGGACCACAATTTGTTTCTCACTTCTGGAAGGTCTTTTGCATCCTTTCCGGCATCCATCATGCACTGAGCTCTGGATACCACAGGCAGAGCAATGGCCAGACCGAGTGCACCAATCAGTCCCCAGAGCAGTACCTGTGATGGTACACCAATGCCCTGCAATCCAATTGGTGTCAGTACGTGGATACCGCTGAAGTCGTCTATAACAACGCATTTCACACCTCCATTAAGACCAGTCCATTTGACTGAAATTATGGCCTGCATCCGAAGATCTTGCCCTTGTCTATGCCCATGAAATGTGCCATACCTTCTGAAGATGCCCTGATACAACATATACAGCATGTGCAGTAGGAAGCAGCCCTAGTTCTCCAGGAGTCAGAGAGACAACAAAATGTTCCATGCGTCCTTTCTGAAACCATACCGCTTGGATACCTACTGCCTGGGTCCATCCCGTCCTCCACCCTTGGATGTTGATGGACGAGCAGAGTATAAGGGGCAAGAGATCTGTGATTCCTGCTTGCGCGGTGGTCCATGCACCCCGGTTGATCCGCCAGTACTTTCCTAACTTTCCCTGGAAACCACGGGCTAAAAGCTGTTTTGCAGGGGGGCAGAGTGTCAGGCAGCCACTGCACCCACATCACCACCTCCGGCTGCAGCTGCTTATGTGGTTCCTGTAGCCGCGCTGTTGTGTCAGTACACCGACAGCTGGAGGGTGTTTTACCGTATCCAACAGCTGCCAGTGGCTCACCCCGGTCATGGGGGATGGGTTGGTGGCCGCACCGTGGGCACCACCATAACCTCTACACTGTGCATGCGCTGTGGACAAGTGTCACGGTTGTGCACATGTGCAATTTGGTTAGAATCTGACATTGATACAGCAATGATGCTTGAGGATGTGGGGCCTGAATGCCTCGTGCCAGAGTATTTAAATGTCAGGAATGCACATTACTCTACTATGTCTAAATCACGCCTTCCTCATTTGAGCAACTCAGGACACATTCACACCATGAGAAAACGAGAGCACAATTTCCACTTGCAACCACATCTACTTTCCCTGCCCAATAATAGCCGTCTTTTCTCCCCTTTGCAGTATCCACACTACAAAGCTCAGATTGCGCTCCCGCAAGAGCGGACGTTACGGCCCGGATTGGAGGTTGCCATGTAGATTGACATGACAACCTTGACACTGGCCCAGTTGCAACTCACGCCATATTCTGGTCACGTGTTACCATCCTGTGACATTTGAGCACCTCCATCCCATTCCGCAGTGCTTCTGAATTTGCGGAAGTGCGTTGACTTTTGCCTTGCTTTTCTTTTTCTATTTTTGGAATGTCTGGTTTTTGAACTTTGCCTGCCATCTGGATTTGCTTCGCCTTCACCTGGTCTGTTACGTTTGCCATATAACTCCTGCTTTCATCCTTCTCGACCCAGAACGTCATCTGGAATTGCTTTGCCTTTCCCTGGTTTGCTACGTTTGCTTCAGCCTTCTTGACCCGGGAACGTTTTTGCCGTCTGGATTCTTTGCCCTTTGCTGAACCTCCTGGTCTTTCTGGATGTTCCCACTGAGCTGAATTTGGAATACCCCTATGTGTTGCTACACACGGACTGGTGAATTTCTATGTGTGGTTAGCAATCACTGTCAGGCGTCCTCGTTTCGTCAGGCTAGTGCTCTGACTAGCTACTCTCGAATTCAGGTGTCCTTGTTTCATCGGGTATAGTCAAAAGGGGCTCGCTCTCACACACACACACACACACACACACTCTCTCTTGCAGACTCACGCATCATTTTGCTAAACATCAGGGTACATGACTTACAGGTTGTATTTTCCGGCAGACTATTCCAACAGTTGGTGACATCAGCAGTTCTGTCCTCATTATACGAAGGTCAGTTTGGTTATTTTCTTACGTACATAACAAAGTCATTTCTGAGAGAACAGGATTAATTAGTGTACTTATCTTCTTAGGTCATCTGCCGTTCCCTGGTTCCATTCTATTTCTTCATCCTGGTGTTCGTGGGATCCATTCTTTCAACGAATAGATCCTACTGTCCTGTTTATTTTTCACAGACAGTAGGTTATATTGTTGGGAAGAATCCATCGGTTACATTACAAAGGCAAGTAGAGGCGGATTCTGACAATAAAACCCAAGACCCAGAACATGGATACGTCTTAACACTTCCTATTTGCTGTATGCTCACCTGCAACCACTTTGGTTCCTTGGAATGTTACCTCTTTTGTCCTACGGGACTCTACCTTCTGCTCCCCTTTCTAGTTCTCCCCATCTTGGCCTGTTTTCCTTGCCTTGCCCTCTTTCTTGGCTATATCTACTTGCCTGTGGTTTGCTGGTTCCCCCTTTATGCCTGGTCACTCCATGCCCTTCAGCCATCTAGTTCCAGAACTCCAGCTGCAATCAGCTACTGTCTACAGATACTATCACCCGTTTTAACATCCAGCTCCTTGGCCAGCGCTCCTCACTGTCTCTTCACCACGCTAATCAACAGATCTGTTCTATGGCATAGGGTGCCAGGTCCTGCGGGCCCATCATTTGTCTGTCTCTGGGAGAGGGTGCCCGGACACTGGTTCCCTCATTACTCCTGCAGCATTTTGGATTATCAGGAAAAGTCAAGGTCTGCTGTGCCTCACCCAGAACGACTATCAAAACCAGGAGACCAGCAACAGAAGGGGGAGGAAAACACAATCTAACGGTCAACTGATGACATATTTTGGTTTCACCAACTTTATTTACGTAATAATTAGAATGTCTGACATGTTCATATGTACATGCTTGCATCTCAGTTTCATGTAGGTTTCCCTCCCAACAGCTGATAGTTATGTATTCGTACCTCACTCTATATTAATCTTTCTGAATTCTTCTTAATGTTTTCAGATTGTGTGCCTTCACCAGCCTGGATCCTTCTTTCGCTTAGTTAGGATAACATTTTGTTTTTACTTTGAGACTTTAGTTAGATTGACCATGTTAATTTGTAGTATTAGTCTCACATTATGAGGTGCTTCCCTGCTAAACTTGGGTTTCGATGGAAAGCTGGGACATCTGCATTTAGGGACACTTTCTCTGTCTTATCTTGCGGTGTGCATGACAATGTATTTTGTGAGAGTTGTTAGGACAGATCTGCATTAATTGTAGAGTTGTTAACCCAGAGAGAGTGTATTTGGCAAATGATGTAGAGATATGAGGCAAGGCAGTTCCCCCTGTAACAGTGTGGTGGGCGGTGGACAGGGTCAGTGCATTGGTCTGTCTCTTCTTTGGTGTAAATGATGGAGTTAATAAAACAATAGTCCCACAAGGAACATCATGCTGATGAATGGAGTAGCAGGCCACAGGTTATTTTATTGAACATTCATTTAAAAATATTAATATACTCACTACAAATGCTTCACTTACCATTGATTTGAAAGAGAAAAAACTGCATATAGTTTGATTTTAATGTTCTTTTAATCAAGTTTTTCTTACTTGACTATCTAGCACTCTACACATTTACCTCAACCTCTAGAATGGCAAGAGATATCAAACAATGTGAATATGTGCAACCTGCAGATCTTTTATGGTAGAAAAGGGGCAAAGTAACTAGTTGGGGCAAACCAGAAGGAGGACTCAGACAACAATGTGTCATGGTAGGTACATATTTATTCAAGATAAAAAGAACATGCCTAACTTGCCCCATCACAATGAGGGAGATTCTCTGCCTTGTCAAACAAAAACTTAGAGTCCAAATTCCTAGGTTCCTAACCCACTTTAGAGAAACATATCTAAAACAAAAAAAAAAACTTGCAAAACAACATTGGCATGTGCTTATGCCTGACCCAGTTCTTGGAGCAATTCTCTCAGTCCCAAAGTTCAATCAGGATACCCCTACATGATATCCAGTCCTTGATATAGTTTGTCAGTAAAACAAAAGAGTATTTCTATAAAGTTCTTGCTTTACCCTTCTATGGGAAACAAAAGCCAATTCCTATTGCTTTATCTCATTTGTAGTTTACCATTGGCTACATTCCTTCTGGATGAATTTAGCTTTTTCCAGCTGCACACATCCCTTCAGGATTACTTTTGCAGATATTTTCTTTGATCCCACTTCCTGTGGCACTGTGTCTCCCCGAAGTCTTGTGACTCTGTGGTGGGTTTGTTATCTTCAATGGCAACACTTTGATACGTGTTGGTTTCCCCAGCCAGGAAACAAATCACATGTATTCCTTTTTATCCCTTGTCCACAATACATGTGTCTGTGAATATTTCTTACTTTCTGATAATGAACCTGGATTCCCCAGCCTGCATTGAAAGTACTTGTGTTTCTTTCTCTATTTTTACAAGGGGCTTCATGCAAGTTCCATGCTTTTCAGCTACCAATCTCATGGTGACTTTTCCAGCCTTACCAAGTAAACTTAGCAACAATCTTATTCCGGGTTCACTAGGTCTTGCTTGTTTCAGTTTCTGGGTGCCTCATACCAGCAATGATTACAGCAGTGGCTGACACCTCTGTGTTTTTCCTTCATTGTTGTTCCCTCACTTCTGTGGTTGTGCTCATCCCACTTGGACCAGCATACACTGTGTGGAGCTTGGCATCTCTGGCTCTTCTCTTGTTTCTAGTTTTGACATCTATTGCTGGGCACCCACCACTGACTTCTCATTGTAGCATGAACAGAATAGATGGGTAGCTTCCTGCCAAGACGCCCCTCCTGCTCAGAGCCTCCTGCTTGCTCAGCATACCCGCTTTGTAACCTGCAGCTTGCGGGCTTCACTCCTGCTAAACTACTACTAGCTCCACTCTCTGCGTAGCTCTGCCCCTCCAGGATGTGTTTCCAGAGGCACGCCTATGCGTACTGTGGACTCTCCTCCTGAGTAGCAGCCATACATGGCTTTCCCAGCCTCTCTCCATTCATAATTCTCATTCTCACATGCGCAAAGTGGGGAGGCAGAGTTGAAAAGAGAGCTGCTATGTATGCTCTTTGATACCTCACCCGACAGGTGCATCCACGTTGTTAATACCTCAAGAAATGCTGCCTCTTATAGCCCAATGTTTAGTACACCCGGTCCTCTGCAGAGTACAAAGTCTTTTCAAGTGGCACATGGGCCAAACAG
Source organism: Ambystoma mexicanum (assembly GCF_040938575.1). NCBI lineage: Eukaryota > Metazoa > Chordata > Amphibia > Caudata > Ambystomatidae > Ambystoma > Ambystoma mexicanum. The sequence continues at coordinate 651,815,842 of NC_090927.1, read as the reverse complement.
TAATAATGGACAGAGATGATGAAGAGCATGACAAGAAGAAAGAGAAAGCCTGTTTCGAAATAAGATGGGTTGTAGAAGTAGTAAGCTGCGTAGCAGGAGGCTTACTACGGTTCTCGGAGGATGTATTGGCTCTTTTGAATATGAACTGTGGCAGGACATGGGGAAATTATGCGCTGAAATTTACGTGGATCGAGTTAAGTGAGAAGCCAGCAAAAGTGCAGATGCCAGTAGATTATTGATTTTGCTTCTGATGAAAGGGTACTTTACCTGTTTGAACAAACATTAATTGTAACAAGACATATTTCAACCCTGACCTGACTGAAGGTACAGCAGTGTTAATGGATGTCTGCTTGATGTGTGAATGATACCCGTACCCACTACCTCCAGCCATCACAGATGGGCTTATGTTCACTGACCACCTTATACTCAGCGGTTCTGGTATTTTCTCACACCCATCTAACTGTCATAAATGTGTCCCCCAGAAACAACTAAGCCCCAGCTGACCAGCACAACCAGTGCTTACCAAGGCTCCATCACCACAAAAGGTACAATTACTCATCTGATAAATTGAAGGCGATCCCGGACCAGTTCAAATTGTTTACCTCCCTCCTGGTGTCAGGACTGCAGCTAATGCCAGTTGGCTTCAGATCACTAGGAGAGAGATGCTTCAGCTGGTGAACCAAAAGGAGCAGGGACTTCATTCAATAAAGACTGAATTACGGGCAATCAGGCAGATACCTTCTGGACTTGCACAAGGCTATGGAAGAGGGCATGTGCAAGAACATTGTTTTTAACATCCAGCTCCTTGGCCAGCGCTCCTCACTGTCTCTTCACCACGCTAATCAACAGATCTGTTCTATGGCATAGGGTGCCAGGTCCTGCGGGCCCATCATTTGTCTGTCTCTGGGAGAGGGTGCCCGGACACTGGTTCCCTCATTACTCCTGCAGCATTTTGGATTATCAGGAAAAGTCAAGGTCTGCTGTGCCTCACCCAGAACGACTATCAAAACCAGGAGACCAGCAACAGAAGGGGGAGGAAAACACAATCTAACGGTCAACTGATGACATATTTTGGTTTCACCAACTTTATTTAAGTAATAATTAGAATGTCTGACATGTTCATATGTACATGCTTGCATCTCAGTTTCATGTAGGTTTCCCTCCCAACAGCTGATAGTTATGTATTCGTACCTCACTCTATATTAATCTTTCTGAATTCTTCTTAATGTTTTCAGATTGTGTGCCTACACCAGCCTGGATCCTTCTTTCGCTTAGTTAGGATAACATTTTGTTTTTACTTTGAGACTTTAGTTAGATTGACCATGTTAATTTGTAGTATTATTCTCACATTATGAGGTGCTTCCCTGCTAAACTTGGGTTTCGAGGGAAAGCTGGGACATCTGCATTTAGGGACACTTTCTCTGTCTTATCTTGCGGTGTGCATGACAATGTATTTTGTGAGAGTTGTTAGGACAGATCTACATTAATTGTAGAGTTGTTAACCGAGAGAGAGTGTATTTGGCCAATGATGTAGAGATACGAGGCAAGGCAGTTCCCCCTGTAACAGTGTGGTGGGCGGTGGACAGGGTCAGTGCATTGGTCTGTCTCTTCTTTGGTGTAAATGATTGAGTTAATAAAACAATAGTCCCACAAGGAACATCATGCTGATGAATGGAGTAGCAGGCCACAGGTTATTTTATTGAACATTCATTTAAAAATATTAATATACTCACTACAAATGCTTCACTTACCATTGATTTGAAAGAGAAAAAAACTGCATATAGTTTGATTTTAATGTTCTTTTAATCAAGTTTTTCTTACTTGACTATCTAGCACTCTACACATTTCCCTCAACCTCTAGAATGGCAAGAGATATCAAACAATGTGAATATGTGCAACCTGCAGATCTTTTATGGTAGAAAAGGGGCAAAGTAACTAGTTGGGGCAAACCAGAAGGAGGACTCAGACAGCAATGTGTCATGGTAGGTACATATTTATTCAAGATAAAAAGAACATGCCTAACTTGCCCCATCACAATGAGGGAGATTCTCTGCCTTGTCAAACAAAAACTTAAGAGTCCAAATTCCTAGGTTCCTAACCCACTTTAGAGAAAAATATCTAAAACAAAAAAAAAGACTTGCAAAACAACATTGGCATGTGCTTATGCCTGACCCAGTTCTTGGAGCAATTCTCTCAGTCCCAAAGTTCAATCAGGATACCCCTACATGATATCCAGTCCTTGATATAGTTTGTCAGTAAAACAAAAGAGTATTTCTATAAAGTTCTTGCTTTACCCTTCTATGGGAAACAAAAGCCAATTCCTATTGCTTTATCTCATTTGTAGTTTACCATTGGCTACATTCCTTCTGGATGAATTTAGCTTTTTCCAGCTGCACACATCCCTTCAGGATTACTTTTGCAGATATTTTCTTTGATCCCACTTCCTGTGGCACTGTGTCTCCCCGGAGTCTTGTGACTCTGTGGTGGGTTTGTTATCTTCAATGGCAACACTTTGATACATGTTGGTTTCCCCAGCCAGGAAACAAATCACATGTATTCCTTTTTCTCCCTTGTCCACAATACATGTGTCTGTGAATATTTCTTACTTTCTGATAATGAACCTGGATTCCCCAGCCTGCATTGAAAGTACTTGTGTTTCTTTCTCTATTTTTACAAGGGGCTTCATGCAAGTTCCATGCTTTTCAGCTACCAATCTCATGGTGACTTTTCCAGCCTTACCAAGTAAACTTAGCAACAATCTTATTCTGGGTTCACTAGGTCTTGCTTGTTTCAGTTTCTGGGTGCCTCATACCAGCAATGATTACAGCAGTGGCTGACACCTCTGTGTTTTTCCTTCATTGTTGTTCCCTCACTTCTGTGGTTGTGCTCATCCCACTTGGACAGCATACACTGTGTGGAGCTTGGCATCTCTGGCTCTTCTCTTGTTTCTAGTTTTGACATCTATTGCTGGGCACCCACCACTGACTTCTCATTGTAGCATGAACAGAATAGATGGGTAGCTTCCTGCCAAAACGCCCCTCCTGCTCAGAGCCTCCTGCTTGCTCAGCATACCCGCTTTGTAACCTGCAGCTTGCGGGCTTCACTCCTGCTAAACTACCACTAGCTCCACTCTCTGCGTAGCTCTGCCCCTCCAGGATGTGTTTCCAGAGGCACGCCTATGCGTACTGTGGACTCTCCTGCTGAGTAGCAGCCATACATGGCTTTCCCAGCCTCTCTCCATTCATAATTCTCATTCTCACATGTGCAAAGTGGGGAGGCAGAGTTGAAAAGAGAGCTGCTATGTATGCTCTTTGATACCTCACCCGACAGGTGCATCCACGTTGTTAATACCTCAAGAAATGCTGCCTCTTATAGCCCAATGTTTAGTACACCCGGTCCTCTGCAGAGTACAAAGTCTTTTCAAGTGGCACATGGGCCAAACAGTAATAATGGACAGAGATGATGAAGAGCATGACAAGAAGAAAGAGAAAGCCTGTTTCGAAATAAGATGGGTTGTAGAAGTAGTAAGCTGTGTAGCAGGAGGCTTACTAGGGTTCTCGGAGGATGTAATGGCTCGTTTGAATATGAACTGTGGCAGGACATGGGGAAATTATGCGCTGAGATTTACGTGGATCGAGTTAAGTGAGAAGCCAGCAAAAGTGCAGATGCCAGTAGATTATTGATTTTGCTTCTGATGAAAGGGTACTTTACCTGTTTGAACAAACATTAATTGTAACAAGACATAATTCAACCCTGACCTGACTGAAGGTACAGCAGTGTTAATGGATGTCTGCTGGATGTGTGAATGATACCCGTACCCACTACCTTCAGCCATCACAGATGGGCTTATGTTCACTGACCACCATATACTCAGCGGTTCTGGTATTTTCTCACACCCATCTAACTGTCATAAATGTGTCCCCCAGAAACAACTAAGCCCCAGCTGACCAGCACAACCACTGCTTACCAAGGCTCCATCACCACAAAAGGTACAATTACTCATCTGATAAATTGAAGGCGATCCCGGACCAGTTCAAATTGTTTACCTCCCTCCTGGTGTCAGGACTGCAGCTAATGCCAAGTGGCTGCAGATCACCAGGAGAGAGATGCTTCAGCTGGTGAACCAAATGGAGCAGGGACTTCATTCAATAAAGACTGAATTACGGGCAATCAGGCAGATACCTTCTGGACTTGCACAAGGCTATGGAAGAGGGTATGTGCAAGAACATTGGTTTGTCTTGTTGCATGTACCTCCTCCAAATGACGAAAACAACAGGTCTTTGCTCCCTGTGATAGGGGCCCTTCATTATTTGAGGATTGCCATGGAGAAAGAAGCAAGAGCAAACGTTGATTACTGGTTCGATTTGATGTTCTCGTGAGCCCCGTTGTGGTTGGCAATAGCCATAAAGTTATTGGTTCCCATTGTGGTTTTTCTGCACATGCTTTTCTGTTCATGTCAGATGATCCTGAGATATTGTATGAAGACCCTCTCGAAAAGAATGACTATGAAAGTGTCAATAACACTGGGTAGAGTTTAGCCTTTCACAAAACGCAAGTACACCCAGATTGATAGATGGGATGGAGTTATAAAACCATGGATGGTGAGAATAGAGCAGGATATCAGACCATGATTACCCCACCCACCCCCAAACGATCCAAACAACTATGTAGAGCACTGGGTTGACTCAGCAGACGATGAGGGGTGTTGCTTTATGACATACACTCCGGAATAATATGCCCAAAGGGGGGGGGTTACATCATGTGTGTAGGGCATGGGTACACATATATGATGACTATAGAAGGAAGGAGGCAGCAGGGTTAGTTAATTGAGTACTAACTAAAGGAGGGGAATATTCGGGTGCATTACAGCATCCCAGCCATACAAAAAGGTTCAGGCTGAGATAAACCTATTAGCACATACCACAGTAGCAGGGTGAGTTTTACATGGCAGAAGGTGTATACATCACTTGGAGTTATTTTTGACACAAATTAGATACCCAAATATTGCAGCACAGAAGGAATAATAAATGTATTCATGTTGCAGTTGCAAAGGTAAGAGGGCAGTGTTATGGGCCGTGTGTTTAGTAGTCGAATATAAAGTTTAATTTTTCAGTGAGGTGCGAGGAAAGAGATGTAGTAGATGGAAGATGAAGTCAGAAAGGTACTGTGGTTAGAATGAGGTCAGTGTCTTAACATGGCAGAACTGCTGTCACATTAGAGTTTAAGGCCTAGTACACAATGAATAGAATAGAACACAGGCCATGATGTGAAGCTGTGGCTCCGTTTAGCCTCAGTCCCGAGACAAATCTCTTTTCCGTACTCCAGGAGAGAAGCTGAAGTCAGAGGCGCCCACAGTGCACAGATAAGTGCTAATTGTATCCAGCTGCAGGGCCTGAATACAGTGGGACTGGAATGTTAGCTCTGTGTAGGGCAGGTAGGGATGCACACTGTGAATGGCAAATTCATGAGAACAGGGCATGATGATATGTGATGTCAATAGCCCAGGCAACAATTTTTAGAACTACTGCACTCACCCAAGAGTGGTCATACAATTTGAAAGATAAGGAGACGCACTGCCAAAAACAAATACACCACTGAAATTCAGGCTCAAGAGTGGGGCCCTGGTCACGTCATTACTCGGCACCTGGGGATTGAAGGAGATAAGGGGGAGATGTGCCTTTAACGCCGCGTGATTTGGGATATTAGGAGCAGAGGTGATGCCAATAAATTGGTATTACCCAAATTGACCTTTTTTACAATTGACCTTTTGCACAATTTACCTAATTATAGACCTTTATATTATTTATTATTTATATTATTATATTATTTTAGTTATTTTAGATATGTTTTGGATTATAAATAATATAAGGGGATTGGGTGGGGGTTTGTGGGGGGTTTTGGATTGGGTCAGGCTGGGGGGTCTCCCCCCGCATATATGTCCTAATTGACCTTCTAAATTAGGTAAATTCTCCTGAGGTCCAATTAGTATACAACCAATAAATTCTATACTAGGTTGTGGGTGCAGTTTGTGTGTTCTGCAGCATATTGTTTAATGACAAGGCCTATTGACTTATCAAAGCAGAACCCGGAGATGGAACCTGTGGTGCTCTGTGTCATCTTGCTACCAAGGCGAGCATGTTGCCCCTGAGATATCCTCCCATTAGCCTGATTGCAATGCCTGGCCTAAAGTGGCGCACAGCAGGTTCTGTCACAGGCATCATCTTGACAGCTAAAGTGACACCCAAAGTAACTGCAACATAGGGGTACATTTCCTGAATTTGGGCATTGTGCATGGCACTGCTCATAATCATTGCAGCAACATCCAATTTGATATTACAAATTTTCCAGCACCTGTGTGCCAGCTCAGCTGTTGAAGGTGATGTGTATTCTGGCCAAACAGACTGGTTCTGCCAAGTGACATGGCAGGAACCTGAATGGCCACACCCCTTCTCTGATCTCTTTGGAGGGTAGATAACACCCTCCCCCAGAGACAGCCAATCAACAGGCAGCCATTGGAAAGGGGTAACCCCAACACCATGGTGCTGCATACCAAAGGGGCCTTTGATCACATTGCGAAGGTATGGGGTAGGTTTAGTTTAGGCCGGGGATCTCTGTGCAGTTTGTTAAGGTTCCATCATCTTCTTTCTCTCTGCCTCTATCCCTCCTTCCTGGCCACTACATTTCCTGTAGCACAAATATTTTTGGTTGCAATGTCAGAAGGGTGAAGGCCACTTATATCAAGAGCAGATTTTGGAACCATAAATCAGGCTAGTTTTTGTTTCAATCACCTGTGGACTTTGACCTTTTAAAGAAGGAGTCTCACACCACCTATTTTATTCACTCTAGAGGAAACACATGAGAAGGATTCCTTGGACATCTTTTGGGAGAGTTGTATGGTACAAAGCCCGCAAAAACTCAGGTGAAGAAAGAGCAGTCCAAGGCAGACTAAAATTCTGCCCAAACCCGGGCACATTGAGGGTGACTCTTGCTGTGGACTAGGACTCTCTACACCAGAAGCTCCCAAAGCTGGGGAGAAGAACATGAAATGACTCATGCTGTACTCTAGCCCATGAGGTGTGTCTGACAACATCCAGAGCTCTGAAATCTTTTCACTGGCTCCCCGTGTGTGCAAGGATCAACTTCAAGATGCTTTGTATTGTCCACAAGGATTTCTGGGGCCTGGGAATGCTCTACCTCCAACTTTCTCTTCCAAAACATATACCTTTTCAAGCTCTCCGCTCATCCACCTCCAACTCTCTGAGGGTCAGATGCTTCTCCAAGCAGAGAGTTGGGGGCAGATTGATCTCCTTGGCTGGGGCCTCCCTCTGGAACAGCCTCCCTGCCTCTCTCAAACTTGAGCAGAACCACCTCTGGTTCTGGAAACAGCTCAAGATCTTTCTTTTCACTTCTGTTTTTGCTCTTCCTCTCCCCTGCTGATGCACCTGACTGCTCTGCACACTGGTTACCTGGTCACCCTCTGAACTGGTTTTGTATATTTTTACAGATTATAAAGGTTTGCATGGGCAAAAAGTCAGCAAAATGCTGCCACCAAAGGTTCGAACACCAAAAGTTTGCACCTTTGGTGGTAGAATTTTTTGCCCATGCAAACCTTTATGGTAAGTTAAATAAAAAAAAGAATGCGGGGGCTGCGGGGGTCTCCCCCACAACAACCCGCTCACTATACTCCATGGTATAGTGAGCAGGGTGTTGCGGGGGACACCACCGCAGCACTCCCGGAAAAAAAAAAAAAGAAAATGGGGGCTGCGGGGTGCACCCCCGCAGCCCCCATTTTCTTTTTTTTTCAGGAGTGCTGCGGTGGTGTCCCCCGCAACACCCCGCTGACTATACTTTACAGTATAGTGAGCGGGGGTATGGGGGAAACCCCTGCAGCCCCCGTAAAAGCAAAAAAAAAAAAAAGAAAAGGATCCTGCAGCGCTGGTTCCTGATCACGGAAGTGAAAGGTAACTGGCGCCGCAGGTGACCAGCGTGAAGACAAGGTAAGTGGGGTTGGAGTATGGGTGGGGGTGTGTTGAGGGTGTGGGTGGGGTGTGTGTAATGGGTGTGTTGTGGGCGTGGGTGGGGGTATGTATTTGTTTTTTGCATGAGAAAGGTGTAAACTTTTGGTAGTTTGCACCATTCTCATGCAAATTTTCAAGCTGCAGCAAATTCTGCCGAGGGCAGATCATGTGGATTCTCTGAACTTGGGCCCAGGCTCCTGCATGTCTAGTTGCCTTTGCACTGCCGCCGGGCTCACCAGCACTTAAGGGTCTGTATCTACAAGCCTACAGTCCCTTCTCTCTGCACTTATGAGCCACCCGCTAGCTGCACTTCATAGTTAACTGCACTTCCCCCCTTCGTATCCCACCTGGCACTTCTCCCTTTTCCGCTTCCCCAGCACTTCTCCCATTCCCTCTTCCCTGCACCTGTGCAATCTGAATGACACAAGGCCTAGTAAGATGATTATTTTTTCCTCCCTTGTTTCCCTATCGTGCCTAAAAACACTTATGTACAAGCACGTTATAAATGCCACATCATATCACATTGTATCATTCAACTGCTGCTTCGCTAAACCACACATCAGAGCAACAGGATAACCATTTCAACAATTTCTTTTAACATTATGTTATGATCAAGACAACTTGGCCTTTCACAAAAGAACAGTAACATATAAATTCACTACAAAACCTTCATTTTAATATAAACAAATAGCTAATGCTTAAGATTTAAAAAGAGACACAATCGGCAATCACATAAACAATATCACAAATACATGATTAGAATCCACTGTTATTTACATATATTTACCATGTAATAAAAATATAAAATCACCATTTCTTCTCAATTAGGGAAATGTTTCCTATCATTTTTAAAACCTCCAGAGCTAAAAAGGTCTCATCGCCCCCATTTAGATGATGCCAAAATGCATATGCGTTTAGCCGTTCCGGATTGTCAACAAAGCACCCCAGAACAGGATTGCTAAGCTCCTGAGATGTTAAACATTTAATCAGTAGATGTTTGGGGGTCTGCAGCTCATTTGCTTTCTGAACAGAAATGACATATGCCATCCTTATTCGTTTGACTCGAACAAGTAGCAAGTACTTCATTAGTGTAGAGTAAGTTTAAACAAAAATGCAAAAATGTAATTGGAAAAATGTACTTCTCCAGTAGGCATTGGGAAATCGGAGTAAATATCCTGGTAGAGTACTGAGTGGCTTATCAATTAATGAAAAAGTAGAGTGCAAACAAAAGCTACGAGTACTCTCAATAGTGGCAAATGAATGTAAATTAAACAAAGTTCTTTTTAGCAAAACAGGGTTTGTAGTTAGATCATTCAAAGATCTACCACAACTATATAAGATAGATTCAGCTAGAATTTGGAAATCAAACAAACCTTTGATTTACCCATCTCCTTACTAACTTTCAAATCAAAATGCAATGAGGTATTAATGGAGGATAGCAACTTACCATACAATGTTAAAATCTACCAATTAAAACTGCCATTTAATGATATGAGGCCGAATTCAAAGCATAACAAAGCCATCGTGAGGCTTGTAGGGAGATTAAAAACCTTTTTCCACAGTCTTCCTTCTAGGCTTAACAGAGAATCTGCAGTACTTATTCAGGATTTTACACATCTGATGAGCAAATCATTCCATTTTATTTTTAACCTTGTTAAAATGAGAGGCTGAGAAGAAGAGGCTAGGATTTCAAACCCCAAATAAGTGACCTTCAACATAGGGAGCATATTAGTATCTTGTAAAGACCATGAAAAACCATATTCCTTCCCCTTCTTCTTTACAAAATGAATTACCTATGATTGATCTGGGTTTATGACAAGGCCATTTACAGAGGCATGCCGCACCATGGCATTCATAAGGCGGAGGCCATCCAACAAACTTCAAGTTGCTGATCTTAGTGAAACAAAAGGAGCTTTTCACAATGAATCATCAATGTTTGCCAGGTATAGATTGTAGAGGCAGGGGGCCAATATACATACTTGGCATAGGCCTTTTTATGTCTTGATAGGATTAGTCAAATGACCCTGCCCATCCAGCCTAACCAGAATTATTGTGTTTTCATGTATATGTTTAATAATAGCCAATAATGTCACCAGCAAGCCCCACTGTTCCAATTTATCCCAAAGCAAGGCTTGATTAACAGTATTGAAGGCAGTTATCACCACTGGCCCAAGCATTTGCTGTAATCAATTTAAAACAAGACCATTTGAGTCATTGCCCATATCCTTATGAAATCCAATTTGGAACTTCTTTAGTACACCTTTCCACTTGGCCCAGGCCTCCAGCTCCTTTAAAACCGTCAAGAAGGGCGTTGGCCTATAATTAGCTAGTTTGCCATGATGGCCCTTCCTGTAAATTGGTTTAATGATGGAAGATGGTCTGAGGGTGGAATAGTACTATTTTTAATATTGTCCCCAAAAGTATAGCGAGAATATTGGACCACAGGATCCTATCTAATTTCAAAATGTGATATGTAAGACCCTTTAGTGCAGAATATTGGTGCTTTTGTTTTAAATTCTACGTTAACATCCACCTCAATGTCAAGTTCCTAATTTGAGGTGTCATAATTATCTTTAACCTCTCCAAATGGAAGAGCTCGAAATTCCTCAAAATGGCACTTGATTTGACAGGGACCATAACTATGGATTATTAAACTCATTTATCATCGACCAAAAAGTAACAGGTGTTTTTTCTAACCAATACATTTAACATATGTTCACCATCTCTTTGAGCTACCAAGTAGTGATGGGCCCTGAGGCAATATATATATTACTGATGCAGAGTCCTCTTCTTACGACATACCACATGGTTTGCTAGATTTAGGTTTAAAAAAAAAGTAAGATTTCTGTCTAGGATTTTTTTTCTTGTCCCAAATTACGTAATCAAAACAATGCCTGCTGTCTCAAGCCCGTGTACCAATTGAAATCCTTATAGAGTCAAGATTCCATAAAAATTCCAGAGGTTTACCAGCAGTCACGTGATCCAACTGTTCCACCCAAGAAGTGGAGACTAGGCAGTTCCACAAGTTTCTAATTAATATGGAGCTGTCAGCGGGGAATCTTGACATTCTATTTGCCCCTGGTTTATTCTAAGGTCAACATAAGGCAAGGAGAATGTTGATTTGCTACCTATGTTAAAACCTGCAACTAGCACATTATGGTCACTGGGAGGCATTTCTTCCACTTTAAAAAAAGTGCACTTGGAAAAACATCAAGCGAGATGGGACAATACGATCAATAACTGAGGATTCCAATACAAATCAACAAGAAGCATGTAAGAAAGATCAGAATCCATTTTCAAATACAATTTCAGGGTCAATATTCCATCTCTTTATATTGAAACAACCTCTGCCTGCTTTATATAGCCATTTTTCATAGCGACCAACAACTGCCATAGAGGCGACATCCATTTGAAGTCTTGGCATGTTGCTCAATTATCAAAAAACATCAATAGTAATGTTGGACATCAGCCACGTTTCTTGCAGAATGAGAATATCAGGACTAGAGAACATGTGAGCCCTTGTCAAATCGTTCATAATACTCTTAAACCCTTGTGTGTGCAAAACCAAGACCTGAAGATGAGAAAGGGTTAGAGCCCAGTGCCACTGTCCACAAGTCTCTTAAATACTCTTGAATGAGATCCAGACACCAATGACCAATTGTTTCCCTCTCCTTGCGCTACATTACAAATTGGAGTTTCAAAATGCACCATATGGTTGCTACCCAGAGTATTTTTGCATGTGATTTTTAGCACATCCATAGGGTCATAAGGTGCAGCTAATCCACTCCTGGGATGGCAAAGACTATTATGTAATACATTACTCTGCCTTTTTGGAAGAATATCATAGCCAAGTTTATAAATCGACTCTGCTTCCTCCAAAATCAATTTAGCCATTAGCAATGTGTTCATACACAATTCCATATTATCCGTATGCTTATTATCAAAGAAAAATCTATTCTCTATGTCTTGAGAAGTAAGGAAATGCAAGGAAGGAGTCTCCTGAAAGAGGCCTAAACGATTTGATCTATTTAGAATCACTGGATCGTCTGATATAACTATCACTTCTAATATAAAATAGTAACAACTTTCCTCAAATAGCTCTTTAGAAACACTTGAGTCCTGCAACAAAGCAGGGTCTCTAATGGCTAGTTGAGCTGAGAGGGAACACAGTGGCAGCATTAGAGAATGGTTTGGCCCCACATTTGGGGAGATTCGTTGAGCTGTAAAACCCAATGCTGTCTGGGTATTTACATTAGGTTGTTTTAACTAGGTTCCAATTACATGAGACAAAGATCCTAATATTGGCAATGCCTGGGTTTTTCAATGCAATTCCTGGCCCAAACTTCCCAGCTAACCAGAATTATCTAAAGTAAGAATAGTATAGTTTGTAATTGATAATTGTTTTTTCCCTGATGAAATAGATTCTAATCGTATTGACTTTTGATCCACCACCACAGGTTTATCTGGCCCTGTAAATTCAATAGGAAATGGGACAGTTAACAAAGTCAATATCTGAGTCAAGGCCTCTTTGATCAAGAGTGTCAAAGAAGAAACATTTGCTACAGAATGAACCACAACACTAGAGTGCTTTCCCAAATGCACATCCATTTTAGCCGGACAAAAGTTTCTTCCTCTGTGAAATGGTGATTGAAAATGAATTTTCTAGAATTTTTCATTATTTTTACACCCATTTTTGTACTTCTTTGCAGATTTCATTGGTCCTGTTTCTACCTGTTGATGATGGGATATTGTCCAAATCAAGTTTAGGGGCTCCTAACTCCTGTACTCCTTTCTCCTGAAAATCATTTCCATTTGGGGACACAACTTGTGCCACTTGTGGAACTTCAGCAGTATTGAGATCAATTTCTAATAGACTACCGTTGTTTATCACATGTGGGTCCCCCAAATATGGAAGGGCACTGTGTGTGAGTTGTACGTAAAACGGTACTGGTGCCAGCCGTTGGAAAGAAATCCATCATCTTTGCTGTTGTTTGCCCATAGCTTTTATGAGAGGATTTCCAATTACAGGTACATTTGGAGTAGAAGCAAGCTCTTTAGGCAGTGGCATAGCACAAAATGTGGCTCACCCCGCTGCAAGCCATACCGAGCACCACCCTGCCCCCAGCTTGGCAACAAATAACGGGTTGCGCCACACTCTTGGCCGGCTTAGATCACCACGCTTGTGCAATATGCAGAAGCATGCTGCTGCAGGGGTACGCCGCACACTGCACTAGGAGAAAGATATAAAGAGCCAGAGCATTTTCAATTGTTTTGTAGGGTAAAACCAATCCAAAAACCCAATACTTCCAAGTCACCAACAGTGCAAAGGTACATTCATGATTTAGTTAATGTAATGTTTTGCTATTAAAAATGCCATTCCACAATGAAAATACGTACAAGAGGCTGCACAATATAGTCCAGTCTAGACACGTAATAACATATTACAGTAAAACATGCCATGCCACATTTAGACATACCTAGGCTGGTTGCACCAAAATGCCATTCGAAGCAATACAGATGCCCAGAAAAATATACAATGCCACAGCAAGAAACGGCTAGACTGGCAGCACCCAAAGGATAGCCTAGCCTGGTAAATACATTTAGCAGGACTGCTTTATCAGTGATGCCAAACTAAGAAATGACTAGAATGGCAGCATCAAAATGCCTCTCTAGTCACGACTACCACCATTAGAGTCTCAGGAGGATAGCTCAGGGGCAACATGCTTGCCTTGGAAACAAGACAACATGTTCGATCCACGGGTCCGTGCTTAGAGACCTCTGGGTATTAAGTGCGTTATAAATAACATATCATATCATTATGATTTATCACACAATCCCAGGCCCACCCTACCCCCCTACACACCCCCTCTCCCTCCCACCCCCAGCCGCAACCCCAAAAATGTTCTCCTCAGCGTTGATTAACTCCAATTACCTCTTCCTTGTCCGAGTGCTTACATATGAGGCACCTTGAGTCAGAGATAAATACTGGGACGAGGAAGAGTGGGACTAGGAGTAATGAATATTACAGGTAAATAAGCCAGTCCTTACCTTCATATCCCGCTACCTCATCCCAGTACTTGTGCATTAGGCAAAGAGACAAGTACTGGGACAAGGAAGAATTGGGCTAGGAGTAATGAAGATTACCAATAAGTAAGCATGGCATTAAACACAAGCAGTGGCGCAACACTGTTGATCTGACTAGGTTTCAGCCATCCACCCCCCTGAAATTTTGGGCTATGTTGACTGGACCTGGCTGACCTACAGAGCCATTGACAAACAGGACACAGATGCTAAAAGCGGCCTGGGTTTCACCGTTAACAAAGGCCCGGCATTTACTAAAGTACATTATTTCACAATTAGTACCTCCACTCAAATGCATAATTTTTTAGGCAATTGAAATTGTGATGTGGGTTTAGTACCAGGGGAGTGATAGGAAGGGTAGAGAAGGGACAGGAGACCACTCATTCTCACAGCAGTCCATAAGTGGGTGCTTTCACACTTAAAAGAGAAAGTTATGGTTTGGTCCATTTTTTGTTGAGTGGGCCCCTTCCCAGGACATGTGGTGGTGGTGCCCCCTGCACCGCGGGAGCTGTGGAGGCCCCGGCTATGCCAGTGTCTTCAGGCATTGGGACAACATTCATGCAAGGCCCTGCAGACTGCTCTCTGCTTAGACTAAAGTGGGGCCGATCAGTGCTGATGGCACAACCATGTGCTGTAGTCACAGCAACTGCTCCATTCCAGGTCAGTACATTAATATATTGTGACAATATAATAGCCAAATTATGTTTTGAACTGAAGCTTGCACCTGTCTTCATAATGTAGTCTGACCCAATCCCAAGGCGCTTAGACTGTTGTGTAACTAAAGAAGATTCCATGAGCATATCACACTTATTCACAGTATCTTTATTCACTGGGTCAATCACACCGTGGGGGAGAACCCCGACCATTACATAGTACACAGATTCCTGTATTCTATATAAATTATCGGTATTCCTAGGTAAATGTTTCTAGCAGTGGAATCAAGTCTTTGCAGTGCTTACAGAATACAGATCACACTGCGAGACTGCTGCCAAAGCACACTTCTAATGTGCGCACTACACGCCGTGTTCTGTTTGAAATATTTCAGGCAGCAGGGAAAACAATTGCGGTCCGATCATACAGACCAAAATAATAGAATGTAGAGCCAGTGCACTGGAATCCAGAGGAGTTGCTTGCAATAACTCCGAAATATCTGAAGGACTGCTGCCAAAGCACACTTTTGCCACCATTTCGACAATCACCACCCACTGTCTCAAAGCACTGGAGTGTCACACATCAACCCTTCCTGGCAGTTGCAGCTCAACTCAACCTCAAACATTTCCTGGTAAGCACCCCAACCTATGTCGCCAAGCTGTGCCTTGCAGCTGCACAGAGCTACCTCATTTGAATCTGCTCGATGCTCCCTTACTGCTTCGGCCCATAACATCCAATGTGCCCAAATTGAGCTTGATCCGCTCGCACCACTGCTCGAAGCCGGGTTCAACACTGATGACCCGCCAAAGACCCGAAAAAAGGCACTATCAACCAGTAACTGCAACCTTGTTCAATCTTGGGCCCTAGAGACAGGTTAGTTCACTTGTGTACCTTTTTCATCCCAAGACATATCCATTTTGTGGTTTAGAATGTGCCCTTCACTCCTGTATTCATGATACATCCTTCTGTATGTTGCATCTTCACTGTTCTTTTCGCAAGGGTTGGTTTTCTACAGTGTTTTTCTATTTACTTATTTTTGCAGATGGTGTGTTTTATTAAAGTATGTCTATGTATTGAACCTTGATTGGACATTCGTAACATAAACAGTTAGGCAATATGTGCTGAGTCTTGTTTTAAATAACCCAAGAATGACCTGCACCAATAGGTTAATGCTGGCATTTCGGAAATGTAGGCAGTTGGGAAATTCAATTCAGATACATAAAAACATTTATTATAAGTAGAGTGCTTTTTCCAAATTGACTGAATGGTAATTCTTGGTTTATTTAAAACAAGACTCAGTGCATACTCCCTAACTGTTTATGTTACTACAAATAGTGAATAACAGTCTATGCTAGGTATCTGCAGCTGTAACTGACTAATAAAGAGATGGTGGTTTTAGAAAACAAAGAGAAATAACATAGGGGTTCACCCTTATCCTTTGAGTACTTGACAGGACATTCCCTTTATTTTGGACTGTTATGCTTTTTTGATTGGGTTGCTACTTAATCACATTCACATCCCTCTTAAAAGCATAGCTTTCCCATGGCCCATTTTACTACAAAAGGCAGAGGAGGTATATATCTTAACTGTGCCTGTTTACTTTTATGATTGTGTTGGCTCTTGGTTGGTAGAGTGTGAAGGCTGAAAGGCTGTTTTACAATCTATTCGCCATGGTACTTTCCCAAGGCAGTCTCTATCCAGGCCCGAACCCCTGAGTTGAGATATGCCCCCGCCCATGCCTGCAACCTCCTTTCCCCACACTCCTGTGCTTGACAATGTATCCACCTATCTCCCAAAAATGAGTATGTATATATCACTCAAGCCCAGAAATGTAGTCTTGTAACTCTGCCAAGGCCTGCATGTCCCCTTTTCCTCCGCGGATAAGGCCAATCCTGTTTCATTCCCCAGCTCTGTCTGTATGTTTATCCCCCTCGAGTGTGGGATGCTTCTTCTGTCTTTTGGACACACCCCTAAAGAGCTGCAGCTTTTATAACAATCATCTGAAGGGGAAAACATACCAGCCATGCACATCAAACAAATGCAACTTCACTGTCCACTGGGAGATGTAGTTCAAAGGTGCCTGTTCGGGTTGTTCATTGAATGGGGATACATTTAGGCACCAGGGTAAGCTACTTAGGGGGCAAGGAATCAATCTAGCTTCATTGGGACACATACCTGGCTATATGAGACAATACCTATATGATGTTGGCTATCATATAGATTGAGAAAGATGACAGTGCATCGCTAAGATTGTGTGAAGGATACAAGTCTGATATGATTGCTTTTGTTGGTTATTACATTGAAAGTTTTGAGGAGATCCTGGGTATTTTTATGAGCTGGTAAGATACTGTTAAAGCTTTTATCAGGATGGTTGTGCCTTGTTGTTTAAATCTTAGGAGCAAGTTTGTCAAGTATTTTGCTTATCAATTTATTGAAATTTTTCAGAATAATGTCTGTAGCAGGATACAGGTTTTCAGAGAAGCATGAGTTACAGATGCTGTTCAAGAAAGTCATGGGTGACATTTTGTATTAGAATTCTGACACAGGTTACAAGGATGGATATTTTTTTCTTCCATTTGTAAGCTTCACCTGGGCTAGGAATAGACAATGACATTAGCTTACTTTGTGACTAGAATAGGAACAAGGAAGTGGCATTCTCAATCAGGATTTTATGGGCAAATAGATAATCCAGTGATTGGTCGGTCCGCTTTGCCTCTTGGCTCTCTGATACATTGTGAGAATCAGGTTTAGGACATAGGGCCTCATTCCGAGTAGGGAGCAAAGGGATACCGGGACCATTAAGGACATTGGTGCCGGTAATCCATCTACGCCCTACTACGAGGTCCCAGAAAAAGGGACCAGGGAGCAAATAACGGTACCGCAAATTGTTGTACCGTTATTAGCTCCCTCCCCATTCTCATTGAGCCCAATGGGGGCTCAAATGGGAATGGGGATTCTCTTTTTCAATGGGGACTTACCGATCCCGCAAAGGTCGGACTACACCGGTAAGTCCCCATTGAACTAGGTCGAAATCAGTACCGGTATTGGAGGCAGCCATGGTGCTAGTAGCACCATGGTTACCTCCAATCTCGGAATGAGGCCCAGAGTCCTTAAAAGGTCTTGTGCAGATGATGAAGTCACTTAATACAAGTAGTTAAAGTGTGTGTTATGAAGTTTGCCCAATCGTTTTGTAAGTTTGTTTTTGTAGCCCAAAGGGCTATGTGCTCTTGACTAGGGCAATGGAAGGATTGGTATTTTGGTAGGCTCTGGTTGCAAGTTGCTAGCTCAACATAAAACGTCATTCACCTCCTCATTTCTACACAAAGGACACCATTTCATACTCACCAAGAGTCAATTGATCAATGGCTCGTGCTGAGTCACCGATTTTAGGCACGGAAAGATAAGAAGCTGTTGGAGCAGATGAACACAGTGGAGTTTCTTAGATGTGATAATTGCTACCATCCTCTCCTCTAGATTCAAGTACCTATTTTGGTTGAAGATATTATATCCAGGTGGAGCAGAGTGTTGAAGATGCTGTGGGTTTTGTCTGTGATCCTGGTCTCTGTTATCCTTGGGATTTAGATTTTTTTTTGTTGCTTTATTTCTACAAGCAAAGCACTATCAAGGTCTTTTTCAATGCTAATGAAAGTTTGAGTTGATGTCAGGATGTGTTGTTGATAGAGTTCAGTCTTGTCCTCCTGTACTTTCAGCAGCTGTGACTTCATTGTCATTTGTGTTGTGGAACCATGTGTTGTGGAACAACGAAATCCCAGCCTATAAGCAAGTATAATGATGTCATTGCTGAAAGATGTCCGAGTGCAGTGAAGGGGATGACAACGACATGGAGTAGGCATGAGCTTTTCCATGTATGCAGGTATTTCTACCCATTCTGATGCCCTCACAATGCCCATATTGAATCCTTCTATAGCATTTATTATTTTTCTTTTAGTCACAGTGGGTATTTTTTTAGGGTTTGCCCTCAATCTACTGGCATGAGGCAAAGATTGCTAGTGACTTCATAGAGTGATCATGCATCGCTGGGGAATATGTCATTTTGTGGAGAAAAGTGGGCTCAGCTGGCTGGAACAATGAGGGCAAAATAGGGTACCAGAATTGCATCAGAGGGTGGAGGGCGTGGATGGTGGAGGGTAAATCATTACCTGAGCAGGATGGAACCTAATGTTGTAGGAATCTGTCATCATGCCCCGGAAGGTGATTATCACATGATCTGTCAGAATCCGAAAGAGAAGATTGACTAAATAAATTGATTTCATTGTTTGTGGGAGGTGAGTGCAACATGCTGGAAGGCATTTGTAGCACACTTCAAAGATATGGGGGCAAGCGTCTTGAGGCTTATATGGAGAGCTACACTGGGGGAGTGGAGTGGGTTAGTAAAGATTTTCTGGTCAAGAAGGCATGCTGTTGTTTATCTTGCAAGAATGCAATGCAGATAAACTGCTGCCCGTTCATTCTCTGAGAGCTAATGTGGCAGATTTTTTTATCACGTTCATAGAATGCCTGATCAGGAGCTACAGCATCTTTCTGGTGAGGGTGCTCTAGTCGCTAATTAGTGGTGTACATTTATGGTACCAGAGTGTGAAAATTTTTATTTTGGAGGATATGTTAGTCTTTTAGTTATGTTGGAGGTGGAGCTAGCTCTGCCAGGGTGCGATGTGCTCTAGACAGGCCATGGATCAAGAATTTTTTGAGGCTATACGTTTTGCAGGATCACTCAGGTGCCAGTATTATAAAGCACTCTGGGTATTTGAGCTACCTTGGAGGCTTAGATTGGCTTCAAAGCTATTGCTGTCTTCTATAAGTGGTTTTAAGTTACAAAGTCTGATTCTATTAACTTTGTGTGCAAACAGGTTATATTCTCAAAGAACAGCAGGTCTGTTATTCTTTTGCCTGAATTGTGGCAATGATGGAAACCTGTGGGCAACAGCTCAGGGTGGGAATGTGATAGATGTTGGTTATTTTTCTTTTTATCGGCTAACGAGGTGGAATAGGGGAATAGGTGATTTCAGGGAATGCTCTGGGTCTGAGATGGGTAGACCGGTCATAAATTCCAGGTTACAAGCTGGGATATTCGAGAGGCCCTATTTCCACAGAGTTAGAAGTAGGGCAAATATTCAAAAAGCAGTTGGCAAGAATGACTAGTGGTGAGCCGGTGGTCTGGGAAGCACAACTAGATTATGGGGTTCAATGAAATAGGATCAATATCCAATGCAGAGACAGAATGATAGCTGTTCATGGTATGTAGGTCAGAAGGCACTCTATGGGGGAGTCGCATGGATATATATAGATGATCATGGCCATCAGGCAGTTGTTGGAGTTAGTGGAACATTTACGAGTAAAACTATGCATTCAACGGAGTAGCTGGGTGCTGCAGTAATCCTGATACTAGTGGTTTAAGTAGGGAGATGAGACACATTATCCCACCAGTTGTAGTTAATATTTTGATAGCCCTGATTTTGTATTCTGTTGGTAGTAGAGTGCAGATCTGATGAGTACAACTGTCCATGAACCAGGTTTCCATCATTTCCAGAAAGCCAATATCTTGATTCTCTATTAGCTCATGTATGCTAGATGCATTTATGTTACTAATCTGGTATTTAAAGTGTCCACATGTATGAATGTCTTAGCTTTCAAGATTGTGGTTTGAGAAACAATGATTTTTGTTTTTGGGTGCCGGAGGGTTCTCTGACCATGAAAGTGGAAAGTCCTGCCCTGCTAGGTTGATTCTCACTATAATCACTACTCCTGGATAATGGGAGTGATGTATAGAATGGGAGGGATCAAAGAGTTGAAGGATTTTTATGATTGCTTTGGACAGGAATGTTTCCGTTATAATAGATGTAATCACCAACTTCATTGTGGTAGGATGTTAATGGTGAATCTCTCCTTAAAGATGGGTCAGCTATCAGTAATCAGTGGAATGGTAAAAACAACTAGCCAGTCACTCATGTTAAGATGTTACGCTAGGCTTGATATTCAGCTGGTGGATGCCTGGGCAGCAGCAACAGAGGGGTATAAAGCGTCAGTTTGCCAATAGAAATAGAGGAACTTACATAATTGAGAGTTGGGAATATTTATTTAAAAAAATAGTCTGCTAGTACCTACAGTGCAGTAAAGACAACATTGTGTGGGAAATGGGAATACGTGGATATGGAGGACCAGTGATAGTACCTTGACCATGAGTCTACATTTAGACATAACAGTACATACAAAATGCTTCCGCAAAGACATACGTCACTGTAAGGAATGCAGTTAGCAACAGATAAGCAGCAGCTATTCAAAAGTCCTACATGCATGTTGAAAGACAGTAATCACCATAAACACTAACTGTACATAGTGGAAATTGAAGGAAGATGGTAGATGCACATTTAGTAGCAGGAAAACAAGAGCCAACCGTTGGAGATACAGAATAATGTGTTCTAAGTACACACTACACAAGAAGGAGGGGGGTTGGAGAGATGAATTAGGCAAATAGAACAACAGGAGGAATGCTGAGGGTCGGGCATTGTATACCTAGAATGGGATAGGAGCAGAGGAGTGTTCATTGAATCAAAACACATTCATGAGCCGTTCATGGTCAATAGCTACAGGTACACAGTACCTTTCTTTTAAGCTGTCATGGCCAGGATCAGCAAGCAAGAAGACTCAGAGGTAAGAGGGTAGGTAGGAGGAGATAGCAGACGAAACAGTAGAAGAAACGAATGTTGTATTATATTTATTTTATTATGTGTACATCACCACCATAGTGTTTGTAAAGTTCCAAGCCTTTTCATTTAGAGGCAAATTCTGACCGTGCCCAGGGTGGCATTCAGACCGTAGTCTGTGGGTTGACAGGAAGCATGGCCAAGGAGTACAGTAGAGGGAAATAATGTAAAATGTATGGGAGACAACAACATACAGACTTTGCTCTCAGCATGTATGGAAATGAAAGAATGCATAATTTTCAGTTTTTTTGCCAGAATGACATGTAACCAAACAAACAGTCTAGAGCTTCCCTTCATGTAGGTCTTCATTGGTGTGCTGTTAGAGTTACATTTACTCATTGTGAAGGATTCCAATCGGGCGTCACACACCGGACCAGGACCCTTGGTCTTAGCCTCGGATATAGAGCTCAATGAGAATACTTGTTATTTATTTTCTACGAATTTGAATTGAGCTGATACCCAACCAACCCCCTTTTACAAATACCCCGGGTCACAATAGAACATGAACCAGGCCGGTGGGTGGTAACACAATATTTATTTATTTTAAATTCAAATAAAATCACACCATTTTTATATTGGTCAGCAATCACCAATGGGGTGATAATTACAATGAAAACCACTGAAATACACTTGGGTAACCTTCTAAAAGAACATATTCAAAGCACAGATGAATAGAAGCACTTTTTCTATTTGGGTAGATAGCACTCGAGTTAAGGTTTCCCCCTACAATGTTCCCTCAAACCCCAATTAATCGCATTCTGAGTGGATAGAAAAAGCAGCAGCGATATGAGGCAGCAAACAGAATTCAAATCTGACCTTCCCTCACAAAATAAGAGGCAAATATGGATTTCAAAACCGTTTGCAATTGCATAAAATGACGTTTGGACTTTGACAAAAAATTAATTATACGTGTGGTTAAATAATGAGGTACATATTTTTTATCACAGTATCAGTGATGTAATACCACTAGCAACTATAAAGCAATGTATCAAAAAAGGCATACCGTTCAAAAGCAACTTGAAAGTGAGAACACAGTGGAAAGTTGCATTTACACTTTTTTCCAGTTTTAAATGTCAAAATGTATTTTTTTTAAACGGGTGAAATAAACAGAATCAGAATGTGGTTTTTAGGCTGGGCAATAGATATACATCACAGGGACAATATAGAAGTGAAAGAGTGACTCTAGTTCAAGAATTGGATGACATTTTCAAGGTGAAAGAAATTCCGTTTTGATGCAATAAAGCAGTTAAAATGGGAAAGTCAGTTTGGAAAGAAAAGAACAAGTGTTACTTAAAGTAGATTTTCAAAACGATAGCGCTGCCCATGAAACAGGTTAAGTGGCCGCATTAACCCCCTCACGCCGCGTGTCTCTTTATGTGTAAATGAATTACATTATTCAAAATATTGCTAAGGAGTTACAAGACAGGAATGAATGAAAGAGTTGTGCTAACACTTGAACATCAAGGACAACATACACAGAAAATTCTGAGAGTCTTAAGGGTATGGATAGGATTACTATAGAGAATAGGACAAAGACAAAGGGTCAAGGTGCGGTAGGCTATGTGTTGCTATGGGCTGGCGAAATACTCACAATCCACACTTGAGTTTGGGATTTTGGACAGCCAACCGGGTTATGGACTCAAAGAGCTCTGGTCAAAGCATGGCGGGCGCCCCTTACAGCAAACAGCTGGGCAAGTCTGGTCACTGGATGGCAAGGGTAAAACGGCATGCAGGTAGGGCAAAACTCTGGTCTGCCCACAGCTTTCCCCCCTTGTTATTGGGGTTTGTAGTTGGGTTTCTGGGTCAAAAGCCTTGCTCAGATGGCCTAGCTGTAGAGTCTAGAATCTTGTAAATCTTGCAAAGATAGATCTGGAATGTCTGGATACACAGGCGCTGGAAATTCAGGAGAGAGTGTCCTGTCTCTGTGAGCTCCCACCCTTTACATAAAGCGGGTGACATCACAGGGTTTATTGTTGGGCAATACTAATCTAGAACTACCCACAAGTACCAGATAGGTCAGTCCATGTTGGTCACCTATTACAGGAGGGGATTCAGTTTAGGGGGTTGTCTTTTATGAGGTGCAAATCCATCCCACAGTTAATTTTGCCAAAAATCCCTCTTAACATAAATCACACATTCATACAGTTGCAGCATGTTTGCAAATTTCATAAGCAGATTACATATTTCACGCAGAGCATGGCAGTCCAACTCTCCAGTTTGTAGGACTTTGTTTCATCTGTCTAATAGTTTTTCGTGATTTTCAATGAAATTATTTTACCTCAAATTCTATAACTTTATACATGTATGTGGATTATCATAAGGCATTTGAATATTAAAAGTTGCATCATGTACACTTTCCTCAGAAAATCCAATTCTCTGCCATTTGTGTCCCCAATATGCCAGTGAAGGCTACCACGTCTTAAATTAAAGCCACCAAAATTGCATCTAGATTGTGAAACTTTCAAATTACTGCGTTGTCCAATTTCGGAGATAAAAAGTCTTGAAATGTATTAATAAAATAGCCTTTTGAGCCAGATGGCCAGCATTGTCTACCACATGAGGGCATATCTTACAAGGCTGCTCTGGAGTTGGCTTTGAAGCTCCCCAGTAGAAGTTGAGGGGGTGTGGGTTTCCAAAAGTCACACGTAAGTGTACCAGAATCTATTGTTTCAACCGGCTGCACAGACAAAAGTCTGGCGAGCATGTGATATGCTGCCTTCTGGTCCATTCAAAGTTTCAAAGGGTAAAATTAACACGTGGGCCTCCCAGAAATCCATTGTGGCTTCTCTTGGGGATAGGGCACTCCTGTTGTCAGCACCCAAATGCCCCTTGAGCCATGGCAGAAAACCTGTTTGGGCTGAATTCCCAGTCCAGCCAATACATTATTTCTTTATTTTATTTTATTTTGTTCTGAATCAGAAGTAAGCCTGTGGAAATAAAACATCCCATATATGTTTCCCAGCAACGCCCTCTTTACATTGCTAGACAAGGACAGGGCCTTATTGTACAGTACACTTTTAAACAGATATGTTCCTTATTTGCAAAAGCGCATTTTAACACGTGGTGAAGTCTGCTGGGCTGTCCCTTTCAAAAGGTTTTCTCTTCCCTCTGAATTTCCCACATTTTTTGCAGCCTTAGTCAGTTTCACCTATACAGCAATCTGTTTAAGACACATGTTCACTGAAATCGACATATGCCCTTAGAGCTAGGGATATTTTTGAAACATTGAATTTTGACAGTTTGTAGCCTAAAAGTCAAGCATTTTTCTGTGCGGCTAAAAGTAAAGCTTCTGTTGATTTCCCAGATCTGGTTTGACACAGCGTGTCATTCAGGGAGAATGCTCTCTTCTGGTGGTGCCAAATCTGAATATGGATGGGCATGGCAGGATCTCACTGATAAAAGCAGAGTAATGTAGAACAGATGAAAAGAGCATCAGAGCGGCATCATTTTAAATGTAAAATATTACCTTTTTATTACCTTTTTTCAATGGGAAACTTTGGGCTAGCAGCAAAACGGCGCTGCTTTTCACTCTGCTTCTTTAGTACACACAAGAAGACACCCTGGCAGCCTTTCTCAGTGCATCATTTTGTAGCTGCAAAATGCAGTTTTGATGCGAGGCAATGGTGCTCCAAGGAGCCAGCACAGCCATTTTGCTGTTAACTGCTGAAGTGCAGCTTGGTTATGGATGGAAATTCTTCTGAGTGGGTCAATGTATCCCACATCATGTGGTCGATTTATGGTAGCCTTGGAGGTGTGTTTTACGCATCTCTAAGAGTTATGGGGTCTACAAACCAAAACATCCTGTTGGATCTCTTCCTTCTGATGGCAAGTGGGGGTTCTGGTAAATCTGAGCATGTTGACAGAGGTGTGAGAGTGAGGAAATGTCTGTATGCAGAACGAGTGCTGGAGGTCCCAAAAATATGTTTTTAACAAAAAGGATCTCCCTCAACCCGAGTCATTCCGGATTCTGCTTAGGTGGGGAAGAGAGAAGAAGTGTTGACCTTTTATGTATTGGCTATGTAAATATGCTACGGGAATGAAGTATGAAATAATTAAATTAGAGGTAAGGTTGTAAAATCATGCATGAGAGGCTAGACCAGACAAAGGATATATTTTTATTATGGACCATGCTGAAGCATGGCAACTGGCCACTGGAAAGTCATGCATGTGCATGCTAGAAGGCTTTCTGGCACTGCCAATGTAAATACATACCATCATTATGCATTATGCCCAATTGTGCTGGAGAGTGCACACTTTTCAGCATGTTCCGTAGCCCCTGAATGACTAGGTTCTATTAAAGTGAATCTGGGAAGAGCCAGGGTCACTCTTAAAAGAGTATGGTTGTTAGTCTGTGGCTCCACCGGGAGCAAACTTCTGAAGAGGGCTGTGTGGACATTAGTAAAGCCTGGTAGAAGCTTTATGGGGTTGGTAAGGATAATGGATGGGGTTGGATAACTTTGGGCCTGAGGCTGGTCTCTTTTGGAAGTAAATCTGGAAAGTACAGACTTGACCTCCCATTCTCAACCTGGGGTGCATTTGGCTCGTTCTTTTAATAGAGGGCAGAAGTTTATTTTTAGATTCGCAAGGTTTTGCGAGTCTGCTTTTGCAAAAGATGAAGAGGTGACAGAGAGTAACGGGGTAAACGGCACAGTGGCAAAAGAAGAAACAAGCAGCACAATGAAATGGGGAAACCAGCTCCAAGGGTAATCAATTAGGCTGAGGAAGGTGGATAAAAGCCCAGGGTAGCAAGCCAGCACTGTTTAAGCAAGTAAAAGGCTGTGAAAATAACAAGGGAAAGGTTGATAGCAAGGAGAGACTCTGAGTTGCAAAAGGGAGAAGGAGGCTAATGGAAGTGTTCAAATGCAGGTGCACCACCCACCATGTGAGCGGAAGTACAGTCTGAAAAGATCATATAATAGGTAATCAGGATCTTGGCAGTAACATAATCACCACGTGCCATGAGGACAGTAGCAGTGCTCATAAATTTAGGTTAACAGCTACACAATATAGCACACAGTAGTATATTTTTGCCTTTTCCATAATGTAGGCAGTTGTTGCATTTTACTTAGCTTTTTGACAGTACTATGGAGCATCATTATGCATTGTGCGCATGCATTGCACCTCACAAAGCGGACACCGCATATCATTTTCCATGTTGCACATTGCCCCACACATTAGTATGTCATCTAGCACTGCATGGCACAGCCTTTCCACATGCATCACTCCTCATAGAGAGAACACACTGCACATTGTCTAGCACACCTGCCCACAATTCAGCACAGGTCACCACATTTTCATAACACACAATCATACTTTAACCATCTGGCACAGCACGCATACAAAAAACAGCACATTATATTCTCTTTCATGTCCAACATGTGCACATTTAGTTTTTGGTCGTTTATAGAACACCTAGTATAGAAAACATGGCACTGCATTATTGTGTGTTGTACCCATAGGGGTATTAGGTATTATGAGCAAGAGCTGTGCCATTTCTGAGCAGACCTGAGAAGCAGTGAGATGCTACTATAATGTATTAGGGCATATTTGTTTGTTGAAAGCACTTGATTGAATGTTGTCTTGTCCTGCAAACAGGCTGAGAGCTCAAGGGCATATGGGGAGGGATGCAAGATAGTTGCCAGCATTATATTGAAAAGGAGGTCTTGCACAAGGGATGAATGCTTGTTCCCTGAAAGCACGTTTCCTAATCAGATAGGGAAACAATGCATAGGGCCTGATTCATGGAAGTGTTTCATGATGGCGCAATCCCATAGGAAAACATTCCATGATTCCAGCCCATAATGTTTGTGAAGGCCACAGTGAGAGACATGATCAGTTCTAAGACAGCCGCATTGTGATATGGGATGAATAATTTGGAGACATTATCAGAAATTATGGTCCAGGACCTGTCAAGCTATTTCTAGAAAGATCATTCATTGCAGGGTAACTGTGAGAAGATGGTGTACCAGAATTGGCAATGTGTATCGAGATAGGGAGCTACATAGTGAGCAGGTGCACACAGTGGGAATGGAGAATGAATAGAGGAGGTCTGTATTTTCTTCTGACCAAGGGGGGTGAAATCATGCTGGTTGGGTGGTGTTATTTTTTGTGATGAAATGGTAACTGCCAATCGTTTTTGAACAATACATACTGTTTTTAGGGGACTAGTGACGACCAGCCAATGATAATGTTAGGATGATATTTTTTGTTACATTTCTTCTGTAATATGTTAATTTATTGTTTGTGTTTATAACATTTTCAGCAAGCAGTGGGCATGCAGAAGTTGGCGATGTTCAGTGCATCTTCCCGGCTGTGATGTATGAATACATTTTGTGTTTTTTCTTGCAAGTGGTGCACTCCTTTTTGAGTTTTGCGGATTGTTTTTTCCTGTTTTTGACCTGTGTTGGGAGCACCCCTCGCTCAACAGAATAGTAAGGCAAAGCGGGGTGCTAAGGACAATTTTATGAAAGTCGAACGGGATAAGGTTATCATGCACAGGTGGGCAAGGAGATAGTGAAGGGTGTTGAGCTCAGCAAAGAGGAAAATACACATATCCCTTAACATATGCCAACTTTCCCTAGCCAAGCCACATGTGAATCTGCTCGGTACCACTTACAGTACAGTGTGTGTGCTTAGTAACATGGAAACACTGACCCCCAATCTGCAGTCTCATGGCAATTCTACAGATGAAGTAATAGGAAGTGTCCATTGAGTGAGCCACCATGATTCATGAACCACCTGCAATGGGCTGCTGGTGCAGGGCTCAGCAAGGAGGTCAGGCAGCAGGGGTGAAGGGAGTTATTGACAAGAATAGGTGTAGTGGCCCAGTGGTGGAGTGGTAGTCAAGTAAAGGTAGTGAGCCCACATTAGGAAAGGCTAACCCACAGCAGCCCCACATGTAACTTTAGAAAACAGGCTGTCAAGCAGCAGTCTGTCCTAGTCATGCTATAACAATGAGGCCCGATCTGCAGTGCTGTGACAATCAAAGGTCCGTAGAGCGTTCTGCCTTGACGTAACTGACACCAGCTCTGGACCTTTTGAGCAATATCAGATAGATGAGACCTGACAGCAGGGTCAGGTTATTCTTTGAAAAGGCTAGGGAGGGTGCACAGTCTAGGAGGTAATCAGGCATAAAATGGTCTCCTCATTACAGACTAATATGCACGTTTGTAACAAAGCCTAAACGTCACTGGGCTTAGTCCAAGAAACTTGAACACAATGAGGCCCAACTGCAGAGCCGTGCAAATTCAAGAGACGATCACATATGTCATGTGCTGCTTGATCGAAGTGTAGCTTGAAATGACATATGGAGTGAGGGCACTGCAAAGTGACCAGGAAGGAGCGGCATTGTTCTTCAATGACACTGGCAGTTGGATGGCCCAGGCTGTTGTGGCAGTCAACAAAAGGTTGCTACTCACACACCTAGCCTAATTTATTCATGTTTTATTTTCACAAGTTCATACACAGGAGCTTTTTACCTGTTTTATAATTCCATTAAAAAAAAAACATATTTTTGTATCACTTTATAACTAGTAATCATGGAATCATAAAATAATGTTTTCTCTAGTGTATAGTGCTCTCAAGTTGTCTTCCCTATATTATATATTTTCTAAAGTTATTTTATGTTGATCTTTGAAAATGCTGAGACCAAATGCTCAGAACCCCAGTGAAAAGTATACTCTGAACATGCCATAGTGGTGTTTACCTGAGCTATTATTGACACCAAATGCATTGATTAATATATCAGTTGTAGTTTAACTACTGGAATTGTCTCACTGTCCTGTGTGATGAAGAGCCTCCGGACATTCCTTGATTCGTTAGGAGATGAGCTCTTCAAGGTAGATAGTTATTTCCCTCATCCAAGGGTGAGGATTCATTCTGATACTGGGTCTTCCTCGTCAAAGCTTAGTTTTTCATCTGATAAAGTGCATCTCCCCTGTAAGGGGCAGATTAAATTCTGATCCCATCTATCCGGTTCAAGGGAGAGAGTTTATTCTGATACATTGTCTCTACCTTTAAGTGGGGAGTTCAGATTCAGAGGGCCTCATTACGAGTCCAGCGGTAGCCGTGCCGGTAAAACCGGCAGGCTGCCACCGGACTCGTGAATTTTTCTGGCGCCTGGCTTGCTGGTAACAGCGAGGGATTATAACCCTGACGCTCTGGGAAGTCAAGCACGTAAAAATGGTATTCCCCATTCCCATTTGAGTCCAATAGGACTCATTGCGAATAGGGAACACAGAGGCACTGGCACCGTAAATAACGGTATTGGTGCCTCTGTGAAAGTCTTGGAGCGGCTGCCGTTCCACCCGCCAGGTCAAACCTGGCAAGCGGGACGGTAGCTGCACGCAGACTCAGAGTGTGCTAGTCCGTTAACAGCGGTACCGGTAGGCTTACCAGCAGCGTTGTTACTGGACCAGCATATTCGCAGCGAGGCCCAGAGTCTCCCTCTTCAAAGGGTTTATTATGATACAGAGCCTCCACTTCCAATGGTAGGTGTTATTCTGAGACAGAATATCCCTCTTCAGGGAAAGGCTGTTTCCAATACTCTCTCCCTTTTATGGGGAAGAATGTATTCAGATACAAACTCTCCCCATTGAATGGCCATGTTTCATTTGTATAAAGAGCCCCCCTCTAAGAGAGAGTACTGTTTCTGAAACAAAGCCTTCCCCTTCAAGGGGCGTGGGGGTGGAAGAGTGTACTCTCTTTCCTTTCAAGGGGAAAAGATTATTCTGAGTCACCACCATCATCGCCAATACATTCTTCTCTTCCTGGGGAGACTTAAACAGAAACTCTGGAGGGTTAGGTTGCATGGGATAGCATGTATTTCTTGACACCTGTCATACGGTCATTTATTCTTAACATGCAAAGCCTGTCCTCTCCCCCTCTCTCCCTCGCAATCTAATCTTCCCTCTTAAGCAACAAATCGGAGTTGGTATGCAAGAGCACTTTACAAGAAACTATTTAGAGATATTTTCGAAAGAAAGCATTGCAAAGCTACGCCATGTGTGTTGCAATGTTGCGTATGCTCGTTGCGAAAGCTGCCTGGATGATTTGGGTAGAATGACTCAAACCTGCTGATAGATTAATTACAATGAATTCATCATTTGTAAAGTTGTAAAACAAGAAACTGTTCTCTGCCAAGGTAACATGGTCTGAGCCTTATCGACTCAAAGTAATGGGATCTGGGTAACCCCCAACTACACTGGAAGTAGTCTGCTCTGATCAATAGTACTGTATTGATCAATTTAAACAGAGTATGTATGCTCTCTATTTAGTGGTGCACCATTGAAGAGGAACAGAATTATGACACTTCAGCATTCCTTATAATTACAAGGAAGATTAGCTGCAAAAGCAAAACAGTAGCTCTTCTGCTGAAGGCTTTGCTATTTTCCGTAGTGGTCCTCTAAATCCACAACAAATATTTGCTACAAGAGTTGAAATGTAATGGAGATGACCTTGGAACCGTTTTAATGAAGGACGGTTTTAACAGCCATGCCTGGGGTTTATTACTGTAACTCTTTCTCAAGCAGCAGTCAATGATTACTGGCTGTACCGCATTGTCTTCGAAATTGAACATGTGCCGCGTGTGTCTGGCTAATGAATGCATACAGACTTCATATCACTTAGTGGGCTCTCGGGACCAATAGCGTACGAAGCAAAGGGGCAGCCACATTCGATTCATAGGCATTGCCATATCCTGTGAACACGCGGATGTTTGCTGGGTAAATGCAGTCGTTTTCTCATAAAGAGTTCCGTCCAGAGCAACAACAGCTCGGAATAAATGAAGTTCAGTGGAGGTATGATTGCGCGCCAAAGAAATGGATAGCAGCGTACTGTCTGGCTGCATAAACACTGCGATCCATAGTACCTCGAACAAAAAAGCCAGCGAACTCCCGAAATTAATCAGTCTGAGAGCCGAATGGCTCCGCGCTTTTTGATTCTAACCATGTCGAGGATTCTTGATTTGATTCCAGTCAGATGCTCATTTAATAGTTTAAATGAATGAAAGGAAGGTATGCTGCAGACAATGGGCATCAGTCATTGTTCTGACAAATTAAATTTCAGAAACAAATGGAGGGCACTGGCACTGAACCTGAAACAGCCTGGCTCCGTTTTGACATTCCCTTTATGTGGAGATGCTGCGCACCGTGAACCGTGTTTTTGTATGCCTGTTTAGATGAGTACAGAGCATCTGTGTGTATACATTTGTTTCCGGGGATGTTTTACTGAAGTTAGCCAGTCTGATTGTTCCTGAATAGTATATAATTGCCTTTTTACAATAAACAAATCAACATAGGTCGGTGAGCAATGTAATAAAGTCGCAGATTTAGAGGAGTACAGGCTGCTCTGATTAACGACTTGCACAGAGACGATGCCTCTGCCTGAGCTAACCTAGGAGGCCATTACTGATTACCAACAGCACGCAGTATAAAGTTCCTGATATTCTAATCCAGAAACCCCAAACGAATGCGTTGCACTAAATCTATAATCAGAGGCTAGCGTGCATTTCTGAATTTATAAATAATAAATGAGGATGTTTGTGTCATTGTCTTTTGTGTTTGGGGTGCACGCAGTAGCGATCGGAATGCCATAGGCAGTAGATAGCCTGGTCCAATATGCTGCGCAAGATAGGCTTCACATCATTTTGGCTTGGAATTTCCAAGGGTGAATTAGCACCATGGTTGCTGCCGGTGTTGTAACAAGTCCGCCAATGTTCAATGGGGAATTACCACCCCATTCCAAGGTTGGCAGGCGGTAATTCCCCATTGAACATTGGCCCCTTCCCATTTTTGCCCGATAGGGCTCAATGGGACTGGGGAAGGCGGTAATTACGGTACTGCAAATTGCAGTACCGTAATTACCTCGAAGGTCCCTTTGCTGGTCCCTACTTTAACGGCTGGTCCAGACCAGCCGTTCAGGTCGGGTCCCGCAAAGGGACCTCGTAATTAGGCGCTAAGGGGTTAACGGCGCCGCAGCCTTTTACGCCACTGTTAAACCCTTAGCCAGGGTTGTAATGACCCCCCATGTTTTGCCAACAGGCATTTACAGCGAACCCATTCTTAAACATAGGCCCTCATTACAACACTGGCGGGTAACCCATGGCGCTATTAGCACCATGGTTGCGGTACCTTAATTACCTCAAAGGTCCCTTTGCGGGTCCCTACTTTAACGGCCGGTCCAGACCAGATGTTCAGGTCGGGTCCGGCAAAGGGACCTTGTAATTAGTCGCTAAGGAGTTAACAGCGCTGCAGCCTTTTACGGCGCCGTTAACCCCTTACCGCCAGGTTCGTAAATGACCCCCATAGTATTATTCGAATTCATGTTCCCATTGACCTTCAACTTGTCTGGCAACCCAGCGCATCTAATCACATCACCAATATATTTGACTTGACTTAAATAGGAAATAATGTCTCAAGTATAGTCACAACAGCCCAGCGCGCTCTCTCTCTCTCTCTCTCTCTCTCTCTCTCTCTCTCTCTCTCTCTCTCTCTCTCTCTCTCTCTCTCTCTCTCTCTCTCTCTCTCTCTCTCTCTCTCTCTCTCTCTCTCTCTCTCTCTCTCTCTCTCTCTCTCTCTCTCTCTCTCTCTCTCTCTCTCTCTCTCTCTCTCTCTCTCTCTCTCTCTCTCTCTCTCCTAGGTTAACATGAGGAAAGAAGCCCAAAAACAGATGCCTCAATGCTAAGGTAATATTTCCATTTACGAACTGTATCCGTTGAATTATCTACAGACACTTAAGTATTATTGACAAAACATCATTATAGTTTTTTTCCATTTTTGTATCCTGCAATACTGCTGTGTTTTGTTTACGATTTAAATGGGGCTCCGTATGCCTCTAGCCATTCTAGGTATCCTGTGTGTGGACTGTGCATTTAAAATAAGTGGCCGAAATTCAGTTTACAATGGCATCATCCATGTTCTAGTTAAGCAAAGCGGTTCACTGCATACACTTCCTCCTCTAGTATAAACATCTCTTTGTTGACACTTGTCTGTCTTCTGTTTAATTAGTGTTTTTTTTGGACTGGATTTCTAATCTCTGGCCTGGTGGACAGATCCTTAGGAAGCCAACATAGTTATAGTGAACAGGGGAACTCTGGTAGCTCTGCCAAACCAATCCAGATAGCATGGAGCGTGTTCAAGGCTGAATCTCAGGAGAGGTGAGTGTGGTCAGGAGTCGACAATGAGTCCACACAATGTGCAATAAAGGATTAAACTTAGACAGGTAAGCATAAGAAATCGTATTTTATTTTGTGGCCAAGGAGCACACCATGAAAAAATTACTAATAACAGGATAACAGGTAGTAATATTACACTAAATAGTAAAACATATATATATATATATTCAGTGAAAAAAACTTTGTTAAAGGGACGTTATGGTTAAGTTGCGCTACTAAAAACCAATGAAATTCAGTGAAAAAACGTTGTTAAAGGGACGTTATGGTTCCAAGTAAAACCGAAAAACCCTTGAAATTCGCCAGTTATGGTAAGCTAAGCAACCATAACTCGCGCCACCACCGTGCACTGCTAAGACTAACACCCAGGACATCAAAGATGACATCACAAATGTCATTGATGACATCACTGATGACATCACATGTGTATGTACTTCTCATGAAATATGTGTAGAAGGGATTCTTATTATGTTGCAAAAAAAGTGTCAAGAATCATTGCAAGAAATATACCCTAATAAGTGCATTGAACGATGCATTGATATAAATAGCATCCTATTATGGGGTTCTATCTAGTATACAAAGCTACTCATACAGAAACATAACATTGTGTGCAGCGTACAAGATGAAGGTATGATATTCGTAATGTTAATATGTTGAATAATGAAATGATAATTGTTTTCTTAATAGATTATTGTGTACTGTGAAACATGTAATAAGTAGCCAATAAAACCCATGTATTACATAATTGCATTACTATAGACAAAACACAAAGACACAAGAACACATACCAATATGGGTATATACAGGGAAAGTGAAGTTAGCAAAAAATCACAAGTAGTAGCAGAAACAATTCATAACTTAACTGATTAGTTTCATGCAAATAAATGATTGCTCTGTTTCAAAGCTGCTATTTACCCTATGTATATGTATCACTTGATGTGACTGGACCCTAAGGAAAGTAGTGTGAGTACAATGTATACAAATATGACCATATACAGGGAAAGTACAGCCATAAAAAAAAATAACAGAACTATCAGAAAGTGCTCATAAGTCTAGTGATTATCTTTATGCACAAAAAGGATTGCTGTCTTTCAAGCTTGTGTTTTCCCATATATATATGTTTCATATGATGTGACTGTACTCTAAGGGAATTACTGTAAGAACCTACTAGAAGGATATTTCTACAAATAAAATAAAATTCTTAGTTTCTGACTGTTACTGAAGAAAACCATGTGGCCTAGATATGTCAGCAAAAGATAAAATAGTGAGCCAGACATGTGATGTCATCAGTGATGTCATTAATGACATTTGTGATGTCATCTTTGATGTCCTGGGTGTTAGTCTTAGTAGTGCACGGTGGTGGCGCGAGTTATGGTTGCTTAGCTTACCATAACTGGCGAATTTCAAGGGTTTTTCGGTTTTACTTGGAACCATAACGTCCCTTTAACAAAGTTTTGTTCTCTGAATTTCATAGGTTTTTAGTAGCGGAACTTAATCATAACGTCCCTTTAACAAAGTTTTTTTCACTGAATTTCATAGGTTTTTAGTAGCGCAACTTAACCATAACGTACCTTTAACAAAGTTTTTCCACTGAATTTCATAGTTTTTTAGTAGCACAACTTAACAATAATGACTTTGACTTTATATACATGTCATATGGAACTGACTAGATCTCTTCTTATGAACTTGATGTTCGTGAACTTATTTAATGTTCGCGGACATGTTCGGAGAACAGTACCACTACCTAAAAACTGAGGGGGGGAGTGGGGGGGTATGTTTGATTGTTATATCATAATATAGGAACATTTAACAAATTCAAAAAGCAGCACACAAACACATTATATATAGTAATACATAAGAAATGTAACCCATATATGTAACACACTAACCATTCATTTAAATACAATATGTTCTGAAATGGAATATACCACAAGAAGATAAATTGTCTTCCAACATAATTACCTCACAGACACAACAGAACTGAGAACAAGACCAGACCCACTGAATACATAGGACTTATCTTACATCTACCAGAAATAGGAAGTGTACTTCGTTTTACTCATATATTTATAAACTTTCTGTATTAGATTAAAAAATATATTATCTTTTTTTTTTTTTCTCACAGAAATGTCTAGTACTCTGGAATGGCTAGAGGACAATTTCCCACATGAAGAAATGTCACAAGATAGCGAAACTAATGGTAAACACTTTATAATATAAACCATTTATTAATTATTTTTTTTATATACATTTAACATATATATTATTTTTTTGTACAGAGCATACCAGAATAGAAAAAAACTTCAGAAAACCCTGTTATGGATAACAGTCTTCACAATATAGAAGAAAAAATTGATGTATTGTTGGCTAATTTTAATAATTTAAAAACTTTTGTAGAAAATCATTTCAAACCAAAAACCTCGTACCATTTCCCCACATGTACTTGTCCCTCCTCACCATATCCCAGTCAATTATCCCCAAACCCTCTCCATAATCCAAAACGTTTTGATGAGATTTCCATCCCTTCTTCACCTAATACCAATCATGTTGAAACCCCAAATTCTCCTGTTTTTGTTTCTGTTTCTGCCTCACCTTCTCTGTCATAAATTATTAATATATGTTAAATAAAGTTTAATTTTTATATTGTATTGTGAATAGTTTACATTTTTTTTTTAAAAACAATAAAAGTGTCTGCGGACAGTGCGAGTGTTCTGAAATGTTCGTACATAAACGAAAATGGAGGTGTCCTGAAGAACACCACACCTGTTCGTACTGTTCGCTAGCAAGTTGAAACTGTTCTAAGAACGCACGTGGTGTCCTGAAATGTTCGTAAAGAAACAAAAATTAAAGTGTTCTAAAGAACACTATATCTGTCCGTAATGTTCGCTATCAACTTTAAACTGTCCTAAGAACACAATTGGTGTCCTGAAATGTTCGTAAATAAATGAAAATGATGTGTCCTGAACAACAGTACAACTGTTCGTAGTGTTCACTAGCAACATGAAACTGTACTAAGAACACACGCAGTGTCCTGAATTGTTCGTAAACAAACAAAAATTAAAGTGTCCTAAAGAACACTATACCTGTCCGGTACGGTTCGCTAGCAAGTTCAAACTGTTCTAAGAACGCTATTGGTGTCCTGAAATGTTCGTACATAAACTAAATTACACGTGTCCTGAAGAACACTATATCTGTCCTTACTGTTCGCTACCAAGTTTAAACTGTTCTAAGAACACACGCGGTGTCCTGAAATGTTCGTTTCACGTGTGACGCACTTTTAATTACTTCAGAACCCGAACAGTGTCCGTAGGACATCAATGCGCATGCGCTAACCAATATCCGTGCACTTGGTGTCCTGCGGACAGGCGCTTCCTTCGCGGACTAGTTCGCAAACGGATCATATGACTGCGCCCACGCTCATCGTGTG
Source organism: Ambystoma mexicanum (assembly GCF_040938575.1). Lineage (NCBI taxonomy): Eukaryota > Metazoa > Chordata > Amphibia > Caudata > Ambystomatidae > Ambystoma > Ambystoma mexicanum. Next base: position 651,778,774 of record NC_090927.1, on the reverse strand, counting down.
TCCTAAAATGCGGACACTGTTCATGTCCCCGAACAATTTAAAAGTACATTTTCAGTTAATCCATAATATTTTTCAATAAAATCTCACCATGACACAAGTCCCACATAGCAATCTTGAGTTTCTATATACCTTTTGAAACTTTCCTATCCTTTTTTTGTGTTCGATCTGTCCGTGGACAGTGCGCATGTCCGCAGACTGCGCACAAGCACCCCTATAAAATACCACGCCCAAAAGCTTATTCCCATTGTGTTTCTGGCTATTCTTCAGAACACAGTGAGTTTTGCTGTAACCTGTAGACTACACCATCATCGAGATGGCAACCTTGGCTGCTGAACTGCCACTTGGCGCTGCACCTGCTTCAGCACCACCCCCACCCCCTTCACCACCACCACCTCCCCAAGGGCCTGAAGAGGGGAACAGGAGTGAGGATGCGGAGGAGGAAGAAGAGGGTGAGGAGAATGAGGTAGAGGAAAACCCTACTACCCGCACTAGGCGTGAGTCTTGGGTGTGGCGGTTATTTACCATTCATGGTAATGTTCCTAAGGCTTGTGCGAACCGTGTTGAAGTGGGAGAATGGAAGACCAGACTCCCGTCCTTCACCTCTCGCGCTTGGCCTAGAGGGTCACGGCCCAGACACCCGCCGCGAGAAGAGTTTGTCCATTTACCAGACGACCAGGTACCCTGGTACAGGAACATACGGATGTGTCCATCTGCCTGCCCAGCAGCCCGCACTGGCCATGCCGACACCTGCGGCTCGGATCAGCTAGACTAAAATCCACACGTCGTTAGAGATGCCATGACGACCTAGACAACGGGAAGTACATCTGTACAAATATACACACTGAACATTTCCACACCAATCTACATGAAGAACATACTCAGTGCTCTGACGTAGGCGACAGGCATATTCACGGACGTGCATCTTTATTATTTTTACATAGGCTTTCAGAATGCAGAAACGCAAGACGCATCATGAACTCATCTATAACGCTTGCTCACGCTTCTCTTGAAACCCGTTACCACCATGAGAGGTACAATGGAAACACGATACTGGTCATGGAAATATATGCCATTATAACCTAAAAGCACCTATGCACCAAACGGACTACTCAAGCACCAGGCCCGAGTAGGCCTCAAACAAGAGCTCCCGTGGACATTAACAAAGCAAGAGTCAGGTTGCTGATCCTGCAGAAAGAACCCGGTGGAGCAACCAGCCAAGGTCGCAATGTTGCAAACCCACATCCAAGAACAAATCATCAAAGGCACGATGTTGCAACCTCGCACTCCGCGCCCCAACGATAAAGTCACGCCGGCAAATTAAACCAGACGCGCAGTAGAAAAAACAATATTAATTGTGCAGAATTCTGCCTCTTTCACGGTCCCTCCCCACGTGACCAAGCCGAATCTGACGAGATGCCAAAACCCAGGAGAGAAAAGGCGTCTGGGTCCCTCACTACGAGACACAGGCCGATACACTTGAAAGGCTCAATGGACATCTGTTACAGTGGGAGCGGTCAGCCTTCCACCTACGAATAAATCCTCACATTGTCTACACATACCCATATTGAAACATTGTTGCAATCACAGGTGCACCGAGAGCTGGGAACAACGGTGGTCCCAGGCTGGGAAGCTCACGGATGCACCAATCAGAACATGGGGCTCTTATCTCAGACGTCAGTAATATTAGCCAATCCTCAGGAGTCTTCATGTAACAATTTTCATGTATCTAATTGTAGGGACAACCCAGATATACCACCTGACTACACCTTGTCCACTAATATCATTCTCTATATGTGCACTATACTAACCCTACCACTCGAGCAACCAATTAAGAGTGGCAATAGGTTTTTTGTTAACTTTCTGAAGTGACGCAAGTAGCGCGTCATAATACAGTAAAAAGGGCCTGCGAGCCCCACGATTGTGTGTGTGTCAGGACGGACGCGTACGCTCCTTGACCCATCCCTGCCGTTTTGTCTAAATAAACAGCAGAGTCACCTTGCTCCTTGTGTGTGTCTCATACTCTATCTCATTTGGGATATACGGGAGGAGTTGGGGCCTCCCTGCCCGGAGGTCTGCGGACGGCCCGGCCGACCCCGGCAGAATTTCCCCCCGACAGTGTTACCTGCAATGAGTGCAAAATTATACTCAGTCGCGGGAAGCACGGTAAGTACAGCTTTGGGACCACTACTATGAAGCAACACCTGAGGTCATTTCACTCTGGGGCTATTCGCAGGGTTGTACCTTGCGAAGAACGTAGCAGGTTGATTTCCTCTACTTCATCCTCTGTTTCTGATCCTGTCACCACAAGGACCACCTCTGTAGGACAGCGTCTTTCTCAAGCTGCCTCACAGGCCATACAGAATGCTGATGACCCTTACCTTTCGAGGGTCACAGTTGTATGTATGTACTGTGACACAGTACTCTGCAGGGGGGAGCGACTTCTGAGTGCTTTTGAGACTATCGTCTCAGAGCATGAGAAGACCTGCTCACTACCCAAATAAAACCCACTCTACATCTTCCTCTCTCAGCTCGCCCTTTCTTATCCGTGTGGTTGGTGTCCCCCCCTTTACCCTCCTTTACCCTCCTCTTTTAGTGTGTCGTGTCTGAAAAAACAAAGAAAATACAAAATTACAAAAATCAAAAACAAATAAGGCTCTTTTCAGAGCTGCCTTTCCCAGTTAAAAAATAGAAGTGAAAATAAATGAAGCAGGGCTCTTTGTATTTTTTAGAAGTCCGCGGACAGTTCGCGAACATTAAAAAAATTGGGTTGCTACTCCATCACAAACATTGTAATTTTCTCTGGAAAGAAGTGGTGGCTCCGAAAAGAGCCTTTGGGTGGTGTTTGTAAGTCAAAAATTGTAAATGCTTAACATCTACTTCAAAATCGTTGTTGTAATTCCAAAAAAGGTTGCAATGCATTTCGTACATTTCTCAGAAAAATCTGATTGCCAGCATAAGTAAGATGGACTCCATCTCTGCGAAAAATGTATGTACTACAAAACATAATATTTTCATTGTGAAAAGGAGACATGCCAAAATCTCTTAGAAAGCCACAAACAGCCTTATTAACATTGCGCCTTGCTTTTTCCATTTGTGGACCAAATGAAGCAGAACAAAGCCACATTTGTCTCTGCGCAATCCGTGAAAATATCACTTGAGAATTAGGAAACATGTCCATAACCTTCCTAAGTCCTTCTTTCAGAGCAAATTGCAAAAAAATTCCAGTCACATGTCCTAAACTATTCCCTCCACAATGAATTACAATTATGTCTGGATGTTGCTCTGTCTCCAAAGTAGCACAGAGAGGTAGCAAGTCCAACCACTTCATTCCACGTACTCCATGCCAGTGTACTTCCACATGTGGGAATCCAAGATCTACAGCTACTCCACAGCTTTCTGCATGCACCTTCAGCCAATGTATCCACGAATCTCCTAAAATCCAAACAATCTGTTTTCTGAAACACACAGCCATAGCTATGTTTTGTTCTCTCAGCAAAAAGAGTATCTCAGAAAATCTCTCCTGGCACAACACACCCACCAAACTTTCCTGACCAATCCCTTTCAGTGCTTATTCTCATTTGCATGACTTCTGAACCCAAAAATCCCCGGATGTAACTCCCGATGTCCGCAAACTACCGCCATGTCCGCGGACATATCGTAACATGAACAGCCCTTCTACCATTTCCACTACACTCTCTCTGCCATTCCCTCATTGGATGTACCTCGAAAATCACATGACCATGCACCAATCACATTCAAGACCTCTACATCTAACTGCATCATCATAGATCAGCACTGCAAATGTACTCTGAATCTCTCTGAGTACAAGTGTCATATCATTGGCAAGGAGCATCTACCAGAAATACTGTACAAGTCTTCAAGATTTCTACCTGCAGCTCCATGCATATCCATATGCATGAACACAAACTTCAGGTATGCATATTTTCTGTATAGTAGATGAACACATTTTCAAACAGACTTTTACCTTGTAAAATCTGTAAAATGAATTTACTGTACTTTTTTCAATTTCCTAAAATCAACTATCACTTATAAACCTTTATACGTTTTACTTTCTTTATACACACACACTCAAATCATGTTAAACTAACATTTCTTAAATGAAATATATAGACTACATATATTCAAACAAAATTGCATGCAAACACAATCTATGTTTAAACCTTTATAAAAAATACTTATACAATTTCATATTTTTTGTTTTTATTTATTTATTTACTTAATTACTTTAAATTAGACATGGCATTGAGGCACTATTACCTAGAACAGTTTACTTACAGAAATAGTGGTATTCACTAATATATTATAAATTTCACAAGACATAGTAAAGATATTTTTTTTTGCTACAGTTAGTCATTCAATACAATGTGTTCATTAAGAACATATATGTACTGAACTGATGCAATTTATCTTATGTAAATAAATTAGTTTAATGGTTTTACAGAAGGCACTGAGGATTTCAATTAAAAAAAATCAATATCTAAATTATAAACAGTGCTATATACAAACCAAGTTACTAATTTGAAGCTTTTACAATTGCAGTGAAGACCAGTTTCCTGAAAAGAAGCAGCCGAATTCGAAGAAGAAAGAAAAACTAAGAAGTTACCTGTTAATTTAAAAAAAAAGTAAGTAAAATATCACCATAATATTTGTATTATTAATCAAATATACTATAACATTAATTAGAGCTATTTTGGTTTCTAAAAATAGAGATTTTGTACCATTTTGTCCAAAAATGTCCATGTCTTAAACAGCGATTTACAGCCAGAATGGCCCACAAATTTCTATTTTTGGACACACAAATTACTCAATTGAACCACTACAATTTTCATATTATAGAACAAACAACTGTTTTAATTGTATACATTAGATTTACTATTTGTACTTTTCCACACCACTAGCTTACTTTTTTTTGTCATCTGAACCCCAGTTTAGTGACACATAAATTCAAGAATACCTATCCCTACTAGTTTTAGTTCCCAATGCACAATCACACACCATTACATACATCTTTATCATCTTACTCAAACACTCATGCACACAGCACACATACATACTAGAACACCCCAACCCATATCTTCTGTATTTTTTTCAACAGACCCTAAAGAATGCCTACCAAAAGTCAAGTCCGTAGAAAGCAACGCAAAAGTAGAGCAAATGAAAATAAAGGTGTCCAACATAAGCATCCATCTCTAGCAGAATTTGTAAAAAAAGTTGAAACAAAACAGCTAATACAATCATTTAGTGAAACACAAGAAGTTTCAAGTACAACAACTTCGCTTCCTCTATCAAAATGTAAAACAAACCAAAAAACAATTAACAGAAAATCAGCTATCAGTACAGATAAAACTACTTCTTCAAATTTTAATATAGTGCAAAGTAAGCATACCAAGAAAAGTATTTTAGCCAACATATACCGTCACAAAGTCCTTCAAAATCTAATAAAAACAGGAGAGAAATCAGGTTCAAAGCTTAAGACCTATCGTAGGAAATTAATCTTAGAAGCATTGATGGACAGTGCAATTCTTCTCAAAAGAAATGTATTTATTTTACTGTTAAACAAGATGAAACCACTAAGAAAACTAATAACTAAATTACAAAAAAGACTTCTCAATAAGCGAAATGTCAACAGAAAGAACTTCTTAAGTATCTGCGGAGGTGAATGGAATCGCACTACGAGCACAGAACCATATTTTAATGAAGAAGCGTACAAACAAAAGCAAACAAATACAATTGCCATAAATAGCAGTGGTCGAGGTTATGAAAAAGTGAATAATACCATAATGGATCAAGAAGTTCTCCTTACAAAAATATGCCCTGAAAACTTAGAATTACCCCTCCATTCAACTGAATCAGAACGTCTAGTGTACAAATGGCCATGCACGTCAATGTGCAACATTCCCAAACAATTTTTCAAATCTTTACGCCAATTCCTCAATAAATATGTAAAAAGCAAAGACAAAATCAAAATTAAATTACTGCAAAATTTGGATACCTGTCCAGTGCGCAAGTACACAGGACTACAAAGACATTCATTGGCCTGCATTACAGGACCTACTTGTAAAACCACTTGCCATGATATCAAAAGGATATCAACACATCATTCAACTATAAGAAATCTAGTCTATAAACTGTACTATGCTAAAAGTCTTGCTTTAGCACTAGCAAAGTTAAATAACATCCTTCTACATGGTACAGCAAAAGACCTACTTGAAGAAATTCACTATATCCAGAAAAAATATTTTGGAAGTGAAACCCATTTACAGAATGAAATAGCTTTAAACCAATTAAGCAACAATTCTACACATGGCAACCTTTTGCTAAACACATACAAAAAAGAAATACTAAAATTTAAAAGTACATCAGCTGAAGTACCAAACCATTTATGTGTATGTTGCCGTAGAATTTTTTATAAAAGTAAAACAAAAACTGTGGACCTGTTATAGAAAATAGAAGTTAATGAAGATTCTAAATGGTTTAACTTAGCTCTCTAGCTTGTAGCAGAAAACAAATATGAAATAACTGAGCCCTTAATACTTTGCAGTTATTGCACTACAAAACTTGACAACAACCAAACTCCTTCACGTTCTATCACAAATAATTTGGAATTATACCCAGTACCAAAACCTCTACAACAACTTAATTTATATGAGAGCATCATAATTCAAACAGTACACCCATTTCAAGCAATAATATGCCTTCAACCAAAAACAGCAAAATTACCTCCCTCTGAATTGGTAAAAGGGATTCGTGGAAAAGTAGTTTATTTACCATTAAATCTAAAAGAAAATGTGCATACTCTAGGAGTGCAACGTCCAATGCAGTAATCTTTAATTATATTAGTAAATGGAGTACCTACAAAAGACAAAAAAATATGGCAACAGCTGGTAGATTTATATAAAGTTAGACAAGCCTTCCAATATCTTAAAGAGAATAATGAATATTACAAAGAAATTAATATTGAAGAAAACTTGAAAGATACAACTGAAATAATTCAAGAAACACAAGAAGCTGGTCAATTTGAGCTACTAGATCCTGCTACAATATCAAATACTTTAGACCATTATACAATTCATCCTTTGCACTGTAATGACACCGTACAAGATGTACTGGAAACTTACCAAATGCGTCAAACAAAAGGACCGCCAATCAGTATATGGGAAAAAAGTATAGAAGCACATGCTTTTCCTCTACTCTTTCCTACTGGCAAAGGAGGAAGGTATGATGATAGACCTATTCAAATATCAGCTTCAGAATACCGCTCATTACGGATGTATTCTGAAGATCCCAGATTTAGACAAAATGTGGAAACATATTCCACCTACTCTTTGAAAGTGAACTAGCAACTTTATGTTACGGAGTTGCACACATATTAAAATCAGGATCACACTTTCAAAATATGACAGCTACACAATTATTAGAGAAAGTGCAACAAAAGGGTGAGGTTTTACAATCAAATATTACAAATCTATTAGCAAATATGCGTGGTACTAAAGAGTACTGGTTTCGACGTCATGGAGATGTACGTTGTATGATCAGAAACCTTGGCCCACCCACTTGGTTTGTTACATTAAGTTGTGCAGAATATGCATGGGAAGATTTACATGATTTCCTACGCATATCAAATAAAAACAAAACAAACATAGATATTCTAACACCTGGAGAACTTTGTTCTTTGGATCCTGTTAATGTTTCAAGATATTTTCACCATCGCTTCATTGCTATGCTACATTTTATTTGTAATAAAACTGTTCCTCCCCTTGGAGAAGTGCAACACTTCTTTTGGAGAAAAGAATACTAAGCCAGAGGAGCACCACATATCCACATGCTTTTATGGATTAAAGATGCTCCTAAATTTGGTCAAGACAGTGATGCCACTGTTTCACAGTTTATTGAAAAATATGACACTTGTGAAATTCCATCAGAAGCCACAAATAGTGATCTTCGTGCACAAATTTTACAATTTCAAAGACACAAATGTGGAAAATATTGTCGTCGCAAATACAAAAACAAAGGCAAATACTACACCAAATGCCGATTTGGTTTCCCTAGACCAGTTACAAATACAGGTCAAGTAAACAACCTCATGTCTTCAGTTAGACATAGTGTTGAAGGTAAGTCACCTAAAAATACATATTACATAAAAAGAAAAGAAGAAAAAAAATATATCAATGATTATAATGCAATCATTGCCCACTTATGGAATGCAAACATAGATGTGCAGTACATTGCAGACAATTCTACTGCAGTTGCACGATATGTCACAGCATACGTAACTAAATCAGAAAAGACAGAGCTCCAAGACCTCTCGAATGACCTGTCATCAGATAAAACAGTATCTCAGAAATTATACAGCTTGGGCATAAAAATGCTCACCCATAGAGAATGTGGATCTTATGAAGCAGCTGATCGTTTAACTGGTACTTCATTGTATGGTAAATCTGAAAATATAGTATGGCTAAGTCTTGGTCCAGCTAAATCTAGAAAAAGAGTTCTAAAATCATATGAAGATCTAGAAACAATAGCCAAACATGATCCCAACAGCCAAGACATTTTAAAAAAACAATTTATTGGACACATACTACCCAAACAGAAGTAATACTTTGGAAAACATGTGTCTATACCAAATAGCCCAACACTACACATACAAAAATAATATGAAACCTGATGAAAAAAAAAAGGTAAATATAGAGTGACAGACTGTGAAGGCAGCTTAGTCAAACTCACTAAACCAAATTTAATTAATCATATCAAATTGTCATTGAAGACTCCTCAACATAAAGAAGTATATTACATGTCCCTGCTACAACTCTTCAAACCATGGAGAAAAGAAGAACAATTACTACTATGACTCATATGAGGATGCTTTCAAAGCAAATAAAAGCACTATAACTGATGTAAACTTTACACAGTACAAAACAATGTTGCACAATGAACAGCAACATGAAGAACTCCAAGCCCAACTAGATAAGGATACTCCTGACAGTAGTCAACCTTCTGTAACAGGAAGCAAAGAACCACTGGGAGAACCACTAATAACAAATGAGGCAGAATTAGCTATGATAGAAGTAGAAAACACCATGGGCCTCATTAGGACCCTGGCGGAGAGGGTATTACGCCAGCGTAGTGCATGGCGTACCTCTCCGCCATACTACGAGTTCCCGTAGCGCCATGGAGGTTTTCTCCGCCTGGTTTTACCAGCCGGAGAAAACCATGGCGCTACGGGACCTCGTTGTTAATTACGCCACCGTATTTTACGGTGGCGTAATTAACTCCTTCCCCACTCCCATTATACCCTATGGGGCAAAAATGGGAATGGGGAAGGGCAGAATGGGGATTGGGGATTTACCGCTCCGCCGAGGTCGGAATGGGGCGGTAAATCCGCCAACCCCCATGGCGCTATCGGCGGCTTTCCGCCATGCTTCGCGGTGCATTTAGCACCGCGAAGTCCGCCTGGGTCGTAATGAGGCCCCATGTGTCAGTATCAAGATAAGGAAGACTTAACTATACTACAATCAAAACTAAACAATGAGCAAAGTAGCATTTTTCAAGAAGTAACAAAACAAATTGCACATGGTGTAAAACATGAAAATAAAGAATGTTCCTGCCATAATTATAAACCTATACTACTGTACGTCAGTGGTGAAGCTGGTTCTGGCAAAATATTCCTAATCAAAATCATTAGTAAATTCCTTCAACAATTGACAATCAACAAACTATCAACTGTTGTCACTGCCCCCACAGGTTTAGCTGCCTACAACATAGGTGGTGTTACATTACACTGATTACTACTATTACCAGTAGAACACCAGAACAAATTAGACTATTACAAACTTTATGCAGAAGCTGCAATGGAATTATGCAGAGTATTGAAACAAATGAAAATGCTACTAATAGATGAAGTGAGCATGGTCTCCAACCTCATGTTAGCTTTGATTCACCTCAGATTACAAGAAGTACTCAAATAGACTATGAAGAGCTCTTTGCAGGAAAACACATTATTGTTTTTGGAGATCTGCTTCAATTAACACCAGTAAAAGGTGAACCTATTTTTAAAACATTAGGGCACAAACTCTGCCGTAAAACTGTTGGCAGCATTGGAAATGTCATCCTTTGGCAACATTTCCAATACAGAGAATTAACAGAAAGCATGCGCCAATCTGCAGATCTAGCTTATGCCAACATTTTAAAAAGTTTGAGAGTTGGTATACTTTCTAAAGAAGCAGAAGCAACATTGAAAACCCGGCACATTAATGCACTTTATGGTGATAATGCATGTGCTACAGATGTTATGGATCAGCTAGCCCACAAAAATGTCAATTGTATGGCCTTAATGCCAACTCTTGCAAGCTGTCTCAAATTCAATGAAATAATGTTAAGTAAAGAAATGCAACCAATAATGGAAATTTGCGCCACAGACAAACTAGATGGACATGGTATGACACCCCCCATGTGTGACCAAGCCACAGCAAGACTAAATAATTTAGAAAAATCAATCTCAAACACAGCAGGCTTAGAAAAGATGTTAAAATTATCCTTAAATTGCAGAGTAATGCTTAAACATAACCTTGACGTGGACCAAGGACTAGTTAATGGAGCAATGGGTACAGTTGTTGGCTTTCAAACATACCCACGTGACAACACAATTCAGTTTGTCAATATGCTCTTTGACAAACTTTCAGAAGTAAAACGGATAGGACGCTCAACAGCTAGATTCCTTCTCTTGAAAGATATGTATGTACGGAGAGAACAATTTTCTCTAATTCTTGCATACGCAGTCACGATTCATAAATCACAAGGTCTTACCCTAGACAAAGCAATGATAGATATTGGTAACACAGTCTTTAAAGAAGGCATGAGCTACGTAGCACTATCACGCTTACGTACACTTGACGGTCTATTTCTAATCAACTTTGATGCAAGTAAAGTAAACGCTGATATTCCTTGCATTTTAGAATATAATAGACTTCGCTCACTATACACTCCCCATCTAAACACATATTCTGTTCCACAAAAACTAAAATGTTGTAAAAGAAAACTAAATCAAACAGAAATGCAACAGGACGTCACTGCAAATCCTCCAAAGAGAGTAAAAGAAACTAATACTTCATCAAGTACCACAAACAAAAAAGAATCAATTAGAGAAAGTAAACCAGGTACTTCTTTAAAGAAGGAAGACAAACTCCAAAAAAAGCAGTTAGATACAGAACTACCTGGACCATTTAAATTCTCAAATATGGTTGGTGTAAGTTGCTATGCAAATGTAGCAATGAATATTCTATTTCAATTACCACCAATTGTTGACAACATTTACTTACACAGTACAGACCCATTGTGTTTGCAAATGTTAGTACTTCACAGAAATGCAGCAAACAATCCTGACAACACATACAGGGGCCGATTCATGGAACAAACGTGCGCTGAAAATCTTCGCGCAAGCAGGCGCAAGCAGGCGCAAGCGGAAAAAACAGGCGCACGCGCACGCGTGCTATTCATGGAAGTCCCAGCGCGTGTACACCTCGGGATGTGCGCCAAACCCGTGCATGGCGCACATGTCACTGCAACATCCCGAAAGGCATGCGCGATGCGCACAGTGAAAGCGCACAACCTCAGCGCATACACCAGAAAGTGGGCGGGACACGGGGCGTAACGCGCGGAATTGGGAACAACGCACGAAAATAAGGGTGTAACTGGGGATGTACTGCAGGGAAGCAGACGGAACGCCCACATGCACTCGAACCACACGTATTCATGGAATCGAAAAGGGCAAAGCCACGCACAGCCAAAGACACGCACAAGCTGAAACACGTCCGCCACACGAATGCAGGCGGTAGAGTCCCAGCGCATCACAAAAGTGGCAACATACAGCAATTGGGCCTGTGCGAGCGGGGTACGTGTATTTCGGGGGCACGCGTGAAGTTACACACGCGATTGAGCGGGGTACATGTATTTCGGGGGCGCACGGGAAGTTACACACGCGATTGAGCGGGGTACGTGTATTTCGGGGGCGCGTGGGAAGTTACACACGCGATTGAGCGGGGTACGTGTATTTCGGGGGTTTGCGGGAAGTCACACACGCGATCTCATCAGGGTACGTGTATTTCGGGGTGCGGGGGAAGTATCCCACGCAACATCAGCAGGGTACGTGTATTCCAGGGGTGCGCGGGAAGTTCCACACGCAATCTCATCAGGGTACGTGTATTACAGGGGTGCGCGGGGAGCAGCACACGTGAATTGCACGTGTGGGTCCTCCCAGGTGTTCCCTCTACAGCTTCCACAGCCCCTGCAGGTGGCTCACACCACAGGGGCCTACCCAGCACATGTCCTGCAGGCATCCCATCCACCATGGCCATGCCCACCAGCCAACCCACATGTCAACTTGCTCTGCTGCCCACCAACGCATGTCCCCCTGCACACCCAGCCACCAGGGGCACCCTCCACCAGGCCCACACCCATGTCTCCCACCACCCCCACCCCCCAGCCACCAGGGGCAGCCTCCACCAGGCCCCCACCCATGTCTCCCACCACCCCCACCCCCCAGCAGTGGAGGGGCACCCACCACCAGGCCCCCACCCATGTCTCCCACCACCTCCACCCCCCAGCATTGCAGGGGCAGCATCCACCAGGCCCCCACCCATGTCTCCCAGCACCCCCACCCCCCCAGTCACCAGGGGCAGCCTCCACCAGGCCCCCACCCATGTCTCTCACCACCCCCACCCCCCCAGTCACCAGGGGCAGCCTCCACCAGGCCCCCACCCATGTCTCCCAGCACCCCCACCCCCCAGCCACCAGGGGCACCCACCACCAGGCCCTCACCCATGTCCAACTCATGTTCCCCACCACCAACACCCCCCAGCACTGTGGGGCACCTGCCAGCAGGCCCCCCACCCATGTCCAGCCATGTTCCCCACCACCCCCACCCCCCAGCACTGTGGGGCACCTGCCAGCAGGCCACCACCCATGTCCAACTCATGTTCCCCAGCACCCCCACCCCCCAGCACTGTGGGGCACCTGCCAGCAGGCCCCCACCCATGTGCAACTCATGTTCCCCAGCACCCCCACCCCCCATCACTGTGGGGCACCTGCCAGCAGGCCCCCACCCATGTCTCCCAGCACCCCCACCCCCCAGCACTGTGGGGCACCGTCCACCAGGCCCCCACCCATGTCTCCCACCACCCCTACCCCCCCAGCAGTGGAGGGGCACCCACCACCAGGCCCCCACCCATGTCTCCCACCACCTCCACCCCCCCAGCATTGCAGGGGCAGCCTCCACCAGGCCCCCACCCATGTCTCCCAGCACCCCCACCCCCCCAGTCACCAGGGGCAGCCTCCACCAGGCCCTCACCCATGTCTCTCACCACCCCCACCCCCCCAGTCACCAGGGGCAGCCTCCACCAGGCCCCCACCCATGTCTCCCAGCACCCCCACCCCCCAGCCACCAGGGGCACCCACCACCAGGCCCTCACCCATGTCCAACTCATGTTCCCCACCACCAACACCCCCCAGCACTGTGGGGCACCTGCCAGCAGGCCCCCCACCCATGTCCAGCCATGTTCCCCACCACCCCCACCCCCCAGCACTGTGGGGCACCTGCCAGCAGGCCACCACCCATGTCCAACTCATGTTCCCCAGCACCCCCACCCCCCAGCACTGTGGGGCACCTGCCAGCAGGCCCCCACCCATGTGCAACTCATGTTCCCCAGCCAACATGTCATCACAATCTAGATCCCTGGTCCCTATGGTCAGCCTCCAAATGCAAAACACCCACCCGAGTATTGCATCCTCCCACTCATAATTTGCAATTACATCACAGAACACCAATTGCAAGTTCCGAAACAAACACATTTCCCTCACATACACCCAATGGGTGTCAGTGAATCTCAAAACACATATCATGAAATGCATGAAACCAATTAGATACCACACATTGAAGTTCACCAAAAAAAGTATGTATTAAAGGAAACATAAATAGAATAAAAAATGAAGAAACAGAAATGTGAATGTACAAAAATTAAAAGAAGCATGTCCGTGAAAAAAAGCAAAACCAAAAATAAAATTCCAAAGTAATGTTGTCCAAAGTCAATGTCCACAAAACAAAATCCAATGGGAAATAAAAAAGAAAGCCATTGCTCCATGGTTAAAAAGTGAAAAAAAAATACAATCCAACAGTGAACTATGTACATGGGAACAAGCCAGGGTCCATTATAACAACAAAAGAAAGGAAACCTATCTAACTACACTAACTAATAAAATAAACCATATACAAAAATGTGGCCAATGTCCGAAAGGTCCAAATGAAATCAAAACAAAAATGAAACCTAACACTACCTACATAACTATGTACAAGGGCAGTGGGCTAGTTTCACAGCTCACTTGTGGATGTCCTGGGCCAGGGCATCATCGAACTCCTCCTCAATGTCCCGGAGGCGGTCCTCCTCCATGGCCCCGAGGGTCTGCAGGGTCGTCGACTTCTCCACCTCCAAACCCCTGCGGATTGCCTCGGGGCACTTGGCCCGCCTCAGGGCCCTCCGCATGGAGTTCTCCGCCCTGACCATTGTGAGCCGTGTCTCTTCCACCCGCTGCCGCTCCGCATCTATGGCGTGGCCCAACCGCTGCCACACGGAAGACACTCTCTGTCCTGGGTCCTCCTGCCCTCCGGCCGATGCCTGCCCCTCCGATGTTGAAGGCCCCGAGCCTTCATGGCTCCCACCACGTTGCTGCTGCTGCTGTGCCTCTGCCCGTGCACTGCCTCCTGCTGCCTGCACATACTCCGCTGGCTGGGGTGCAGTCGTAGATGTGGCCACCCCTGCTGGACGTCCGACTCCCAACTGTGGCAGGGATGCCCCTCCACCAGCCTGGCCGCACCGTCAGAGGCAGCTCCACAGGGCACCCAGGTGACTGATGGGTGGGAAGATGGCACAGAGGACGACTGGCGTGTAGGGGGTCCAGTTGAGGAAGGGGTCGTAGCAAGCCCCATCAGACGGAGGAATCCGGCCTGGGTGACCTGTCCCAGCAGGCTGACGTGGTCAACGAGCCATTCGAGATGACGTGCAGTCTCTTCATGAAAAGACTGCAGGTCACCTCGCATGGCCCGTTGACGCAACGCCACACCAGCCGGACAGGCTCAACCCGGACCTGGATAGCCACGTCCGCAGGCAGAGGAAGGCCAGTTGACGTGAGCTCATCCCCTGCCTGAAAACGGGTCTGGATGTAGGCATCCCTGCTGGTGCAAGATGATGCAGGGACAGGATCAGGGACAGGATTGCACACAGGCACCTCCGCGGCGGCCTGTGCTGCCTCCTGTCCCTGGTCCTGCACTGCACTACTAGCACCAGTGGGATCCCTACCTCCAGACCCCGTCTCTGGTGCTTGCACGACCTCCTCCTCCACCAAACCCCACACCAACCTGGATGACTCCGTGCCATCTTCCCCTGTTGGGCCCTGTGGGGTCCCAGCTGCCCCTTCTGCTGCCGAGGAGTCCAACTCCAACCTCCGCCTCTTGGACCTCCCCCCGGCAGCTGCGGCCTGGGACGCGGCACCAGACTCCTCACTCCCCGACGAGATCACAACATGGGAGGGGAGCCGGGCCTTGCGTCTCCGGCTGGCAGTGGGATCCCCGCCGCTGTGCTCCACAGCACCTTCTCCGCCCTCTTCATCAGTTGACGCTGCAGACAGGGAGAAACAAAACACAGGCATCAGGGCACTGTACAATGGACACATAAACACATGACAGTTGTACATGAGTGGCATTGGCAAACCTCAGACATGTCATCACAATCCCCAACACACATGTCATTACAACTCGCACACATGAGCCATACCACAGCCATATCGCAACTGCCACCACCATCCATACATATACAACAGCATGAGCAGCCAAAGGTGAGCCAGACATCACATGCAACACAGGAAGTGCACCACACATGTACACACACCACCACACTTGCATGCATGTGTACACCTCTGCCAAGTGTTGCAGTGTTCAGACGGGCATCCATGTCACATCTGCCAATCAGGCTTCCACATACCGCTGTCACATGCATCCATGTTGCATCACTGTTGCACCCTTGTCAAATATACACACATGCAAATGTACACAGTGCTGATACATGCAGCAAAAAACAACATACATGCGTGACATCACGGACATGTCTACTTACATACACATTCATCCAAACATGTGTGCCCACACAACTGCATTTGGCATGCAAGCCTACACACACAAGCACCATCCATGTCTCACACATTCCAGCCCTCGCATGTGTCAGCCCCACGGCCCTGTACACCCCCACCCATACTCGACCCCGTACAAACAGATGTGCAACCTGCACACTACTGAATAATCACCACAAGCACTGCTCACAATCAGGATGCATGTACACTCCAGACGGGTCTGCCTCTCAAGGACCTGGACGTGGAGCGCTGGGGATATGCGTTCCAGGACCCTCATCTGTTCTTCCGACAAGTGGCCCCGGCGCCCCTTGGCATCCGCTGCCTTCAAGAGGCGCCGGGCCTTGTTCAGGGTCCTGGACCCGAAGTCCTCCCAGCGCTTCTTGGCATGTTGTAAGTCGCGGACTGCCACCCCCTCCGCGTTGATGGCAGTCACGATGTCAGTCCAGATCCGAGTCCGTCCTTCCTTGTCGGCGCGGGAACTTCTGAAGAGAGCATCATACTGCCCCAGGACTTGCTCCACCAGGACACCAACTTCGGTGGCACTGAAGCTGGTGCCCCTCTGCCTCTCTGGCCGGGGGTTGTCAGTGGTCTCAGATGGTGTTTGCCCCGACATGACAACCCCAGAGGCAGGAGTGGGTGGGCAACTGGGTCCTGGGGCTGGGCTGTGGAGCGATGGAATCCCATTTGGGAGACTTCGGTTCCAGCAGGGGTGGTCACAGCAACAGCACCCCTGGTTGATGTGCAGGCAGCAAATGGCAGGGCACGTGGGCAGCAGGCAGTCAGGCAGCAGCAGATGGCAGGTCGGAGCGTGCTCGGGGCTCTGGGGGGCAGTAGTTCGGCCTTCTGGGCAGGAGCGTGGTCTT
This sequence comes from Ambystoma mexicanum, assembly GCF_040938575.1. Taxonomy (NCBI): domain Eukaryota; kingdom Metazoa; phylum Chordata; class Amphibia; order Caudata; family Ambystomatidae; genus Ambystoma; species Ambystoma mexicanum. The sequence goes on along the minus strand of NC_090927.1, from coordinate 651,761,720 downwards.
CCGTGTGCTTACGCGTGGCCGGCTTGATACGGAGTGATTTGGCACGTGAAAAATCTGCACGTCAGCGCGTAATTCGAGGAAAGGCCCTTAGCGCGTAAGCGCGTCTGCACGCATACGCATTTTCATTGGACAGAAGGCCCCTCAAGCGCAAGCGCCCCTGTGACGTGACGCGTACAGACGTGCATGGGCATTTCAGCGCGCGTGAAAAACTGCATGCCCGCGTGTAATACGAGAAAAGGGCCCATGCGCGTAAGCGCGCGTGGAAAACTGTACGTCCGCGTGCAATACGAGGAAAGGGCCCATGCGCGTAAGCGCATGTGAAAAACTACACGTCCGTGTGTAATATGAGGAAAGGGCCCATGCGCGTAAGCACGCGTGAAAAACTGCACGTCCGTGTGTAATACGAGGAAAGGGCCTATGCGCGTAAGTGACGTGACAGGCGCGTGCGTTTCCCTCAGCACGGGTTAAAGGTGAGCGGGCCCAGCAGTTCGCTGTACGTGCCTTTCGTGGAGACCGACGTGTGTTGCTGCTTCCTGTTGTTTCGAGCGCCATCACAACTTCACAGCTACCAAGGACGTATCTCTTCTTTTGGCGGGGTATTGGCTACGCGTGTTTTTCTGCATCGCGCTAGTCAGACGGTGAGTCGCACACGCTCTTTTTCCCACTGCGGGTGCCCCTGTGTATCGCACCCATTTTCGATGTCATAGTAGCCTGCGTGTCCCACGCGTAAGTGTTATTTGTGTTACTGGGTGCCACCGCTTACTGCGGTAGGTTGAATCCATGCACGTAGGCTGCAGGGTTGCGTGCACGGTTTTACTGCAGTTTTGGGGTGCCTGAGCATTGCGTGACCCGTCACCACATCACCGGGGTCACATACAACCTTGCAGGTGCAGGGGGGCTGTTAACATCTTGCTTCCCACCCCCTTGACCCCAATTGCCCAGGTCAATTGTGGTGTACACCTCCCATTGGCACCACTCCATCTGTGCCAGCACTACTACATCTGTGCCATGGTTGGGAGGCCACCAAAGGTGAGGGGCACCTCAGCTGGGCGTACTCCTCGTGGCGGGCGTGGCCGGGGACGTGGCCGTGGTGACCAGGGAGTAGGGGGACTCCAGGGTGTCCAGGGCAGCCACAGAGGGGAAGAGGCAGGGGTGCGCCACTTGAGCACAATGTTGTGCCATGTGTCGGTGCAGCCATGCCACCACCCCCTGTGGTTCCGGGGGATGCAGCTCCTGCATCTGGCACCGGCACCCACATTTCCTAGTTAACCCATATGACCCGGCAGTCCGTTCCATCGACTGCCACGGGCCCAAGGGTAGTGGTAGCTGCAGGTGCAGCTGTGGACACCGCCACCCAGGCTCAGGGTCTGCCAGCGCAGGCTGCGTTGGCACTTGAAGAGCCCTTGGTAGATCTCCAACAGGCCAGGGGGGAAACCATAGGGGCAGGCCGGGCTGCTCAGACCAAGACACGTGTCCCTGGGGCAGTCATGTCATCTGCTGCCCCGAACAGCCGGGTATTGGCAAGTGCAGGGGCAGATGCACCCAACAGCACCCCGGTTGTGAGTCTGCCAACCAGGATCGTTGCGGTCAATGACCCTGCCACAGCTGATGTTGCTGCGCAGGGTCCATTAGTGGGCACCCAGCTGCCACTGACACAAGTCAGGCCTTTGGTCATCCCTCCACCTGCCACTCCCTTGGCTCAATCCACCGAACCCACTGGCCATATTGGTCAGGGCAGTATTAGCCAGCCAGGGTCTGCGCCACAGTCCAAGAGGAGGAAGGTTGCACCTGCAGCACAGGCTGGGACCCCACACACAGCCACGACCTCCTGCATGTCGAGGAAGAAGCCTTTCTGTAAGCAGGAACTGGACTTCCTCGTGGACTACGTGTGGGGCCACAGCCGTGACATGCTAGTGGGTGCCAATAGTCAGACTACGGCTGCCCAACGTGACACCCACTGGAAGCATGTTGCGGAGCATGTCAGTTCATTCGGCCATGAGGTGCGCACGGCACAGGAGTGCAAAAAGAGTTGGAATGACATCAAGCGCAGCACTAAGGCCAAGCGTGCCTCAAATTACAACTTGACTCTGGTGACTGGCGGTGGGCCTGCACCAGAGGAGGAAGAACTCACTCCGCATGAGGCTCTCGTTGCGGAGTTCATACCACCTGAATTGGTCGAAGGATTGGGAGAGATGCTGGACTTTGATGCCCAGTTAGTGAGTGTTGATGCGTGTTTGTTGAGGACGTGTGTGTTTCACTTGTGGGATGTGTTTTGCATGGTTGCTGCTACATGTGACATGTACATGGTTCTGATGTGTAAGTAATGCAATGCTACCGTCATGCATGTCTCCTCTGCCTGCATGCGGGACTCCATGTGGGCATGCTCCATTGCCCCTCCTCCGCCACTCTGCACTCCAGTTCCACCTTTGCACTGGTCTGCTCCAATCTTGCCAATGTGTAGTTTCTTGTTCATGTGTCCTGTGTAGATGCTAACTTCCAGCGTAGAAACTGCCAGACATATGCCGTGTGGTACAGCCTTAGTACTCGATGCAGGGTATCTCACTTGTACTGTGCATGGGTCAGATGTCCCGCAGGGACATGAGTGCCCATTCATGCTCCATGTGCATTGCACGCATGCCCCTATGTGTCCTTTACTGGATGATCACTGTAATATGAGTCCTTGGTTACATACATTGCCCACCATCTCATCGGCCTCCCCATGTCAACTGTGGCTCAGTCCTGCGTTGCACACATGTTTAGGCCCTGACAATCTGTGTGGCTCACAGGCCTCAGCCTGTTCAATGGCCAATGACTCTGTCCAACTCTTGTGTCTTCTACACATGTGGGCGGCCTCTGGAGTTTTCATCATGTGTCCTGCCCACTGTCCCAGCATCATTTGCAGTGTTGTAATTTGAATCACATTAAGCTGTTGATGCCAGTCAACACTGCCTGTCAATACACAGGTGTATGGTCAGCCTTTTGATACCATGCTAGGCATCCCTGCTTTGGTACTGGGGTGGAGGGGTGCTTGGCTTCTAGACATGGTACACATTGAATGCACAATGTACGTGATGTCTGAATTTGACATTGCACTGCCTTCACATTTCCTGGCACACACCATGTAGTGCTTGTACATGTAGATAGTGAGTGGCGTACACATTTTCTGCACTGCATAGACCCGCTTCCATGGAAACTGCCACCTTTCAACAGGTCTGATCACAGAAGCTATTCAAAGTAGACCCAGCATGCATGCCAGGTCATATGTTGTGTGTCACATGTTTGCTGGATGCCTTTGCTGTTGGTGTGTGTGTGTGTCGTGTGCTTCTGGCATGTGTATTGACCTTTTTCTCTCTATTTTTCAGGTGATGACGCAATGGAGGCGGAGGATGGTGTTGTCATGCCAGACACAGGGTTGGTAACACCACATCAACCCAGCACTAGTGGGGGTCGTGGGGTGGTAGGCCACGAAAACCCCCAAGTGCTGCAGTCCATCTTGTCTCTGGCTGCCTATGAGTCCAGCCTTGATGATGACTCTGACATCCATGTTGAGTTGGATGAGCATCAAGTCCATGTGTCAGGGGTGAGTGATTCTGATGTGGACACTCCTCTGTCTGCGACACCTGCACTGAGGGATCAGACAGTCTTGGTTCCTCCGCCCGTGGTGGATCGGGACGCAGGGTCACCCTTCACACCAGTCACTGATGTGCCTGGAACATCACGTCGACGGGGGCATGTAGTCGTGCAGCCGCAAGCGGTGCCAACACAGCGAGGACCCCCGGTCCTTGGGTCCCGCAGGGGTCAAGCCCGGCAACGCGGTCCCCATGACAGACAATTCCGAACGGCAGGGGGCAGCAATGGAGAACATCGCTGAGAGCATGGAGCGTGTGGCCCGATCTGTGCTCCCCCCTGCTAGGCAGGTGCTTCTCCAGCAGCAGGCGGCACGGTCCACGGCCCGCTCGCTCAGGCTGAGCATGGCGGCCTCAGACAGGGCACGCCAGGCTGAAATGTCGTCTCTGCGTCATGCAATTGCTGCTCACGCAGAGGCGCACATGGATGCCCTGAGGGAGGAGTATGCTTCCCTCAGATCCACTCTGGGTGTCCTTATGATGTCCCAGAGGCAGCAGGCAGAGGAGAGGTTTGCACAGCTTGAGCGTACCATCTCGGCTGAGCTACATGCTTGCCGGGAGGTGCAGCGGTTGTCCAGCCAGGCCTTGCAGGAGGAACTCCGTGTTACACGTGCTACCTTGCAAGAGGAAGCACGTGTATCACGTGAGGTTCTGCATGCAGACCTACGTCACATCGCCACACAGAACCAGGCTCACCCGTCCGGCAGACTTGCTGCCGACGAGGGGCAAGCTGTGGCTAGGCGTGGCCAGGCTACTGTGCCACGTCCTCCTTTCCAGGATGAGCCAGACTCGGACGACCATCTATCTCCCACATAGGCCGTGCTGTGCAGGCGTTGAGCCCATGGAGGATTTGTTTTTTGGCTCAGCATCATCGCATGTGGATGTTGAGCAGCACCGTGTACCTCCCCCCTCCTGAGTGCCTCCCCTCCCCCCCGGGTCGTATGTGGCCATTTTTGATTTTTCTTTTAGTTTAGTTAGTTAAGTTTCTGTTTGATAGTTAGTTTAAATAGGTAATGTAGGTTTTCCATAGTTAGTGTAATTAGTTAATAGTTGAGTTAGTTTAAAATTGCTAGTCTATTGTGCTTTCATGTGACGGTGTGGTGCTTTGTGGCTTTTGAAGGCATCCACTGTCTGTTCCAGCTGGGCCCTTCATGGTTGTCTTGTGTATGTGTTTGCTGCTTGGGGTCCTTGACTCACATATGCCACTCCTGCCTCCCTTATCCATGGGCTCGCAAGGATGGTTCGGTGTTACAGAATTTTACACAAGGGCTTTGGACTGTCATATCTGTGGCATGTCTGGTGCTGTGTGACTTGTGTTGACACCCCTAGTGGGGATGATTTAGGTGTCATTGTCCACTGTTCAGCTTTTGCTAGATGGGGTGTGTCATGATTAATGTGGACATTGATTGCTATGCATTGTGTAGTATGTTTCATATCTTTCCTGTACACGTGCTTGTTGCAATTCATGCTGTAGATAGTGTTGCACACTTTGGAGGTGAAAGACGGACTGATGGTGTGATTCGTGATGTGACTCTCTGACATGGCCAAGTAATGAGATGCCTGATGAGACACACACAGATGACTTTGAAGCATTAATCATGTGTTTCATGCCCTTTCTGCAGGGGATGAGCCTCCAGAGCACCTTTGCCAGCAGACATGGCCCATTGGACGACGGAATTCTGGACCCGTTTGTTGGTGCCCACATGCACATGTGTGCACAAGCAGAGGCACAGTGATTGCAGACCCACATCCTAGAACTGCTGGCATGTTCCAAGGAACTCCAGGCAAGGTGAGCATCACAGGGGGGCCACGACACAGCAAAGCTTGCACCAGGCGAGTTGCACTTGCAGGCTTAGTCACAGCACTGAGGGTGAGCTTAGACGGATATTGGTGTTGAAGCACACAATGCAGCTCAGATGTGTTTGTGGACTGATGGCTGTTGATAGTACGGTTGTCTGGGACACATGCAGGGGCAGTGGCACATACCCTCTGGTACACCAAGGTCCATTGAGGCACTTGTATCAACCATGTAGCCTTCCGAGACCTGGAAAGGGGCAGCTCACAGGGACATACAGCAAGGGACATACTCAGGTGCAGTGCATGTCTTTTCCACGTACTTCATGATAAATGCACTGCCAACTTTGTTTCGGTCATGGTGGTACGCAACTTGCTCTGTAGTCATGGCTTGCTATATGGGTCTGTCTGCTTACCCAGGGAACATTGCATGTTGTGTGAATTGTGACACATTGGTGTTCCATTTGCCACGCACCCACCAGCGGCTGACTTACTGCATTGACTGTGTATGACCCGTCACAGGGGTGATGTTATATATGGGTACGAAGCATCGAGCACAGATTGTCTGTTTGTAGAGTAGTTTGTTGCTATGGGGCATGTTTGGTGTTGTGTTTTTGTGTAATTGGCACGTACAGGTTGTTGACTGTGGCTCTCTTTGCAGCATTGCAGTGCTCCTGTAACCGGACCTGAGAGTGTGCAGGCAGGAGGACAGCACTCAAAACCAGAGCTAAGTGTCTTGTTGTTTTTCTTATGAACTGCTCTGCATAGGCTTGGTGGGGAGTGTACTGATGCATGGTTGTATGTGTGGTTCAATTTGGTATGTTTTTTCTCCCTAATCACCCGTGATCCTATGCAATTTTGAAACCTGTACCCTCTACCCGGTGTTCATGCTTCCCGTGCCTATCCAAGCAACGTTCCCTGACCCTCTTTCCCCACTGGGGTTGAGGATGCCTGTGTAAGCCCCAAACTTGCAGGCGCCAAAACCCTAGAGGGGGTGGTTGGTTCGTACCACTCCTGAGCCTGGACTACAGAAGGCCATGACCATGATGTCCAAGTTTGTTTGGATTGTGTATGTGTTCATGCAGGTTGTACATTTTCGTGCATTCCCTAGTTTCATGTGTCATTCCTCCTCCCCTCTCCTGCCACTCATTCCAGTCATCCAGTGTGTCAACACCTGTCCCGACTGCATATCCCTGAACCTCATTCCCCACCAGGGTCTCAGGGGCCTGTGTGAGTTTGACCTTGCAGGCACCCGGGACATGGTGGGGGTGGTTGTTTCGTGACACTCTCGCGCCTGTACAGGGGACCTGTGACAGTACACATCCATTCATGGTGCATCATCCTATGTCATGCACCACACATGTCTCACATCCTGTCGTGACATTGTTTTGCTGTGCTACCTTGGTTGTTGCATCATTGTGGTAGTACTTGGCCTTTGTGAGGTACTGCTACGTCAAGTCATCTACTGGAGGGTGTTCGGGTTCGTTTTTATGCCTTGGATTTTGTGATTTTGGAAATGATTTTGGATTCTGAGGGTTCAGGCATCTTTTTACACACAAGGTGGGAGATGGTGACGAAGGGTAAAGGTTATCCCTTGGCCAGGTGGAATTGAGGTTTGGAGGATCCATGACCTAGATGCAGTTGTTCAGTGGGTCATGATCATTTGTGAGGGGGGGGGTTGTTGTTGATAGTTGCCTTGCCCTGCAGTGTGATGGGAACTCTGACATAGTAATGGTGGTATCCTATGTACATGTTGTGTTCTGCTGATCATTGCCTGTTCATGTGTTTTCCTTTCAGGTGCGAGGGGATAGTTGTGGTTTGACATGCTGGGGTTTACACATGGTGGATGTTCACATGTGATGTGTAGGGAACACTGATGGTCACTTGAGTGCACATGCATATGTGGAGTGCATGTCCTTGCAGAACCACACACTTGCACTCTGATGCACTACATGTACTCCCACCCTTGCATATCCACGTGTACACTGTTTGCCTTCTGGTGCCCACTGTGTCCCGGCAGCACATGTTCTGTGACCGATCATGGATCCAGTACATGCCTAATTTGATGTTTGATGTGGTCTGTCACTTAGATGTGATGCTCAGGGTGTGCATCACACACAATGGCTGTTCACTGTGCTGTGCGCTGAGCAGTGTGATGCAGGAGTAGGACACTGCACACATGAGCTGTTGTTGGTCTGTTATTTCATCTGATTCTGGGTCAGGCAGCAGTGTCCGATGCCACTGTACATTTAGGACATGGCAATGTGTACCTTATCGTTACTGCGTTGGTGTATGGGTATTGCTTGCCATGTCATGTTGATGTTTGGGAGGGTTTGAGTGACATGACAGTGATGGCCATGGCCGGTTTTGCAGGTGTGTGTGATGCACACCTTGCATGTCCGGGTCATCCGCTTCTCAGAGCAACTAGCTGGGGGTAGATTTCTCTCCGCAGCAGGGCCCTCCCCTGGAACAGACTTCTGGCCTGACCTGAACTTGAGGGGAGCCATCTCCAGTTCTGGAAGCACCTCAAGACCTTCCTCTTAGCTTCTGCTTACTCTCTGCCTCTCCCTTGCAGAATTCTTCACTGGAACTGCACAGGAGCTGCAACTGGGCCACTCTCAACGACCTCGGTCCCTGGCCCAGCCACTCTCCACTTGCACTGCCTCCCTGGCAACCCCTGCACTGCTGGGGGGTGGGGATGGTGGGAGACATGAGTTGGACATGGGTGGGGGCCTGCTGGCAGGTGCCCCACAGTGCTGGGGGGTGGGGGTGGTGGGGAACATGAGTTGGACATGGGTGGGGAACGGCTGGCAGGTGCCCCACAGTGCTGGGGGGTGGGGGTGGTGGGGAACATGAGTTGGACATTGGTGGGGGCCTGCTGGCAGGTGCCCCACAGTGCTGGGGGGTGGGGGTGATGGGGAACATGAGTTGGACATGGTTGGGGGCCTGGTGGTGGGTGCCCCACAGTGCTGGGGGGTGGGGGTGGTGGGAGACATGGGTGAGGGCCTGGTGGAGGCTGCCCCTGCACTGCTGGGGGGTGGAGGTGCTGGGAGACATGGGTGGGGGCCTGGTGGAGGCTGCCCCTGGTGGCTGGGGGGTGGGGGTGCTGGGAGACATGGGTGGGGGCCTGGTGGAGGCTGCCCCTGCACTGCGGGGGGGTGGGGGTGGTGGGAGACATGGGTGGGGGCCTGGTGGAGGCTGCCCCTGGTGGCTGGGGGGTGGGGGTGCTGGGAGACAAGGGTGGGGGCCTGCTGGAGGCTGCCCCTGCACTGCTGGGGGTGGGGGTGGTGGGAGACATGGGTGGGGGCCTGGTGGAGGCTGCCCCTGGTGGCTGGGGGGTGGGGGTGGTGGGAGACATGGGTGGGGGCCTGGTGGAGGCTGCCCCTGGTGACTGGGGGGGTGGGGGTGGTGGGAGACATGGGTGGGGGCCTGGTGGAGGCTGCCCTGGTGGCTCGGCGGTGGGGGTGGTGGGAGACAAGGGTGGGGGCCTGGTGGAGGCTGCCCCTGGTGACTGGGGGGGTGGGGGTGGTGGGAGACATGGGTGGGGGCCTGGTGGTGGGTGCCCCTGCACTGCTGGGGGGTGGGGGTGGTGGGGAACATGAGTTGGACATGGGTGGGGGCCTGCTGGCAGGTGCCCCACAGTGCTGTGGGGTGGGGGTGCTGGGGAACATGAGTTGGACATGGGTGGGGGCCTGCTGGCAGGTGCCCCACAGTGCTGGGGGGTGGGGGTGGTGGGGATCATGAGTTGGACATGGGTGGGGGCCTGCTGGCAGGTGCCCCACAGTGCTGGGGGGTGGGGGCGGTGGGGAACATGAGTTGGACATGGGTGGGGGCCTGCTGGCAGGTGCCCCACAGTGCTGGGGGGTGGGGGCGGTGGGGAACATGAGTTGGACATGGGTGAGGGCCTGCTGGCAGGTGCCCCACAGTGCTGGGGGGTGGGGGTGGTGGACAACATGAGTTGGACATGGGTGGGGGCCGGCTGGCAGGTGCCCCACAGTGCTGGGGGGTGGGGGTGCTGGGGAACATGAGTTGGACATGGGTGGGGGCGTGGTGGTGGGTGCCCCACAGTGCTGGGGGGTGGGGGTGGTGAGAGACATGGGTGGGGGCTGGTGGAGGCTGCCCCTGCACTGCTGGGGGGTGGGTGTGCTGGGAGACATGGGTGGGGGCCTGGTGGAGGCTGCCCCTGGTGGCTGGGGGGTGGGGGTGCTGGGAGACATGGTTGGGGGCCTGATGGAGGCTGCCCGTGCACTGCTGGGGGGTGGGGGTGGTAGGAGACATGGGTGGGGGCCTGGTGGAGGCTGCCCCTGGTGGCTGGGGGGGGTGCTGGGAGACATGGGTGGGGGCCTGGTGGAGGCTGCCCCTGGTGACTGGGGGGATAGGGGTGGTGGGAGACATGGGTGGGGGCCTGGTGGAGGCTGCCCCTGGTGGCTGGGGGGTGGGGGTGCTGGGAGACATGGGTGGGGGACTGGTGGAGGCTGCCCCTGCACTGCTGGGGGGTGGGGGTGGTGGGAGACATGGGTGCGGGCCTGGTGGAGGCTGCCCCTGGTGGCTGGGGGGTGGGGGTGGTGGGAGACATGGGTGGGGGCCTGGTGGAGGCTGCCCCTGGTGACTGGGGGGGTGGGGGTGGTGGGAGACATGGGTGGGGGCCTGGTGGAGGCTGCCCCTGGTGGCTGGGGGGTGGGGGTGGTGGGAGACATGGGTGGGGGCCTGGTGGAGACTGCCCCTGGTGACTGAGGGGTGTGGGGGTGGTGGGAGACATGGGTGGGGGCCTGGTGGTGGGTCCCGCTGCACTGCTGGGGGGTGGGGGTGGTGGGGAACATGAGTTGGACATGGGTGGGGGCCTGGTGGCAGGTGCCCCACAGTGCTGGGGGGTGGGGGTGGTGGGGAACATGAGTTGGACATGGGTGGGGGCCTGCTGGCAGGTGCCCCACAGTGCTGGGGGGTGGGGTGCTGGGGAACATGAGTTGGACATGGGTGGGGGCCTGCTGGCAGGTGCCCCACAGTGCTGGGGGGTGGGGGTGGTGGGGAACATGAGTTGGACATGCGTGGGGGCCTGGTGGTGGGTGCCCCACAGTGCTGGGGGGTGGGGGTGGTGGGAGACATGGGTGGGGTCCTGGTGGAGGCTGCCCCTGCACTGCTGGAGGGTGGGGGTTCTGGGAGACATGGGTGGGGGCCTGGTGGAGGCTGCCCCTGCACTGCTGGGGGGTGGGGGTGGTGGGAGACATGGGTGGGGGCCTGGTGGAGGCTACCCCTGGTGGCTGGGGGGTGGGGGTGCTGGGAGACATGGGTGGGGGCCTGGTGGAGGCTGCCTGTGGTGACTGGGGGGGTGGAGGTGGTGGGAGACATAGGTGGGGGCCTGGTGGAGGCTGCCCCTAGTGGCTGGGGGGTGGGGGTGCTGGGAGACATGGGTGGGGGCCTGGTGGAGGCTGCCCCTGCACTGCTGGGGGGTGGGGGTGGTGGGAGACATGGGTGGGGGCCTGGTGGAGGCTGCCCCTGGTGGCTGGGGGGTGGGGATGGTGGGAAACATGGGTGGGGGCCTGGTGGAGGCTGCCCCTGGTGGCTGGGGGCTGGCGATGGTGGGAGACATGGGTGGGGGCCTGGTGGAGGCTGCCCCTGGTGACTGGGGGTGTGGGGGTGGTGGGAGACATGGGTGGGGGCCTGGTGGTGGGTGCCCCTGCACTGCTGGGGGGTGGGGGTGGTGGGGAACATGAGTTGGACATGGGTGGGGGCCTGCTGGCAGGTGCCCCACAGTGCTGGGGGGTGGGGGTGGTGGGGAACATGAGTTGGACATGGGTGGGGGCCTGCTGGCAGGTGCCCCACAGTGCTGGGGGGTGGGGGTGCTGGGGAACATGAGTTGGACATGGGTGGGGGCCTGCTGGCAGGTTCCCCACAGTGCTGGGGGGTAGGGGTGGTGGGGAACATGAGTTGGACATGGGTGGGGGCCTGGTGGCAGGTGCCCCACAGTGCTGGGGGGTGGGGGTGGTGGGGAACATGAGTTGGACATGGGTGGGGGCCTGCTGGCAGGTGCCCCACAGTGCTGGGGGGTGGGGTGCTGGGGAACATGAGTTGGACATGGGTGGGGGCCTGCTGGCAGGTGCCCCACAGTGCTGGGGGGTGGGGGTGGTGGGGAACATGAGTTGGACATGCGTGGGGGCCTGGTGGTGGGTGCCCCACAGTGCTGGGGGGTGGGGGTGGTGGGAGACATGGGTGGGGTCCTGGTGGAGGCTGCCCCTGCACTGCTGGAGGGTGGGGGTTCTGGGAGACATGGGTGGGGGCCTGGTGGAGGCTGCCCCTGCACTGCTGGGGGGTGGGGGTGGTGGGAGACATGGGTGGGGGCCTGGTGGAGGCTACCCCTGGTGGCTGGGGGGTGGGGGTGCTGGGAGACATGGGTGGGGGCCTGGTGGAGGCTGCCTGTGGTGACTGGGGGGGTGGAGGTGGTGGGAGACATGGGTGGGGGCCTGGTGGAGGCTGCCCCTAGTGGCTGGGGGGTGGGGGTGCTGGGAGACATGGGTGGGGGCCTGGTGGAGGCTGCCCCTGCACTGCTGGGGGGTGGGGGTGGTGGGAGACATGGGTGGGGGCCTGGTGGAGGCTGCCCCTGGTGGCTGGGGGGTGGGGATGGTGGGAGACATGGGTGGGGGCCTGGTGGAGGCTGCCCCTGGTGGCTGGGGGCTGGCGATGGTGGGAGACATGGGTGGGGGCCTGGTGGAGGCTGCCCCTGGTGACTGGGGGTGTGGGGGTGGTGGGAGACATGGGTGGGGGCCTGGTGGTGGGTGCCCCTGCACTGCTGGGGGGTGGGGGTGGTGGGGAACATGAGTTGGACATGGGTGGGGGCCTGCTGGCAGGTGCCCCACAGTGCTGGGGGGTGGGGGTGGTGGGGAACATGAGTTGGACATGGGTGGGGGCCTGCTGGCAGGTGCCCCACAGTGCTGGGGGGTGGGGGTGCTGGGGAACATGAGTTGGACATGGGTGGGGGCCTGCTGGCAGGTTCCCCACAGTGCTGGGGGGTAGGGGTGGTGGGGAACATGAGTTGGACATGGGTGGGGGCCTGCTGGCAGGTGCCCCACAGTGCTGGGGGGTGGGGGTGGTGGGGAACATGAGTTGGACATGGGTGGGGGCCTGCTGGCAGGTGCCCCACAGTGCTGGGGGGTGGGGGTGGTGGGGAACATGAGTTGGACATGGGTGGGGGCCTGCTGGCAGGTGCCCCACAGTGCTGGGGGGTGGGGGTGGTGGGGAACATGAGTTGGACATGGGTGGGTGCCTGCTGGCAGGCGCCCCACAGTGCTGGGGGGTGGGGGTGGTGGGGAACATGAGTTGGACATGGGTGGGGGCCTGCTGGCAGGCGCCCGACAGTGCTGGGGGGTGGGGGTGGTGGGGAACATGAGTTGGACATGGGTAGGGGCCTGCTGGCAGGCGCCCCACAGTGCTGGGGGGTGGGGGTGCTGGGGAACATGAGTTGGACATGGGTGGGGGCCTGCTGGCAGGTGCCCCACAGTGCTGGGGAACATGAGTTGGACATGGGTGGGGGCCTGGTAGAGGCTGTCCCTGGTGGCTGGGGGGTGGGGGTGCTGGGAGACATGGGTGGGGGCCTGGTGGAGGCTGCCCCTGGTGACTGGGGGGGTGGGGGTGGTGGGAGACATGGGTGGGGGCCTGGTGGAGGATGCCCCTGGTGACTGGGGGTGTGGTGGGAGACATGGGTGGGGGCCTGGTGGTGGGTGCCCCTGCACTGCTGGGGGTGGGGGTGGTGGGGAACATTAGTTGGACATGGGTGGGGGCCTGCTGGCAGGTGCCCCACAGTGCTGGGGGGTGGGGTGGTGGGGGAACATGAGTTGGACATGGGTGGGGGCCTGCTGGCAGGTGCCCCACAGTGCTGGGGGGTGGGGGTGCTGGGGAACATGAGTTGGACATGGGAGGGGGCCTGCTGGCAGGTGCCCCACAGTGCTGGGGGGTGGGGGTGGTGGGGAACATGAGTTGGACATGACTGGGGGCCTGCTGGCCGGTGCCCCACAGTGCTGGGGGTAGGGGTGGTGGGGAACATGAGTTGGACATGGGTGGGGGCCTGCTGGCAGGTGCCCCACAGTGCTGGGGGGTGGGGGTGGTGGGGAACATGAGTTGGACATGGGTGGGGGCGTGCTGGCAGGTGCCCCACAGTGCTGGGGGGTGGGGGTGCTGGGGAACATGAGTTGGACATGGGTGGGGGCCTGCTGGCAGGTGCCCCACAGTGCTGGGGGGTGGGGGTGGTGGGGAACATGAGTTGGACATGGGTGGGGGCCTGCTGGTCGGTGCCCCACAGTGCTGGGGTGTGGGGGTGGTGGGGAACATGAGTTGGACATGGGTGGGGGCCTGCTGGCCGGTGCCCCACAGTGCTGGGGGGTGGGGGTGGTGGGGAACATGAGTTGGACATGGGTGGGTGCCTGCTGGCAGGTGCCCCACAGTGCTGGGGGGTGGGGGTGGTGAGGAACATGAGTTGGACATGGGTGGGGGCCTGCTGGCAGGTGCCCGACAGTGCTGGGGGGTGGGGGTGGTGGGGAACATGAGTTGGACATGGGTGGGGGCCTGCTGGCAGGTGCCCCACAGTGCTGGGGGGTGGGGGTGCTGGGGAACATGAGTTGGACATGGGTGGAGGCCTGCTGGCAGGGGCTTGGTAGAGGCTGCCCCTGGTGGCTGGGGGGTGGGGGTGCTGGGAGACATGGGTGGGGGCCTGGTGGAGGCTGCCCCTGGTGACTGGGGGGTGGGGGTGGTGGGAGACATGGGTGGGGCCTGGTGGAGGCTGCCCCTGCACTGCTGGGGGGTGGGGGTGCTGGGGGACATGGGTGGGGGCCTGGTGGAGGCTGCCCCTGCACTGCTGGGGGGTGGGGGTGCTGGGAGACATGGATGGGGGCCTGGTGGAGGCTGCCCCTGGTGGCTAAGGGGTGGGGGTGCTGGGAGACATGGGTGGGGGCCTGCTGGAGGCTGCCCCTGCACTGTTGGGGGGGTGGGGGTGCTGGGAGACATGGGTGGGGGCCTGGTGGAGGCTCCCCCTTGTGGCTTGGGGGTGGGGGTGCTGGGAGACATGGGTGGGGGCCTGGTGGAGGCTGCCCCTGGTGGCTGGGGGGTGGGGCCTGGTGGAGGCTGCCCCTGGTGGCTGGGGGGTGGGGGTGGTGGGAGACATGGGTGGGGGCCTGGTGGAGGCTGCCCCTGCACTGCTGGAGGGGTGGGGGTGGTGGGAGACATGGGTGGGGGCCTGGTGGTGGGTGCCCCTGCACTGCTGGGGGATGGTGGGAGACATGGGTGGGGGCCTGGTGGAGGCTGCCCCTGCACTGCTGGGGGGTGGGGGTGGTGGGAGACATGGGTGGGGGCCTGGTGGAGGCTGCCCCTGCACTGCTGGGGGGTGGGGGTGCTGGGTGACATGGGTGGGGACCTGGTGGTGGGTGCCCCACAGTGCTGGGGGTGGGGGTGGTGGGAGACATGGGTGGGGGCCTGGTGGAGGCTGCCCCTGGTGGCTGGGGGGTGGGGGAGCTGGGAGACATGGGTGGGGGCCTGGTGGAGGCTGCCCCTGGTGACTGGGGGGGTGGGGGTGGTGGGAGACATGGGTGGGGGCCTGGTGGAGGCTGCCCCTGGTGGCTGGGGGGTGGGGGTGGTGGGAGACATGGGTGGGGGCCTGGTGGAGACTGCCCCTGGTGACTGAGGGGTGTGGGGGTGGTGGGAGACATGGGTGGGGGCCTGGTGGTGGGTCCCGCTGCACTGCTGGGGGGTGGGGGTGGTGGGGAACATGAGTTGGACATGGGTGGGGGCCTGGTGGCAGGTGCCCCACAGTGCTGGGGGGTGGGGGTGGTGGGGAACATGAGTTGGACATGGGTGGGGGCCTGCTGGCAGGTGCCCCACAGTGCTGGGGGGTGGGGTGCTGGGGAACATGAGTTGGACATGGGTGGGGGCCTGCTGGCAGGTGCCCCACAGTGCTGGGGGGTGGGGGTGGTGGGGAACATGAGTTGGACATGCGTGGGGGCCTGGTGGTGGGTGCCCCACAGTGCTGGGGGGTGGGGGTGGTGGGAGACATGGGTGGGGTCCTGGTGGAGGCTGCCCCTGCACTGCTGGAGGGTGGGGGTTCTGGGAGACATGGGTGGGGGCCTGGTGGAGGCTGCCCCTGCACTGCTGGGGGGTGGGGGTGGTGGGAGACATGGGTGGGGGCCTGGTGGAGGCTACCCCTGGTGGCTGGGGGGTGGGGGTGCTGGGAGACATGGGTGGGGGCCTGGTGGAGGCTGCCTGTGGTGACTGGGGGGGTGGAGGTGGTGGGAGACATGGGTGGGGGCCTGGTGGAGGCTGCCCCTAGTGGCTGGGGGGTGGGGGTGCTGGGAGACATGGGTGGGGGCCTGGTGGAGGCTGCCCCTGCACTGCTGGGGGGTGGGGGTGGTGGGAGACATGGGTGGGGGCCTGGTGGAGGCTGCCCCTGGTGGCTGGGGGGTGGGGATGGTGGGAGACATGGGTGGG
Source organism: Ambystoma mexicanum (assembly GCF_040938575.1). Classification (NCBI taxonomy): domain Eukaryota; kingdom Metazoa; phylum Chordata; class Amphibia; order Caudata; family Ambystomatidae; genus Ambystoma; species Ambystoma mexicanum. Next base: position 651,745,836 of record NC_090927.1, on the reverse strand, counting down.
GGCCTGGTGGAGGCTGCCCCTGGTGGCTGGGGGCTGGCGATGGTGGGAGACATGGGTGGGGGCCTGGTGGAGGCTGCCCCTGGTGACTGGGGGTGTGGGGGTGGTGGGAGACATGGGTGGGGGCCTGGTGGTGGGTGCCCCTGCACTGCTGGGGGGTGGGGGTGGTGGGGAACATGAGTTGGACATGGGTGGGGGCCTGCTGGCAGGTGCCCCACAGTGCTGGGGGGTGGGGGTGGTGGGGAACATGAGTTGGACATGGGTGGGGGCCTGCTGGCAGGTGCCCCACAGTGCTGGGGGGTGGGGGTGCTGGGGAACATGAGTTGGACATGGGTGGGGGCCTGCTGGCAGGTTCCCCACAGTGCTGGGGGGTAGGGGTGGTGGGGAACATGAGTTGGACATGGGTGGGGGCCTGCTGGCAGGTGCCCCACAGTGCTGGGGGGTGGGGGTGGTGGGGAACATGAGTTGGACATGGGTGGGGGCCTGCTGGCAGGTGCCCCACAGTGCTGGGGGGTGGGGGTGGTGGGGAACATGAGTTGGACATGGGTGGGGGCCTGCTGGCAGGTGCCCCACAGTGCTGGGGGTGGTGGGGAACATGAGTTGGACATGGGTGGGTGCCTGCTGGCAGGCGCCCCACAGTGCTGGGGGGTGGGGGTGGTGGGGAACATGAGTTGGACATGGGTGGGGGCCTGCTGGCAGGCGCCCGACAGTGCTGGGGGGTGGGGGTGGTGGGGAACATGAGTTGGACATGGGTGGGGGCCTGCTGGCAGGCGCCCCACAGTGCTGGGGGGTGGGGGTGCTGGGGAACATGAGTTGGACATGGGTGGGGGCCTGCTGGCAGGTGCCCCACAGTGCTGGGGAACATGAGTTGGACATGGGTGGGGGCCTGGTAGAGGCTGTCCCTGGTGGCTGGGGGGTGGGGGTGCTGGGAGACATGGGTGGGGGCCTGGTGGAGGCTGCCCCTGGTGACTGGGGGGGTGGGGGTGGTGGGAGACATGGGTGGGGGCCTGGTGGAGGACGCCCCTGGTGACTGGGGGTGTGGTGGGAGACATGGGTGGGGGCCTGGTGGTGGGTGCCCCTGCACTGCTGGGGGGTGGGGGTGGTGGGGAACATGAGTTGGACATGGGTGGGGGCCTGCTGGCAGGTGCCCCACAGTGCTGGGGGGTGGGGTGGTGGGGAACATGAGTTGGACATGGGTGGGGGCCTGCTGGCAGGTGCCCCACAGTGCTGGGGGGTGGGGGTGCTGGGGAACATGAGTTGGACATGGGTGGGGGCCTGCTGGCAGGTGCCCCACAGTGCTGGGGGGTGGGGGTGGTGGGGAACATGAGTTGGACATGACTGGGGGCCTGCTGGCCGGTGCCCCACAGTGCTGGGGGTAGGGGTGGTGGGGAACATGAGTTGGACATGGGTGGGGGCCTGCTGGCAGGTGCCCCACAGTGCTGGGGGGTGGGGGTGGTGGGGAACATGAGTTGGACATGGGTGGGGGCGTGCTGGCAGGTGCCCCACAGTGCTGGGGGGTGGGGGTGCTGGGGAACATGAGTTGGACATGGGTGGGGGCCTGCTGGCAGGTGCCCCACAGTGCTGGGGGGTGGGGGTGGTGGGGAACATGAGTTGGACATGGGTGGGGGCCTGCTGGCCGGTGCCCCACAGTGCTGGGGGGTGGGCGTGGTGGGGAACATGAGTTGGACATGGGTGGGGTCCTGCTGGCCGGTGCCCCACAGTGCTGGGGGGTGGGGGTGGTGGGGAACATGAGTTGGACATGGGTGGGTGCCTGCTGGCAGGTGCCCCACAGTGCTGGGGGGTGGGGGTGGTGGGGAACATGAGTTGGACATGGGTGGGGGCCTGCTGGCAGGTGCCCGACAGTGCTGGGGGGTGGGGGTGGTGGGGAACATGAGTTGGACATGGGTGGGGGCCTGCTGGCAGGTGCCCCACAGTGCTGGGGGGTGGGGGTGCTGGGGAACATGAGTTGGACATGGGTGGGGGCCTGCTGGCAGGGGCTTGGTAGAGGCTGCCCCTGGTGGCTGGGGGGTGGGGGTGCTGGGAGACATGGGTGGGGGCCTGGTGGAGGCTGCCCCTGGTGACTGGGGGTGGTGGGAGACATGGGTGGGGCCTGGTGGAGGCTGCCCCTGCACTGCTGGGGGGTGGGGGTGCTGGGGGACATGGGTGGGGGCCTGGTGGAGGCTGCCCCTGCACTGCTGGGGGGTGGGGGTGCTGGGAGACATGGATGGGGGCCTGGTGGAGGCTGCCCCTGGTGGCTAAGGGGTGGGGGTGCTGGGAGACATGGGTGGGGGCCTGCTGGAGGCTGCCCCTGCACTGTTGGGGGGGTGGGGGTGCTGGGAGACATGGGTGGGGGCCTGGTGGAGGCTCCCCCTTGTGGCTTGGGGGTGGGGGTGCTGGGAGACATGGGTGGGGGCCTGGTGGAGGCTGCCCCTGGTGGCTGGGGGGTGGGGCTGCTGGGAAACATGGGTGGGGCCTGGTGGAGGCTGCCCCTGGTGGCTGGGGGGTGGGGGTGGTGGGAGACATGGGTGGGGGCCTGGTGGAGGCTGCCCCTGCACTGCTGGAGGGGTGGGGGTGGTGGGAGACATGGGTGGGGGCCTGGTGGTGGGTGCCCCTGCACTGCTGGGGGATGGTGGGAGACATGGGTGGGGGCCTGGTGGAGGCTGCCCCTGCACTGCTGGGGGGTGGGGGTGGTGGGAGACATGGGTGGGGGCCTGGTGGAGGCTGCCCCTGCACTGCTGGGGGGTGGGGGTGCTGGGAGACATGGGTGGGGACCTGGTGGTGGGTGCCCCACAGTGCTGGGGGTGGGGGTGGTGGGAGACATGGGTGGGGGCCTGGTGGAGGCTGCCCCTGGTGGCTGGGGGGTGGGGGAGCTGGGAGACATGGGTGGGGGCCTGGTGGAGGGTGCCCCTGGTGGCTGGGGGTGCAGGGGGACATGCGTTGGTGGGCAGTAGTGCAAGTTGACATGTGGGTTGGCTGGGGGTCATGGCCATGGTGGATGGTGTGCCTGCAGGACATGTGCTGGGTAGGCCCCTGTGGTGTGAGCCACCTGCAGGGGCCTTGGAGGGTGTAGAGGGAACACCTGGGAGGACACACACGTGCAATTCACGTGTGGTGCTCCCCACGCACTTCTGTAATACACGTACCCTGATGGAATCGCGTGTGGAACTTCCCGCGCACCCCTGAAATACACGTGCCCTGCTGATGTTGCGTGTGAAACTTCCCACGCACCCCAAAATACACGTACCATGATGAAATCGCGTGTGGAATTTCCAGCGCACCCCTGAAATACACGTACCCTGCTGAAATCGCGCGTGGCACTTCCGGCGCACCCCTGAGATATGCGTACCCCCAATCGCGTGTGGGAATTCCTGCGCACCCCTGAAATACACATACCCTGCTGAAATCGCGTGTGGCACTTCCCGCGCACCCCTGAGATACGCGTACCCTGCTTGCACGGGCCCAATCGCGTGTGGAAATTCCCGCGCACCCCTGAAATACACGTACCCTGCTGAAATCGCGTGTGGCACTTCCCGCGCACCCCAGTGATACACGTAGCCCGCTTGCCGTGCTGGTACAGGGTTAGCGCAGCCCTTTGCGCTGGATTGGGTATATTGATGGCTTTTCCCTGCGCGAGAGGCGTTCTTGGGGGCGTAACTGGCGCTGCTGCAGGGTCGCTGCGCCACTGTGCACCACGGCTGGTTTTAGTGGCTGGAATCCATGAATACGCTGTGTGTGGAAATGGATTTTAGCGCACGCGGCTGGCGCAGGGATTCGCACGCGCACACTGTGCGCCAGCCGCGTGCGCCACTTGTGCGCTGAATTCTATGAATTACCCCCATAGTGTTTTTGGAATAAGACGACAATTGGACTACTGTGCTGGAATGGTGAAATTCACTATAAACTCACAGGAAGATCCACAAGAATTTCTAATGTACTTACTACAAGTACTGGAAAACAAAAACATACCTATAAATGAAATCTTTCACATTTCATACATGTGGAAACATACATGCACTCTCTGCAACAATGTGACACAAGAAGAAATCCCCAATGAACGCTTCATATATATATATCAATAACAAATTCTGAATCCATTCCATTTCAGCAAATTCTACAAAATGCAAACCATGGTAGATTATGCTCTACCTGCAATTCAGATAATCGCTCCACGTTAGTAGTACAAACACATGGTAAATACGTAATACTAATGCTTCTACGTTACAATGCAGATGGTACCAAAAACAACTGCAAGCTGACTGGATTCACACATGGTCAAATATCACTTGGTAAGAAAACCTTCACAACAATAGGTATAATCTACCACGCAGGAGCCACAACCAATTCAGGGCACTACACTGCATATATAAAAAAGAAATGTGGATGGTTTGAATGTAATGATAGTACCATTACTCTAAAGCAGAGATTACCAGCAAATCTTACAAACGCTTATTTGATGTTCTTAAAACCAAAATTTGAATAATAAACTGTATTTAAACCTTTAAGTAAATTTGTGTTAAAAAAATATAAACTGTTAGAATACTCCAAAAGCTATCTAACTGCTCAAAGATTCTACAACAACTAATCAGATAAATGAATACCATTAAATTAGACCAAAAAATACACAGTTAGAATACGCCAATTGGTATCTAATTTTCCCAAAATTATAAATTTGTGTTAAAATAATATAAACTGTTAGAATACTCCAAAAGCTATCTAACAGCTCAAAGATTCTACAACAACTAATCAGATAAATGAATACCAGTAAATTAGGCCAAAAAATACACAGTTAGAATACGCCAATTGGTATCTAACTGTCCCAAAATTTAACAATATCCAAATAGATAAATCAAAACCACTAAAATATATTAAAAAAATAGACAGTTAGAATACGCCAATTGGTATCTAACTGCTCCAAAATTTTATAATATCAAAACAAATGAAGAATCTGTTACTGCTCCAAAAAAAATACAACAAAGCAAAGTATAAAGCATTAGCCAGAAACAACAAGTGAACACTGAAAACAAACAAACAAATAAACTGTAGCATAACAGAAAAAGTTTTTTTTTTAATCCAACATGGATTTTTTTTTCTCCCACAGACCCAATGATTTTAGCAACAAATACAGAAACTGAGCAAATTGCACAGTACTCTGATTTGTACTCTACTAATTATGAGGGTCGAAAAAAAATAAAAGTATATTGCTTATACAATGTAATAAGTCATTACAAAATACTAATACTAACATGCTATTTTCTTTTATCACAGAAATGAAGAAGAAAAACATGGACTCCCATTACTAGACTAAACAGTAAGTATACAATAATAAGGACAACCATAGCAGCATATCACATCCATAGTATCTAATACCTTTGTTCCTTATACATTTGTTTTTCACCCAAAGTTATAAGCAAATATGAATGTGATATGCTGCTGTGGTTGTTGCCAGGGCACATGCGGTTGGTTGTTGCCATAGAGTCAAACATTTCAACTATGATCTATGGGAAACTTTTAATGTCCGCGAACAATGTGAGTGTTCTTAGAACACTTTGAACTTGCCAGCGAACAATACGGACACCGTTTTCAGGACACCCCCTACGAACATTTCAGAACAACGCGATAGTTCTTAGAACACTTTCAACTTAACAACGAACAATACGGACAGCATCCTAAGGACAGCCCCTACGAACATTCCAGGACACTGGGAGTGTTCTCAAAAACGTCTTCAGAACACCCCCATTTTGTTTATTTGCGAACATTTCAGGACACCGCGGGTGTTCTTAGAACACATTCAACTTGACAGAGAATAATACGGACAGCGTCCTCAGGACACCCCCTACGAACACTCCCCGGACACCGCGAGTGTTCTTAGAAGCGTCTCCAGAACACCACCATCTTGTTTATTTGCAAACATTTCAGGACACCGCGAGTGTTCTTAGGACACATTCAAATTGACAGAGAACAATACGGACAGCTTCCTCAGGACACCCCCTACAAACTTTCCAGGACACCGGGAGTGTTCTTAGAAGCTTCTTCAGAATACCACCATCTTGTTTATTTGCGAACATTTCAGGACACCGCGAGTGTTCTTAGGACACATTCAACTTGTCAGAGAACAATACGGACAGCCTCCTCAGGACACCCCCTACGAACACTCCCCGGACACCGCGAGTGTTCTTAGAAGCGTCTTCAGAACACCCCCATTTTGTTTATTTGCGAACATTTCAGGACACCACGGGTGTTCTTAGAACACATTCAACTTGACAGAGAACAATACGGACAGCGTCCTAAGGACACCCCCTACGAACATTCTAGGACACCGGGAGTGTTCTTAGAAGCGTCTTCAGAACACCACCATCTTGTTTATTTGCGAGCATTTCAGGACACCGCAAGTGTTCTTAGGACACATTCAACTTGACAGAGAACAATACGGACAGCGTCCTCAGGACACCCCCTACGAACACTCCCCGGACACCGCAAGTGTTCTTAGAACAGTTTCACTTTGCTTGTGAACAAAACAGACACATATTGAGTCCTTAGAACACCCCCTAGTCAGTTTATTTAGAACATTTCAGAACACCTGTGATGTCCGCAAACAAATCGAACACAAAAAGAACAACTAACACATAAAAAACACAACTTTCATCCTATCTCATACACTCCCACCCTCCCCAAACACTCCTACACACCAACACACTCTACAAAATACACATTTTGAACAAAATTTCACCACGCTGTCCGCGGACGTCCGCGAATCCAAGATGGCGGGCGCTACCGAAAAATCTGACGCACTTCACGCTCCACGCCGTCCAATCAGCGAACACGTTGCATGTCCGCGAACATCACGCAAGACGATTGGCCAATCAGGACACTGTCCACGGAGCGAACAGGGAAGTGTGTCCGCGAACCGAACACAGATATCACTAATTTTTTTTACCTACTTTTTGGTCATTTAAAAAAAAACTACTGGACGGATTTTCACCAAATTTGCAAAAGCACGCTTTTGGGACCAAGCCAATGCTCCTGGTCCAAATTTGTTGGAAATCCGTCCAGCGGTTTGGGCTGTAGGCGCGAGCAAACATTTTTTCCCATTCAGTCTATGAGAAAAAAAAAGTTTTGGGACCCCCCCTATAACTTTGCCCCCCCTGGAGGAATCCTCACCAAACTTTGCAAAAAAATTCAGAGTGACCCAAATACTTTTTTTGCAAAGTTTGGTGAGGATCCTTCCAGGGAGAGCGAAGTTATAAGCCACCCAAAATGTGCTCTTCCTATGGAAACAGCAACTTAACCATAACTACATGGCCACTACCAAAGAATGTTTTTTCTGCAGTCCGTGGAAAGCACTCCCCCAGTCAAACACTGTTACTTCAGGAAACCAGTGTCCGGTATCAAAAAGTAGTCTTTATTAGATAAAAGCGTGCAACATATGGCTCATGAAATCCACTGGCATCATGGTTCTCCCAAAACATATGGCCCTCGCATAGCGGAGTTTACGCGTTTCACGGTTTCCTCACCGCTTGATCACAGTCATAATTTGTAAATGCCAAATAATCAATTCACCCCCCACAAAACATGAAAGGGAAGGTAAATAATTAGCTATAGGACTCACAGTCCACAAGAATATCAACTCTAACTTGAAAAGTCCAGCCCTAAGTTGTAGGGGGTGTTGTGCCCAAAATTTTAAAACATTTCCAATAGTTTTAGGGAGGGCGAAAAGTTAGGAGGAGAGTCCTGTGGATTTGAACAAGTTTCCAGAAGAGAGCTGAAGAAGTTCACTAGTGAGTAAAACCTTGTTCTGCCTTTTGCAGGGTTTAAGACAACAAATATTGCCAAAGCCAAAAGTTACAAAACAATTTAAAAGTATACACACTTTTAAAGAATGGAGATCGGGATGCAGGTAAGTACATTTGGAATTTACCCCTGTACTGTACATTTGGCTGTGGTCGAAGAAGCCCAGGAGCTGTGGTTGCAAGAAGAGTTCTGGTCGTGTTCTGGATCTGTGCGCAACCTCTTCTCATGGAACAATGCAGCAGGCAGTGGTGCAGGACTCTTTAGGATCCTTGACTAGATGTGGGAAAGTCAGTTTCATGGATGGTCACTGATGCACAGCGACAGCAGGCATCACAGGTGTTGCAGTTGAAGAAAGCCTTCTATGTTGAGTCCCTTGGCTCCTGGGACGCTGGAATTTCACAGATAGGCTATTTACAGGACAAGCTGAAGCACCCTGAAATAATTCTTATTCAAAATACAGAATGGCACTCCTTCTACCGCAGTAGCCCAAATTGGAGTTGATCAGTCCACTAGCTGGCCCAGGAACAATTACAAAGACTCCAAATTGCAGGGCACCAATACGACATTGAGAGTGGTTGTTCCCACCACTCCAAAGGTTTGATGCACCAACAAAGGTCTACTAAGAGCAGAAGCCAGACAGGGCTCCATTGGAACTGCAGCAAAAGTTAGTTGCCAGGCCTTATCAGGATTGGTCCACGTGTCTTCTGAAGTCTTCACTGCAAAGCAGGATACCTGGCTCATCAGATCTATGAGGAATGGCTAAACGACTCCTCTTCTTATAGAAACCCTCAGGTGAAGAAAGTCAACCCAACCGTTGAAGATCTTCCCTCACTCACACCACAGAAGAGGTCCAATCAAGGACCACTATTGGTGAAGCTCATGCATGCACTCCAGACATGCAGAAACCAGGTTGTGTATTGGGATCATCTAGTCCCAACTCACTTTGTGGATTTTAACATACATGCCCTGCAGCAGCCTGCTGAAAGTACAGCTTTCCCGGTAAAATGCATGCCCATAAGGGTATTTTACTGACCAGAGAAGGCAGGAAGTAGGCAAAAAGAAAAGATGTCTAAAGAACAAATGAAAAACCTATTTGCACGGCCATGTTATGACACTAGCCAAAGTTAGTAACCAAACACGGTACACGAGAGAGAGCTAAAATACAATACAGTAAAAAGAGACAGTAAAAAGAGTGAAAATGTAACTGCTCCCACCAGTTTGTCTTTAGGCATACTTGCAAGTAACCAAAAATACCATCCATCCTGGGGACAGTGTGTAGAGCTCTAGAATCCATGCAGAATCTGAAACTAGATGTACCTGAGAGGCTACAAGGCTCACTCAACCCTAAATCCAACAGTTTGTTGATCTCAAACGTGTTGTCAGGTCTGCTTTGTTCTGAACCACCACACCACCTAGTCTTGGTAGGACCAATAACTCCAGTGACATCAGAAGGGCTGCTCTGGATCAGGACAGGGAGAGATGAAGAGGTACCTGCCTGCCTTTCTGAAATAACTAGAACAGTTCCCATTCCACTCCTCAGAATGAAATCCTTCATACTTTTCAGGGTAATTGGAATCCTTTCAAGGCTTACCAAGGCCCACTGAACAGTGTACGCCACTAAGTGTTTCAACTTGCAAGGCCCAGACCATTCACTTATGATCAGGGATTGAGAACATAATTTTGATTCAAGAAGGTGCGACTGCCTTCTCTGGGGCTCCCCAAGGGCTCCAATTAATCTTTTGAGAGCTTGGAAAAGACTCTCTCTTAGACCACTTGACTGGGGGGCACAGTTGAGTGACAAATTGCTGGTTACCCATCGTCATTCCACTAAGTCTAGCAATTACTAAATCCTTGAGAGGAGCTACCTCTGGTCCGGATTTACAGTAAAGCTCCAATGACTGACTTGGCAGCCACTCTCTGTGGGTTGGCATCAGGACACATGGTGTTGTCATCCAGCAACCAGCAATTCTATCCGGGATTGAGAACATAAGTTTGACTCAAGAAGGTCCCTCTGCCTTCTCTGGGGCTCCCCAAGGGCTCCAATCAATCTTTTGAGAGCTTGGAGAAGACTCTCTCTCTTAGACCACTTGATTGTGGGTAACAGTTGAGTGACAAATCACTAGCCACCCCATCTTCATTCCACTGGGTCTAGCAATTACTAAATCCTTCAGAGGAGCTACCTCTTTTAAGGATGCAGAGAAAAGCTCCAATGACTGATTTGGCAGTCATTCTCTGTGGGTTCGCATAAGGACACATGGTGTTTCCATCCAGCAGCCAGCAATTCTATCCTATTGCCTGAGAATGTACACCAGTTCTAAGGTCTAATCAAGTTAGTCTGTGTTTCTGAATAGGATGTGTGCACTATAGAATGCGGATCCTGCAGATGATGGATTTATTTTCCACTTCTTTGAGAATGTTGACAAGAAGTGAAATCCCTTCAAGTGGTGTCTTCTGGGACCCCACTCATGGCCAGCAACACTGTATGGGAGACCACTTTTGAGTAAATCTGAAGTCAGGAGAGACTACAAGGGGAATGTCATGCACCAACTGTAGGAGAAAGGGCCACACATCCTGAAGAACCACTAACCTCTCATCTGTCCTCTTCTGGGGTACGTGGGATTACACACTTGTAACCCGCCTCCCTGTACAATTTTTTGCTTCACTGGTGGTTCACCCTCCCATTTGAAGCAGGTCCTTCTCGCCAGACCTTCCATTGATGGTTGTCTTTGTTATCCCATAAATATCTATAATTTAGGGATCTTTTCCATTACAAGCAAGACTGTTAGCTCAGGAGTTCCATAGATATGGAGATGTTATGGCAGTCCCTCTTCCATTTCTGGCCAACTACCTCACAGATATTTTAGGTAGGGCATGGGAAACATGTTCTTTCCCGCTACTTCTTATTCTTTTATCTCATCTTGCCTTAGGTTTTCCTTTTGGAGTAAGCTTCCCCTCAGGCTTGGATAAGGCAGCCTGATTCTAAGACCTAGTGCTTGAAAGGTCTGGATCCCACTCACTCAACTTTTAAACTAACTATGGGGACCCTAGTTAATTATTTCTATACTTATTCTATAGAGTCGTGCTGTCCTCCATACTGTCTAAGGCATCTGTAATTTATTTTTGTAGCACAAAGTGCCTTTTGCGCAATGCTGTTGGGAGCCCTTTGGGTTTCCATTTGATTGTTGTTTTATTTTCCTTGTGAAAACTACTGTTACCAAGGGTAGATGGATATTTTGTATCCTTTCTACTGTATGTATGTGTATGTATGTATTTATTTGCTGTATTCTTTGTTCACCATTTCTTGTGTGCTTATCGTTTCTTTGTTCTTCTTCTGCTTTTCTGTGTGAGGGAGGTACTGGTTTAATTTTTGTCTCTGGCAGGAATCCTCTGTGGAGCCTGCCAAGACTCCAGAATACCTGTGAAGACAGGAAAGGACATGAGGAATGTCAGCCTGGAAACAGTTCAAACTGGGACACTGGCACCCCACCCCCTGAATGTTTGAATGTAGCATGAGTGTTTATTGGCTGGGTTCCTCAATACATGTCTTAGATCCTGAGGCTGAAGACAAGTCAACCACTGGAACAACCAAACGAAAGATGAAGGAGACCAGAGATGCCTGCAGCACTTCCAGTAACAGGGAAGCTCAGATGAGGATGACTCCTCCCGTGGACTGATACGAAATGGCATCCTAAGACAACCTGAAATGTATGCCATCCCACAAAGAGCTGCAACCTTCCTGGGCTGCAAAACACCAACACCCTGGGACCTGCGACCATCCTGCAGTTAATCGTCTTCCAAAGAAAATATCCTCCCAAAACTTTGGTGGACTCCTTCAGGACATCCAGTTGCAAGATTTCACTTCTCAAAGTCTCTTCATCAGAGGGCAGGACCGAGCAACTGAGGCAAATAGATCTGATGAGAACAGTTCTACACTGGTGTCTCTAAAAAGGCACCAAAACTACAGATCCACATTGGAAAGTGAATAATCCTTTGTTGGGTGTCTCCTCTCTCGAATTGGTGCTGCAAAATCTCATCCTGAGTCCTCCTTTCATCACCACAACCAAAGAACAGGAGACCGGGTCTGCAGCTGCTTAATTTTGAAGGCATCCAGCCTCTTCTTCTTCATCACTCCTAAGATCCTGTGGGATACAAGGTAATAGTTGGAGTCATTCTGTCACTCCTGTGTGGCTAGGGAGGTAAAGTGTGTTGTTAAGAGTTGCCCATATGCGTTCGCCACAGGAACTCTTGACTTTTCTACAGCTTGTGCCTGCCTTTTTGACCTTTATTCTGACCCTGAAAGGGACTCAGAACTAGATAGGGACAGACTCCTAAAGCCTAGTCTATGGGAAATGGTTCCTAAATAAGTTACCTTGTGTTGTGTGGTTTCTGTCATAAGGATATGAAACCAAGTTCCTACCTACCTTTAAATTGTGTCTACTCTTCTATAAAGTATTACAAAGTTATTACTGACTTTTGAATTACATACTGTCATTCTGAAAAGTTTTGCCAATGTCCTACTTTCCTCTTTGGCCATTTCTCCCTCTCCTCCTCCTTTATCCTCTTTCTCGTTGACAACACCTGCCAATGTTTCTAGACAAATTTGATCTATGAAAGTGTCGTCCAAACAGGCCCTCCCCTGCTCCTCAAGAACCATCAAGGAGCATACTGACACCCTCACTTCAGCCTTGGCCAATTTCGGTAATTACGCTTTCACCACTGGAACTTTCCCCTCTCCCCTTAACCAATCCATTGTTCCTCCTCAAGATCATACCTGCTCAGCAAACTATCACCCAATCTAAGAGTACCCCTTTCCTGGGCAAACTCTTGGAAAAGCTGGCCATCTCCCATTTACTCTCTACACTGAATCTGTAGCTTGTCTCCATGACAGTCAGTCTGGCTTCAGAGCTGCCAGAGGCACATAAACTGCTCTCCCGAACACCTGTGAAGATCTGCTCTCTAACCTTGATTGTAGCATTACTTCTGTCCTCATCCTCCTTGATATTTCCTCTGCTTTCGACACGGTCAACCATGCCATCCTGATCAAACAACTCCATGAGAACCTACGCATCATGGATCAGGCCCTGGAGTGGCTGACCTCCTTCCTCTTGGACCACCCCTCCCAGGTCCATATTGGTCACATGGTCTCTGCCACCACTCTCTGTACCTGTGGTATTCCCCAGGGCTCCATCCTCTCACCTTGTTTTTTCAACCTCTACTAGGCCCCTTTGGCCCAACTGATCTCTACCGACTCTAACTTTCAGTGTCATGCAGATGCTGCTCAGCTTTCCTTCAGGCTCCCCTCAGCCTCCTCTCTTCTCTCGCTCATTCCTGACTGTCTATCTGTGATTCAGTATTGGTGTGCCTCCAACGATTTCTGCCTTAATGCCAGTAAGACTGAGATCCTTCTCATTGTGATCCCTGACCCTATTTTCCCATCTGTCCCTCTGGCTGGCCTCATTGGGCCCTCTTCCTTACCTTCCTGCGAGGCAAAACACCTTGATGTCATCTTCGACTCCACTCTCTCCTTCTCTCCTCACATCTCAGATGTCTCCAAGAAGTCCCACAACCAGCTGCACCTCCTCAAAGGGACACTTCCCTTTCTCTCCTTCCCCCAGAAGCTCACTGTCTCCAGAACCGTGGTTCTCTCTAGTCTGGACTATTGCAACATCCTCTTTCTCAATCTGCCTTCCTCTAGTCTCCACCCTCTGCAACTAATCCGGAACAGGACTGCAAGACGTATCCTTGGCTTCAAGCCCAGGGACCATATCTCTCCAGCCCTGAAATCTCTCAACTGGCTCTCGGTTGCTGGCATTGTCCACAAGGCTTTCTGGGTTTGGTGCCCGCACTACATCCAACGCTCTCTTCCAAAATACCATCCTTCTCGAGCCCTTGGCTCAGCTAACTCGAACTCTCTAAGGGTTAGACACTTTTCCAGGCAGAGAGTTGGGGGTAGATATATATCATCTGCAGGTGCCTCCCTCCGGAATGGCCTCCCTGCCCCTCTCAAACTTGAGCCGGACCACCTGAAGTTCCGGAAGCAACTCAAAACGTTCCTCTTCTCCTCTGCTTTCTCTATCTCCCTCCCCTGCCGACCCACCTGAACTACCTGTCTGCTGTATCGACTGGTTGCTTGGCTACCCTCATTGTCTCACTGGGTACCATGCTCTTTCTTGATCAGTCACATTTGTACTGCCTCTGGGTCTACCATACACTTAGGGGCTGTGACTGTAACCCTACAGTCAATTGTTCTCCTTGCACTACCCAGAGCAGTGCATCCCTGGCTACACTTACTCAGAGCATTGCTGCCCTGTTCCCACCTCCCCTCGACCTTGCACTCCCCACCTTTACACTTGCACTTCTCAGTCTTGCACTTGCACAATCTGAATGATACAAGGCCTAGTAAGGTCGTTTGTCTTGTCCTCCCTCGGTCTTCCCTCCCTTGTCTTGTCTTGCCACGCCTAGACAAATTTGTGTACAGGCACTTTATAAATGACTTATTATATCATTCTGAAAAGTAATTGTTAGGTTTTGTATATACCTAAAAAGTGGTTCTTAGTTACCTTGAACTGCATCCTGCCAGTCTTTTGCACTCTGGTTCACTTACCAGAAGTATTGTGTTGGTTATACATTGTGTTTGATAATTGTGATAGTACTTACCATTCTGAAGATGCATCTTTCTTTACCTCTGCGTGTGTATATATATATATATATATATATATATATATATATATATATATTCAGTAAAAAAACTTTGTTAAAGGGACGCTATGGTTAAGTTGCGCTACTGAAAACCTATGAAATTCATTAAAAAAACTTTGGTAAAGGGACGTTATGGTTCCAAGTAAAACCGAAAACCCCCTGAAATTCGCCAGTTATGGTAAGCTAAGCAACCAAAACTCGCGCCACCACCGTGCACTGCTAAAAGTAACACCCAGAACATCAAAGATGACATCACAAATGTAATTGATGACATCACTGATGACATCACATGTGCATGTACTTTTCATGAAAAGTCTGTACAAGGGATTCTTATTATAATGTTGACAAAAAAAAGTGTCAAGGATCATTGGAATAGATGCCATGATCTATAAAGTGCAGTAAGCAATTCATTGATATAAATAGCATTCTATTATGAAGTTCTTTACAGTATAATAATGTACTCATGTATAAGCATAAGCATTGTGTGCAGCATACATGATGGAGGTCCAATATTCATAATCTTCCCATGTTAAATAGTAAAATACTAAATGCTTTCTTATTAGAGTTCTTTGTACTGTGCAACATGTTTTAAATAGCTAATGAAACCCACTTCCTATATAATTTCATTATTAAATACAAAACACAAAAACATAACAACACATACAAATATGAGTTTATACAGGGAAAATGAAGTACGCAAAAAAGCATCAGTAGAACCAGAAATTGTTCATAACCTACCTGATTATCTCTATGCGCAGAAATGATTGTTCTGCTTCAAACCTACTACTTCCCTATGTATATCTATCACATGATGTGACTGCACCCTAAAGTGAGTAATGTGAATATAAATATGAGCATATCCAGAGAAAATATATTAACAAAAAACAGAAGAACAATGAGAAAATGTTGATAACCTTACTGATTGTCTTCTTACATAGAAAGCATTGGTATCTTTCAAGTGTGTATTCTCCTTATGTATGTTTCATATGCTGTGAGTGAACCCCCAAACACATTACTGTAAGAACATATTTGAAGTATAAGTCTACAAATATAGTACATTTTGATGTCTTTGTTCCTCACTATTACTGGGTAAGATATATTACTCAAGGAAAAAACAGCAGGTCAGACATGTGGTGTCATCAGTGATGTCATCAATGACATTTGTGATGTCATCTTTGATGTCGTGGGTGTTAGTCTTAGCAGTGCACGGTGGTGGCGCGAGTTATGGTTGCTTAGCTTAACATAACTTGCGAATTTCAGGGGTTTTTCGGTTTCACTTGGAACCATAACGTCCCTTTAACAAAGTTGTTTTACTCAATTTCATAGGTTTTTAGTAGCGCAACATAACCATAATGTCCCTTTAACAAAGTTTTTTTTTACTGAACATACATTTTCATAGTCTAAATTTAATAGATGTTTACTAGGATACCCTTACTTTATATACATGTAACATAGTACATACCGAACTCCCCGCTAATGATTTTGATGTCCCGGACTGTCGCGGACGACATCAACACTACCCAAACACTCAGGGGATATCTGAAATTGTTCTATCATACCATATAAACACTGCACAAGTTCAAAAAGCAGCACACAAACACATTATATATAATAATAAATAAGCAGTGGAACATAAATATTTAACACATCACCCATCCATTTAAATACCATATGTAGTAAAATGGAATATTCCATAACAAAAACAATATGCCTCCAACATAATTACCTCACAGTAATTGCAGAGCTAGAAGCAATAGTAGACCTACACAACACTATGAATACACGTTACCAGAAACTAGTAAGTAAACTTCAGTTTTCTTATATATTTCTGAACTTTTTGTATGAGGTACAGTACAATTAATATATTTTTGTTTTTCACACAGCAATGTGCAGTACTTTGGCGTGGCTTGAAGACAATTTTCTACGTGAGGAAATGTCTGAAGACAGTCAATAATGGTAGACACTTCTCTATGTAAGCAGATTAATAATCATTATATTATATATATATATATATTTTTTTTTTGAACAGACCATACAAACATTGAAAATATCACACCAAAAGACACATTGGAAAAGACTCTGCAATGCATGGAACATAAAATAGACATGCTCAAGGAAAATTTCTATGGTTTGAAGCAGTTAGTGGAAGACCACATAAAAGAAGAAAATAAATACCACTGTCCCACCTGTATCTGTGCCCCCTCTCCAAGTCCCAGTGAACTATCCCCAAACCCTCAACACCAAGATAAACATTTTGATGAGACTTCCATCCCTTCATCCCCTCCCATCCATCCTCTGCAAACCCCTAATTCCCCTATATTTGTATCAGTTTCTGCTTCCCCCTCTATTTCATAAATTGTATATATATATATATAATAAAAAAATGTTATGTTTCTTTTAATGAAATTCTTTGTGTCTTATTTTTTTTTTAAAGCAGTTAAAATGTTTGCGGACAGCGCGCCTGTCCGGCCTGTCCGTAATTAACAAGATGTGGATGTCCTAAGGACACTATGGCCCTCATCACAAGTCAGGCGCTAAGGGTTTAACGGTGCCGTCAGCGCCGTTAACCCTTAACGCCTGATTAAGAGGTCCCGGGTTTTAACGCCTGCTTTTTGCAGGTGTTCAAACCCAGGCCGCAAAGTGACCTTGGTGCTAAGTACGGTGCCGCAGTTTGTGGTACCGTACTTATCGCCTTTCCCCATTCCCATTATGCCCTATGGCGCAAAAATGGGAATGGGGAAGGGCAAATGGTGAATGGGGAATTACCGCCCCACTCACCTTGGAATGGGGCGGTAATTCCGCCATCCACCATGCCGGAGTCCGGCATGGACCATGGTGCTAATAGCACCATGGTCCAGTGCCAGACTTGTAATGAGGGCCAATGCCTGTCCGTACCATTCGCAACCAAGATGGAACTGTTCTTAGAAAACACCAGCTGTCCGGGATGTCCGTAAATGAACAAAATGGGGGTGTCCTAAGGACACTATACCTGTCCGTACCGTTCGCAACCAAGATGGAACTGTTCTTAGAACACACCAGGTGTCCAGGATGTCCGTCAATCAACAAAATGAGGGTGTCCTAAGGACACTGTAACTGTCCGTACCATTCACAACCAAGATGGAACTGTTCGTAGAACGCACCTGCTGTCCGAGATATCCATAAGTGAACAAAATGGACGAATCCTAAAGACACTATACCTGTCCGTACCATCTGCAGCCAAGTTCAAACTGTCCTAAGAACACACGCAGTGTCCGGGATGTCCGTAGTCAAACAAAATTGAGGTGTCCTAAGGAGACTATACCTGGCCGTACAGTCTGCAGAACATCTATGCACATGCGCACCACACCCGTAAGTCCTGCGAACATCGCGCCTGTCCGTAACTGTCTGTCTCACTTGTGTTGCACTTTTAATTAGCTTCAGGACCCGAACACTGTCCGTAGAACACCCGTGTGCATGCGCACAACCGTTCCTGTGCATTTGGTGTCCTGTGGACACCCGTTCCCTTCACGGACATGTTCCTGACGTCATAATGTGACCACAACCACGCTGAGTGTGTGTCCTAATTTGCGGACTCTGTCCAGTTCCCCAACATTTTAAAAGAACTCATTCAGACAATCCAAATTATCTTACAGTAAAAATTCACCATTTCACATGTCCCAGACAATGGCCCTGGCTTTCCACATACTTTTTGTAACTTTTTGAACCTTTTTGAGTGTTTGATATGTTTGCGTGGCTCATCCCTCCACCCCTATAAAAGGCCAAACCAAAGGGCTGATCTTTATTGTACTTCTGGCTATTGCAGATTGACTTTTGCTGCCTTTGCTGCTCTTTCTGAGATTATCTCATCAACCCTAATGGCATCCATGGCTGCTGTTGCTACATCTACCTCAGCACCACCCCCAAACCCTCCACCACCACCACCTCCCCAAGGGCCTGCAGAGGGGAGCACGCATGAGGATGTAGAGAATGAGGATGAAGAGGACGAAGAGAATGAGATCAAGGAACTCCCTACCTCCAGCACTCACCGGGAGTCTTGGGTGTGGCAGTTGTTTACCGTTTATGCTAACGTACCAAAAGCATGTGCGAACAAGGTCACCTGTAACCAGTGCAAATTGGTGCTGAGTCGTGGGAGACGTGGTTCATACAGCTTTGGTACAACATCCATGAACCGACACCTAACTTCGTTCCACAGTGCGGACATTCGCAAGGTTGTACCTTGTGATAAATGTAGTAGATTGAGTTCCTCTACAGCATCCTCTTTTTCTGCTGCTCTCACCAGAAGAGACACTCCTGTGGGAGAGCACATCCCCCCAGCTGCTTCACAGGCCATTCGCGATGCTGGCGACCCTTACCTTTCGAGGGTCACAATATTGTGTATGTACTGCGACACAGTACTCTTCAGGGGGGAGAGTCTTCGAAGTGCTTTCGAGATTACGGTCACGGACCACCAGGAGACCTTCAACCTACCTAAGTAAGGCTCACCCTACATCATCCTCTCACCACCTGCCCTTTCTGATCCATGTGGTTGGTGTCCCTTCCTTAAACTCTTTAACCTCCTCTCCTGGTGTGTTTTGTGTAAAAAAGCAAAAAAAATATAAAACAACAAAAATCCAAAAAAAGGCGCTTTTCAGAGCGGCCTTTCACACTTTAAAAATAGAAGTGTCAAATAAACACTGCACGGCCCTGCACATTTTTTGAAAGTCCGCGGACAGTCCTAGGACATATAAAATTTTGGGGTGCTGCCCTAGCAAAACCAATGCACTTTTCTCTGGGAAAAAGTGGTGGCTCTGAAAAGAACCTTTTGAGGTGTTTTTGTGTGTTTGAAAAACTTGAAATCGTCAACATGTACCGCAAAATAAGTCACTCTAATTCCAAAAAAGGTTGCAATACATTTTGTACATTTCTCAAAAAAATCTGATTGCCAGCATAAGTAAGATGCACTCCATCTCTGCGAAAAATGTATGTTCTACGAAACATAATATTTTCATTGTGAAAAGAGCACATGCCAACATCGCTTAGAAAGGCACAAACAGCCTTATTGACAATGCGCCTCGCTTTCTCCATTTGTGGACCAAATAAAGAAGAACGCAGCCAGATTTGTCTTTGCGCAATACGAGAAAAAATTACTTGGGAATTTGGAAACATGTCCATGAACTTCTCAAGTCCTTCTTTCATTGCAAATTGCAA
Source organism: Ambystoma mexicanum (assembly GCF_040938575.1). Lineage (NCBI taxonomy): Eukaryota > Metazoa > Chordata > Amphibia > Caudata > Ambystomatidae > Ambystoma > Ambystoma mexicanum. The sequence continues at coordinate 651,726,165 of NC_090927.1, read as the reverse complement.
AGAGATTCCAGACACATGTCCTAAACTGTTCCCTCCACAATGAATTATAATTATGTCTGGATGATGCTCTGTCTCTAAAGTAGCACAGAGAGGTACCAAGTCCAGCCACTTCATTCCACGCACATGAGGGAATCCAAGATCTGCATCTACGCCACAACGTTCTGCATGCACCTCCAACCAATGTATCCATGAGTCTCCCAAAATCCAGATAAGCTGTTTTCAAAACACACAGCCATAGCTATCTGTTCTTCTCTCAGGAAAAAGACGTTCTCACAAAATCTCTCCTTACGCAAAACACCCACTAAACTTTACTGACCAATCCCTAGCTCCGGTCATTCTCATTTGCATGCCTCTCCACCCCAGAATCCCTGTATGTAATACACGCTGTCCGTAGACTACCAACATGTCCGCGGACATATCGGAGATCTTAGCGTGGTGAATGTACATTTTATTTAAATAGTGTGCCCCATTTCCCCTTTGAGGTGGTCTCTGAAAAGAACTGTATTTTTTTTTTTTTTTGCAGATGCCTGACAGACACCTGTTATTTTGTATTTTTTTTTCTTCTTACTTTGCAACTAATATCTACACATATCCTTCTCCAAAGCAACCCTTACATTCCAAAACACCATGGCATTTCCCAAAAAAGATAAAGAAACACCATCTTCTTCAAAATTAACAGCATCACTCGAATCAGTATTCTCATTGTTACAGAAAAACATACCAGGTCTAAGCATGAAAGCACACATGCCTCGATTGATTGCACACCTAGCAATGTTTTGCTGAGGACAAAAAACAGACCTATTGTCCCATATTGCCCATTTGGAAGGATGTTCATTACTGCTTGAACCAACTGTTCCAAATTTGCCAACAAAGTAGGGGCACTCACATAGCCCAAATGCAATGCACCATAGAGCTGCAAAACTACCAGATGGGGTCTGTTCATCCTACGCATATCTTCACAAACATGGAGAATCGCATCTACATGGCAATCAGGCACAGAGCTCCACACCACCTCCACTCCTTTAACATCGTATTAGTTTGCCACATGCCTCCATTGATAATACTGATGTAAACCATGGACAAACATACCTCCGAGCACCAACACCCTGACTTTCTCCACCTCTGCCATCTTCACTACACACACTCTCTTTCTACACAAATCCACAACTCAACATTTGATTGGCTGATTCCTACAGTCCCCTTTCCATACTGGATTTGCTGTAAAACCCTGGATGTTGCACGCCCTACCTGCGGACAGCCGCAGTGTGTGCGCGGCATGTAACTCTTAGCCAGTCCTTCTACCCTTTCCACATCACTCTCGGTGCCATTCCCTCATTGGATACAGCTAAGCAGTCACACAACCATCCACCAATCACATCCAAGACCTCTACATCTAACGCCATCATCAGAGTTCCGCACTTCAAATGTACTATTTATCACTCTGAATACAAGTCTCATATCATTCGAAAGCACCTACTACAAAAACTACTTTACAAGTCTCGAAGATTTCTACTTACAGCTCCATGCATATCCACATGCATGATTACAAACTACAGGTATGCATATTTTATACAGAGTACATGTACAACTCTTATGAATCCATATAAACAAAGTAATGCCACTAAACCTGCATAGCCTATGCATATATGCCAACACTCCCGATTTAAGTGTGAGACTCCTGATTTTTCATTGAAAAATTGCACTATTTTTTACTGTCTCCCGCATAATCTATACATACATGCCAAACCTCCCGAGTTAGGCACGACACTCCCTATTTTTCATTGAAAAATCACACCATTTTTTACTGTCTCCTGCCTAAATTAATGCTAATCCCAATGCAATCCTATGAGAAAATAAATGTTCCCGATTGCTGTGTTGAAATCTCCCTCTCAGGGGCCCCCAATTGTTGCCATGTCCACCTATAAAATGAACTTATTGACATTTTTGCCATCTACTATAATCAACTATCACTTCCAAACCTGTCTGCTAGCTACAACACAGCTTTAAAAAACCAAGTAAATTTCATGCACCTACAATTCTATTCATTTGCAAAGCATGTTGAACCAACATATTGTACATAAAATATAAAGGATGCACATAGTCAAATGAAATGCATGCATACACTATGATCAGATATCAAACAAGAATACTACCACAAAAATATAAAAATCAACGTCTACATTAACATCAGTGCTACAAACACACAAAATTACTAACTTCTTTCTTTTACAATTGCATTGAGGACCACTCTCCTGAAAATCAGCAGCATCTGAACTACAAACAACATATCTGAAAAAACCTGCTCATTCCACAAAAAAAGAGTAAGTACAATACTACCTTAATATTCTTACTGTTCCTGATAGACACAGTGTGGTTCATTCATGTAATTTGCGCAAAAAAAAAACAGCGATTTCTAAACCATTCTGCCCACAAATCACTATTTATTAAACAGAGATTAGCAGGCAGAATGGCACACAAATACCTGTTTTTTTGGAACACAAATAACATACTCAACCCTTAGAATGTTAGTACTATAAAACAAAGAACTGTTTTAATTGTATACCATTACGTTTACTATTAATGCTCCTCCTCACCACTAGCTCACTTTCTACTCTCATCTGAACTACAGTTTAGTAACACACAAATAGAAGAATAGCCTTCCCAACTCATTGTAACTGCCCAATGCACAATCACACACCACCACATACATCTTTCCCATCATACTCAGACACTCATGCACACAGCACACATACATTGCAAAATGGCCCAACCCATACCTTCTTTATTTTTCAACAGAACCCAAAGAATGCCTACCAAAAAGCAAGTCCGTAGAAAGCAATGCAGAAATAGAGGAAATGGAAATAAAAGTGTCCAAAATAAGCATCCATCTCTACCAGAGTATGTACAAAACATTCAAACAAAACAGCAAATACCGTCATTTAGCGAAACAAAACAAGCTTCTAGTACAGAAACTTTGCCTCCTCTATCAAAATGTAAAACGAAACAAAAAATGTTTAACACAAATTTGGCTACCACTACTGCTAAAACTGCTCCTATAAATTTTGATATACTAGCAAGTAACCATACCAAAAAAAGTATTTTAGCAAAAATGTTCCGCCACAGAGTCCTTCAGAATCTTAGAAAAGCAGGAAAGAAATCATGCACAACCCTTAAAACCTACCATAGACAATTGATCCTAGAAGCTCTCGTAGACATGCAATCCTTCTCAAAAGGAAGTTATTTATTTTAGTTTTAAACTGGATGAAACCACTAACAAAACTAACTACTAAACTACAAAAACACTTCTCAATAAATGGAATGTCAACAAAAATAACTTCTTAAATATCTGTGGAGGTGAATGAAGTCACACCACGACCACAGAACTATATTTTAATGAAGTAGCATACAAACAAAACCAAACAAACACAATTGCCATCCATAGCAGTGGACGAGGTTATGAAACAATTCATAATACCATAATGGAACAAGAAATACTGCTTACAAAAATATCCCCAGAAAACTCAGAATTATCTCTCCATTCGACTGAACCAGAACGTCCAGTATACAAATGGCCATGCACGTCAATGCGTAACATTCCCAAAAAATCTTTCAAATCTTTACGCCAGTTCCTCAATCAGTATGTGAAAGGTAAAGACAAAATCAAAATGAAAGTGCCGCAAAATATGGATATTGTCCAGTGCACACATACACAGGACTACAAGGACATTCATTAGCCTGCATTGCAGGACCTATTTGCAAAATCACCTTCCATGATATCAAAATGATATCAACACATCATTCAACTATAAGAAATCTGGTATATAAACTGTACTATGCTAAAAGTCCTGCTTTAGAACTAGCCAATTTAAATAACACTATTCTACATGGTACACCCAAAGACCTACAAGAAGAAATCAACTGTACCCAGAGAAAATATTTTGGAAGTAAACACCACTTACAAAATGCAATAGCTTTACAACAGACTAGCAACAATTATGCACATGGCAACCTTCTACTACACACATACAAAAAAGAAATACTAAAATTTAAAAGTACATCCGCTGAAGTACCAAACCATGTGGGTGTGTCTTGCCGCAGAACTTTTTACAAAAGTAACACAAAAACTAGAGACGTAACATACAAAATAGAAGACAATGAGGATTCCAAATGGTTTGAATTAGCTCTCTACCTTGTAGCAGAAAACAAATACGAAATAACTGACCCCATAATACTTTGCAGTTACTGCACTACAAAACAAAACCCCTTAACGTGCTATTACAAATAACTTGGAATTATTCCCACTACCAAAACCCCTGCAACAACCCAATTTATATGAGAGCATCATAAATCAAACAGTGCACCCATTTCAAGCAATAATACGCCTTGAAACAAAAACAGCAAAATCACCTCCCTCTGAATTGGTGAAAGGCATTTGTGGCAAAGTAGTTTATTTACTATTAGATCTGAAAGAAAATGTGCACACTCTAGGAGTGCAACGTCCAATAGAGCAATATTTAATTGTCTTATTAAATGGTGTACCAACAAAAGTAAAAAAAAATTGGCAACAACTAGTGGACTTACATAAAGTTAGACAAGCCTTGCAATATCTAAAAGACAATAATGAATACTACAAAGAAATAAATATTGAAGAAAACTTAAGGAAACAACTGAAATAATTCAAGAGTCACCAGAAACTGATCAATTTTTATTTCTAGATCCGGCTACATTATCCAATATTTTAGACCATTATTCAATTCACCCTTTACACTCTAATGACACCATAGATGATGCACTCGAAACGTACCAAATGCGACAAACCAAAGGATCACCAATGAGAATATGGGAAAAAAGTATAGAAGCATGTGCTTTTACTCTACCCTTCCCTACTGGCAAAGGAGGAAGGTACGATGATAGACCCACTCAAATAAAAGCATCAGAATACCACTCATTATGAATGTATTCTGAAGATCCCATATTTAGACAAAATGTGGAATGCACATTCGACCTACTCTTTGAAAGTGAACTAGCAACTCTATATTATGGAGCTGCACACATATTGAAATCAGGAACCCACTTTCAAAATATGTCAGTTACACAATTAAAACAAAAAGTGCAAGGGAAAGATGAGGTTTTACAATCAAGCATTACAAATCTGTTTGCAAACATGTGTGGTACGAAAGAGTACTGGTAATGACGTCACGGAGATGTACGTTGTATGATAAGAAACCTTGGCCCACCCACTTGGTTTGTTACATTAAGTTGTGCAGAATATGCATGGGAAGATTTACATGATTTCCTACGCATACCAAACAAAAACAAAACAAACATAGATATACTAACACCTGGAGAACTTTGCTCTATAGATCCTGTTAATATTTCAAGATATTTCCACCATCGTTTCATTGCTATGCTACACTTTATTTGTAATAAAACTGTTCCTCCCCTCGGAGAAGTGCAACACTTCTTTTGGAGAAAAGAATACCAAGCCAGAGGAGTAACACATTGTCAGAAGGGTCTGTAATGTCTTCCTCCTCCACAGAAGAATCCGTCTCTCCCACCTCCCCTTCCACCTCACCTCTGTTTTTCAACCGGAGTGCCAGCTTCTGGTTTCTTTTGGGTCTGGGCCTCTCCTTTTTTTTATGCAGATAGGGCCACCGTGGAAGGACGCCACAGTGTCACCTTGTAGGTAAACTGTGGCTATCCTCCACGGCTGCCTAAATGTGGTGAAAAAGCCAGTGGCACAAAAAACCCCAAGGAAGTCCACACTGAGCTGGTTGTAGTGTACGGGATCCAGTAGCTCTTGAGGAAGATCCGTGGGAAGTGATCAACGTTCTGGTCCGGCAGCGGAACAGGAAGTGGAGAAGAATAAAACCACGTAAGTACTCCTCGGAAAGGTAAGTTGCAGAGGAAGTCTCAGCAAGGACTATTAAGTACAGTATAGGGGAAAAGAGGAAGCAGTCCGGGGACAGGCGAGGGTCTGGTATCCTGGGAGCCAAAAAATTAACACAGGGCCAAGGCGAAGCAATCCGAAAGCAGACGGAGTTGTACAAGGGAAGTCAAGGCAACAGGGGAAAAAAGGAGGAATAGAACACAAAGAGCGAGAAAGGGAGCAGAAGGAAAACAACGGAAGACGGGCGGATCGGAAGGAAAGGCAAGAGGGAAAGAGTCTAGCAGGGGAAGGCTGTAGCGAAGGAAAAGCAGAGAGAGAGCGGCGGAGTAAAAGACAGAAAGGATGAGAAAGGGTGAAAGCCAAAAAAGCTACGGGTAGCAAGGGAAGCACAGGCAAACAGCAAACGAACAGGAAAACATGACATTGCAACCCGCCCGAATGCCGGAAGTGCGGAAAGAAAACAACCGGCGTTGGACGTGCTGCAACAGAAAGACTAGACCTGCACTCGACGTTGTGCGGAACGTGATGGAAACGGCAATGGAGGACGCCGTTTCCATCGGTTCCATAGTCACCAGTTACCCCAAGAGGTGACACACATAGCCACATGCTTTTATGGATTAAAGATGCTCCTAAATTTGGTCAGGACAGTGATTCCACTGTTTTGCAGTTCTTCCAAAAATATGTCACTTGTGAAATCCCTTCACAAACAATACATAGTGACCTTCATGCACAAATTGTACAATTTCAAAGACACAAATGTGGCAAATATTGCTGTTGCAAATACAAAAACAAAGGGACATACTACACCAAATGCCGCTTTGGTTTCCCTAGACCAGTTACAGAAACAGGTGAAGTGAACAACTTCATGTCTTCAGTTCGACATAGTGTTAAAGGTAAATTACCTAAGAACACGTATTACATAAAAAGAACAGAAGGATCAAAATATATCAATGATTGCAAAGCAATCATTGACCTCAAATGGAATGCAAACATAGATGTGCAGTACATTGCAGACAATTCCACTGCAGTTGCACGATATGTTCCAGCCTACTTAACAAAAGCAGAATAAACAGAGCTTCAAGACCTCTGGAAAGACCTATCATCAGACAAAACACTATCTCAGAAATTGTAGAGCTTAGGCATAAAAATGCTCTCTCATAGAGAATGTGGCTCCTATGAAGTTGCACATCGTTTAATATATATATTATATAAAACCCGATGAAAATAAAGGTAGATATAGAGTGACAGATTGTGAAGGCAGCTTCGTGAAAATTACCAAATGAAGCTTAATTAATCATATCAAATTGTCATTAAAAACTCCTCAACAAAAAGAGCTACACTAAATGTCCCTGCCACAACTTTTTAAACCATGGAAGAAGAGATACTAGATAACTATGACTCCTATTAAGATGCTTTCAAAGCAAATGAAAGAACTATCACTGATATAAACTTTGCGCAGTACAAAACAATGTTGTACAATGAACAGCAACATAAAGAAGAACTCCAGGCCCAAGTAGATAAGGACACTCCTGACAGTAGTCAACCTTCTGTACCAGGAAGCCAAGAACCACTGGGACAGCCACTAATAGCAAATCAGGCAGAATTAGCTATGACAGAATTAGAAAACACCATGTGTCACTATGAAGAAGATACAGAAGACTTAACTGTACTACAATCAAAACTGAACAAAGAGCAGCGCACCATTTTTGAAGAAGTATCAAAAGAAATTGCACATGGTGTACAACATGAAAATAAAGAATGTACCTGCCAAAATTACAAACCTATTCTACTATACGTCAGTGGTGAAGCTGGTACAGGCAAAACATTCTTAATCAAAATCATCAGCAAGTTCCTTCAACAATTGACAAACAACAAACTGTCAGCTGTTGTAACTGTCCCCACAGGTTTAGCTGCCTACAACATAGGCGGTGTCACCTTATGCCGATTAGTACTCCTTCCAGTAGATCACCAAAACAAATTAGATTATTACAAACTTTCTACAGAAGCTGCAATGGAACTACGCAGAGTGTTAAAACAAATGAAAATTCTACTAATAGATGAAGTGAGCATGGTCTCCAACCTAATTTTGGCTTTGATTCAGCTCAGATTGCAAGAAGTACTTAAAACAATCTACAAAGAGCTCTTTGGAGGTAAACAAATTATTGTTTTTGGAGATCTTCTTCAATTGACACCAGTGAAAGGTGAATCTATTTTTAAAACCTTACGACACAAACTCTGCCGTAAAACTGTTGGCAGCATTGGAAATGTCAACCTTTGGCAACATTTCCAATACAGAGAATTAACAGAAAACGTGCGCCAATCTGCAGACCTCACTTACGCCAACATTTTCAAAAGTATTAGAGTTGGTGTACTATCTCAAGAAGCACAAGCAATATTAAAAACCCGGCACATCCATGCACTTCATGGCGATAACTCATGTGCTACAGATGTCATAGAACAATTAGAGCACAAAAATGTCAATTGTATGTCCTTAGTGCCAACTCTTGCAAACTGTTCCAAATTCAATGAAACAATGTTGAAAAAAGAAATGCAACCAATAATTGAAATTTGCTCCACAGACAAACTGGACATACATGGTATGACACTACTCATGTGTCGACAAGCCACAACAAGACTAAAACCCTTCGAAAATTCTATCTCCAACACAACTGGTTTGGAGAAAATATTTAAATTATCCTTAAACTGTAGAGTAATGCTTAAACGTAACCTTGACATGTAGCAAGGACTAGTTAATAGAGTACTGGGTACAGTTGTTGGCTTTCAAACATACCCACGTGACAACAACATTCAGTTTGTCAATATACTCTATGATGAACTTTCAGAAGTAAAAAGGATAGGGCACTCAACAGCTCGATTCCTTCTCTTCAAAGACATGTATGTACGCAGAGAACAATTTTCTCTAACTCTAGCATATTCAGTCACCATTCATAAATCACAAGCTCTTAACCTAGACAAAGCATTGTTAGATATTGGTAACACAGTCTTTAAAGAAGGCATGAGCTACGTAACAATATCACGCTTACGTACACTTGACTGTCTATTTCTAATCAACTTTGATGCAAGTAAAGTGTACGCTGATATTCCTTGCATTTTAGAATACAATAGACTATGTTCACTATACACTCCCATCTAAAAACTTATCCTGTTCCACAAAAAGGAAAACGTTGTAAACGAAAAATAATTCAAGCAGAAATGCAACAGGATCTGACTGCAAGTCCTCCAAAGAGAGTAAAAGAAGCTAATACTTCATCAATTACCACAACCAAAGAAGAACCTAATACACAAAGTAACTCAGGTACTTCTTCAAAGAAGCAACACAAACTCCGAAAAAATGACTTGGACACAGAACTATTTGGTCCATTCAAATTTTCAAATATATCTGGTGTAAGTTGCTGCGCAAATGTTGCAATGAATATTCCATTTCAATTGCCACCAATTGTTGACAACATTTACTTACACAGTACAGACCAATTGTGTTTGCAAATATTAGTCCTTCATAGAAACGCAACAAATAATCCTGACAACACGCATAGTGTTCATGGAATAAGACAAGAATTGGACTACTGTGCTGGAATGGTGAAATTCACTATAAACTCACAAGAAGATCGACAAGTATTTCGAATGTACTTACTACAATTACTGGAAAACAAAAATATTCCTATAAATGAAATCTTCCAGATTTCATAAATGTGGAAACATACATGCACTCTCTGCAACAATGTGACACAGGAACAAATCACTAATGAGCGCTTTGTGTATGTATCAATACCTAATTGTGAATCCGTTCCATTTCAGCAACGTTTACAAAATGCAAACCATGGTAGATTATGTACTACCTGCAATTCAGATAATCGCTCCACCTTACTAATACAAACACATAGTAACTACGTAATACTAATGCTTCTATGTTACAATGCAGATGGTACCAAAACAACTGTAAACTGACTATATTCACACACGGTCAAGTATCACTTGGTAAGAAAACCTTCACAACAATAGGTATAATCCACCACACAGGAGCCACAACCAATGCAGGTCACTACACTGCATATATAAAAAAGAAATGTGGATGGTTTGAATGTAATTAGCCAGAAACAACAAGTGAACTCACAAGAAGATCCACAAGTATTTCGAATGTACTTACTACAATTACTGGAAAACAAAAATATTCCTATAAATGAAATCTTCCAGATTTCATAAATGTGGAAACATACATGCACTCTCTGCAACAATGTGACACAGGAACAAATCACTAATGAGCGCTTTGTGTATGTATCAATACCTAATTGTGAATCCGTTCCATTTCAGCAAAGTTTACAAAATGCAAACCATGGTAGATTATGTACTACCTGCAATTCAGATAATCGCTCCACCTTACTAATACAAACACATAGTAACTACGTAATACTAATGCTTCTATGTTACAATGCAGATGGTACCAAAACAACTGTAAACTGACTATATTCACACACAGTCAAGTATCACTTGGTAAGAAAACCTTCACAACAATAGGTATAATCCACCACACAGGAGCCACAACCAATGCAGGTCACTACACTGCATATATAAAAAAGAAATGTGGATGGTTTGAATGTAATTAGCCAGAAACAACAAGTGAACTCACAAGAAGATCCACAAGTATTTCGAATGTACTTACTACAATTGCTGGAAAACAAAAATATTCCTATAAATGAAATCTTCCAGATTTCATAAATGTGGAAACATACATGCACTCTCTGCAACAATGTGACACAGGAACAAATAACTAATGAGCGCTTTGTGTATGTATCGATACCTAATTGTGAATCCGTTCCATTTCAGCAACTTTTACAAAATGCAAACCATGGTAGATTATGTACTACCTGCAATTCAGATAATCGCTCCACCTTACTAATACAAACACATAGTAACTATACGTAATTCAATGGTTTGAATGTAATTAGCCAGAAACAACAAGTGAACACTGAAAACAAACAAACAAATAGACTGTAGGTTTACAAAAAAAGGTTTTTTTAATCCAACATGGATTTTTTCTCACAGACCCAATAATTTGAAAAACAAACACAGAAACTGAGCAAATTGCACAGTAAACTGGTTTGTAAACCACTGAATATGGGGGTTGAAAAAAAGCTGAAATGTCTATTATGCAACGTATTAAGTCTTTATAAAATACATACACTAACATGTGCTTTTCTTTTATCACAGAAATTGAAAATGAATATGTACTCCAGTTACCAATCTCATAAAAAAAAATATCCAATCTCAAGAAATCAATCAGTAAGTATATTCTAATAGAACACATAAATACTGCTGCATAACAAAACCATTGAAGCAAACATCTAACCATACACCACAATACAAAATGTTTACTTCCATGGATATGTTATACTACAGTGCTTGTTACCAAACTCTACAATCTTAATGACATGACGTAGCCAAAACTTCAAATACAAAATATACAAATCAAACAGTACACAAACTTTAGATTTGCAAATATTTGATATATTTTCACCAAATTTACAAAAGTACACTTTCGGGACAAAGCCGCTGCTCCTGCCGCAAAAAATCCGTCCAGCGGTTTGGGCTGTAGGTGTGCGCACATTTCTTTCCCCATTCAATCTATGGGGAAAAAAAGAAATGTTGGGACCCCCCCTATAACTTTGACCCTCCTGGAGCAAACCTCACCAAACATTGTTGCGTAACCATACACCACAATACAAAATGTTCACTTGCATGGATATGTTATATTACAGTGCTTGTTACCAAACTTTACAATCTTAATGGCATGATGTAGCCAAAACTTCACATACAAACTTTACAAATCAAACAGTACAGAAACTGTAGATTTCAAACATTTCATAGATATTCCATTCTATGGGTGCGAACTATGGCTGTGATATGCTGCGGTGGTTGTGGCCAGGGCCTAGAGTCTTGGGTGTATGGCCTACGGCCTGCGGCCATGCACCCAAGACTCTATGCCCTGTCCACAACCACCGCAGCATATCCCACCCATGGTGCCTTATAACTTCAGTACTTATAACTTAGGTCTTGGGTGCATGGCCTTTGGCCATGCACTCAAGACTTTAAGCCATGGCCACAACCACCGCAGCATATCACAGCCACAAACACCGCATCATATCACACCCATGCTGGCTTATAACATCAGTGCTTATAACTTCAGTCTTGGGTGCATGTCCTTCGGCCATGCACCCAAGACTCTAGGCCATGTCCACAACCACCGCAGCATATCACACCCATGGTGCCTTATAACTTCAGTACTTATAACTTAGGTCTTGGGTGCATTGCCTTCGGCCATGCACCCAAGACTCTAGGCCCTGCCACAGCCACCGCAGCATATCACAACCACAAATACTGCAGCATATCACTCCCATGGTGGCTTATTATAACTTCAGTACTCTAGGCCCTGCCCACAAGCACTGCAGCATATCACACCCATGGTGACTTATAACTCCAGTACTCATAACTTCGGTCTTGGGTGCATGAGAAACTAGGCCCTGGCCACAACCACCACAGCATATCACACCCATAGAATCAAACATTTTAACTGCGGCATATGGTCAATTTTAATGTCCGCTGACACTGCGTGTGTTCTTAGAACAGTTTCAACTTGCCTGCACACAGCACGGACGGGAATACTATCCTTAGGACACCCCTCATTTTCACTAATTATGAAGATCCCGGACAGTGCAGGCATGGCGAATATATTCGGGAGCACCTGCCACCTAACCAAATACAGTATTTCACCCATCTCTTACTCCACAAACCTCCCCAAGCACTCTTGCACACCAAAACACTCCCCAAAACTGCATTTCGCCTCTGTTCGGTGGATCCAAGATGGCGGGCACATCGGAACAATCTGATGCACATCACGCCTCACTCAAGCCACTGATGCGAGCCGATTAGCCAATCAGTGTCCTGCCCGCGGAGCGAACAGGGAAGTGTCTCCACGGAGCAGACATATATATCACTAATTTTTTGAGACCTACTTTTTGATCATTCTAAAAAAAACTACTGGACGGATTTTCACCAAATTTACAAAAGCCCACTTTCGGGACCAATGCGCTGCTCCTGCTGCAAATTTGGTGAAAATCCGTCCATCGGTTTGGGCTGTAGGCATGCACAAAGTTTTTCCCCATTCGGTCTATGGGAAAAAATGAAATTATGGGACTCTCCCTATAACTTTTTCCCCCTGCACCAAACCTCACCAAACATTGCAAAAATGTTCAGAGTGGGCCATATACTTTTTTTGCAAAGTTTGGTGTGGATTCGTCCAGGGGGAGCAAAGTTATAAGCCGCCCAAAACGTTCTCTTCCTATGGGATTAGCAACTTAACCATAACCACACAGCCACTACAGTGGCTGTGCAATATATATATATATCAAGAAAATAACTTTGGTTACATGGACGTTAAGGTGAGAACTTTGTGCAACAAAACTCCTGAAATTCAACTAAAGCCACTTTAACTTCCAACCCCTATTAGGCAGCTGATGACCATGATGATGACATCACAGATGATATCACTGATGACTTCACTAATTACATGTTGTATGAGAACACTGATGACATTACAGATCACATCAGTGATGCCATCACTGGTGACAACACTAATTACATTGTATATAACTGTTTCCATCAATAATGGAATTAAAAATAACATCATTTATATTTTAGCTCATGAAAACTTTGATAATAACAACTTAGGCTGTGGACTTGGCCTTGACAAAGGCTGAGGTCACTGGCCAGCACCAACGGCCATAGCTACTGGTCGACTAGTATTACAAATTACCAATGTGAATGGTTAAAAGCCATACCTAGTAGCCCATCACTGTTTTTAAATATACAGTGGGCAACATTGAAATCTGTAGTCAGTGGCAATGGCTAAAGGTCATACCTAGTGCCCATTTATATGTTAAAATATACAGTCGACACATCCAAAGGCCATGGCCACTGGCTTGTATTGTGTTGAAGACCATGGCAAGTGGCTGGTTAGTGTATATAATATACAGTGGGCACGATTGAATGCCATAGCTAGTGCCTGGTTAGTGCTGTATAAAACACAGTGGGCACATCTGAAGGCCATTGCTTATTTCATTATATCATTTTAAAATATGCAATGGACATGGCCAAACGATACACACACTGCCCAAGGTCAAAGACCATGGCTAGTGGCCCATTTATATATTAGAATATATAGTTGGAACAGCCACAGATTGTGGCCACTGGCCAGTGTTGTGATAAAATCCATGGCTAGTGCCTGATCAGTGTGTATAACACACAGTGGATAACTTTGAAAGCTGTAGCCTCTGTTGATGACCAAACTCTACAGTTGGTGGCCTGTTAGAGTTTTAAAATATGTATAATGTATTTATTTATTAATGTGTTTCATTTAGTTAAAACTTTTCACATTATAAGAAACATAATTATTGACAATAAATAATGTTTACATTTACTAAACATTATGACTTAGTGTTTTAATATATACAGTGCACATGGGTGAAGACTGTGGCCAGTGTCCATGACTAAAGGCCATGATTAATACCCATTAAGGTGTTAAATACATGGGCCATGCACACTGACTATGGCTGAAGCCCATCCTTAATGCCGGTTACTGTTGTAATGTAATAAGTGATGACATCTGTGATGTCACCTGTGATGTCATTATTGAGGTCATAGGCTGCACAACAGGGGGCATCGGTTAAGGTGGCTTTAACTGAATTTCAGGGGTTTTGTTGCATAAAGTTCTCACCTTAACGAACATGCAACTAAAGATTTGTCCTTGAAATTCAAAGGTTGTATTACAATGTATTGCTCACCTGTACATCCCTGCAAGTAAAGTTTTTTCCTTAAATTTTAAGGGTTTTGTTATTCCATATATAATTGGCAATAATAATACAGAAATTTGTGACTAATGAATACGATGTATCATGTATAGAAAGTTTAAAAAAAAGACATTGTGCAACCACATTCCCCCAAATAACCCTGTTCTTAAAAAGCTGTTTGCATATGTATTTAACTTTTTTAAGTATTTACATTTATATGCACTGTTGATGAATAGAAAGTTATTAAAGTGTTACAGTAACTTTGTACAAAGACTACTTAAGATAAATATATACAAGATTACTGCCCATATATATATTCAGTGAAAAAACGTTGTCAATGGGACGTTATGGTTAAGTTGCACTACTAAAAACCTATGAAATACAGTAAAAAAATTTTGTTAAAGGGACATTATGGTTACAAGTAAAACCAAAAAAAAACTGAAATTCGCCAGTTATAGTAAGCTAAGCAACCATAACTCGCGCCACCACCGTGCACTGCTAAAACTAAAACCCAGGACATTAAAGATGAGATCACAAATGCCATTATTTTATGTGTAATTAACATTTTTTTTTAACAGAACATGCAGACATTAAGAATAATACTGAAACAGACACCTTGGAAAATCATCTGCAGTGTTTAGAGCAACAAATGTATCAATTAAGGACCAATTTCATTATTTTGAAAAACTTTGTAGAGGACCATATAAAGGAAAACGTTTAATATCACTGTCCCACATGTACCTGTAACCCTTCTTCATATCCCAGCCAACCATCCCCAAAAAATACCCATCAAGAAAAACGTTACGATGAGACTTCAATCCCTTCCTCCCCTGCCATCCAACATGTACAAACCCCTAATTCCCCTGTATTTGTATCAATTTCTGCTTCCCCTTCTCTTTCATAATTTGATATTTTTATACAATAATAAAATATTATGTGTGTGGTTACTATATTTCTCTGTGTCTTGCTTTAAAAAAAAATGCAGTTAGGGTGTCCGTGGATGGTGTGGGTGTCCTGGATGTCCACAATTAACCAAAATGCGGGTGTCCAAAGGACACAATGCCTGTTCACACTGTCCGAAATCAAAATGGAGGTGTCTGCAGGACACTAAATCCGTCTGCATGTCTGCAACTATTCAAATTAAAGTGTCCTAAGAACATACCCCCTGTTCGCATTGTCCGCAACCAGAATGAATATGTCCGTAGAACACAAAGCCCCTCCGCCTTTCTGCAAATTTGTGATGCAGTTTTTAGTTTTTCCGGGGAGCTGAACATTGTCTGTAGAACACCCGCATGCATGCACATTGTACCCTTGGGTCCGACGAACATTGAGCCTGTCCATAACTGTCTGCCGCACATGTGTCGCACTTTTAATTAGTTCCGGGACACAAAAACTGTCCGTAGATCATCTGCACGCATGCATACAACCGGCCCTGCACATTTGGTGTCCTGCGGACACCCGTCCCATTCGTGAACATTTCCACAATTTCATCATGTGACCGCACCCATGCTCAGCATAGGTCCTTGTTCGCGAATACAGTCCGGGTCTTGTTCACGAATACAGTCCGGGCCCCCAGACATCAAAAAAGTGCTTTGTTGAGCAATCCAAGGTATTGTCTTGTGAAGGTTCACCCGTGCACATGTCCCAAACAATGCCACTAGCAATCTACATACTTTGTGGAACTTTTTGAGCCCTTTTTTTGGTGTTTGAAATGTCCACGGACAGCGCGGGTGTCTGCAAAGCGCGCCCCAGCACTGCTATAAAAGGCCACATCCCAGAGCTGATCCTCATTCTACTTTTGGATTTCCAAGCAAGTCAGAGCATTGCTGGACATTGATCCTTGGTGGACCTGCTTTTGCTACTGCATTAATTCCTTTTGGAAAATTCCTGACAGCTGTCCTGCTGGCATCCATGGCTGCTGCTGGTGCTACTTCTGTCTCAGCACCACCCCCAACCCCTCCACCGCCACCACCTCCCGAAGGGCCTTCAGAGGGGAACACGCATGAGGATACAGAGGAGGATGAAGAGGATGATGAGGATGAGGTAGTGGAAGTCCCTACTACTAGCAGTCACCATAAGTCTTGGTTGTGGAGGTTGTTTGCCACTTTTGATGGAGTACCGAAAGCTCATGCAAACAAGGTGCACTGCACTCAGTGCCAGATGGTGCTGAGTCATGGCAAACCAAGTTTGTACAGCTACAATACTACCTCAATGAAGCGACACCTAAAGTCATTCCATGGTGGGGCTATAATTAAGGTTGTACCTTGCGATAAATGTAGAAGGTTGAGTTCATCTGCAGCATCCTCTTTTCTGCTCCTGCCACCACAAGAGAAACTCCTGTGGGTCAGCGCATCCCTCCAGCTGCCTCACAGGCCATACGTAATGCTGTGGACCCTTACATTTTGAGTGTCACAGTATTGTGTATGTAATGAGGACGCAGTACGCTGCAGATGGGAGACCCTTCTAAGTGCTTTCGAAGCTGCAGTCCGGTAGCATGAGAAGGACTAGCAACTACCTGATTAAGGCCCACCCTACATCTTCCTCTCTCCACCTGCCCTTTCTTATCCCCGTGGTTTGTGCCCCTCCCTTACCCTCCCTTCCCTTTCCTTATGTGTCATGTTTGAAAACCCCAAAAAAATACAAAACAACAAAAACCAAAAATAAGGTTCATTTCAGAGCCGCCTTTCACAGTTCAAAAATAGAAGCACAAATAAAATGCTGCAGGGTCCTGTGCATTTTCAGAAGTCTGCGGACAGTCCGCAGACATTTACATTTTTTGGGGTGCTGCCCTATCAAAACCATTGCGCTTTTCTCTGGGAGGAAGTGCTGGCTCTGAAAATAACCTTTTGGTGGTTTTTGTTTGTGTTTCGAAAACTTCAAATGGTCACCACCGACTGGAAAAAGGATTGTTATAATACCAAAAAGGGACGCAATGAATTTTGTATATTTTGGAGAAAAATCTGATTGCCAGCATAAGTAAGATGTACTCCATATCTGCGAAAAATGTGTGTACTATGAAACACTATATTTTCATTGTGAAAAGAGGACAGGCCAACATCTCTCAAAAAGGCACAAACAGCTTTGTTGACATTGCGCCTCACTTTCTCCATTTGTGGACCAAATGAGGAAGAACGCAGCCACATTTGCGCAATATGAGAGACTTTGGAAACATGTCATGACTTTCCCAAATCCTTCTTTCATTGCAAATTGCAAAGAGATTTCAGAGACATGTCCTAAACTGTTCCCTCCACAAGCAATAATGATAATGTCTGGATGACGCTATATCACCAAAGTAGCACAAAGAGGTACCAATCCAGCCTCTTCATTCCATGCACTCCATGCCAGTGCACTACCACATGAGGGTATCCAAGATGTGCAGCCACTCCACAGCGATCTACAAGCACCTCCAAACAATGTATCCACGAGTCTCCCAAAATCCAGACAATCTGTCTTCTGAAAAGACACATCCATAGCTATCTGCTCTCCTCTCAGAAAAAGTACTTTCTGACAAAGTCTCTCCTTACACATCACACCCAGTAATTCTTATTGACCAATCCCTTGCCCTGCTAAGTCCATTTGCATGCCTCTCAGCATCAAAATCCCTGTATGTAATAGACGCTGTCCGCAGACAACCACGGTGTCCATGGAAAAATCGTAAAATTTGAGAGTGGGCAATGAAAATTTAAATTGTGTGCCCCATTTCCCCTTTGAGGTTGGCTCTGAAAAGAGCCTTTTTTTGTTTTATTTGAAGATGCTTCAAAAACATCTTTTATTTTGTATTTTTTCTCTTATTATTTTCCTCCAAATATCTTCACATTACCTTTCCAAAGCAATCCTTATATTCCAAAACAGCATGGTATTTCCCATGAAAGATAAAGATATGCCATCTGCTTTAAAGTAAACAACATTACCAGATTCAATGTTGTCATTATTGCAAAAGAACATCCCAACT
Organism: Ambystoma mexicanum; assembly: GCF_040938575.1. NCBI lineage: Eukaryota > Metazoa > Chordata > Amphibia > Caudata > Ambystomatidae > Ambystoma > Ambystoma mexicanum. The sequence goes on along the minus strand of NC_090927.1, from coordinate 651,707,462 downwards.
CTAATCCTAAAAGCAAACATGCCTTGTAAACACCTAGCAACATTTTCCTGAGGACCAAAATAAGAACTATTGTCCCATACTGCGCTAGGTAACAAAGCAGAAAAAATAAGCTTGGCATTTGGAAGGACTTTCATGACTGCCTGAACCACGTTTTGCATATCTTGCAACAAACTAGGGGTACTAACATAGCCCAAATGCACAGCACCACAGTGCAGGACAACTACATCTGGACTATTAAACCTAGCCATATCCTGACAAACGTCCAGCATTGCCTGCAAATTAAAACCAGGCACAGTGCACCACACCAGCTCCACACCTTTTATGTCATAATTGTTAGCCACATTCCTAGATTTAGCATGCTTCTCCAAACCATTCACGAATATATCTCCAACCACCAACTCCCTGACTTTCTCCACCTCTGCCATCTTCACTAAACACAACCTCTCTCAATACAAATCAGAACCTCAACACCTGATTTGTTAATCCCCGAAATACACTCCCATTTCATGCTCAGAAGTCCTGGATGGGACACACCATGTTTGTGACCACCCGCGGTGTCCGCAGAGTGCGTAACACTGGGGCAGACCTTCTACCCTTTCCACTTCACTCTCTGCACCATTCCCTCATTGGCTACTGTTAAGCAGTCACACAACCATCCACCAATCACATCCAAGAACTCTACATCTAACTCAGTATTACCAAACTTAGTATCAACTCTCCATTCCACTGAACCAATGCATCCAGTCTACAAATGGCTGTGCACATCAATGTGTAACATAGGCAAAACAATCTTTCAGATCTTTATGCCAGTTCCTCAATCAGTATGTAAAAGGAAAAGACAAATTGAAAATAAAACTATCATGTTATTTTGCATTTATATCTCCCACTTCCATGCACTTTTTTCCTTTTCCCTTTCCCGTGCACTTGCGCTTCTCAATGTCACTGGGCCTAGTAAGATTGTTTTTATGTTATGCTGTGTTCTCCCTTGTTCCCCTCCCTTGCCTAGTCATGCTCTGAAACACTTGTGTACGAGCACGATACAAATAAAATATCATATCATATATAGCGCCTTATATACCATTGGTATGGTCTGAAGGCACTGGCAGGTTGAACGCCCTTGGGAACCGAAGTTCAGATCAGTAGAGAGAGTAGAGAGAGTCAAAGGTGCGTGTGAGCACCGGGTATGTGTGCAGCTGGTGTGGTATTTGTGTAATAGCTGCTTCTTATCGGTAGGTGTGGTGGTTGAGAGATTAGGAGTATGTGTACATTCTGGCAGGATTTATCCAGACCGAATATGGCTGCGTTAGGCCTGAGGAGAACGCCTGGCTGGGGAGTGTGTACTAATCCTGTGGTGGTTCCTGGGATGGTGCACTCTGACCATGCAATGGCAAAGCCTGGTCCTCATTGGCCATGGCCACTAGTAAGAGGGTTGCATGCATGAGGGCCCCAATTATAACAAGGTCCTGGTTATGACTATTGTGAGTTATGTTATGTTATGTTACTTTGCATTTATATAGCATTTATATAGTGCCTTATATACCATTAGTATGGTTGGAAGGCGCTGGTAGGTTGAAGCCCTTGGGAACCGAAGTTCAGATCAGTAGCGAGAGTAGAGAGAGTCAAAGGTGCGTGTGAGCACCGGGTATGTGTGCAGCTGGTGCGGTATTTGTGTAATAGCTGCTTCTTAGCAATAGGTGTGGTGGTTGAGAGATCAATGATATGTGTTCATTCTGGCAGGATTTATCCAGACCGAATGTGGCTGCGTTAGGCCTGAGGAGAACATGTGGCTGGGGGGTGTGTAGCAAGCAGTTTTTACTTAGAATGATGTGGAGTGTGCGGCAGATGTTGGTATGAGAACAGTTATACCGAATGGTGTCATAGTATCTCTGGGTACTAGTTGAGTGGTGATGTAAAGGAGAGAGTAAGCGTGGTGGTGTGATATAATGGGTTATATGCACTTTCAAATGTTCTCTACATTCCAAACCATATTATATACGTCACGCAATTCTATCCCCTCCATACACCCCAGTCTGCTCCACACACTCTGGTCCGCTCGATGCGCTCATGTTCTCCAGTCCGACCCGTGCGCTCCAGTCCGCCCCACGTATTCCAGTCTGCCCCACGCATGCACTCTTGTCAGCAACACACATGCACTCTTGTCTGCCCGATGCATGCACTCCTGTCAGCCTCATGCATGCACTCCTGTCAGCCCCATGCATGCAATCCTGTCAGCTCTATGCACTCATCTCCACTACGCACTCATCCCCACTACGCACTCATCCCCTCTGCGCACTCATCCCTTCTGCGCTCTCATCCCTTCTGCACTCTCATCCCCTCTACGCACTCATCCCCTCTACACACTCATCCCCTCTACGCGCTCATCCCTCTACGTGCCCCTTTATTTCATATGCACTCATTCGTTCATATGCCCTATATACTTGTCGGCTCTACCCACTAGTCTGTTCTATGCAGTCCTCCCCTCTACACATTCTTCCCCTCTGCTCATCCATCCGTTCCCCTCACTCATCCGTTCTACGCACTCATCAGCTCTGCCTGCATTCCACACTCATCCCTTCTACATGCTTATCCATTCTATGCACTCACCCAGTCTATGTAACTCATCCGCTCTAGGCATTTGTCCGCTTTATCCCCTTGCATGCACTACACCTACGCAATCACCTGCTCCCGGTGCTCATCCGCTCTCCGCACTCATCCGCTCTCCTCACTCATCCGCTCTCTGCACTCATCCGCTCGCCGCACTCATCCGCTCTCATCCGCTCTCATCCGCTCTCCGCTCTCATCTGCTCTCTGCACTCTTCCGCTCTCCGCAATCTTCCGCTCTCCGCACTCATCCGCTCTCTGCACTGGTCCACTCTATGCACTCTTCCGCTCTATGCACTCAGGCGCTCTATGCACTCATCCGCTCTATGCACTCATCTACTCTGTGCACTCATCTGCTCTATGAACTCATCCGCTCTCTGCACTCATCCACTCTCTGCACTCATCCGTGCTATACATTCGCCAGGTCTGCACCTTCATCTGCTCCAGCGATCTACACACTCTCTGTACTTCCGTACTCATCTGTTATCCACCCTCATCCACTCTATTACAAAGTATAGACTCCTGTCCAATGTGCAAATACACAGGACTAAATAATTAATTAATTAGCCTGCATTTCTATGCCTAATTGCAAAAGCACCTTCCACCTATCAACATGATATCAACACACCATTCAACTATAAGAAATCTGGTTCATAAACTGTGCCATGCCAAAGTCCTGCTTTAGCTCTAGCCAGTTTAAATAACAATCTCCTCCATGGTACAGGAAAAGAACTACTCGAAGAAATAGAGCATTTCCAGAGAAAATATTTTGGAAGTGAAAGCCACTTACAAAATGCAATAGCTTTACAACAGACTAGCAACAACTTTACAGATGGCAAACTTATACTACACACATAAAAAACAATATACTGAAGTTTAAAAGTACATCTGCTGAAGTACCAAACCATGTGTGTATGTGTTGCTGCAGGACTTTTTATAAGAAAAACAAAAAAACTGTAGACATAATGTACAAAATAGAAGACATGAAGATGTCATGACCACAGTGTTTTCCCATAAAAGTTCCCCTCGAAGTCTTGGTTGGTGGTGTACCATTCCTGGGCTAAGGGCAGAAAGGACACAGTGGCTAATTACAACTCAGGCATTTCCTCATCACCCAATATGGCCGCCAGGCGGTCTTCCTTGATTACTGCAGTGTAGTCTAGTTGTGTTAGCTCTGCGAGTATTTAAGCCCATCCCCTTTGTTGTGCTGTGCTTCACGTCCTCTTGCTGTCTCAGCGGACGCTTACCGCGGTTCATCTACTGACAAGATTTCCATAGACCCTTGAACGCCTCAGATAACACTATTGTGTTTTCCCACTGCATTCTTAGTTCTCTCCCTCCGTAGACCCCTATCTTAATTTTTTCCGCACCTTATCCTGTCACTCCTGTTTTCGTGTGCCCTGTGAGGAATTGGCGTTCTTCAGTGAGAAAGTGTTCGGGAGAAGCATTCCTTCTGTCTCCTACTCACCGCAAGTATCGCTCTCCATTCAAGCATTGCCAGTGCGTTTTCAGTTCCTGGTAGCGAGTGCACAGCTGTTGTTTTCTTTATGAACTCTGGTATGTTTAGCCACGCTTCGCTTTTGTATTAGCATTACGGAGTCTGTGGGTTGTGTGTGGGGATTTGTTTCAAAGAATATTGGCACACTTTTTTCAGTCACGGTGTGCCACATTAGTTCAAGGCATGAGTGTGAGGATAGTGTCAAACTGTTACTGCTAGTTTAGTTTTGACACCTTGTGCTCCAAGTTACCTTTTGTTTGGTGTTTCTTGTGAGAAAAGTATTTAGCGTTGTGAGTCTCTTGACAGGAATAGCTCTCTTGAGATAGTTATTTGAGTGTTAGGGAGAAAAACACTCCTATACCCCCAGGTTGTGTGGGACATTCTGAGGTAGATTACCTGTATTGGGGAGGGGGGCATTTTCTTCCGGATTGGAGTGAGCCCATTTTATCACTTTTCATGTACCTTAGGTCTCTTAGTGTAATCTCCCTATTACATTCCCAGCTGTCGTGGTTGTTGCTGTTGGGAAAGGGTGGAGAATCTCTTGCTCGTCATTGGGGTAATCTTCTTGCACTCTACTAACCAAAGGTAGTTCCTACCCTTCCCACACAAAAAGTGCCCTTCTTCAGAACATGCGCCCCTGAGCTGAAGCAGGATGGAGAGCCCATTATAACCTAAACTGAGGTGAGCAAAGTGAAATCAGTAAGGCAGGGGGGAAGGTTAGTTAGCAAAAAAAGTCAACTCACAGCTATTAATTCAGAACCCATGATTGACTAGTTCCTGTTATATTCCACAGATTTTTGGTTCATAGAAGAAAAGAGTATTAGTGAGAGACCTACTCACCCAGAGAAGAGTAGTTGTGGTCATCAGGAGTGGTGTACCCGCAGAGCCCAAGGTAAGCGTTACAGAAGATTCCAAGGGGTTCCAATTAGCTCTCTACCTTATAGCAGAAAACAAATATGAAATTACTGACCCCTTAATACTTCGCAGTTACTGAACTGCAAAACTTGACAACAGCCAAACACCTTCACATGCTATCACAAATAACTTGGAATTATTCCCACTATCAAAACCCCTGCAACAACTCAACCTGCATGAGAACATCATAATTCAAACAGTGCACCCATTTCAAACAATAATACACCTTCAACCAAAAATAGCAAAACTACTAGTTTATTTGCCATTAGATCTCAAAGAAAATGTACACACTCTGGGAGTGCAACATCCAATAGATCAATCTTTAATTATCTTAGTTAATGGCGTACCTACAAAAGACAAATGGCCTCATTAGGACCCAGGCGGTAAGGGGTTTACGGCGGCGTAAACAGCGCCGACCCTTACCGCCTGATTCCGAGGTCCCTTAGCGCCATGGAGGTTTTAACACCTGCTTTTAGCAGGTGTTAAAATCCATGGCGCTAAGGGACCTTGTTGTTAATTACGCCACCGTAATTTACGGTGGCGTAATTAACGCCTTCCCCACTCCCATTATGCCCTATGGGGCAAAAATGGGAATGGGGAAGGGTAAATGGGTTAATGGGGACTTACCGCCCCACTCACCTCGGAATGGGGTGGTAAGTCCGCCAACCACCATGGCGTAAACATAGTTTACGCCATGGTGGTAAAGGTACGACCCAGGCGGTAATTTACCGCCTGGGTCGTAATGAGGCCCAAAAACATTTGGCAACAACTCGTGGACTTACATGAATTTAGACAACCCCTGCAATATATAAAAGACAACAATGAATACTACAAAGAAATAAATATTGAAGAAAACCTGAGGGAAACCACTGAAATAATTCAAGACTCATCACAAACTGGTCAATTTCAACTTCTAGATCCTGCTACAGAATCGAATGTTTTAGACCATTACACAAGTCACCTATTACACTCTAAAGACAAAATAGATGATGCACTGGAAACATACCAAATGTGACAAGCCTTCTATGGAAAATCTGAAAATATTGTATGGCTAAGCCTTGGTCCTGCTAAATCTAGAAAAAGAGTTCTCAAATCATATGAAGACACAGAAACAATAGCCACAAATGATCTCAACAGCCAAGATATTTTGAAAACAATTTACTAGACACATAGTACCCAAACGGAAGTACCACTTTGGAAACCATATGTCTATACCACATAGCCCAAAACTTCACATACAAAAATAATATTAAACCAGATGAGAAGAAAGGTAGAGACAGAGTGGAAAATTGTGAAGGAAGCTTAGTGAAACTTACCAAAATAAAGCTTAATTAATCATATCAAATTATCATTAAAAACTCCTCAACATAAAGAACTGTATTACATGTCCCTGCTACAACATTTTAAACCATGGAGAAAAGAAGAAGATTTACTAGGTACCTATGACTCCTATCAAGATGCTTTCAAATCAAATGAAAGCACTGTAGGAGATGTGACCTTTATAAAGTACAAAACAATGTTGCACAATGAACAGCAACAAGAAGAAGAACACCAGGAGCAACTAGATGTGGACACTCCTGACAATAGTCAACCTTCTGTAACAGGAATCCAAGAACCACTTGGACAGCCACTAATAGCAAATGAAGCAGAATTAGCCATGGTTGAAGTAGAAAACACCATGTGTCAGTATGAACAATCTACAGAAGACTTTGTTCTACTAAAAACACAACTAAACAATGGGCAGCATAGCATTTTCCAAGAAATAACAAAACAAATTGAACATGGTGTGCAGCATGAAACTAAAAATTGTACCTGCCAAGACTACACACCTATACTGTTATACATGAGTGGTCAAGATGGTTCAGGCAAAACTTTCTTAATCAAAATCACTAGCAAGTTCCTCCAACAATTGACAAAAAAACAAACTGTCAGCTGTTGTAATTTCCCCCACAGGTTTAGCGGCCTACAACATAGGTGCTGTCAATTTACACCGATTACTACTCCTTCTAGTATAGCACCAAAACAAATTAGACTATTGCAAACGCTCTCCAGAAGCTCCAATGGAACTACGCAGAGTTTTCAAACAAATGAAAATGCTGCTAATATATGAGGTAAGCATGGTTTCCAATCTAATGTGAGCCTTCATTCACCTCAGATTACAAGATGTCCTGAAAACAGACTATGAAGAACTCTTTGGAGGAAAACACATTATAGTTTTCGGTGATCTTCTTCAATTAACACCAGTTAAAGGTGAAACTATTTTTTTAACCTTAGGGCACAAACTATGCCGTAAAACTCTTGGCAGCATAGGAAAACCTTTGACAACATTTCCAATACAAATAATTAACTGAAAACATGATACCTCACATACGCCAACATTTTAAAAAGTATTAGAGGTGGTATACAATCTCAAAAAGCACAATCTATATTAAAACCCCGGCACATCCATGCACTCTATGGCCATAACTGATGTGCTACTGATGTCATGGAACAATTAGCACACACAAATGGAAACTGTATGTCCTTGATGCCAACTCTTGCAAGGTGTTTAAAATTTAATGAAAAACAATGTTAAAAAAAGAAATGCAACCAATACTTCAAATTTGCTCCACAGACAAAGTGGACGTGCATGGTATGACACTACCAATGCGTCAACAAGCCAAAACAAGGCTAAATGCCTTAGAAAACTCTATCTCTAACACAGCTGGTTTGGAGAAAATATTAAAATTATCCTTAAACTGTAGAGTAATGCTTAATCGTAACCTTGACGTGGACCAAGGAATAGTTAATGGAGCACTTGGTACAGTTGTTGGTTTTTAAACATACCCATGTGACAACAACATTCAGTTTTTCAATATTCTCTTTGACAAACTATCAGAAGTTAAAAGGATAGGACACTCAACAGCAAGCTTCCTTCTTTTCAAAGACATGCATGTTCGCAGAGAACAATTTTCTCCAACTCTTGCATATGCATTCACCATTCACAAATCACAAGGTCTTAACCTAGATAAAGCATTTATAGATATTGGAAGCACAGTGTTTAAAGAAGGCATAAGCTATGTAGCACTATCACGCTTATGTACACTTGACAAACTATTTCTAATCAACTTTGATACATGTTAAGTAAATGCTGATATTCATTGCATACTAGAATACAATAGACTGCATCCACTCTATACCCCCATCTAAAAACCTATACTGTCCGCAAAAAGCAAAACTTTGTAAAAAAACTACTTCAGGCTCAAATTATGCAGGATCTCACAGCAATTCTTCCAAAGAAATTAAAAGAGGCTAATACTAGATCAAGGACCACAACCAAAGAAAAATCTACTGCACAAACAAAGTCAACTACCTCTTCAAAGAAACAACACGCACTCTGAACAAATAACTTGGACACAGAACTGTAAGTTCCATTAAAAATTTTCAAATACAACTAGTGTAAATTGCTACGCAAATGTAGCAATCAATATTCTATTACAATTGCCACCAATTATTGACAACATTTACTTACAGGGGACAGACCAATTGTTTTTGCAAATGTTAGTACTTCATAGAAATGCATCCAACAATCCTGACAACACTTACAGTGTTTCCTGAATAAGGCAGGAATTGGACTACTGTGCTGGAACGGTCAAATTCACTATAAACACACAAGAAGATCCACAAGAATTTCTAATGTACTTACTACAAGTACTAGAAAACAAAAACATACCTATAAATGAAATCTTCCAGATTTCATACATGTGAAAACATACATGCACTCTTTGCAGCCATGTCACACAAGAAGAAGTCCCTAATGAACGCTTTGTGTATTTATCCATACCTAACTGTAAATCTATTCCATTTCAGCAACTTGCAAAATGCAAACCATGGCGGATTATGTACTACCTGCAATTCAGATAATCGCTCCACCTTACAAATACAGACACATAGTAAATATGTAATAGTAATGCTTTTACATTACAATGCAGATGGTAGCAAAAACAATTGCAAGCTGACTGGATTCACACATGGACAAGTATCACTTGGTATGAAAACGTTCACAACAATAGGTATAATCTACCATGCAGGAGCCACAAACAAAGCAGGTCACTACACAGCATATATAAAAAAAAGAATTGTGGATGCTTTGAATGTTATGATACTACCACTACTCTAAAACAGAGATTAGTAGCAAATCTTGTAAACGCTTACTTAATATTCATAAAACCAAAAACTAATCTGTGTATGAACATCAACAAAACATCAACTTCAAAACTATGAACAGTTAGAGTATGCCAACAGGTATCTAACTGACCCAAGATTATTCAACAAGCAAATAGATAAATGAATACCACTAAAATGAAACAAGAAATAAACAGTTAGAATACACCAACAGTTATCTAACTTCGCCCAAGATTCTGCAACAAGCAAACAGATAAATAAATACCACTAAAATGAAACAAGAAATAAACAGTTAGAATACGCCAACAGGTATCTAAGTGCCCCAAAAATCAGCAAGAAGCAAACAGATAGATGAATACTACTCAAATGGAAAAGGAAATAAACAATTAGAATACACCAACTGCTATCTCATTGCAACAATACTACCACCACTTCCAAATCAAAAACCAAACACCTATTCAATTCCTCCTATTGAAATCAATGAAAGAAATATGTTGTACCACAAAGTAGAAAGTTTTTGTTTTTTTTAATCCAGCATGGATTTTTTTTCCCACAGATCCAATGATTTAATGAACAAACACAGGAACTGAGTAAATTGCACACTACACTGGTTTCAACTATAGTACTTCTAAAGTACTAACTATTAGGGTCGACAAAATACAGAAATGTCTACTATGCAATGCAATACTCATTATAAACTACCTACACTAACATGTGATCTTTTATTTTATCAAAGTGATTGAAAAAAAATGTCTGCTCCAACTACCCATGTCATGAAAAAACTGCATACAACCACAAAAAGTGAAACAGTAAGTATATCATGATTGGACTCACAAACACCACAGCATAACACACCCATTCAAGCAAACACCTGACCATAGACCATGATCCAAAATGTTTGCTTCCATTGGTATCTTATACTGCAGTGCTTGTTGCCAAACACCACAATCTTGACTGCATGGCCTGACCAAAACTCTACATACATACTCAACAAAGGAAACAGTAAGTATATAATAATTAGACTCACAAACATGCCAACAAACACCTCACCAATAAATATAACACAAAATGCCTACAGTCTACAATACCAACATTCTGAACACAATCCAACAAACAAACGAACACACATCATCTCACTATTCTATAAACACTATTACACTACTGGCAATCACTACTAACATTTTTGAGAACATATCACCTAAGCGGCCCACATACCACAATCAAAATATTTGGTAGCATTGGTGTCTTATGCTGCGGTGGTTGTGGCCAGGGCCTAGAGTTTTGGAGTAACACACCTAGAGTAACACTCCCATAGAAGTAATACTCCTAGAGTAACACACCCACAGAAGCAAACACCTACCGAATGACTACAACCCAAAACATAACACATCCACCTCAAAACCTATCCACTTCAATTAACATTATAAAATAATAATTACAACCAACGCACAAACTCTTCAGTACATACCCTCTTCACCCGGTGCTCTACTAATGACCCAAAACAAACATCATAGTAAAGTAAAATAGCCAGTAGTGCGCCCAGTGTTTAGTATGTCCGCGAACAACTGCGGTGACCATGGACACTGCAAACACATCACAGCCTTCTCCCACCTAAACAAATACAGCATTTGACCCATCTCTTACTTCCCCGCCCTCTCTAAGCACTCCTACACACGAACAAACTACCCAAAACTAGATTTATGCTAACTTCCACGCTGTGCTGTCCGCGGATGTCCACAGATCAAATATGGTGGGTGCATCGAAAGAATGTGATGCACCTCATGCTTCACTCCAACCAATCAGCGAACAAGTCATGTGTCCATGGACATGATGCAAGCCGATTATCGAATCGGTGTCCTGTCCGCAGAGTGAACAAGGAAGTGTTTGTCCGCGGAGCGGACATAGATATCACAATTTTTTTGAGATCTACTTTTTGGTCGTTATTAAAAAAATACTGGACAGATTTTCACAAAATTTACAAAAGCACGCTTTTGGGACCAAGCCGCCGCTCCTGCCGTAAATTTGGTGAAAATCCATCCAGTGGTTTGGGCTGTAGGCGTGAGCAAAATTCTTTCTCCATTCAGTCTATGGGAAAAAAAGAAATTTTGAAACCCTCCTCTATAACTTTGTCCCCTCCTTGACCAAACCCCACCAAACGTTGCAATGAAATTCAGAGTGGGCCATATACTTTCTTTGCAAAGTTTGTTGAGGATTCGTCCAGGGGGAGCGGAGTTATAAGCTGTGCGAAAAGTGTTCTTCCTATGGGTTTAGCAACTTAACCATAACTACATGGCCGCTACCACAGGTCATGTAATGTAGATATATCTTTTTCTTTATGGTTTTTACAGCCACAGCCATCAAATTTCATGCACAGCAAAATGCAGCAATGACTCTGGGGTCTACTCGCGCCTCCCACATGAGATAGCCATTGCTATAATAAAATACAAAACTATATGAATTTATTTTAGCACACACTGTATTGAAAGTACTTTTTAAAGCTTTTTGATCCATATTTACAGTATGTGTTTTTATTGTCTTATTTTTTAACTGAAAAGTTGGCCCAAAAGTTTTTGGGGAGATGGATAAAAGAGGTAGGAACTAGGAAGGGAAAAACACTAGTATTGGTACATATAACAAAAGGTTAAAAAAAGAACATTTATTTTGTTTGTATTTTATATTTTGTCCTTTTTTGTGTTTGGTTTTCTAAACAAAGGGGTACACAAAAATTGCACTTATAAATATACCTAGAATTGGCAATTGGCCGTATGATCTGAAAGAGCCTTGCCCCAAGCATCTAGGGTGCCATCTAACACCTCAATCAAGCTGTAACAGGTTTTGCACATCACAATAAAATTAGAAGGATTGGTGCTGACAGGATGGACTGAGGTTGGGTATTAGTTTGTGGAAAATAGCTGTTAATCGAATTGGAAGTCTGTGGCACAGATAAAAAATACTGCTGTTGATCTTCCTCCATGTGATTTCATCTTATGTTCCACATGAGCGTCCTTATAGGATTCATCCACTTCATCCCAATAAACACGGACAAGATGTTGAATTAACATGGATGTCCCCAAGCTTTGTGATGGCTTGTTTGAAGGTCCCCCTGCAAAACCTTACCATAGAAATTACACATGACCTCCTCAATCTCCTTTTTGTGTGTTGATCCTTTACACTGAAATATTTCCAACTAACAGCTATGGTTTTTTGTGCATATTGCTTCTTCCTTAGTGGTAAAGCTAAACCACCAACACCATCTCATCATTACTGCTTGAAATACAGGAATGTGGAGGAAAAATAGAAACTGTAAAAATACACAACACTCTGCCACTTAATATCAAAAAAGTGTAAAACAAGAAATATATAACAAGCCTAAATAAATAAAATGGACAAACTACAAAGCACAACACAAACGACATAGGTATAGGATGAAGAAAGGTAAAAAAGGAATGGATACATCAAGGTACTGATTTTGATAGTTCCTGATGGCGCACAATGAAGTTCATCCACGAGAGACAAAAAGCAATGACAGAAAACATGTAAAAGGTGTTTGGGAGAGGGGTGTAACCACGGCTACACAATATAGTCAAGCAGATGTGTTTTTTGTTCTCGTGGGTACACCCAAGCGCAATGATGTGTATTCGCTCAAATTATTGACCAATCACATGGCCGAATGAGGAGTCGCGTCTGCATGTGGCAGTAGCCGCATCAATGGAAGGCCCACTCACTTCAAAATATGCGGTGACGCGGCTTTGCACCTGTTGTTAACTGCCAATCAGATAATGTGTAGCAGTACTCTTATAGCCACGTCAATCAACAAGCCAATGGCACACTGGGGTGGATTAACATAGCTATGCCCATGCCGTTTGATGAAATCTGCATGTGTGAAATGACCCAATATGACATAGAGCTCCTTTAAAGTGGCTACGCATCTTCACGCCTGATTCACCAGCCAATCATATCAACAATACTGCTCCACACATACACGTGATTCCTATCTGCATCAATGAATGTTCAAATCACACATTGCGATGTACACCCATGCCATTTGACAAAATCTGTGTGTCTAAATGATCAAATTGGACATGCGCAGCTGATGTGCAAGCCAATCATATAACATGCTGTGGCTCCACACCTACAATTGACTCGTATCCGTGTCAAAGAACGGTACAATCAAACATTGAAATGTATTGATGTTGCTATGCCCATGCCGTATGAGAACAACCATGAGTGTGAAAGTGTCCAATCAGGGCACACAACAGTGTTTAGCTGCGAATAATCACGCCAGCCACAATAAAATATGTTTATATTGAGGATTGCTATCAGTGCTTATTAGTGAAGGTTATCCAATTAACTGCCATAACTTTTGCCACTTGAACCCATTAAAAACCTATCAAATGGAATTGCCATACTTCTTGTAAATTCTGTGTTTGGCATTGTGCACACATGATAAGTTAAACTGGGAATTGTTATTTAAACTTCTATTTGCACAGATATTTGTGTGCAGTGTGGAATATGTTTTTAATGAAAACAAACTTAATTTTTAAATATTATAATTATGTCTACATTGCCATTACAATACGTTTTTTTAAATTTGTTGTCTGTCCTTTTTTTGCCACCTACACACATAAGAAGCAAATGACAATTTTGTATAAACTACTGTTAGGGAGAATTCTCATTCTATGGCTAATTTCCCTTACCTATAGATTCCCCCAGCAGCTTTGCTGGATTTTAAGGGTTTGTTTCTTTTTACCTGCTAAGAGTGAGACTCTTTTTCCCACTCTTAGGCATTTTTCCTATGTGTGTTCTAGGCTATTTTTGTGTTTAATGCCTATGAGATTTTCTCTCACCCACAGGAACCATCTTTATGCACATATGTTACACAGCACACTCAGTGCAGTGACACAGGGGTGTCGTAGCGACCCCCAAACATAGACTCCATACCCTGGGACTGACTACTGTCTCCCAGGGCATGTAAAGTCCCCATTGACTTTACTATTCAATTCTTATGAACTTAACCAGTCCAACCCATCTCACTATGGAGGTACTGGAACGGGTTAATAGTTTTTCCCTTAGGTTCATTTTCAAGGGGGTACCTTAAAGTCCCGCTCTCTAAAGTTTCTGGCTGGTGGCAGTGGTTACTAGCGTAAATATTCAACCGCAAATATTTTCCTATGGGATTTTCCCATTGTTCGAGGCTAACACTTTTACTGACAGCCTCTAACATACCGCTGGTTTATTTATTATTAACTTTACTCCGGTAGGTTTTATTTGCCAGAACTTTAATATAACTTCTTTCTCATGACTTACTGTAAACTCCTAACCCAGGTCGGGGATCCTTTGTTCGCTCTTTTGGTGGGCTTCTGCCAAGAAGCCTCCTTTTGGTGCCTCTGAGTCTGGGGTGCGTCTGTTTTTTGGGAGGGGGAGTAGAACCCTTGGACAGAGTTGCCGCAGCAACTCAGGTCACACTCTAACCTGATAGGCTGGAGGGTCTCCCGTCAAGAAGATCACTCCACTGTGTGAGTGACAGCTAGGCTGTATGACTGGGTCTCTTTCTGCATAAAAGCAGGGTCCTGAGGACTGGAAGAGCAAGACGTCGCCACTGGAACTACGGAACCGAAGGGAAGAGAAGACATAGACATCTTCAGCATCTACACCACCGGTGAAGCCCTGTCGGATCGTCTCACCACTTTTCACCCACACGACGAGAGGAGATCTTCATCAAAAGAGCCTTCTTCCCATGAGCTGGTGGGGCCAACCAGTTCACCCATCGCTTCCTCGGACCTGCCTTTGTCGAATCGACAGTGCTCAGTACTCGGAGACCAGATAGCCAGGCAGCTATCGACCCGGACCGCGATTAAAAGGAGCGTACTTTTAAACTTTGTTTGGCAGCACCATGGCTGGTTTCATCCCTGGGTAGTGCAGTGTCTCAAACCTTCCTCCATGATGAGACCCTCTCTTCCTCTGCTGGACCCCTCGACCTGCTAGAACTACCAGGAACAACCGCCACCGCAGGAGCCATTTCTTCACATTTAAGGTACATTGTTCTACCAGGCCGCCCTTTCTCCATGGTAGCCCTAAAGGTGTTTTAAATCGTATATCTACTTGTGGGGTTGGCCGCCCTCTCTCTTAACATTGTCTTTCACCTCGCATCTACCTTTTCAATATTCGTCTACCAAAGACCTGACTGAAGCTACAAGAACATTTTTCTCCTAAGCTCTTGGTCCTGTACCACTGACTCTGGCTCAGGCCTATTGACTCTGGCTGATTTGTTAGATCTGCTCTCATTAGATTGATTTGCAATAAGAAATGTGTTGATGCACCTAAATCTTCTAAACCACTCTCCCTTCCTACTGTTTTAACTTGTGGAGTGCCATTTTGCTCAGTTTTCATTCACTTATCTTTCTGCTAAAGTGTCACTGTGCATTACTTGTTCACAAAACTTCAGGGAAGTGTTTCTAGTGGGTGTCTGAAGATATTTTGGTTTAACTTGTGCCATTAGTAGTTGGTTTTCACTGTGCCGTTTTGCTCAGTTTACACTCTACCGCAAACTTGTCTACAATTGAATAGGGAGTTGTATATACTTTTCCTTGACTAAACTTAAGTTACTTTATCAACTATGATTTATGTGTTGAACTAGATGTGTATAGAATACATATATTCTCTTTTTGATACAAAGCGTTGGTCAGTGTTTCCTTGTACCATAGTACTGTAATACCTATTATGTAAACCTTGAATACTGCTCATCTCCCTCTTAAGATAAGTCTGACTGCTCAGCCACAGCTACCAACTAACAGGCCAATTCATGAAATTAATGTGCGCCGCACACGCGTGCAAAAGCATACGAATTGCAGCACAAGTTCGAAAATCGATTCATGGAAGTCCATGCGCTTATAAATCCTGGGATGTGCGCTAAAATCCTCCGTGGCGCACGCGGGCACACAAGTCATCAAACGGCGTGTGCTACGCACACAGCAAAAGTGCACATAGCACGACGCACACAACAAAAATAGGCAGAACACGGGGCATAACATGCAGAATGGGGAACAACGCGTGAAAATGTGGGCATTACGGGGAAGTACAGGAGGTAAATGCGCAGAACGCTCACACGCACGCCTACAACACGTATTCATGGAATCGAACAGGGGAAACGCGTACGCCAACAAAGACGCACTAATCCAAAAAACACGTACGCCAGCAGGAAGAAGGCGTACGAGGCCCCGCGCAGCATAAAAGTGCACCCAAACAACAAACAAGCTCAGACGCTACGATGAATATACCATTCCTCACAGCAGTGGTCGTGGGACACCGCAGGAGGGGGGGATAGCCAGGCCCAGAATTTTTACACTCAGGACCAGTCTTTTTGGGATGCCTGATGATCAGGTGTATGGGAGGTACAGGTTCCCACCACACATAATACTCGACCTGGTGAGTGAGTGGGAGGATGACCTCACATCACCCACCCTGTGCTCCCAAGCACTGAGCCCCTTGGAAAAGGTGCTCAATGTACTGCACTTCTTGGCCACTGGTTCATTTCAGCGGACAAGTGCCATAGTGGGGGAGTGTCACAGGCCAAGCAGTCACGCTGCCTACACCAGGTGTTGGCCATCATGACTGCACGCGCTTCAGTCCGCAGGCACATATACATGCCCAGAACACCTGCAGAAAGGCAGGCTACTGTGCAGGAATTTTATGGGGTGGCATACTTCCCCAAAGTGCTAGGTGCCATTGATTGCAGCCATGTGGCTCTACGTCCTCCCAGGGCAACTGAGCACATCTATAGAAACCGCAAGCACTGGCAATCCATCAACGTGCAGGTAGTATGTGATGCCAAGGGAATCATCACCTCAGTATATGCCAACTATCCAGGGGCCACCCATGACAGTTTCATTTTCAGAATGTCATCCCTAAACCGGGACCTAGAAGCTGGGCAGCATGGCGATACATGGCTGCTTGGTGAGTATAAATGCCTCTGCACATGCATGCATATCAGATACTGAGTAATGTCACAACCCCACTAAAGATACCCATCATCACCTCCCCAGGGGAAAGTGCCTACCCTCTGAGCACCCACTCTGGTGGGCAGCTGCTCTATGCGCCCCCGGTAGTGTGCAGGATCATAGTGGCAGCATGTGTCCTGCACAACATTGCAACCCGCCGGGGCCTGCGGGTGGACATGGTGGTGCCCCCACATCCCCAACCACATGCACGGCCGCCTCACATGGGAGGGGAAAGAGCACGTGGTGAGGCAGCCCATACGCAGCTGGTGGCTAAAAACTTCACCTAAAATCACACCCTTGTGGAGTGCACACAGCCCGGGCAGATACCAGCTGACAATCAATGATGATGACATAAGGGACAGTCAACTGTCACAACCATACCAGCCTGAGATTGGTCACCTGGAAGTTTTACATTGTATGAATCCCTACCTACTGAAAGAAAAACATTGCTGTGTCACAAAAAGGCCCACATTTATGCTGCATGAATGACTACCCCCTTTCAAAATACAACTTGAAAATAGTACCATGTCACCCAAACCCTCCCCATCTCAGCTACCCAACACACCATGACATGTCATGCAATGTGAAAGCAAACAAATGAGTGCACAGCACAAGACACAATTGTCACAAAGTGCACTGTCCCAAATGGAAACAGGCCACAGACAATATGCTCCCAGTAATCAATAACAAACAGCACACATGAACAAATACTTACCAGCAACACAATACAGCAACACAGGATGAAAGAGTGGCAAAATATGACAGTGCAAAATCAAAATAGTGCAAGTCGTACAACCTGAATAAGCCAGCACATCAACCCCTTCCAACTGCAGTGGGTTGCTGTGAGGCAAATGTGTCAGTGTACTGCATACAACATGAACTGCATCTGCAAAGGAGACAGCCTTGTGAAGACATGAAGAAGGTACCTGTGAATAAGGACGAAGACATGATGCACAAGTACATATCAATACACCAGGCAGTGTTCAATACAACAACAATGCCCACTAGGGATGTCCACACAGTTTTGACCACAGACTGCCCACACAGCTCATGGGAGCCCAATGTCACTGTGTAAGTCACTGTCACTTGGTCACACCCTTTGCAAGCCCATGGAAAGGGGAAGCAGGAGGGGTGTGTGTGTCAGGAACCCAAGCAATTAACCCAAACACAGGACAAGCCTGCATGTGCCCAGCTGGAATACACAGAGGATGCCTACGGGAGCCACACAAGGCAACCCACTGTAAAAAATAAAATATACAAAAAAAAAAATCAAAAATGGCCATGTGTGTGGGACGTGGGGGAGGCCACCCAGGAGGTTCGAGGACAGGGTGCACACCAACACCCACCTGCTTGGAAGTTGCGAGAAAAAAAATACCTCCATGGGCTCATGGCCTGCACGGCTAAGCCAATGTGGGAGAACTGTTGTCGCTCTCTTCACCCTCTGCTGCTACATCAGGAGGAGGCGGTGCTATGGGAGGCAGCCCACGCAAAGCCCTGGTATGGCCCTCCATGGCAGCAAGCATGCGGGTGTGGAAGGTCTGGTTCTGGAGGATGATAGTACAGAGATCCCCATGCAGCACCTCACAGGTTGCCTGCATTTCTGCACGCATGGCCTCGCGTGATGCCCGGATCTCCTCACGAGTTGCCTGCAGCTCAGCTGAGAGCGAACGTGTGAGCTGCTCCAGCTGCTGTTCTGCCCTAAAATTTTCAGAAGCCTCAAGTTCAACCAGATTCTCCCTGAGGAAATGGAGTTCTAACCTCAGGGCTTCCCTGTGGCCCTGGGACTCTACAGATATGGCTTTGCACAGAGTCCCAAGTGCTGCCCGTCGGTCCCTGTTGGACGCCAACATGTCCTCCCTGTGTGATTGGCAAATGGACTCTGTTGCCTGCTGTTGGAGCTCCATCTGCCTTTCACGGGGGAGAATGGAAGTGGCCACCCTCTCATTGCCTGGGCCATCATTTCAACCGATGCTCCCTGTTGTGCTGCTATACCATACATGGAGTTTTCCCATACAGTATTGCCTGGTGGCGCACGGCCACCGTGTCGTCGGGCACCACACCTGTTTGGGGCAAGGCGATTTGCACCTTGCTGTGCTGGCACTGCCTGAGGCTGCAGGACTGCATTCCCCCTCTGATCTGCTGGCCCTGGAACAGGATCAGATGTTGTGGAGTGTGACCCTGCATCCATAACTGCCAAAGGCGGAGTTACCAACATGACATCCCCATAGAGGGGTCTCCCCCTGGGTTGGACAGAACAGCATCCCTGCGTGAAACACTCACCTGCAACAGCACATAAGTCTCATAATCCGATTCAGCACCTGAATCATAGAGGTCTGGGGAGGTGTACCCAGAGGCACCCCTGGACAGTATGGTCTGCAGGAGGATTGGGTTTTCACCCACCACCACACCACGTCCTCCACTGGTGCCTGGTCATGGCTGAGATTCCTCCTGGGTCTACACCATCTCCTCCATCTCTACAGCATCAAGTGCGTCATCACCTGCAAAAACATGAAATACAACAAATGGAAACAGGCATGAGCACTATAGCACACACATAGGCCTGACAAGCCAGAGATCCAGTACATGAATTACACATGTCCCACATGACTATAACAGTGGCATGCATGCACTGTCAATGAGTTGGAAGGGGAGGCAAAAAGCAGACACTGAGGACACCAAGATGGAAAAGCAACACATTTGCTGCATGCTGGATAGCACTGGCATCACACATTAGCCTGTGAGTGGCATGTCCAATACACATACATGACACATGCCAGCACACAGATGGCATGTAGCATAGCCATGGTACATTTGACAAGTACAGCCATATGTCAGTGAATGAGTACTGTCACCCATCCATGTGAGATGGACATGATGAGATGAAAAATGTAAAATAGCGTGACAAAATACACATGTGCCACACACTGTAACATATCCAGTGTACAATAATACAGTGATGGCAGGCAGATGGATACATCAATGGTTGGTCACTTCAACATGACAGTAAACAACAATCATGTTCCACATTCAAAAAGGCCCCAAAAATGATTGTGAGCAGGCCCTTACACAATCAGCCTGAACGGTCAAATCATTCCCATAACAAGGTAATAAATGTGGGCCAATGTGGGTTGTAATCTATGACAGAAGCATGTCACATATGTGGCATTAGGGCAGAAAAATGTGTTGCAAAAATGGGAGGATTGAAACAATCAGGCTGAATGAACACTGAAAAATCAGAACAATGTTGTTGCAAAATGACAGTTCAAGGGCAACTGCAGTAATGTGGCGGTAATTGCCTACTGTGGTCAGAAGGGATACTGTCATACCCAAACCCAATGGCGGGGAAGGGTTTGGAGGAAGCACATGGGTGACCCATACCACTCAGGAGTACACACCCTCACCTGGCACTCAATCATTACACATCACCCAAGAAACATACACATGGATTACACACACTTGCATGGACACTCACCGGACAATGCCTCATAATCTGGTAGGTCTCCCACGCTATGGATCTGTTCCTCTGTGACGAAGGTTCCAGCAACAGACTCACGTTCAGTGAGTTGGTCGTCCTCTGGTGGAGACCCACCGCCAGTCACCAGAGTAGAGGCATGATTGGAAGCCAGCTTGTTCTTTGCTCTGCGTTTCAGGTCATTCCAAAGCTTGTAGCAATCATCAGCTGTGCGCCTCACAAATCCAAGGGCACTAATGTGCTCCACGATGGTCTGCCAGTGGGCCCTACGTTGAGCAGTCGTAGTCTTACAGCCTGCAATCACCAACATTTCGTGGCTATGTGCCGACACATCGGCCACAAGTGCATCAAGTTCGGCGTCATTGAAGCTAGGCTTCCTTGACATGCCGGAGTGTGTAGCCGTGTTTGGGGTCTCAGCCTGCAGTGCAAGAGCACCCTTCTTCTTCATCTTGTAAGGTGGTGCGGATCCTGAGTGGCTTATGCCGCTTTGGTCAGTAGGGGCAGAAGCGCAGGTGGACTGGGTACTAGAAGCCTGTAAAGGCACAATAATCATAGGTCTTGGTGCAGGCATTGGCTGCAGGGTGATGTCGGCAGGGCCAACATCGGTGTGATGGACCTAGACCGACACTGTCCTGGCTGGGAGACTCAGAGCTGGGGTGGATTGAGCTGCAGCTGCCCCTGCAGCCTACCCACCCTGGCTACTTGGGGCAGCAGATGACATTGCTGCCCCAGATCCATGTGGCCTGGTGACAGCAACTTTCACCGCCACACGTGGATTAGACTTGCTGACCTGGAAGTCAGCCTGGGAGTCATCCTGTGCCGGTTCAGGTGACAAAATGGGCCAGTCCAACAAGGGCTGAGCTGGGAGGGTGTCAGCTACGTTTCCCACAACCATTGGGGGGGCATAGGTGTCCCCGGTTGGTGCTCCACACACAGGGCTCTAGGGGCACCCTGCAAATTCTGGCCACGTTCCTTACCACGCCCACCACGCCCACCTTTTGGAGGTCGGCAACCTTTGCCTCCCTTACTGCTTGGTCGCCACCCAACCATGGCACTGATGTTGTTGTTTGTATGGGAGTTGCAGTAAACAATTGTCTTGGGCAATTGGGGTGAAAAGGGTAGGGTACTAGATGGAATTCCTACCCTAATGCTCTAGCAAGGCTGTATGTGACCCCTGGGGGAAGATGACGGGTCACACAATGCACAGGCACCCCAAAAACAAAAGTGCATGTGCACGCAACCCCTGGTTGACCACGTGCATGGAAAAATGAACCCTCACTACGCTGTGGCACCCAGAAACACAAAAATAAGCGTACGCGTGTTACACACAGCCTGGGGTACGCGACACACGGGGGCAACCACAGTTGGAAAATACGTGCGCGACTCACCGTCTGCCTTGAAAAAGAATGTGAAAAAGACACGCCCCGCCAAAAGAAGAAAAGAACGGAGTCTGAGGAAACAGGGAGTACGAACTGGAAACGTTGTGAAATAATCGCGTGTGAACCGACAAGAAGTACAAGAAACACCTGCTCGCTCTCCACAAAAAGCACATACAAGAAAATAGCGTGATGCTCGTACCTTTTAAGCCAGCCCACACGTGCAACGTCACTTACAGCTTACGTGCTAAGGCCCTTTCCTCCAATAGCACAGTGACATGCAGTTTTCTCACGTGCTGATTCACAATGCACCCGTGTGGTGGGGAACGCCTGCACGCGTAATGTCACTTACGTGCTTGCGCACTAAGGGCCTTTCCTCGGATTTCATGCTGACGTGCACTTTTTTCATGTGCCAAATCACTCCGCATCAAGCTGGCCACGCGAAAACACATGGAAGATCACGCTCCTGCCCAAAAGGCCATTTTCCTGCCCCCAAGAGCCCAGATCACGCTCCCGCCAGCCATCTGCTGCTGCCTGCCTGCTGCCCACGTGCCCTGCTATTTGGTGCCTGCACGTCAGCCATCTGCATGGGTCTAGTTGCTGTGTCCACCCCTGTTGGAACAGAAGACTCCCGACTCGGATACCCTCGCTCCACAGCCCAGCCCCAGGACCCAGTTGCCCACCCACGCCCTGCCTCAGGGTTCGCCATGTCGGGGGAAACACCATCTGAGACCACTGGCGACCCCCAGCCAGAGAGGGCAGAGGGCTACCAGCTTTAGTGAGAAGGAAGTTGGTGTCCTGGTGGAGCATGTCCTGGGGCATTATGATGCCATCTTAGGAACATCAAGCGCCAACAAGGAAGGACGGGAGAGGATCTGGGAGGACGTAGTGGTTGCCATCAACACGGAGTGGGTGGCAACCCGCAACATCAAGCACGTCCGGAAACGCTGTGAGGACTTCAGGTCCAGGACCCTCTACAAGGCCCGGTGCCTCGCAGAGGGGTGCCGGATCAGCATGAGCAACATCCAGATGAGGGTCCTGGAACGCATAGGCCCAGCGCTCCACGCCCAGATCCTTTGGAGGCAGACCCCTCTGGAGTTGAGCGGTAAGTGGCCAAGCATTGCTGTGTGAGACAAGGCATGTTGCAGTGTGCTGGTAGTCTGATACTTGCCTGTATGTGTGACATAGGCCATGTATGGATGTGTGTGTGTGCAGGGACATCATGGTCATGCATGTGAGACCAGTAATGTGTGAACCACATGGATGGTGCATGGTGGATAATATTCTTACCCTTGATCAGAAAAGTGTCATGTTTCTTACATTGTGGACCCATATAATTGCACTCATAACTCTAATCCCTACATACCTATCTGCAATAACTGTTTTCTGCACTAATACATCGAATACAGTCATTACACATTCTTCGCTATCTTACTGTGTATTTTGAGAAAATTGTTGATTTCCACTTGCAAACAGCTACTACATTTTGGATTGACATTGCAGAATATGTACTGTGTGTTTTTTCATCTACAGATGTTTTAAGAAATGAACGTTCCACATACAGCTGCGTGTCTGCTGTTTAAGCTAGTTCTTGCATCAATGGTGTCATTTGAAACAGCATATACAAAGATGCTTTAGAATAGCATTCAACTCCTGTTTCGTTACTAAATCTGCAATGATAGTATGTCATGGTTGAACAATTCTCTAACTGTGGTAGATTCTGTTGTTTTTTAGTGGTATGAGCAATGATTTTATTTGAATGCAGTTTCACTGACTCCTTATATTTCCTGGCTAAGTGCTTAGCAGGTACAGGTATAAGGTTGAGGTAAGGAGCTGTCACACGCCTGTCCACCTGGCGCTTGTGGACTCCACTCCACTACCGCTGCCATTAAATGAGCCCATTATGTTTTTGTTTATGTTGTTCTAGTGGTCTAGTGTTCTGCCTGTCATGGCCGCCATTCCATGCTACTTAGCAAGTCTGTTGCTGCCGGCTCCTCACGTTGCAACTCAGCCTTCTCGTCAGCTATTTTGGATATACGCTAATGCCTTACCTTTGTGCTCCCGCTTCTGTGTATTTTCTCTCCTGTTTCTGCACTTGGTTCATTCGCTGTGTTTCTTTTCTGCACCCGTGACTCTCCCTAATTTCTTCCCCAGAAGTCCCTTTATTCTGTGGTTTCTTCCTTTCTTGGCAGCGTTCGCGATCTGCATTCTTTCTGGAGCTCGGCATTCCTCCAATGATTCTGCTTTGCTTGATCTCTGCCTTGCTTTATGTTCGACGTCTGCCATTCCTCTCTGTGTTTGCCTTTCCTGTGCTTAGTGCTATCTTCTGTCCGATGCAGTTCCAGTCCTTACTGCCTTCAGGGTTCTTTTCCCTGCAGCCTGCAGCCGACCCTGTGAAACTTTTCAACTCACAAACCTCCATCCAGGTACTGCAGCCTTCAGGTTTCATCTTTCTGCAGCCTGCATTCAACCCTGTGGAACTTTTCACCTCACAACCTTCCATCCAGTTATATTCCCTGATCGTTGGACCACGTTCAGCAACATTAAAAGGCTATCACTATACAGAGATTGTTTCTGCCGTCTGGACTTTTACTCTGTATAGGCTTCCTCGGGAAGGGACCCCTAGCTGGTCTTGTGTACCTAGATTGCATAGTGGCTTCGACTCGAGGGAGATCATACCTCTTCAAAAAAAGAAGGAACACCATCACGAAGAAAGTCAAGAATACCCTGAGCAGTTCAGAAGAAACAGGTGAGGAGGAGGGGGTTTGTTCTCAAATAAGTGATGGCCAAGGGGATTCTGAAAGGAGCATACAGTACACCTAACCAATTATATGATTTATGAATAATAATTGCATATGCAGAGCTCGATGGAAATTGTGCTCTTTTCATAAAGGTATCCTTCAAAAGCATGAAATATGCAGAGGTCTGAGAAATCAAATGAGTTTCTTCTACATGATCAAAACTTTAATTCAACATGTGCAATATTTGTTCTTTGAGGAAAAGTGTAAAATGCAATAACTCTTCCCATCACTACACCAATGTATACATTCAATTCCTCTTTCCCATTACTCTCACATGTTTGCATTTTTAAAACTTCTTCTAGACCTGCTGTTTTAGAAATTGAATTCTCTAGTTGAACTAATCAAGCTTTTGGAATTTTATCCGACTCTAATGGTATTGCATGATCATCTAAAACATCACACAAATTTATCTCCAGAATATTTTGATTCTATTACAGCAGCATTGCAGAGTTAACCTTGATAGACTCTGTAAGTGTGCACTTCAAAGCAGCACAAGAAATGTTTATTTCCTGAAGAGTCAACATGACATCACACAGACTGCAATCTCCATCAAACATGTTAGAAATCAGTCTTCCCTTTAAGACTGCAGCACATTCTCCTCAAGAACACCTATATGAATCTTATTAAGCATTTCCGCACACCATAAGTCTGCAGATTGCCTCATTTTAATGTTAAGTACCTGGAATTCGAAACAATTCCAAAGATTAAGAAGATCAAAACTTTGTATAATTTTTGACTATCCTTAGATTGCAGCATGAATGAAAACTAGCATCATGTTAGACACCATGCTTACTTCATCTACAATCAAGGTGTTTAATTTCCTAAGGACATTTCAAACTTCTTTTGCTGTACTAGTTACAGGTTTGATACTGTAGTTTGTTGGCATGCTCCACTGGTTGCATCGACTGTTGTAAAGTAACACCTCCAACACTGAATGCTGCTAAACCTGTTGGAGCAGTTACAATACATGACAAAGAGCAATCAGTTACATTTTGGATCATAGCTCCTATGCATGAATTAAAAAAGATTGCTCTGTTCCTGTTTGTCCACAAAAATACAACAATACATGTTTGTATTGGACACAAGAACATTCATGCTTGTAATGCTGTAAACCACATAAGAGCCTATCTTTAATTCTATAATAAACTTCTTTTTGCACTATATTACGTTTTTTGAGCTATTGCATCATAATTTGCAACTGCAACTTTAGTTTGTTGCATTGCACTTTCTACTTCTTCCATGGCAAACTCAATATCAGTTTGAATAATTGGCTCACCAAGCACATTTTGACTTCTTGCTTCAGAATCCGCTCAGGAGTCTCTTTCGCTAATTCAGCTGCCAAAAGTTCTTTTTCACGTAGTTCTTTCTTCAGTAACTCCAAGTACTGCTCGAATTTTGAATACATTAGTAAGTTTAAAAACAAAAGTTTCAAAACATCCAAGCAAATCACACTCTGCACACCATGGTAAGAACAACTGCAAAAGACAAAAATTAAAACCAGTACACCCATGTTCTTTAAACCATTCTGACTCAGTGTTTGCTTCAATATGTCAATATGCGTAGGGTTCTGCAAATTCATATAAACGAAGATCCCCCAACGCTACAGATTGATTTGGATAACATGTATTAATCAAATCTCTGTACTGTCAGGTACTGCTTCAGCTAACTGCTGAATTTCACTCAAAAATGGCAGTACCAGATTTTTACTTCTAGCTGGGCCAAGACTTAATTTAAGTACATTATTGCTACCCATACAGAGGCAAACTAGTTAGCCAATCTACAGCTTTGTAGCTACCACACTCTCTTTGTGAGAGCATCTTTAGACCAAAGCTTAGAAGTTACTGACTAAGACCTATCTGCCGATAAATGTGCCCATCCTCAGCGGCATTGCTTTTTTCAGATTGTGTCATGTATGCTGTAACATAACGAGCATCAGTTGTTGTAAAATGACAACAAAATGTACATCAGTATTTGCATTTCAAAGCTGAGCAAAGACATGATTGTAATCATTAATGAATTAGCATTCCTTATCTCTTTTTTAAATGACAGGTATTTCCTGGTGACTTACCAGAAACATGCTGTTGAACAGATGACATCAAACTATTCACGTGACAAACTGGTGCCACAGGCCTTGGAAAGCAATATTTACACTTAATGTAGTGCTTGTCTTTACTTTTGTTTTTTCTCTGACAATACTTTCCACATAAGTGCCTTTGAAATCTTTCCACCTTGTTCCATAGATCAGAATACGCCTCTTGTGCACCAATGGAACAAGTAACTTATGTTCCTATGAACTCCATCGCATATCCATCACTTTCTTTCCCAAACTGAGGAGCATGTTTTATCCACAACAGAATATGTATGTGTGGAGCCTCACGTGCCTTGTACACTTTCCTCCAAAATAAATGATCCACAGTGCCTAATGGACAATTTTCTTTATTACATATAAAGTGTAACATGGGAAAAGATCTGTAATGATAGAACCACAATACACACACCGGGTCCATGGAATACAATTCTCCTGGTGTAATGTGTTCTATGTTTTCTTTCTGTGGATTTGTTTCACTCAGCAAGATCATCCCAACCATACTCAGCTCAACTTAACGTCACAAACCAAGCTAGAGAGTTTATCATCATGCATCTAACCCCAGAGTGCCTCCTTTACCAACATTCCTTAGTTCTTCTCATTGTACCAAGAATATTGGTAAGTGTATCCTCTAAAACTTCATTTATTTCTTTCACATGCAGAAATATTTTGAAATCTAGTTCCCTCTGAAGTGTATGTGCAACAGCATAACATAATGTTGAAAATCCACTTTCATAAAATATGTGAAAAATATATTCAACATTGGTGTGGAATTGGGAATATTAAGAATATATTCTTGCACAACGATATTCTGAAGAAATGATTGGAACCTTCCGATCTTTGACGCTGCCTCTTGTACCAGTAGGAAAAAGCATTGGGAAACAACAAGCTTCTAACATTTTTCCCAGACACTAATTGGTGCACCTTTCATTGCTTTCATTTGATACACCTGTAACTTCACTTGAGTGTAGAAGATGAATATTGTAATATTCATATACACTATTCCCTCTGCAACAGATTTGGGCCCTGTGGGGCCCCAGCTGCCCCTTCTGCTGCCGAGGAGTCCAACTCCAACCTCTGCGTCTTGGACCTTCCCCCGGCAGCTGCGGCCTGGGACGCGGCACCAGACTCCTCACTCCCCGACGAGATCACAACATGGGAGGGGAGCCGGGCCTTGCGTCTACAGCTGTTGGTGGGATCCCCGCCGCTGTGCTCGACAGCACCTTCTCCGCCCTCTTCATCAGTTGACGCTGCAGACAGGGAGAAACAAAACACAGGCATCAGGGCACTGTACAATGGACACATACACACATGACAGTTGCACATGAGTGGCATTGGCAAACCTCAGACATGTCATCACAATCCCCAACACACATGTCATTTCAACTCGCACACATGAGCCATACCACAGCCATATCGCAACTGCCAGCACCATCCATAAATATACAACAGCATGAGCAGGCAAAGGTGAGCCAGACATCACATGCAACACAGGAAGTGCACCACACATGTACACACACCACCACACTTGCATGCATGTGTACACCTCTGCCAAGTGTTGCAGTGTTCAGACCGGCATCCATATCACATCTGCCAATCAGGCTTCCACATACCGCTGTCACATGCATCCATGTTGCATCACTGTTGGACCCTTGTCAAATACACACACATGCACATATACACAGTGCTGATACATGCAGCCGAAAACAACATACATGCGTAACATCACGGACATGTCTACTTACATACACATTCATCCAAACATGTGTGCCCACACAACTGCATTTGGCATGCAAGCCTACACACACAAGCACCATCCATGTCTCACACATACCAGCCCTCGCATGTGTTAGCCCACGGCCCTGTACACCCCCACCCATACTCGACCCCATACAAACAGATGTGCAACCTGCACACTACTGAAAAATCACCACACGCACTGCTCACAATCAGGATGCATGTACACGTACCGCTCGACTCCAGACGGGTCTGCCTCTAAAGGGCCTGGACGTGGAGCGCTGGGGATATGCGTTCCAGGACCCTCATCTGTTCTTCCGACAAGTGGCCCCGGCGCCCCTTGGCATCCGCTGCCTTCAAGAGGCGCCGGGCCTTGTTCAGGGTCCTGGACCTGAAGTCCTCCCAGCGCTTCTTGACATGTTGTAAGTCGCGGACTGCCACCCCCTCTGCGTTGATGGCAGTCACGATGTCAGTCCAGATCCTAGTCCGTCCTTCCTTGTTGGCGCGGGAACTTCCGAAGAGGGCATCATACTGCCCCAGGACTTGCTCCACCAGGACACCAACTTCGGTGGCACTGAAGCTGGTGCCCCTCTGCCTCTCTGGCCGGGGGTTGTCAGTGGTCTCAGATGGTGTTTGCCCCGACATGGCAACCCCAGAGGCAGGAGTGGGTGGGCAACTGGGTCCTGGGGCTGGGCTGTGGAGCGATGGAATCCCAGTCCGGAGTCTTCGGTTCCAGCAGGGGTGGTCACAGCAACAGCACCCCTGGCTGATGTGCAGGCAGCAAATGGCAGGGCACGTGGGCAGCAGGCAGTCAGGCAGCAGCAGATGGCAGGTGGGAGCGTGCTCGGGGCTCTGGGGGCAGTAGTTCGGACTTCTGGGCAGGAGCGTGGTCTTCCGTGTGCTTGCGCGTGGCCAGCTTGATACGGAGTGATTTGGCACGTGAAAAATCTGCATGTCAGCGTGTAATTCGAGGAAAGGCCCTTAGTGCGTATGCACGGCAGCACGCATATGCGATTTCATTGGACCAAAGGCCCTTAGCGCGTGAGCGCGTCTGTGACGTGACGAGCGCGGGTGTTTCCCTCATTGCACGTGATGACAGAAAACACGTGGATTTCCACCAATCGCGTGTGAAAGTTCCCGCGCACCCCGGAACACACGTACCCAGGCTAATCGCGTGTGGAACTTCCCACGCAACCCGAAACACACATACCCAGGCCAATCGCGTGTACGCTCACTCCCCTCCGATCACACGCGATGACACTCGGACGTACAGTCTTACCACGTATCCGAATACGGGAAACCCGCGCACGGCAAAAGACGTGCACAGGCGTCAATGCGTCCGCCCACACGAAGGCAGGCGGAAGCATCCCCGCGCACAGCATAAAAGTGCGCGCAAACAACAAACGCGTATATACAGCTACGATGAATGCCCCATTTGTCACTACACTGATCGTGGGACACCGCAGGAGGAGGAGAATAGCCAGTGCACGCATTTTCGCACCACGGACAAGCCTTTTTGGGATGCCTGACGACCAGGTCTACGGCAGGTATAGGTTTCCACCCCATATCATCCTAGACCTGGTCAGGGAGTGGGAAGATGACCTTACATCCCCCACCCTTTGCTCCCAAGCATTGAGCCCCTTGGAGAAGCTGCTCAATGTCCTGCATTTTCTGGCCGCTGGGTCATTTCAGCGGACCACTGCCATAGTGGGGGGGGTCTCACAGGCCACGCAGTCATGCTGCCTACACCAGGTACTGGCAATCATGACAGCGCGCCCCTCAGTCCGCAGGCACATATACATGCCCAGAACACCAGCAGAAAGGCGGGCCGTTGTCCTGGATATTTTCAGGGTGGCACACTTCCCCAAAGTGCTCGGTGCCATAGATTGCACCCATGTGGCCCTGCGTCCACCTAGGGCCACTGAGCACATCTGCCGAAATCGCAAGCACTTGCATTCCATCAATGTACAGGTGGTATGCGATGCAAAGGGAATCATCACCTCTGTCTATGCAAACTACCCTGGCTCCACCCATGACAGTTTTATATACAGAATGTCCACCCTGAGCCGGGCCCTGGAAGCTGGGCAGCATGGCGACACATGGCTCCTAGGTCAGTACAAATTCCCTTGCACATGCAT
This sequence comes from Ambystoma mexicanum, assembly GCF_040938575.1. NCBI lineage: Eukaryota > Metazoa > Chordata > Amphibia > Caudata > Ambystomatidae > Ambystoma > Ambystoma mexicanum. The sequence continues at coordinate 651,676,677 of NC_090927.1, read as the reverse complement.
GCAAGTCACACACAGACAAATATCCAAACCCTAATAATCTCAACTATTATCACCTCCCCAGGGGAAAGTGCCTACCCTCTGAGCAACCACATGATGACGCCAATCCAGAACCCCACCACACCACCCCAGGTTAGATACAACGCCGCCCATATTGCAACCAGGGGCATAGTGGAGCGCACATTCGGAGTGCTCAAGTCACGTTTCCGCTCCCTTGACCGCTCTGGTGGGCAACTACTCTATGCACCACCAGTAGTGTGCAGGATCATTGTGGCAGCATGTGTCCTGCACAATGTTGCAACACGGCAGGGCGTCCCGGTGGACATGGTGGTGCCCCCACATCCCCAACCACAGGCACAGGCGCTGCCCATGGGAGGGGACAAGGCACGTGGCGAGGAAGCCCGGACCCAGCTTGTGGCCACATTTTTCACCTAAACTCCCACCCCTGCGGAGTGCACACAGGCCTGGCACATACCAGGTGACAATCGATGATGACAAAGAGACAGTCAACTGTCACAACCCTACCACCCTGAGATAGTTGCCATGGAAGTGCCGCATCGTCTGCATCCCTAGCTACTTAAACACAAGCTATCCTGTGTGACCAAAAGGCACACATATGACATATGACATGATATGGCCCATACACAAGTATTTCAAGGCACGATGAGGCAGGGAGGGGGGAACAAGGGAAGACAGACAACGGTACTTCTAGGCCAGGTGTCATTGAGATCGTGCAAGTGCAGGGGTAGGGGGAAGGGAAAAGTGCAAGGGGAAGGGTGGGGGGGAGTCCAGTACAGGGGAAGTAGCCCAAAAAAATAATACATAGGTTGGCTGGTGGCAACTGCAAAGGTAAGTGCAGACAAGTGCTGGAAAGGGAGGGCTGTAGGGATAGAGAGACCGTACTGCAGTGCAGGGGTTGCCAGGGAGGCAGTGCAAGTGGAGAGTGGCTGGGCCAGGGACCGAGGTCGGTGAGAGTGGCCCAGTTGCAGCTCCTGTGCAGTTCCAGTGAAGAATTCTGCAAGGAAGAGGCAGAGAGTAAGCAGAAGCAAAGAGGAAGGTCTTGAGGTGCTTCCAGAACTGGAGATGGTTCCCCTCAGGTTCAAGTCAGGCAGGAAGTCTGTTCCAGGGGGATGGCCCTGCCACAGAGAGAAATCCAGCCCCAGCTAGTTGCTCTGAGAAGCGGATGACCCTGACATGCAAGGTGTGCATCACACACACCTGCAAAACAGGGCATGGCCATCACTGTCATGTCACTCAAACCCTCCCAAACCACAACATGACATGGCAAGCAATACCCATACACCAACACAGTAATGATAAGGTACACATTGCCATGTCCTAAATGTACAGTGGCATCAGACAATGATGCATGACCAGGAAACAGATGAAATGACAGACCAACAAAATCTCCCACCCAAAATAAGTCATTTCCAAATGCATTACAACAGTCGTAGACGTAACATAACAATGAATGCCTGTCTACATGCACATTATGCATTGCAAAATCAACACTGCAGCTCATGTGTGCAGTGTCCTACTCCTGCAACACACTGCTCAGCGCACAGCACAGTGAACAGCCATTTTGTGTGATGCACACCCTGAGCATCACATCTAAGTGACAGACCACATCAAACATCAAATTAGGCATGTACTGGATCCATAATCGGTCACAAAACATGTGCTGCAGGGACACAGTGGGCACCAGAAGACAAACAGTGTACACGTGGATATGCAAGGGTGAGAGTACATGTAGTGCATCAGAGTGCAAGTGTGTGGTTCTGCAAGAACATGCACTACATTATGCATGTGCACTCAAGTGACCATCAGTGTTCCCTACACATCACATGTGAACATTCATCATGTGTACACCCCAGCATGTCAAACCACAACTATCCCCTCTCACCTGAAAGGAAAACACAACACATGAACAGGCATTGATCAGCAGAACACAACATGTACATAGGATACCGCCATTACAATGTCAGAGTTCCCATCACACTGCAGGGCAAGGCAACTATCAACAACAACCCCCCCCTCCCTCACAAATGACCATGACCCACTGAACAACTGCACCTGGGTCATGGAGCCTTCAACCCTCAATTCCACCTGGCCACAGGATCACCTTTACCCTTCGTCACCATCTCCCCTCTTGTGTGTAAAAAGATGCCTGCTTCCTCAGAATCCACACTCATTTCCAAAATGACAAAATCCAAGACATAAAAACGAACCCGAACACCCTCCAGTAGATGACTTGACGTAGCAGTACCTCACAAAGGCCAAGTACTCCCACAATGATGCAACAACCAAGGTAGCACAGTAAAACAATGTCACAACAGGATGTGAACCATGTGTGGTACATAACATAGGATGATGCATCACGAACGGATGTGTATTGTCACAGGTCCCGTGTACAGGCGCGGGAGTGTCACGAAACAACCACCCCCACCGTGTCCCGGGTGCCTGCAAGGTCAAACTCACACAGCCCCCTGAGACCCTGGTGGGGAAGGAGGTTCAGGGATATGCAGTCGGGACAGGTGTTGGCACACTGGATAACTGGAATGAGTGGCAGGAGAGGGGAGGAGGAATGTCACATGAAAGTAGGGAATGAACGAAAATGTACTACCTGCATGAACACATACACAATCCAAACAAACTTGGACATCATTGTCATGGCCTTCTGTAGTCCTGGCTTCGGAGTGGTACGAACCAACCACCCCCTCTAGGGTTTTGGCGCCTGCAAGTTTGGGGCTTACACAGGCATCCGCAACCCCAGCGGGGAAAGAGGGTTAGGGAACGTTGCTTGGATAGGTACGGGAAGCAGGTACACCGGGTAGAGGGTACAGGGTTCAAAATTGCATAGGATTCCGGGTGATTAGGGGGAAAAAAACATACCAAATTGAATCACACATACATCCATGCATTAGTGCACCCCCCCAGCAAGCCTATGCAGAGCAGTTTGAAAGAAAAACAACAAGACACTTAGCTCTGGTTTTGAGTGCTGGCCTCCTGCCTGCGCACTCTCAGGTCCGGTTACAGAAGCACTGCAATGCTGCAAAGGGAGCCACAGTCAACAACCTGTATGTGCCAATTACACAAAAACACACCACCAAACATGCCCCATAGCAACAAACTACTCTACAAACAGACAATCTGGTGTAGATGCTTCGTACCCATATATAACAGTACCCCTGTGACGGGTCATACACAGTCAATGCAGTAAGTCAGCCGCCGGTGGGTGCGTGGCAAATGGAACACCAATGTGTCACAATTCACACAACATGCAATGTTCCCTGGGTAAGCAGACAGACCCATGTAGCAAGCCATAACTTCAGAGCAAGTTGCGTACCACCATGACCGAAACAAAGTTGGCAGTGCATTTATCATAAAGTACATGGAAATGAAATGCACTGCACCCGAGTATGTCCCTTGCTGTATGTCCCTGTGAGCTGCCCCTTTCCATGGCTCGGAAGGCTACATAGTTGATACAAGTGCCTCAATGGACCTTGGTGTACCAGAGGGTATGTGCCACTGCCCCTGCATGTGTCCCAGACAACCCTACTATCAACAGCCATCAGTCCACCAACACATCTGAGCTGCATTGTGTGCTTCAACACCAATATTCGTCTAAGCTCACCCTCAGTGCTGTGACTAAGCCTGCATGTGCAACTCGCGTGCTGCAAGCTTTGCTATGTCGTGCCCCCCCTGTGATGCTCACCTTGCCTGGAGTTCCTTGGAACATGTCAGCAGTTCTAGGATGTGGGTCTGCAATCACTGTGCCTCTGCTTGTGCACACATGTGCATGTGGGCACCAACAAACGGGTCCAGAATTCCGTCGTCAAATGGGCCATGTCTGCTGGCAAAGGTGCTCTGGAGGCTCATCCCCCTGCAGAAAGGGCATGAAACACATGATTAATGCTTCAAAGTCATCTGTGTGTGTCTCATCAGGCATCTCATTACTTGACCATGTCAGAGAGTCACATCACAAATCACACCATCAGTCCATCTTTCACATCCAAAGTGTGGTACACTATCTACAGCATGAATTGCAACAAGCACGTGTACAGGAAAGATATGAAACATACTACACAATGCATAGAAATCAATGTACACATTAATCATGACACACCCCATCTAGCAAAAGCCGAACAGTGGACAATGACACCAAAATCATCCCCACTAGGGGTGTCAACACAAGTCACACAGCACCAGACATGCCACAGATATGACAGTCCAAAGCCCTTGTGTAATATTCTGTAACACCGAACCTGCCTCCCTTATCCTTGCGAGCCCATGGATAAGGGAGGCAGGAGTGGCATATGTGAGTCAAGGACCCCAAGCAGCAAACACATACACAAGACAACCATGAAGGGCCCAGCTGGAACAGACAGTGGATGCCTTCAAAAGCCACAAAGCACCGCACCGTCACATGAAAGCACAATAGACTAGCAATTTTAAACTAAATCAACTATTAACTAATTACACTAACAATGGAAAACCTACATTACCTATTTAAACTAACTATCACACAGAAACTTAACTAACTAAACTAAAGGAAAAATCAAAAATGGCCACATACGACCCGGGGGGGTAGGGAGGCACCCAGGAGGGGGGAGGTACAGGGTGCTGCTCAACATCCACATGCGATGATGCTGAGCCAAAAAAAAAAACCTCCATGGGCTCAACCCCTGCACAGCCCGACCTATGTGGGAGATAGATGGTCGTCCAAGTCTGGCTCATCCTGTAAAGGAGGACGTGGCACAGTAGCCTGGCCACGCCTAGCTGCAGCTTGCCCCTCGTCGGCAGCAAGTCTGCCGGACGGGTGAGCCTGGTTCTGTGTGGCGATGTGACATAGGTCTGCATGCAGAACCTCATGTGATACACATGCTTCCTCTTGCAAGGTAGCACGTGTAACACGGAGTTCCTCCTGCAAGGCCTGGCTGGACAACCGCTGCACCTCGCGGCTGTCATGATCTCTGCTTCCAAAAGATCAGGACTTGCCCGACTCCCTTGGAAGCAGACCCATAACCCCGGTTCCGAGTGCCAGCCAGTCCCAATTGGGACCTTTTGGACCCTGTCCTGGCGCCAGTGGCACCAGGCTCATAAAGATGCCCAGTCCCAGCGCTGGAAGCGCCGGGCTCATAATGCTTGGGTGGACTTACCTGCAGCAGACCATGCTGCTTACTTACCTGCCAGTTGAACCCCTGATCCTCTTCTGTTTGGGACTACTTTTCCTGTTGGGTGGGGCAGGAGCCACTCCCTAGGTTCAGAACACTGGAACTCTTCTGGAAAGCAGGAACTCTTTTCTTACCTAGGCGTGGCTGTGGAAAGAGACACCTAAGCACTACAGGAGGCTATTTAAACCACACCCGATGGATGAATCTTGCTTTGTGTTATTCTGCATTCTCTGCAGCAGAACGCTCATCGTGTCTTCTGCTTCTGATCCTGGGCCTAAGGGAACAAAGGCTTACCATCCTGGAATCCAGTCTTCAGCAGCACCTGTAAAGACAAAGAAAGAACAGGTTAGCACTACGGTCTTCAGTGGCAGCGCATCTCTTACCTGGTCCATCGGCTGTCACCAACGCCTCGTGCTGCATTCCGGCATCTGAAAGACAAAGGCTTACCTACTCTTCGCATGCTCCGGAGGTCTTTGCACTGCATTCCGGCATCTGAAAGACAAAAGCTTACCAGCTCTTCGCACGCTCCGGAGGCCTTCGGCGCTGCATCCCGCATCTGAAAGACAAAAGAAGGTGCGTTCAAAGACATTGGGGAACTTTATTACTCACGCGCCATTAATCCTACCCTCGCCGAATCCAGTGGGTATTCCAGCACCCTTCAGCTTCTCTAAAGCTCCGAACTTGTACCTGCAAGATAAAAGGGACAGTTAGTGCGCATCGTGAAGCAGGCTACAAGCGCTTACTTACGTGCTTCCAGGCGCTTCTATTCCTCACGCGGGTTCGATCCTCAACTCTCATCAGCCCGCCATCCGCCATCGCCGGAACCCTGCTAAACAAGAGATATCATTACAAAAGACTTTTAAGACATTTGAAGTGCCCAGAACTTACCGTTCGTGCAGTTAACGACGGACAGCAGTCCTCTGAGGTCAAGAGGCATGCACCCTTATCCAGTGAAGAAACTGGTTACGGCACCCTGATGGAGAGCTCGGCGTTCACTTACCTACTACATCTTACTCTTCGAGTCAGACATACAGTGCACAGAGGTCCAGCCCAAAGAGCCAACCATGTGTTACACATCACCTTTGAAGATACGGCATTCACCCAGTCAAGACCGGCGCCTCTGCGGGAATCAGGTGAGCGTTACAGCGGCAAGCCTGTAGCTCAGCCGAGATGGTACGCTCAAACTGTGCAAACCTCTCCTCTGCCTGCTGCCTCGGGAAATCATAAGGACACCCAGAGTGGATCTGAGGGAAGCATACTCCTCCCTCAGGGCATCCATGTGAGCCTCTGCGTGAGCAGCAATTGCTTGACGCAGAGACGACATTTCAGCCTGGCGTGCCCTGTCTGAGGCTGCCATGCCCAGCCTGAGCGAGCGGGCCATGGACCGTGCCGCCTGCTGCTGGGGAAGCACCTGCCGAGCAGTGGGGAGCACAGATCGGGCCACACGCTCCATGCTCTCAGCGATGTTCTCCATTGCTGCCCCCTGCCGTTCGGAATTGGCAGTCATGTCTTGCTCCCACTCAGTATACAGCGGTTGCACGCGGCTACCGCGTTGCCAGGCTTGACCCCTGCGGGACCAAAGGACCGGGGGTCCTCACTGTGTTGGCACCGCCTGCGGCTGCATGACTACATGCCCCCGTCGACGTGATGTCCCAGGCACATCAGTGACTGGTGTGGAGGGTGACCCTGCGTCCCGATCCATCACGGGCGGAGGAACCAAGACTGTCTGATCCCTCAGTGCAGGTGTCGCAGACAGAGGATTGTCCACATCAGAATCACTCACCCTGACACATGGACTTGATGCTCATTCAATTCAACATGGACGTCAGAGTCGTCATCAAGGCTGGACTCATAGGCAGCCATAGACAAGATGGACTGCAGCACTTGGGGGTTTTCGTGGCCTACCACCCCACGACCCCCACTAGTGCCGGGTTGATGTGGTGTTACCAACCATGTGCTGGCATGACAACACCATCCTCCGCCTCCATTGCGTCATCACCTGAAAAATAGAGAGAAAAAGGTCACTACACATTTCAAAAGCACACAACACACACACACCGACAGCAAAGGCATCCGGCAGACATGTGACACACAACATATGACCGGGCATGCATGCTGGGTCTACTTTGAATAGCTTCTGTGATCAGACCTGTTGAAAGGTGGCAGTTTCCATGGAAGTGGGTCTATGCAGTGCAGAAAATGTGTACGCCACTCACTACCTACATGTACAAGCACTCCATGGTGTGTGCCAGGAAATGTGAAGGTAGTGCAATGTCAAATTCACACATCACGTGCATTGTGCATTCAATGTGTACCATGTCTAGAAGCCAAGCACCCCTCCACCCCAGTACCAAAGCAGGGATGCCTAGCATGGTATCAAAAGGCTGACCATACACCTGTGTATTGACAGGCAGTGTTGACTGGCATCAACAGCTTAATGTGATTCAAATTACAACACTGCAAATGATGCTGGGACAGTAGGCAAGACACATGATGAAAACTCCGAAGGACGCCCACGTGTGAATAAGACACAACAAGAGTTGGACAGAGTCATTGGCCATTGAACAGGATGAGGCCTGTGAGCCACACAGATTGTCAGAGCCTAAACATGTGTGCAACGCAGGACTGTGCCACAGTTGACGTGGGGAGGCTGATGAGATGGCAGGCAATGTTTGTAACCAAGGACTCATATTACAGTGATCATCCAGTCAAGGACACATAGGGGCATGCGTGCAATGCACATGGAGCATGAATGGGCACTCATGTCCCTGCGGGACATCTGACCCATGCACAGTACAAGTGAGATACCCTGCATCGAGTACTAAGGCTGTACCACATGGCATATGTCTGGCAGATTTTACGCTGGAAGTTAGCATCTACACAGGACACATGAACAAGAAACTATACATTGGCAAGATTGGAGCAGACCAGTGCAAAGGTGGAACCGGGGTGCAGAGTGGCGGAGGAGGGGCAAGGGAGCATGCCTACATGGAGTCCTGCATGCAGGCAGAGGAGACATGCATGACGGTAGCATTGCATTACTTACATATCAGAACCATGTACACGTCACATGTAGCAGCAATCATGCACAACACATCCCACAAGTGAAACACACACGTCCTCAACAAACACGCATCAACACTCACTGGACTGGGCATCAAAGTCCAGCATCTCTCCCACTCCTTTGACCAATTCAGGTGGTATGAACTCCGCAACGAGAGCCTCATGCAGAGTGAGTTCTTCCTCCTCTGGTGCAGGCCCACCGCCAGTCACCAGAGCCAAGTTGTAATTAGAGGCAAGCTTAGCCTTAGTGCTGCGCTTGATGTCATTCCAACGCTTTTTGCACTCCTGCGCCGTGCGCACCTCATGGCCGAATGAACTGACATGTTCCACAACATGCTTCCAGTGGGTGTCATGTTGGGCAGCCGTAGTCTGACTATTGGCACCCACTAGCATGTCACGGCTGTAGCCCCGCACGTAGTCCACGAGGAAGTACAGCTCCTGCTTACAGAAAGGCTTCTTCCTCGACATGCAGGATGTCGTGGCTGTGTGTGGGGTCTCAGCCTGTGCTGCAGGTGCAACCTTCCTCCTCTTGAACTGTGGCGCAGACCCTGGCTGGCTAATGCTGCCCTGACCAGTATGGCCAGTGGGTTCGGTGGATTGAGCCAAGGGAGTGGCAGGTGGAGGGATGACCAAAAGCCTGACTTGTGTCAGTGGCAGCTGGGTGCCCACTAATGGACCCAGCACAGAAACATCAGCTGTGGCAGGGTCATTGACCACAACGGTCCTGGTTGGCAGACTCACAACCGGGGTGCTGTTGGGTGCATCTGCCCCTGCACTTGCCAACACCCGGCTGTTCGGGGCAGCAGATGACATGACTGCCCCAGGGACATGAGTCTTGGTCTGAGCAGCCCGGCATGTGTTAGGCGGAAACCTGTGCAGTTCCCTCTGGGACCACTGCAAAAGATTTAGGACAACAGGCGTTGGCGGTGAATCCACTTGGTAGCAGTCTGCACCACACAGATTCACTTGGTAGCAGTCAGACTTCTCTCAAGAAAAGTTGAGCAGTATGTGGAGTATACAAAATAGGTCAATTCTTTACAGCAAGACAAGCAAACACGCAACGAGGCTTAGTGTAAAGATATTAAGGTATTTATTTATAACAGAACATCTATGAAAAACACTATGGCACTATCACAGCAAACAAATCAAACACAATTACTCTACGAAAAAGAAAACAATCAATCCCCCTAGCAATATCTCGACAACTCTAGGTTCTACCGGTACCACTTATTTTCAGACAGAGGTGTATACCTCAACTTAGATGACACTCGAATATTAGTTAAGACGGGAGAGAAAAAGATAGGCAGGTTACGAAATCAACGCAGTTCAATACTTTGTGGGTAAAATGCACAGCAAGAAGGCAAGAATCACAATAGAGCATAAAGTTCAGAAGCCAGGTCCACTCGGAGAGAGGCAAGGCGCGATGTCCCAAAAAGTCTCTAGCGGAGATGCATTCAAGTCTTTGTAGCAAATTGTTATCGGCAGATTGAACAGTTCAGAACAATAAATGAGAAAAGCTTGGAGGCGACCCAACGGAAAGGAGAGGATTAAGGCACCTCACTCAATCCGATCGAAAGGGAAGCCAGGCGGACACGGTACCTTGTTGTGGAGGGCAGCTCCGGCGGGGGCAGTTGTTCCTGGTGGTGGATGCACGTCTTGTCTTTGCCAAGAGTAGAGAGGTTCTCGTCGTCGAAGAAAAGTGAAGTCTGGTGCACCACCAGGGAAGAGACCAGCCACGGAGTGCTCTGTCACAAGGCACCACCTTTTGGTCACGGTACAGGGGTAGTGGCTATCCGGTTGCCGAGGTGCTCTGCACGGGCAATTCGACCACTGCGTCCTGAGGCAAATAAAAAGCAAAGGGGACTGGTTGTTCCCACCAGTCAGGGGAAGAGACTCTCCGGCAGGGAGATCTCCTCTGTCGTCGGGAAGTGGTGAGTCGGCTCAGCAGGGCTCCACCGGAGGTGTCATCGTTGCAAGTCGGCTCAGCGTTACCCTCGTCGGATTCTTAGGTCCTGTGGCGGCTTCTGAAGATCCAGTCCCAAAAGCCCTGCTTTTATGCAGAAAACCCCCATTCATTCAGCCTAGATGTCAATCAACACATGCTAAGTGGTGAGCGGGAATGCTCACCACTTGGGCCATTCACTCCAGAGTGCGAACGGAGTTGGCAAGGCAACTTGGCCCAGGGTGCCTAAACCCCCTCCGACACCCCTGTGGTAACCCAGACAGAATGGCACCACTTTGGAGGGTCTCTCTACAGAGCCCGCCAAAAGTGGAACAAAGGGCTCGACCTTTTGTTTAGGAGTCACAGAGACGAACACAGACGCCATTTTACAAACCGAGTTCTGGCAGAAAATACCTTCCGATAAAGTTATTTAAGATAAGTAGATCAGTGGTACGTTAGAGATTTACGAGAAAAAGTATCAATCTCCAACAATGGGACGAATCCCATAGGGTTATGTTCGGGGTCGAACATAACAAGTAGTTTCCACTGCCACCAGCCAAAACTCGACGAGGGGGGACGGGACAGTGCCCCCTCGAGTAACAGGTCCAGGAGTAATCGAATTACCCCTACTAGTATGTCCACAATAAGATGGTTTGTACTAGTCCTGTTAGTAAATTTAGGTCTAGTAAAGCCAATGGTGACTTTACATGCCCGGGGAGACAGTAGTCAGTCCCCGGGTATGGAGTCTATGGTGGAGGTCCGCTAGGACACCCCAGTGTTACGGCATGTAGGGTGCGGTGTAACACACATAGAAAAACATATGAGACACTATGGAGTAAAAGACCCCATAGCCCATCGAACACATTGACATTTCAAAGGAATTACACACATACATGTCCAAGAGTGGGAGAAAAGAGTCTCACTCTTGGCAGGATGGAAAAAAACAAACTCCCGAAATCCAGCAAAGCTGCTGGGGGACTCACTAGGTTAGGAAATTCAGCCTAAACAGAGAATTCTCCCTAACAGCGTGCCCCTATGGTTTCCCCCCTGGCCTGTTGGAGATCTACCAAGGGCTCTTCAAGTGCCAACGCAGCCTGCGCTGGCAGACCCTGAGCCCGGGTGGCGGTGTCCACAGGTGCACCTGCAGCTACCACTACCCTTGGGCCCGTGGCAGTCGATGGAATGGACTGCCGGGCCGTATGGGTGCCAGTGCCAGATGCAGGAGCTGCATCCCCCGGAACACAGGGATGGTGGCATGGCTGCACCGACACATGGCACAACATTGTGCTCAAGTGGCGCACCCCTGCCTCTTCCCCCTCTGTGGCTGCCCTGGACACCCTGGAGTCCCCCTACTCCCTGGTCACCACGGCCACGTCCCCGACCATGCCTGCCACGAGGAGGACGCCCAGCTGAGGCGCCCCTCACCTTTGGTGGCCTCCCAACCATGGTACAGATGTAGTAGTGCTGGCACAGATGGAGTGGTGCCAATGGGAGGTGTACACCACAATTGACCTGGGCAATTGGGGTGAAGGGGGTGGGAAGCAAGATGTTAACAGCCCCCCTGCACCTGCAAGGCTGTATGTGACCCCGGTGATGTGGTGACAGGTCACGCAACGCTCAGGCAGCCCAAACCTGCAGTAAAACCGTGCACGCAACCCTGCAGCCTACGTGCGTGGATTAAACCTACCGCAGTACGTGGTGGCACCCAGTAACACGAATAACGCGTACGCGTGGGACACGCAGGCTACTATGACATCGAAAATGGGTGCGATACACAGGGGCACCCGCAGTGGGAAAAAGAGCGTGTGCGACTCACTGTCTGACTAGCGTGATGCAGAAAAACACGCGTAGCCAATACCCCCGCCAAAAGAAGAGATACGTCCTTGATAGCTGTGAAGTTGTGATGGCGCGCGAAACAACAGGACGCAGCAACACACGTCGGTCTCCACGAAAGGCATGTACAGCGAACTGCTGGGCCCGCTCACATTTAACCCGTGCTGAGGGAAACGCACGCGCGCGTCACGTCACTTACGCGCATGGGCCCTTTCCTCGTATTACACGCGGATGTGCAGTTTTCCACGCGCGCTTACACGCATGGGCCCTTTCCTCGTATTACACGCGGACGTGCAGTTTTTCACGCGCGCTTACGCGCATGGGCCCTTTCCTCGTATTACACGCGGACGTGCAGTTTTTCACGTGCGCTGAAATGCCCATGCACGTCTGTACACGTCACGTCACAGATGCGCTTGCGCTTGAGGGGCCATCTGTCCAATGAAAATGCATATGTGTGCAGACGCGCTTATGCGCTAAGGGTCTTTCCTCGAATTACACGCTGACGTGCTGATTTTTCACGTGCCAAATCACTCTGTATCAAGCTGGCCACGCGTAAGCACACGGAAGACCACGCTCCTGCGCAGAAGGCCAAACTACTGCCCCCCAGAGCCCCGAGCATGCTCCCACCTGCCATCTGCTGCTGCCTGACTGCCTGCTGCCCACTTGCCCTGCCATTTGCTGCCTGCACATCAGCCAGGGGTGCTGTGACCACCCCTGCTGGAACCGAAAACTCCCGACTGGGATTCCATCGCTCCACAGCCCAGCCCCAGGACCCAGTTGCCCACCCACTCCTGCCTCTGGGGTTGTCATGTCGGGGCAAACACCATCTGAGACCACTGACAACCCCCGGCCAGAGAGGCAGAGGGGCACCAGCTTCAGTGCCAGGGAAGTTGGTGTCCTGGTGGAGCAAGTCCTGGGGCAGTATGATGCCCTCTTCAGAAGTTCCCGCGCCGACAAGGAAGGGTGGACTCGGATCTGGACTGACATTGTGACTGCCATCAACGCGGAGAGGGTGGCAGTCTGCGATTTACAACATGTCAAGAAGCGCTGGGAGGACTTCAGGTCCAGGACCCTGAACAAGGCCCGGCGCCTCTTGAAGGCAGCGGATGCCAAGGGGCGCCGGGGCCACTTGTCGGAAGAACAGATGAGGGTCCTGGAACACATATTCCCAGCGCTCCACGTCCAGGTCCTTGAGAGGCAGACCTGTCTGGAGTCGAGCGGTAAGTGTACATGCATCTTGATTGTGAGCAGTGCGTGTGGTGATTTTTCATTAGTGTGGTGCAGGTTGCACATCTGTTTGTATGGGGTCGATCGAGTATGGGTGGGGGTGTACAGGGCCGTGGGCTAACACATGCGAGGGCTGGAAGGAATGTGTGAGACATGGATGGTGCTTGTGTGTGTAGGCTTGCATGCCAAATGCAGTTGTGTGGGCACATATGTTTGGATGAATAGGTATGTAAGTAGACATGTCCGTGATGTCACGCATGTATGTTGTTTTCGGCTGCATGTATCAGCACTGTGTACATGTGCATGTGTGTGTATTTGACAAGGGTGCAACAGTGATGCAACATGGATGCATGTGACAGCGGTATGTGGAAGCCTGATCGGCAGATGTGACATGGATGCCCATCTGAACACTGCGACACTTGGCAGAGGTGTACACAAGCATGCAAGTGTGGTGGTGTGTGTACATGTGTGGTGCACTTCCTGTGTTGCATGTGATGTCTGGCTCACCTTTGCCTGCTCATGCTGTTGTATGTGTATGGATGGTGCTGGCAGTTGCGATATGGCTGTGGTATGGCTCATGTGTGCGAGTTGAAATGACATGTGTGTTGGGGATTGTGATGACATGTCTGAGGTTTGCCAATGCCACTCATATACAACTGCCATGTGTGTATGTGTTCATTGTACAGTGCCCTGATGCCTGTGTTTTATTTCTCCCTGTCTGCAGCGTCAACTGATGAAGAGGGCGGAGAAGGTGCTGTGGAGCACAGCGGCGGGGATCCCACCGCCAGCTGGAGACGCAAGGCCCGACTCCCCTCCCATGTTGTGATCTCGTCGGGGAGTGAGGAGTCTGGTGCCGCGTCCCAGGCCGCAGCTGCCGGGGGAAGGTCCAAGAGGCAGAGGTTGGAGTTGGACTCCTCGGCAGCAGAAGGGGCAGCTGGGACCCCACAGGGCCCAACAGGGGAAGATTCCACGGAGTCATCCAGGTTGGTGGGGGGTTTGGTGGAGGAGGAGGCCGTGCAAGCACCAGAGACGGGATCTGGAGGTGAGGATCCCACTGGTGCTAGTGGTGCAGTGCAGGACCAGGGACAGGAGGCAGCACAGGCCGCCGCGGAGGTGCCTGTGTGCAATCCTGTCCCTGATCCTGTCCCTGCATCATCTTGCACCTGCAGGGATGCCGACGTCCAGACCCGTTTTCAAGTAGGGGATGAGCTCACGTCAACTGGCCTTCCTCTGCCTGCAGACGTGGCTATCCGGGTCCGGGTTGAGCCTGTTCTGAGTGGTGTGGCGTTGCGTCAACGGGCCATGCGAGGTGACCTGCAGTCTTTTCATGAGGAGACGTCACGTCATCTCGAATGGCTCGTTGACCACGTCAGCCTGCTGGGACAGGTCACCCAGGCCGGATTCCTCCGTTTGATGGGGCTTGCTACGACCCCCTCCTCAACTGGACCCCCTACGCACCATAAGTCCTCCGTGCCATCTTCCCACCCATCAGTCACCTGGGTGCCCTGTGGAGCTGCCTCTGACGGTGCGGCCAGGCTGGTGGAGGAGGCATCCCTGCCACAGTCGGGAGTCGGACGTCCAGCAGGGGTGGCCACATCAACGACTACACCCCAGCCAGCAGAGGATGTGCAGGCAGCAGGAGGCAATGCAAGGGCAGAGGCACAGCAGCAGCAGCAACATGGTGGGAGCCATGAAGGCTCGGGGCCTTCAACATCGGAGGGGCAGACATCGGCCGGAGGGCAGGAGGACCCAGGACAGAGAGTGTCTTCCGTGTGGCAGCGGTTGGGCCACGCCATAGATGCGGAGCGGCAGCAGGCGGAAGAGGCACGGCTCACAATGGTCAGGGCGGAGAACTCCATGCGGAGGGCCCTGAGGCGGGCCGAGTGCCTCGAGGCAATCCGCAGGGGTTTGGAGGTGGACACGTCGATGGCCCTGCGGACCCTCGGGGCCATGGAGGAGGACCGCCCCGGGACATTGAGCAGGAGTTCGATGATGCCCTGGCCCGGGACATCCACAAGTCAGCCGTCAAACTAGCCCGCTGCCCTTGTACATAGTTATGTAGGTAGTGTTAGGTTTAATTTTTGTTTGGATTTTATTTGGACCTTTCGGACATTGGCCACATTTTTTTATATAGTTTATTTTATTAGTTAGTGTAGTTAGATAGGTTTCCTTTCTTTTGTTGGGATAATGGACCCTGGCTTGTTCCCATGTACATAGTTCACTGTTGGATTGTATTTTTCTTTCACATTTTAACCATGGAGCAATGGCTTTCTTTTTTATTTCCCGTTGGATATTGTTTTGTGGACATTGACTTTGGACACCATTACTTTGGGATAAGATTTTTGGTTTTGCTTTTTTTCACGGACATGCTTCTTTTGATTTCTGTACATTCACATTTTTGTTTCTTTATTTTTGATTCTATTTATGTTTGCTTTAATACATATTTTTTCATCATACTTCGATGTGTAGTATCATCTCATTGGTTTCATGCATTTCATGATATGGGTTTTGAGATTCACTGACACCCATTGGGTGTATGTGAGGGAAATGTGTTTGTTTCGGAACTTGCAATTGGTGTTCTCTGATGTAATTGCCAATTATGAGTGGGTGGATGCAATACTCGGGTGGGTGTTTTGCATTTGGAGGCTGACCATGGGGACCAGGGATCTAGATTGTGATGACATGTTGGCTGGGGAACATGAGTTGGACATGGGTGGGGGCCTGCTGGCAGGTGCCTCACAGTGCTGGGGGTTGGGGGTGGTGGGAGACATGGGTGGGGGCCTGCTGGCAGGTGCCCCACAGTGCTGGGGGGTGGGGGTGGTGGGAGACATGGGTGGGGGCCTGGTGGAGGGTGCCCCTGCACTTCTGGGGGGTGGGGGTGGTGGGAGACATGGGTGGGGGCCTGCTGGCAGGTGCCCCACAGTGCTGGGGGGTGGGGGGGTGGGGAACATGAGTTGGACATGGGTGGGGGCCTGCTGGCAGGTGCCCCACAGTGCTGGGGGGTGGGGTGGTGGGGAACATGAGTTGGACATGGGTGGGGGCCTGCTGGCAGGTGCCCCACAGTGCTGTGGGGTGGGGGGGTGGGAGACATGGGTGGGGGCCTGGTGGATTGTGCCCCTGCACTGCTGGGGGTGGGGGTGGTGGGAGACATGAGTTGGACATGGGTGGGGGCCTGCTGGCAGGTGCCCCACAGTGCTGGGGGGTTGGAGGGTGGGAGACATGGGTGGGGGCCTGGTGGAGGGTGCCCCTGCACTGCTGGGGGGTGGGGGGTTGGAGTCATGGGTGGGGGCCTGGTGGAGGGTGCCCCTGCACTGCTGGGGGGTGGGGGTGGTGGGAGACATGAGTTGGACATGGGTGGGGGCCTGCTGGAAGGTGCCCCACAGTGCTGGGGGGTGTGGGTGGTGGGGAACATGTGTTGGACATGGGTGGGGGCCTGCTGGCAGGTGCCCCACAGTGCTGGGGGGTGGGGGTGGTGGGGAAATGAGTTGGACATGGATGGGGGCTTGCTGGCAGGTGCCCCACAGTGCTGGGGGGTGGGGGTGGTGGGAGACATGAGTTGGACATGGTTGGGGGCCTGCTGGCAGGTGCCCCACAGTGCTGTGGGTTGGGGGTGCTGGGAAACATGAGTTGGACATGGGTGGGGGCCTGCTGGCAGGTGCCCCACAGTGCTGGGGGGTGGGGGTGGTGGGGAACATGAGTTGGACATGGGCGGGGGCCTGCTGGCAGGTGCCCCACAGTGCTGGGGGGTGGGGGTGGTGGGAGACATGAGTTGGACATGGGTGGGGGCCTGCTGGCAGGTGCCCCACAGTGCTGGGGGTGGTGGGAGACATGAGTTGGACATGGGTGGGGGCCTGCTGGCAGGTGCCCCACAGTGCTGGGGGGTGGAGGGGGTGGGAGACATGGGTGGGGGCTTGTTGGAGGGTGCCCCTGCACTGCTGGGGGGTCTGGGTGGTGGGAGACATGGGTGGGGGCCTGGTGGAGGCTGCCCCTGCACTGCTGGTGGGTGGGGGTCTGGTGGAGGGTGCCCCTGCACTGCTGGGGGGTGGAGGTGGTGGGAGACATGGGTGGGGGCCTGGTGGAAGCTACCCCTGGTGGCTGGGTGGTGGGGCTGGTGGGAGACATGAGTTGGACATGGGTGGGGGCCTGCTGGCAGGTGCCCCACAGTGCTGGGGGGTGGGGGTGGTGGGGAACATGAGTTGCACATGGGTGGGGGCCTTCTGGCAGGTGCCCCACAGTGCTGGGGGTTGGGGGTGGTGGGAGACATGGGTGGGGGCCTGGTGGAGGCTGCCCCTGGTGGCTGGGGGTGCAGGGGGACATGCGTTGGTGGGCAGTAGTGCAAGTTGACATGTGGGTTGGCTGGGGGGCATGGCCATGGTGGATGGGGTGCCTGCAGGACATGTGCAGGGTAGGCCCCTGTGGTGTGAGCCACCTGCAGGGGCCGTGGAGGGTGTAGAGGGAACACCTGGGAGGACCCACACGTGCAATTCACTTGTGGTGCTCCCCGGGCACCCCTGGAATACACGTACACTGCTGATGTTGCGTGTGAAACTTCCCCCGCACCCCAAAATACACGTACCCTGCTGAAATCGCATGTGCAACTTCCCGCGCACCCCTGAAATACAAGTGCCCTGCTGATGTTGCGTGTGAAACTTCCCCCGCACCCCAAAATACACGTACCATGATGAAATCGCGTGTGGAAATTCCTGCGCACCCCTGAAATATACGTACCCTGCTGCAATCACGTGTGGCACTTCCCGCGCACCCATGAGATACGCGTACCATGCTCGCACGGGCCCAATCGCGTGTGGAATTTCCCGCGCACCCCTGAAATACACGTACCCTGCTGAAATCGCATGTGCCACTTCCCGCGCACCCCTGAGATACACTTACCCTGCTGAAATCGCGTGTGAAACTTGCCCCACACCACGAAATACACGTACCCTGCTGAAATTGCGTGGCACTTCCCGCGCACCCCTGAGATATGCGTACCCTGCTCGCACGGGCCCAAACACGTGTGGAAATTCCCGCGCACCCCTGAAATGCACGTACCATGCTGAAATCGCGTGTGGAACTTCCCCCGCACTCCGAAAAAAACGTACCCTGCTGAAATCGCATGTGGAACTTCCCGCACACCCCTGAAATACACGTACCCTGCGGAAATCGCGTGTGGAACTTCCCGCGCACCCCTGAAATACGCGTACCCTGCTCGCACAGGGCCAATCGCGTGAGGTACTTTCCGCGCACCCCAGTGATACACGTAGCCCGCTTGCCGTGCTGGTACAGGGTTAGCGCAGCCATTTGCGCTGGATTGGGTATATTGATGGCTTTTCCCTGTGCGAGAGGCGTTCTTGGGGGCGTAACTGGCGCTGCTGCAGGGTCGCTACGCCACTGTGCGCCACGGCTGGTTTTGGTGGCTGGAATCCATGAATAAGCTGTGCGCGGAAATGGATTTTAGCGCACGCGGCTGGCGCGGGGATTCGCACACGCACACTGTGCGCCAGCCGCGTGCGCCACTTGTGCGCTGAATTCTATGAATTACCCCCATAATTGCAAAATCTCTCAAACGTAGGTCCATGTTAATATTTAGTTTCTCGCAAAAAGCCAGTAACCCAAACAGCCAACTGTCTCCGATCAGCCACATAATTTTCAAACCAGCCATGATATCTGCAATCTTTCTCTGTTTCCAGGAAAAGGATTCCTAGTTTGAATTTCTAGTAATTTGTATGAGTAGGTTATATATGATGTGTGTGTTTGGTGTTTCTAATTGTTCGATGTAATATAGTACTGTTTTTGTGGTTTTGATTTTGAAAAGTATAAAAGCTATCATTTTATGCAGTTGTGTACTTTTGATTGTAGAACTCTCTGTGCACTATACTATCATAGTGTGTGTCCAACTCACGCTGTATCTATTTCTGAACCTTATCCACCCTACCTAACCCCCATCATCATCCACTCTAAATAACTACATGAGCAGTCATGTATTTTATTGATACCTTTCAAGTATCATTGTATCACTACTGTTTCATTTGTCATTTATATTTCATGCTCAGATAAAAAAAATGTTTTATAGCCACGGCTTTACAAAAAAAGGGAGTGATTGGTGTAATAAGTATCATGCCAAGCAACAGCATTGGATTGGCTGGGGGTGGTTACCTGTGGCTATGCCACACCCACCTAGTGTGCTGCTTTACAACCCGTGCGTATAGGTGGCACCCTGTAGAGCTACAGCAATATAACTGCAAATGGTACATTGTGTGTTTGTGGACATGTGGTAGCTGTGGCTATCTACCATTTTGGGTGTTTTGGAGGATTGTGAGAGACAAGGGGCGTGGAGGGGGCTGGGAGGCATGGTAGGGACACTTGTTTGGAGTTTTGGCGAGTGGAACTACATTTTTTTTATTCAGAGTTTTTTATGCATAGCCACAGTTTATTGAACCGCATCTATAAAAAAAGCACCTGCATGGGTGTATCAATGCTTTTTTGTAATTTTATTAGTTGTACCTGTAGGCGCGGCTATGGTTATAGCTGTGTCCATTAAACCATACATTTTCTGTGCAATAATCATATTCTTATTTTGATGATACAGCACCAAATTTCATTTGTATTTGTTATTTTATGTGCTTAGGTGTTCCTTTGTTTTATTTAAAATTTTGAAGGTTGACTTAGCTTGTTGTTGAGTTTGCAAAGAAATTCATGTGTAGCCGTGGCAACAACTGCAAGAACTGCAGCCGCATCGAATAGCCGCAGCAATGAAAGATGCTGGCTGGGGGGGAAAAAAGATTTCTGCAAGTTTGTTTGATATTAGTTGTTGTTACAGTTCTATTTGTGTAGTGCTTTGGTATATTATGTAGTGAAAATGTGTCATCCATTTTAGTAGTTATATTAGTATATAGTCCATTTCTTTTGTACTTAATTTTCTAAAGTATAATAACCACAATGTTCTGCAATGTTCTCCTTTTAATTCCAGAACTCTCACTGTGCACATTACAGGAGTGTGGCTGATGTGAAATAAGTGTTAATAAAAATGTACATATTTGAAGGTTTATTTCCAGTGTTGTGTGTGTGTTATATTAACCACTGCTATCACATGGTGTTCATTATCATTTTGTTCATCTGTTATGATTGTGTGGAGGGTATTTTGTAATGTATTTTTTAACTTTCCCTAACATGGACCTACAGCATTAAATGTGTCAATCAATGGCATTTACAGGCAGGCATTTAGTTTTTGTATTCATGTTAGAGAGGTTGATGGTTGATTTGATTGTGTTTGTTGTAATTTTAACACACTTTCAGCTCAGCGGCACTCTTAGCTGTTTTGAGATCTCTCTGAGGTAGTACAATTGATGGTGTTTTGCAAGTTAATTTGTGGCTACTGGAGAAGTTGTTCAGTTTGTGGTGCTTGTGCGATTTCCAATATGCATCGTTCTCATCATCCCAGTGGACTGGATCAGATGTTGTACAGTTAACTCCTGGGAAAGGCTAACCTATATTCAAAACATAACAGTTGATGGAGCTGATGGAGGTGGTGGTGTAGGCGGTATTGCTTTTCTACATTATTTTTCCTTGTGCACCTGGAAAAGGGTTGTTCAGTACTGATGTTCCTAAGCTTTGGGATGAACATTGTTGACTAGAAAGGACTGTTTGTAATGATCAATATAATGTTTTTTTTTTCTTTTTTGGGAAAGGTAGAGTCCTGATTGCCCATGGGTACTGTTTATAGTTGTGTGACTGTTTTGTTTCCCATGTTCTCCAAGTTTACATAACCTAACCCATCATTTCTTGTTCTGCCTGTTTACTTAACCTACTCCATCCATTCTTTTTCTGCATGTTTACTTAACCAACCCCATTCACTCTATTGTAATTCCTTAGCATAATGTCCCTTGTTTGTTCTCACCCAGTTAATAAAAGGATTTGGATATACAGTGGGCCTCATTATGAGTGCGGCGGTAAGGGGTTAATGGCACCAGTAAGGATGCCGGTGCCGTTAACCCCTTACCGCTGCATTACAAGGTCCCTTAGCGGGAGCCGCTAAAGGACCAGGGAGATAATAACGTGCTCGTTATTAACGGGCACGTTATTAGCTCCTTCCCCATTCCCATTGAGCCCTATGGGGATGGGTATTTTGAATGAGGAATTACCGGGTCCTCCAAGGTTGGAATGGCCCGCTAATTCCTCATTCAAGGAATCCGGACCCGGACCGAGTTTGGAGGCAGCCATGGCGCTAATAGCACCATGGCTACCTCCAAACTTGTAATGAGGCCCAGTGTCTTACTAGTCTTGTGTGTAGGTGGCCAAAACAAGGACACATGCACTGTTTTAAAACAATATTCCAATTAAAAAAATCAATGTAAACAGCTTACTCTTAATGTTAGTTTGATCAATGTTTAAAGATCTTCTATTTGCTGTGTGGAAGTTTTCAGTGAAGTCGTACAATGGCCCTCATTCTGAGGCTGATGCAAAGGGAAAAACGATGCCGGTAAAGGAATACCGGCATTGATTACTGCTACGGCATGTACCGACCAACCAGACTGCTATTAATGGCATCGTAAAGTACGATGTAGTTAATAGCGGACTGGTCGCGTGCATGCGACCCACCATGTCAGCATTAGCGGCATGCCGTAAACCGGAGTAGATCACACTGACGCAGACATGCAAATAACGGCCTAATGAAGCCAAAAAAAGTGCTTACCGGCATGGCGTAAATACCGGCATGCCGTAAAAGCCCTGAGCAGTGTCCCAAACTGCCACAGGTGCCAGTACAACAGGACCACACCACACACCACACCCCCTCCGACACCAAGATGATTCCAATAGTAGTAGCATTACTGGAGCTGGAGAACTTGCTTGCATTGCCACAACATCAACAACAGCAACAACAACAACAGCCGCCATCACAGAGGAGACGCAGGAGGAGAAGGAGGGTGAGACAGGCCCAGCATGCCCCACCAGTGCAGCCACCATTACCATCCCAGCACCCCACAATCCCTCGCATCAGAGCCAGTCCATTCAATCTAACCCCTGAGCAGATCCACACCCTGTACCGGCTTGTCCGGGACACCATCACCACCATAGTGGACCTGATACACGACTACATAGTGAGCCTCATAGAAATACGCACCGCCATCCCCCCTCTACTGAAGGTAGTGTCTGTGCTCCATTTCCTTGCCACAGGCACGTACCAGCAAACAGTGGGGCACATGCATTGCATATCACAACCCTTATTTTCCCGGATTCTGAACCAAGTGCTGGATGCCCTCCTCAAGCACACAAGGGACTACATATCCCTACCACGGACTCCCCAGGAGATATTCGATACAAACGTTGCCTCCCATGCACTGGCAGGCATGCCAAATTGTGTAGGTGCCCTCGACTGCACCCACGTGGAGTTGGTGGTCCCGCATGCCATGGAGGTGGTGTATCGCAACCGCAAGCAATACCACTCCATCAATGTGCAGATGGTATGCGACGGTGGCAAGATCATCGAACATTGCTGTGCCCGATATCCCGGATCAACTCATAACTCTATCGTCCTGCGGAACTCCAGGCTACCAGGCTTCATGGAGCGACATGCTGAACGACGTGCCTGGCTGCTTGGTTAGTTGCCTGACTGGGACATGGCAGTGCATCAGGGTTGTGAGGTGGGTGGATGCATACTCCACCTGGGTGGGAATGGGGGGGTGCATACTCCACCTGGGTGGGAATGGGGGGGATGCATACTCCACCTGGGTGGGAATGGGGGATGCATACTCTACCTGGGTGGGAATGGGGGATGCATACTCCACCTGGGTGGGAATGGGGGGATGCATACTCCACCTGGGTGGGAATGGGGGGGGTGCATACTCTACCTGGGTGGGAATGGGGGGTGCATACTCCACCTGGGTGGGAATGGGGGGGTACATACTCCACCTGGGTGAGAATAGGGTGAGGCATACTCCACCTGGGTGGGAATGGGGGGATGCATACTCCACCTAGGTGGGAATGGGGGGGTGGATGCGTACTCCACCTGGCTGGGAATGGGGGGGTGGATGCATACTCCACCTGGGTGGCAATGTTGATGTGAATGCATGATGTGCACATCACCGAACACTGTGCCCCAAAGCATCAGAAATGGTACATGATACCCAAACCCCATAGTGATGACGTAAGGTCGACACCCATCACTACATGACTAACAGCTAACCAGCTCACATCCCACAACACATGCACCACTCATCAGCGGCCCCCACCCACCGTAAGGCCATCCTGCACCATGCAGTGCATATGCACTATGTTGCTGTCTCCAGCATATCACCACACAGGACAGTCATCCCTGAAAGTGCATTGAATTGAACCAACTAGGGATTCCACAGTGCGTCACCGGGTCGGCACACCCATAGGAGTGCTGCATGTCACCATAGGAATGATCAGCGCAGAATGCCCAATATTGTACAGACCACTGCCAATGCTCGCTCCTAGTAAATCTCACAGAACACAACACATCACTAATTTGACTCCAACACTGCTGTATGCATATACGATGATGCACGTGCAACAAGATGTCAGTGCACACCATGTATCATCTTGAAGATGCAACCCACACCATTAGTCCATGGCACAGGACACATAGAGGGACCTGAAATGGGGTCAATGCATCCAGGGACATGTGCATGTGGGCACCGATTACCTGCAGGCATGTGAGACTAGTACAGTTGTCCAACATAAATTTGCAAACATTTATCTTCATTCCCCGCTCATGCAGGTGATGGTAGTTATTCCTTGAAGCCGTGGCTCCTGACCCCTGTCCGAAACCCACAGAACAGGCACGAGGAGGACTACAATCGTTCCCATACCCGTACCCGTGTGGTAATCGAGCAGACCGTTGGCCTGTTGAAGGCACGATTTCGCTGCCTCAGCCGGTCGGGTGGGGCACTCCTCTACAGACATGAGAAGGTGGCCAAGATCACCATGGCATGTGTAATGCTGCACAATATGTGCATCCACCGGAACGTGCCCCTGACACTTGACATGGAACTGCTACCACCTGATGATGATGAAGGGGCTGATGAAGATGTGGCAGGACATCATCATGGTGGCGATGCACAGGAGGGACGTGCTGTGCGCCAGTCAGTGATCGCACAATATTTCTGACATACATGTCAGCAGAGGGTGAGATAATTGTTGGACATAGGGCACTGGGTGTGGGGGTACATGTACACTATGCACTGTGCAAGATTAAATGACACATGCGCAATGATGAACGTCCACTCTGGTCTTTTTTTTTACACAACCGGTGTATTGAAAGTAACAATATTAACGTGAATGACAAAACCCTCCACCACCCTCACTCCCCTCCCCCCACAACAACCTCACACACCCTCAACCCTCTCCCCCTTCCCCCACAACTCTGGGGTGTTGGTATCAACGGTATCACTCATGGATACCTGGGGGGATGCCAATTGTGTTGGGGTGTGGACAACATCCACTGAATCATCCTCAATGGTGCCCCAGATGTCATCTGGGCTGTCTTCAACTGTTAGGGATGCTGTGGCTGCCACCTCCCCAGCCACACTGGACTCCTCTGAATGGGGTGTCGGCCAGGTGTCTGCAGGCAGAACAGTGGGGGGTAGGGGTGGTGTGCCTTCCACGGGCCTTGGTGTTGCAGGTGGTATGTGTCCCTGCAATGGCTTGCTTGATGGGACATGGTGCCCCCTGGCTTGTCCCCTGGATGTAGACGGCCAGTTGCTGTCCTCCTGGGACCTCTTACTGGGTCTGGCCTGTGCTGGGGTGGGGTCATGCTCTTCACTACATACATTGGGACGATTGCACATCCACACAATTGTGGGTAATAGGCATTTGTGTTGGGAAGGGCATGTCATTTCATACATGGGTGGTAAATGCAGCCATATGTCGGTGTCACTCATGTTGGCCAGGTACTGTGCTGTATGACATGCTCACAATTTAGGTCATGCATGCTGTGTGCCTCATGGAATTTCCTAATTTGTGTGGTATGTGTCATGTGTGTTACGGCCTTGCACCAGGCATCGGCATGTGTCTCACTTGCTTCGGCATACTTTACAGGGAGTGTGTGTGTGGCTGACCATGGCGTCACTCTTCGGACAGACATTGGCATTGACTTTCATCAGATTTGGATTGGCAGTTTTTACTTTGGACACTCACCTCCATCAGCAGATGTTGTGACTCCACACTTCATCTCTCCTACGCCTTCTATTGATTCCGGGCCAACAATGCTCGCACATGTTTCCTCCCACGGGGTGAGCTTAATGGGAGAGCTTGGTCCTCCTCCGGTTTCAAGGGCCTGGGTACGATTTACAGATAGAATGATGCGCACCCTCAGGCGCAGATCATCCCACCGCTTACGACAATCCTTCACCGTGCGGGGTGTGTTGCCCACTGCACTGACCTTCTGGCCAACAAGTGCCTAAATTTCCTTTTTGCGCAACACGGCCTCCCTCCTCAGGTTGCTGCTGAACACTGTCTCTGCAGTTCATCCTGTCTGAATCTCTCCTTTCGGAGGTGGGCAGATCCCTTCTTGAGTGCTTTAGGCATTCTTGGGTGTTAGGATGTACTTTTCGGTCGATTTGCAGTGTCCCATGGGTCCTGTGTGCTGAGGATCGCAATGGATTGTGTTTTTAAAGATGGCCGCCATGCTCCTTCCCGTTCCTGTGCGATGATGCTATTTCCGGTTCCGCTATTTAACGGTGACTGTAAATAGCGGTGTTTGTTAATTACGGTCACCGCTATTTACGGTCACCGCTAATGTCGCATTGGACAATGTCGGAGGTGTAATCTGCTTATAGCTTCATGCCGGTAAGGGCTTTTTGGGGGCCTTTTGCGGCATGGTGCTACGTCCCTTACCGGCATGGTGCAAAGCTTGTGCCTGCGAAGTCGTAATAATCCTTCA
This sequence comes from Ambystoma mexicanum, assembly GCF_040938575.1. Taxonomy (NCBI): domain Eukaryota; kingdom Metazoa; phylum Chordata; class Amphibia; order Caudata; family Ambystomatidae; genus Ambystoma; species Ambystoma mexicanum. The sequence goes on along the minus strand of NC_090927.1, from coordinate 651,650,540 downwards.
TTAGCGGGCTGGTGCCAGCACGGACACGCTATTTGCGCCGTGCCGGTAAGGGACGGTACTTACCTCCAAACTCGGAATGAGGGCCAATGTATTGTGTCATTATAAAGTGGATGTTTTTTTTAGAGTAGTTTATCCAAAATTGTCATTTGTTTGTTAAGTGTGAAGGTGGCCAAAAAAAGGAGGCACACCATATTAAAAAAAAGTATTCTAATGGCAATGTAGAGATAATGATTATATTTTAAAATTAAGATTGATTTCATTAAAAAAAAAATCCACATGCCACACTATTGTGCAAATAGACTTTTAAATAACAATTCCAACTTTTAAAACATTTCAAATATGATGTGTACATTTTAAAATAGATGCACACAAATTTCACGAGAAGTATGGACATGAAATGTGTTATGTTCTTAGTGTAGTTTTTGGTAAGTGTTAATACATTTACACACACAAAGGTTGTTAGTGTTTACTATTATTTGAAATATTGGTATGACTGCATTTTAAAAAGATATATACTCAAAATAATTTTGTAATATTGTCATGTCTTCTTGCATTCATTTGTTAAACTGAAGAGATAGGTTATATATCTTTATTTGCTGGTTAAGGTTGCATACATTAATCTGCCAATTTGCCATCATTTAAAATTAAATAATGTTTGTACAGTATTGAAGCATATCTTCATTGTAGTTCAATGCCTTTGTGGGTGCAGAAAATATGGATATTTTGGGCAATTCTATTTAGAATTTGCTGATGCAAAAACAAGTTTGTATCTACCTAAATGTTAGTGTAGTTGAAGTAATCATACAGCAATTATTTTATCTATACTAAATGAGGTATAGATACACCAGACCCCTTCACTTTATACAGTTGTTAACATTTATATTTAACCTGCCATATAGATATGCTTGTAGGAAGTGAGATAGAATATAAGAATTTCTGAGGTTTTTCGGTTTTACTTCTAACCATAACGTCCCTTTAACAAAGTTTTATACCGAATTGCATGGGTTTTTACCAGTTCAGGCTATCCCACTGTAGGAAGGAAGGCGTCCCACTGTAGGAAGGACAATTCTTTTCCAATATTGCCACCATGGAAAGAGAAGGCAGTGCTCCGTACAGAGCACCTGTTCCCTTTCTATGGCAGCCTGCAGAACCCTATGACCATATTACCACAAGCACATTTTTTTTCCATCTCAAACTTATCCTACTTTTGAATACCTTTACCACATAGCCGGTCCCAGGTGGACATGACCACTTTAATGCCATTTTTCTTCCGCAGCAGGGGATAACAGCCCGGCAGCCAAAGTTATTGGCCCAAGCAAAGTGTGTCTGTGTGCGCCGTGATGTCTGCGGGTTTTGGCGTGTTATAAATAAATAAATAAATAACGAGGACTCCAGACCATTATCTTCCATTGCAGCCCCTGCAATGGGGGATAAAGGCAATTAGCAACCCTGGTTCCCAAAGCAGGAAGCCGGGGTGCTAAAAAATATATTTCTCTTCCTACAGCAGGAAGGAAGGATTTCCTTCCTACAGTGGGACGCCTCCGCCATCCCGCTGTAGGAAGGACAATCCTTTTCCAAGATGGCCATCAAGGAAAGAGAAGGCGGGGCTCCGTAAGATCCCCTGGTCCCTTTCTTTGGCAGCCTACAGAACACTAGGACCATATTACCACAAGCACATTTTTTCCCTTTTAAACCTATCCTACATTTGAATAACTTTTCCACACAGCCGGTCCCAGGTGGACATGGCCTCTTTAACACCATTTTACGTCCCTCACAGTCATGGCCGGTAGCCAGATGTGTCATGACCTTATGCCATGACCCAGACAATCTGGCTACTGCCCACAGCCACAGGCTATACCTCAATCACCAAAGGTATATTACAATTTTTTGTACCCACATTATGACCTTTGTCAAAAAATAAAACACGGGCACATTTGCAAAACTATGCTTTAACCTTTTAACTGCCATGGGTTCCCCCCCTAGTGCCAAGGCCTTTTTTGTTGATTTCAGTTTTTCACCATGCAAAGCCTTCTAACATGTTCTCCTTTATTAACCCCTTTAGTGCCATGGACGAGCTATCTCGTCCTTCGCACTGGGGAGGTAATCCCAAGGACGAGATACCTCGTCCTTGGCACTTAGATTAATGTCCTTGGCAATGCTCCTCACGAGTTTGCTCGTAATTCGCCCATTTTTTATTTTTTCAAAAGTGTTAAAATGTATGTACATACAATAGTCACATAATTTAACCCCCACTTGACAAAATCCATTCAGTCTTTAGACAAACATTGGAGGTTGGGTCTATAATCTATCTCAAAACTTGTGTCCACATTTGTCAAATAGCAACAAATTTATAAACCATCTAAAAATGTTGAGACCCCCCTCTAATTTTACCCCTCTTGAGAAAATCCCACCAAAATGTAGTAAACCATTTAAAGCATGTATATCTAGATCCAAAATCATTTTGCCAAATGTTGTGCAGATTCATCAAATGACACCACATGTATATGCCTTTACAATATTTTGGGACACCCACCTCTAATTTTGCCCCCTCTTGACAGAATCCTGCAAGACCATTTAGGATAAAGTCTAGAATAATATTGCAAAATTACACGCAGTTTCATTGAGTGGTGATAAAGTTATAAGACATCCAAAAACTGCTTTTCCCCAACCCTGTAATGCAGAAATAGGTACAGATGTCCTAAGGCATCTGAAGTGTCTGCGCACAGCACAGGACTGCCCAAGGACATCTGGAGTGTTTGCGGACTGTCGGGGGTGATACAACCTGTTTTTTGGCTTCTTATGGCCATATCCCATACCATCCTCACACCACCACCTCCACAGAGATTTGTTTGTTGAGTTTGACAAGTGCAATGTTGCCTTTTTTTATGTTTTTGCCGCGCTGTCCGCGGACCCCAAAGAAGTCTGCGAATCCAAAATGGTGGGCGTTTTCACAGAAGCCAAAGCATTTCACATTTTCTCACCACCCAATCAGCGGCAAAGTCCAGATGTCTGCGACCATGCAAAAGTCAGTGAATTTTTCTGGGCCAATCAGAGGCCAGTCCTCGGTATCAGGTAATATTATCCCCATATATATGGTCGCCGTACATAATATCGCCGGGAAAAGGTTGTGGCGTTATTATATGGGTGACCATATATATGGGGATAGGGGCAGCCAAAAAAAGGTTTGGGGGTTGCGGGGGTGTCCCCCGCATGTTCCATGCAATAATGTCCCTACAAAAAACGCCATTTTTTCTGCGATTTTTTTGCATGGCGATATTTTTGTGGGAACATTATTACATGGAACCCAGTCCACGAACCAAACAGGGAATTGAGTCAGCGGACCGGACATATATATCACACATTTTTTTGTCTTACATTTTGGTCATTTAATAAAAAACTACTGGACGGATTTACACCAACTCAACACAAGCATGCTTTCGGGACCAATCGCCTCTGCTGGGGCCCCCTATAACTTTGCCCCCCCTTCGCTGCCCCTGGACGAATCCTCACCAAACTTTGAAAAAAGAATTCTGAGTGAGCCATATACATTTTTTGCAAAGATTGGTGAGGATTCTTCCAGGGGGAAAAGTGTTCTTCCTATGGGCCATGTAATACATATATATTCAGTGAATAAAAAAAAAAGATGTTATGGTTAAATTGCACTAATGAAAACCTATGAATGTAAGTGAAAACACTTTGTTAAAGGAATACTATGGTTAGAAGTAAAACCGAAAAACCATTGAAATTCACCAATTAGGGAAGGCTAAATGACCATAACTCACACCATCACCGTGCACTGCTAAAAGTAACACACAGGACATTCAGAGATGACATCACAAATGTCATTGATGACATCACTGATCAAAAAACTCTGAGGTCCAGATGTAGGCGTTATCCACAGATATTAAAATCCTGAAGGAAGAGTAGTGTATAACTCAAATCTAATAGAGACCCAGTTAACAAACACTTAGAAACAATACTGATATTTAAACACATTTTAAGCAATACATAATTAAAAAACCAATAGGCCGATAACATGATTTAACACACACAATTATATCTATACAATCAAAAAGACAATTCAGATATAATGCACTTATATCTAAATGATAATCATTGTAAACAGTCAATCTAGACAAAGTGCAGTAGTGACTTTTGTCTATCTGAAATGTAGACTGGTTATTAAATTAGTTAGGGTCTGTAAACAAAGAACAAATCACCAAGTAAGACATTTTTCAAACGTAATACTCATAAAGTTAATACATATACAATTGAAATATTGCAAAGGATAGTGCTCGACATGTTTCAGTTCTAACATCTTTCAATGGGTGAACCTTCCTCAGGAGCTGTTGATATGGATCACTCTTTATTCAAGGATTTCCTACATTATTTTAAAATCCATTCAACTTTCATATAAATGGTAGGTGTTTCTTGTCAAAATCCATACATTGCAGCATTCAGCACCTGCAGCATATGCTCACATGGCCTGCATTTAAACATGTTTCTTTTTGGGAGCAAATTAATGAAAGTAAAACAATGCATGTGTCCATTTATAGCAGCACTGTGTGCAACGTCTTTCTAACAGAAAGAAAAATCAGATGCAAAACATTTGCAGGACATTTTTAAGTGGCACTAGGTCTCTGTAAGTTAGATATGTTGGCTGTACATGCATACCTGACACATAATCCATTCCAATCTGTAGGTGCTTATTAAGCCTTAATTTTTCTCTTTGCATACTGTGACTTGCAATTCCACTTCTCCCATTATAAAACTCAGATTAACTCCTACAATCCAAACAAGAAAACAGGACTGGAATGGAATATCTGAAAGTGTGAGATTCATATCGAATCAATAACGTTTCTTTTTAGGAGCATTTTCATGAACATATATATGTGCATTTATAGCAGCACTGTGCATATCTTTTTCCTAAAACAAAGAAAAGCAGATGCAAAACATGTGTACAACATGTTTAACTGGCACTTGGTATGGGGAAGTATAATATGCTGGCAGTAGATGCATACTTGCTAACATAACCCATTCCAATCTGCAGGTGCTTACAAATTCCTGTTTTTTATGTACAGTCTGGAACTTCTAGTCCAAGTTTTATAATGGGAAAAGTGGAACTGCATGTCCCACAAGGCAAAAAAAATAACTAGGACTACATAAACACCTACACAATGAAATGGATTATACTGGCACGTATGGCAAGTGCTGCACATCCTTCCCATCTGCTTTTCTTTTCTTTTACACAACAGTTGAACACAGTGCTCCTACAAATGCACAAATACATTTTTTACGTTCATAAAATGTTCCTAATAAGAAACATTTGTAAACGCTAAGCATTTTTCATTTTTCATTCAATATAAATATCACACTTTCCAACCTCACTCATTACTACCATTACAATAATGCCATTCTGCATCTGCTCACACATATGTCAATACCTCCACAGTATCTATATACACAACACTTCACCTTACATATAAAGTACTCTTCTTTTCCAACCTCTACTACAGTACACCAAACAATGCTGCAGCAACACTTTGCCACTGCATTACCACTAGGCCACACTTTCCCTATTTTTGGAAAACACTGCACCACATTACAAATACATTCCCCACAAACACAGCACTTCTTTCATTAAAATCAGAATCATTAAGGTAACCTACACATGCACCTTTTCTTACACCCATTTCTGCCCTATTACTTTTAAACCTCTTAACACCACTATTCATACTCAAATTGTTCTAAGAACATACTTAACATACTTAAGTACACCGTCCATAACACTTTATTAACTTGTTTTCCCAACAACTCCTTCGACCTTCATGAACACCAACCTCTCTTACTAAAAGTACTTCACCATTACCATATATACCCACAAACGTTCTTTTAAAATTACAGGAAAGAAGACAATTCTTGAACACAGCTAATGAAAAAAGAACACTCTTCACATTATACGAAGTAACTACATTAAAACAGTATTCATCTCTGTACTTTTGTAACAATGCAGTGTCGCTATATATTTTTATTCCCATTAAACATCACAGGTCTAACATCCACTGTTTTACTCAAAACATTGCAATGTGCCTACTTATTCATTTGCACCACCACTCTCTTACCCACTAACCCAAACCCATCACACCTGTACACGCTGTTACTCTTACAACCTTTCCAAGCACAACTATCATCCCACTACACAATCACACAACACCCTATTTATCTCTACAATCACACCCACACACCCATGCACAATACTTCTATTAACATTCCACAACTTTCAAACCCAAACGTTCTTTTTTCCAACAGACTCACCCAATGGCTACTAATAACCAACTCGTTAGAAAAGAAATGAAAATATAGCAGATAAAAATAAAAACAAGCCATATATTCATCCACCTCAAAAACAATTTATAGAAACCATTAAAGCAAACAAATTAGTAACCTCATTCAAAAAAACTAAACCGTCTATGACTGAAAAAAGTAAGGCCCTCCCCCAGAAACTAAAAGAAAATCAGACATACTAATGAACCTAAAACTGTATTGACCAGTGTTAACATAGCCACTGTAAAGCAATCCAAAACATTTATGTTACAAAAAATGTTACACCATAGTGTTCTTCACAATCTTATCACAAAAGTGGAAAAGTCACTATCTACCCTCAAAAACTACTGCAGGATAGTAATCCTTCAAACTGTATTTGACAGCGCATTTCTACTAAAGAGAACATTGTTCATATTGATTTTAAACTGAATGAAACCACAAACTAAATGAATTAATATTTTATGAAAAGTATTTTTAAACATGAGCACTGTCAATATCTATAACTTTTAAAGCTTCTGTGAAGGTGACTGGATTCACACAAGCAGCACAGAACCATTTTTCAATGAAGAGGCTTATAAACAAGAACAAAAAAAAAATATTAACTTTCAATACACATCTGCTGAAAACCAGACCTAGTATCTGTCTGTTGTCGGATAACCTTTTTATAAAAAGAGCACAAAAACAGTAGATATAGCATAAAAAATAGAAGACAATGAAAAATCACAATGGTTCCAATTAGCTTCATACCTAACAGCTGAAATTAAATACAAAATAACTCACCCCTCAATACTTTTTATGTACTGCAACACAATGATTGACAATAATCAAAATGCTATCATGTGCTATGACTAATAACTTAGAAATATTCCCACTTCGAATGGCTCTCCAACTACTTAACTTGTATGAGAGCATTATAATCCAAACAATACACCCATTTCAAGCTATAATATGCTTTTACGCGAAAACCGCCAAATGATCTCCATCTGTGTTACTAAACGGAATCCGTGACAAAGTAGTATATTTGCCATTAAATCTTAATGAAAATGTACAAACTCTGTGAGTACAATGACCAATATATCAATGTTTGATTGTACTAGTTAATGGTGTACCAACAAAAGACAGAAGAATTTGGCAACAACTAGTTAACTTGAACAAAGTTAGACAACCCTACAATATCTAAAAGAAAACAATCAATACTACAAATATCTAAACATAGAAGAAAACATTAAAGGAAACAACCCAAATAATTTAAGATTCACCAGCAACTCGACAATTCGAACATGTAGATCATGGTACTGCAGCGGCCATTTTAGACCAGTATACAATTCAAACACTACACTCCAAAGACACATATCAAATGCATAAAGCCAAAGCATCCTCAATGAACATATGGGAAAAAAGTGTAGAAGCACCTTCATTTACTCTATTCTTTCGGACAGGAAAAGGAATAAGATATGACGAAAGGTCCACACAAACTATTGAATCAGAATATCACTCTTTACAAATGTATTCTGAAGCCCCCAGATTCAGACAAAATGAAGAATACAGTTTCCACCTTTTGTTTGAAAGTGATCTATGAACTCTATGTTATGGAGTGGCACACACATTAAAAACAGGCTCTAATTTTTATTAAACATGTGCACTACCCAACTGCTTCAAAAAATAAAGGACACAGATGAAGTTTTGTAGTCAAGTATTACAAATCTGTTGTCAAACATGTGTGGTACAAAGGAATTGTACTGGTTCTGACATCACAATGACGTTGTATGCTAAAGAACCTAGGCCCACATACATGGTTTGGTACTTTAAGCTGTGCAGAGTACGCATGGAATTACTTGCATGACATCTTATGCACTGCAAAATACAGATGGAATAGATTTTAAAACACAAGGAGAACTCTGCTCTCTTGACCCTATCATTGTGTCAAGGTACTTTACCATTGTTTCATTGCCATGCTGCACTTCATCTGCAATAAAACTACCCCTCCCCTCGGAGAAGTGCAATACTTCTTTTGGAAAAAAGAATATCAATCCAGAGGAGCACCAAACATCCACATGCTTTTGTGGATAAAAAATGCTCCCAAATGTGGCCATTACAGTGACACTGCTGTTTTATAGTTTATTGAAAAACACAATACCTGCAACATTCCTTTAGAAACCACTGAAAGTGACCTACATACACAAGTCACATGCTTCCAAAAACTTACGTTTTTCAAATACTGCCGATGTAGATATAAAAACAAAAGTAAATACTATACCAAATGTAGCTTTGGCTTCCCTAGACCAGTTTGCAAAAATTACAAGTAAATAGCTTCATGTCTTCTGTTAAACACAGCGTAAAAGGCAGATCCCCTAAAAACACATACAACAGTAAAAGGGATGAAGTATCCAAGTACATCAATGATTACAATACAATAATTGCCCGCTTGTGGAATGAAAACATAGACATACATTGCATCACAGACAGTTTCAAGTGGTGTTGCAAGAAATGTCACAGTTTATCTTACCAAAGCAGATAAAATGAATCTAAAAGACCTATGGGGTGACATATCATCCGACAAAACACAATCACAAGAATTGTACAGTTTTGGTATAAATATTATCTCCTATAGAGAATGTGGGTGCTACAAGGCTGCAGACCGTTTAGCTTATATAGCCTTATATAGCAAATCTGAACACATTGTCTGGCTAAATCTTGGTCCAGCTTCATCCCTGAAAAGTGTACTTAAATCCTACCAAGAGATAGAAAAAATAGCCACAAATGCTCCAAACAGCCAGGGCATTATAGAAACCAATTTAATTTACACATACTACCCAAACAGAACTACTGTGTTACGTGTGTATGACATAGACCAAACCTAATCCTACAAAACAATGTCACACCAGATGAGACAACTGGCCAATATTCAGTCTGTAGGTTATTTTGTGGAGATTTGGGGCCTGACGGTATTTTATTACCGCCGAAAAATAACTTAGCAATAATCACTCTTTGTATTCAGATTTGGCCATGTGCAACAATAATACAATGGACATGCATTATTTCAGCACCCAGACCTGCATATTTGGTATACGTGGTTGGTGGTATTTTGGTGAGCATAATTCCCTTGTTTTATTTGTGGCCCCAATGTCCAGAATCCCTTATCTTTGCTTAGATTTTTCGTGTGATCACTAGAGTGACCCCAGACCTACATTTTAGGAATACCACATTTTTCAGTGATAGTGTTGGTGTGCCACCATGGGCGAACTCACTGACTTATTTACGACAGAGAGCTATATATGGTAGTCTTGTGGTAATTTCCACTACCTTATATACGGTAGGGAGCTATGTTCAGAGAGTCTCTCTTCCCGTTGGCACATGTACCTCCAACGAGCTATGCTACAGTCACTCACAATTATTCATACTGATTCTGACATGCACACATCTGTCTTAAAATGACCATTGCACTGTTTAAAAATCTCCCCACATCATCGGCATTGTAATGGTAAATAGTAAATACACCACCCGTCTGTTTTCAAATATTTTTCTGTATTATAAAAGTTGCATTTAAACACGATCTCATTCTTTACAGAAATAAATAAAATGGTACAGTAAAAGCATTGTCTATGACACACTGCAAAGAGCGTGGCGGAGAACAGAACTCAAATTGCAACATTGGTATTTGATTAAGACACACACAGGAATCCTACACTGACTGCATATTACCGTACACACTCAGCTCCCACACTTCTCATTACCTTATCTTTTTAGTTGTTCTCTTTGGCTGTTCTCTTTGTGAATGTGGCTCCCTTGAAGATTAACTCCAGCAAAAAGGAACGCTTGCCTTCTCAAACCGGGTCATTGCCTGGAATTCTCAGCTTTTGCAGATAGGAATGCCTCAGCCAGTGGAAAGGTCCTTCTTTCAGCTCTCCCCAATCTCGACTGCAGCAGGACGCAGGAATCTGCATTCAGTCAGGAGTCCCACAGCCAGGTCTTCTCCCCAGTAGTGCAGAAAAATGTCTGCCTGTCTTTTTCCCCGATACTGCCCACTAAAACTTTCACCTCAGCCCTCTGTATGACGTGTCCCAATGAAATCCATCATCTCTCATCCTCCTACTCTCAACAATAGCTTCACTTATACATTTGCAATTGTTGCAAATCTGACTTCCTTCTTCCTGCAGTTACTGTGCACAAAAACACGGAGAATCAGGCAGAGAAGAGAAGAAAAAAAATCTGCACACACATTTAAATGGCTTTCAGAGTATGCCTAATTCTGCAGTGGAGAACACATTTTATTAGTGGGTTATGTTAAATAAGGTTTTATTAGTCAGGTTAATGGTTAATAGGTTAGCTGTTAATTTTCAAATGTGTCTCTCGCACCATAGGCATTTCAGGTGAAAAATAGTGTGCATTTTTAAATGAGCACGTGTGCTTTTAACTGTACTGAATAGCCTGTCTTTCCTTGTTAATCTGGTAACCCATATAGCAATGCACCGCACCCTTGTGGTGGTGCTGCGAAAAAAAATTGCTACCTGTGCAGTAGTGCTGTACTCTGTGCTGTTTGCTACCTGTGCAGTAGTGCTGTACTCTGTACTGTAACACGCCAAATATCCTTACATATACCCTCCTTTTGTTTTTAGAACTTGGCTATAATCCAAGCCAATTCCTAAAAACAACTTGTTCTTTTTTTTTTTTTACAATATAGCAATCCAACAAAATGAATATTCATGTGCATCAATGAAAATTTGCAATCAACATTTCACCTGAGTCCATCAGTTCATAAAATGTTCCACATTTGCCTTCTCAGTTGAAGTGGCATTACTTTAAGTTTAAATTTTCCAAGTCAATTAAAAACAACGAAATAAAACAACTAACTAAAACAAATAATTAATATAACAAATTAAAATAAATAATTAAAATAATAAATACGTGGAACTTCATATGCCGGAACTTTTGTTTTGTCTCTTTTGGTATGTCCCGACCAGCGATGTTATTCGGTTCATTCGAGTACTCTTTCATCTTGGCAATCTTGAATCCACAGTAGTCATCTCTTTTGGCATTCCGGTTATTTTGTCTTCACCTCCACCTGGAGGCAGGCATCTTTTGGTCTTCATCCAGGGGACTCCAGGACTCCATCGTCTCCCGTGGCCTCTGATCCCGGAACCTCCGACCAAATAATGTTAATTGTCTAAATCAAAATAGAAAATAAACAGATTAAGTACATAGCACAATACTAACTTCATCCTTTTGCCAAAAATAAAACATGCTTGGTAAAAATATTTCATTTTTTTTTCTGAAATTAAACACAAGTTAAAAGAAAACAAGCAGATTTTCAATATTTAACACACTTTCTCTCTGCACACCAACCATGAGCTTCCATTATATGTGCATTTATTTATTTATTTATTTATTTATTTATATTTATTTTATATTATATTTTACATATACTACAGTGTTTATGTGCCATCATAACAATCAACTTTTTAACTTCTTTGTCACTGCCTCCTGATTGTACCCATTTATTTTCTCTTTTTGTGTTCAAGGGATTTTATCTGCTTCTACATGCTCAAGCCGCCTGATCTCATGTCTGGGATGGCATGGTTTGATTTGATTTACATGGACAAACTGCTCTATTGCTGTTTCACCTTCATTTTTCAAAATTGTATACACTACAGGAGAGACCTTATCTATAATCCGAAATGGCCCCTGCCAGGCTGCTAGAAATTTAGAATTTTTCTGTTTACTTTTTCCAAAATGAAACTTGTACATCTGATCCCCTACACTGTATTCCTTTGCTGATGTCTTTTTATCATAATATGACTTTGCACTGTCAGCAGCTCTTTCCAGATTTCTCTGCACAAAAGCAAATGCATGTTGCAAATGCCTCCTCAGTTCATCAATATATTCATGAACTGTGGATGCACTCACTAGAGTCTGCTCATGTGTTCTGTATAGTAGGTGTTGTGGTAACACCATTTTCCTACCTGTCAAGACCTCATGTGGGCTAACACCTGTTGCTTTGGCAGGAGTCGATCTGATTGCCATCAAAACCAATGGTAAACGTAAATCCCAGCTGGAACCTGCTTCTGCCACAAATTTCTTTAAAAATCTCCACAACAGACCTATTGCTTCTTTCAACTGTACCTGAAGACGCCGCCCGATATGCGATATGTAGTTTCCTTTTCACACCTAGTATTTGCCATACTTTACTCATTAGAGTACTTGTGAAATGACTTCCTCTGTCTGACTCAATTCTTTGTGGCAACCCAAACCTTGAGAACACATGGTTCACCAGCAATGTGGCTGCTGTTTGCGCAATACAATCTGGTGCAGGAATGCATTCAATCCACTTTGACATCAAACATACCACACTCAAAATATAACGGTGTCCCCTGCTCGACCTTTTTAAAGGACCTACATAGTCTATTTGCAAATCTGACCATGGGAGAGTTAGGCCTCTTTTCATCAATGGTGCTCTATGCATTGGTGAAGCAGGTTTAAATTGGGCGCATACTAGACATCCTCTAGTATATAATTCCACATCTTGGGACATATGTGGCCAGTAAGCATAATCTTTTAGTATTTCTAATGTTTTTTGTGAACCTCTATGGCCTGCAGTTATGGCATCATGTGCATGGTGTAGCATTAGTCCTCTGAATGAAAGGGGTACTACCCACTGTATTTGCCCTGTTATGGACTCTCTAATCATGAGCCCATCCTGTAATCTAATTCGTGTTTTGTTCTTTAATAACACCCTCAACTCTTCTTTTCCCATACAATCTTTTTCTGTTAAAGGATTTTGTTCAGGATCTATCAAATGATTATAATAGATTCCCAAAATTTGATCATTCTTTTGTGCCTCAATCAAATCTTGGTCTGGCGTGTCATGACTCCACTGCACCACCGGTTGATCTACCTCCTTTGGTGCTTTAGAACGTGTCACTGCATCAATTTGTATTTCACCCATTAAATAATCAATATGTAGCAATTCTCCCATCACAGCCCCAATCTTAGCCAGATGGTCTGCCTTATCATTTCCCTCCTTATCCTCTCCTGGTGTTTTTAAATGCCCACGAATTTTTCTCCAGTATATTGTTAAATTATTTTCTGACACCAATTTGTCTATGGCTTGTATCATTTTTCCATGTTTAAGTGGCTTTTTGTTGTATGTAACCATGCCTCTTGCTTTCCAACCAGGCAAATACTCCACAAAGCTATTCCGTGCATAGTCAGAATCAGTCACCAGGACAATTTCACTGAACTTTTTATCAACTGCAGTAGCAATTGCTTTATAAATGGCTGCCAATTCCGCCACCTGACTGCTCCTATCTCCAATCCTCATCCCTATACTAGGAACGCCTTCACATTTCAACCATACATTTCCTATTCCTGCCACTAATTGTTTATTACTGTCATTTTCAATGTGAAAAGCACAACCATCCACATATACAGTTGGCAAATCCTTGCATGTTTTTTCATCAAAAGCTTTGTGTGGTGATTGTTCAAATTCCTGTAAACTAGTTTCCACTTCCATTTCATTTGGTATTTGTTCAGCTGCACAGTCATGTAAGTCAGCTAACCCTTGAGCAATTGGGCTCTTTTTATTTTGTCCATATCTCACTTCTACGGGAAAACCTTGTAATGCCAGCGTCCATGAAGTGATTCTGGATTGCGCTAGATTGCCTGACCTAATTCTTTTACTCTCTAAAAATTGCAAAGGTTGATGATTTGTATCAATAATCACCTTTTCTCCCTGAACAATGGGGCGGAAATGTTGTAGCGCCCACACAGTGGTTAATAGGGCCTTTTCACATTCATTAAATTTCATTTCAACCTGGGAAAATGCCTTACTTGCATATGCAATGGTTTTGTGATTCAAATCGTGTTTTTGTGATAATACTGCTGACATACAATGTTCAGAAAAACCTATTTCTATAAAGAAATCCCTGTCCTTTATGGGGTAAGCTAAACATGGTGCCTTTACAAGACATTCCTTCAATCTAGCCACTGCATCAGACTGCTCTCTTTCCCATCTCCAGGGAGTATCTAGTTTAAGCAGTTTAGTCAATGGTTGAGTGATTTCTGCATAATTCTCAATGAACTTTCTGTTATAGCCTGTCATCCCTAATAAACTTTTTACTCCTTTCACATTTTTAGGATCTTTTAATCTTTGTATGGCCTCTATTTTCTTCCTTTGTGGATTTAGCCCATGTTCAGTCACTTCATGCCCTAGAAAGTTCACTTTTTTCTTGCACCATTGTGCTTTTTGCAAAGATACTTTGGCGCCTGCTTTCTGCAATTGGCCAAGTACATGTCTTATTTCATCAAAATGGCTTTTCAGGCTTTCATTTTTTATCAGGACATCATCCACATAAACTATTGTTCCTCTTTCCGCTGCATCCGGCATGGCCTTTCTCAAAAATATGCCAAATTCACTCCCACTATTGATGTACCCGAACGGAGCTCTAAGCCAGGCATATTGAGTCCTGTCAAATGTAAAGGAAAATAAGTGTTGTATCTCCTCTGCCAATGGCACACACCAATATCCAGATGTGAGATCTAATGTTGTAAATACATTTGAACCATGTATCTGAGCTAGGCCCTGATCAATGAATGGTAGTGGCCATCTAGATACTGGTACTCTTTTATTTAACTCTCTTAAGTCTGCACACAGCCGCCATTGACCATTTGGCTTTAACACACCTAAAATAGGCGTATTGGATGTGCTATGAATGGGCCTGATTATTCCCCGTGATTCCAAATGTTTAATAATCTCTGCCAATGATTCTAAACATGCCAGCGGTAGTCTATACTGGCGTAAAAACACTGGATTTCTGCTACAACCTTCTGGTAGTGTGGCCACATGTAAATCAGTTAAACCACAATCATAAGCATCTTTTGCAAATACATCCTTAAACTCCATAAATATTTCCCTCAGGTCGTCTCTATCCTTATCGCTGTCACATGCATCCGCTAAGGAGATCTGCTCTTCTACCATTCTGGAAAATTCTGGAAACTCTTCTGGTAAAGGAATCTCAGCGCTTTCCTCTAACTGTGTGGCTGTGTCTTTTTGTAGAGCTGCCACTTTTAAATATTTTGGCATATCAGCTTCCACTTCAATGGGCTGATTTCCTGTTTCATTTTCATTTAAATTAAATATTATGCAATCCTCTTGATGGCAGCACACTGTCTCATTTGAATCATAAGGATACACAGAATGAATTTTAAATATTCCTTTGGGCTGAGAGTCCAGGTGTTCTGGCAACTCGCCATTGGCATCTACATATTTTTCAGGAATATTCCCAATCACCATGTTATTTAAATCTGCCGTATAATGTGATTTTTGTATGGCCATTCCTAATGGGGAGTTTTCCTCTAAATGAATATCCTGACAACCTTTATTATTTACCATGATTTTTACAGATCCCTCACCAATGTCTACCAATGGAATGTATTCATAATCCAGGCCTTGCTGTTTTATGGATTCATTCAGGCATACAAATGCATCAGAGCCTTTCATCTGCTGCCCATATTTGCATTTCAGTGTTATTGCAAACTGTTTTGTAAATGCAGGAATAATAGTATCTTTCCTTATTTGTAATTCGACTGCATAAGGAACCAGTTGTGCACAATGATAAGCCCTTCTTTTGTCTTCAAATTCAGGTGCCGGCCCACCTAGGCGTGACCATATTTTTTGATTAAGGAAATCTAACACCATACACATTCTGTGCATGATGTCATTGCCCATGTAAAATTCATTTTGTGCTCCACTCACTATCCATACATTATGGTAAATTGTTTTCTGCCCAATGCTAATTTTAAGCATGCATCTGCCTGCAATTCGATTTTCAACGTCTGGACTGTCCAACCCAGAAACATATTGGTTTTTAATCCTAAATTTCGGGATTTCTTCTCTCTCCATAATTTTTTGCAACAATTTCTCATTAATGAAACTCCTTTCATGTTCAAGTGCTAAAGTGGCTTTTATTGTTTTAAGATAATCATTTATACCAACATGAACCCATGGTTGCTCATCTTCCATGTGTATTTCTGCCAGAGTGGTAATGTGTTTTTCTGAATCTGTTTTAGGAGCAATATTCTGTTTGCATGTTTTCTCTTTTAAATAGAAACGTAATGTGTGCTCATCTATGGCAGTCTGCCAATCTTTCCTTGGGTCCAAGTATATTTGTACAGGTAGTTTATCATTGTCGCTCTGCATTTTGTCTTGACACATTAATATAACAGTGACACTAGGTATGCAGCTATTCTGGAGATATACCTCCACAGCATCATTTGTTTTGGCAACGGTGTGACATTCATTTATATTGTTGTTTTGTGATTTTAGTTTCTTAGGCCTCAATGGTTTTTTGGTTAAGGACCACAGCACTCCATTCACCCCATCTATGAGAGGAGACAATCTTTTCAGGCAATCTGTCCCCATCAGAAATGGAATTTCACAAATAGATGTGATCAATACCTCTTGTTTCATTCTGTGCTTTCCTATTTTTATGTCAACCTCCGTTACACCTATGATGGGCACCTCCTCCCCATTAAAGTTATGCACTGGGCCTTGATTTGCCTTCACTGTGATCTGACTCTGTGGAGGCCTCCCTTCATTGATACTCTTTACCAGCTCCTTGGACATAATTGTGGCCTGTGCGCCAGTGTCAATCATAGCGAAGGTGTGGCATTTTTCTTCTACAGTGATGGGTGCATAATATCTGTCCTCAACTTCCTCTAATACACATAAGAAATGTGAATTCTTACTGATTTCAGGGCTCACCTTTCTCAGGTCTTTTTGACTTTTGGCTAAGCACATTGGTAAATGAAAGGACATTTTTCCCTCCTTTTTACCCATTTCTGTGCGAGATATTTTATTCATTTCTCCATGTTCAGAGGTTTTTTGGAGTGTGGCCACTGTTCGCCCATCCATCTGGGTAACATCAGAGACCACATTACAACCTTCCAACTGAACATGTGTAACAACATCATTCAGCAATTTGTCATTTTTTATTTCTGTGCATTTGTGATCATTTAGTGTAATACCAGCCCTTTCAGCCTCTTCAAAAATATGTGGCTCAAAGAATTCTTCAGGTGATTGACTTGTACCCTCCTTGTGAGTATTTCCTTTTTCTGTCTGTGTTTGGTCATTGTTTTGCTTGCCCAGGGAAGGAGCTATGGCATCCCCACTTACTCCCTGTTCACTGGTATTCCCCATGCATGAGTCATTTTTCTTAAATCTGTTCCTTTGTTCTTTTGGAATTCCTAATGTTTCTTTTTCATTTGTGCAAATCTTTACTGTTTTATTTAGCTCTAAGTTAAACCGTACCTCTTTTTTAGAAGTATTTGCACTTTCTATCACAATTTCATTTACTTGTACTTTCATTTTTAATCCATTAGGCATCTCAGAGTCGTTATGCAAAATTATATCAGAGCAATCTGTCATTTTGGCACTGCAGTTATCATGAGTACTTAGTCACTTTTCGGAAGCCCCCCGGTCATTGCTATGGCCATCAGCCCCCTCTTTGGAAGGTTGTTTTTGCGCTGTATAGAGCTTTCCTATTTGCTCAGCTAACATTTTCACTTGGGCCTCAAGGCACTGGAACTTTTCCATCTCTCTAGGATCCTCTTTCTGTGGCCTAGGTCGATATTGGTTGTTTTCCCCCTGATTGGATCTATTCTGATACCTCTCAGGTGATTGATGTCGGTTGGGATGGTTTCTGAACTCTTGATTCATTTGTGGAGGGGAGCGGGTTGCACCCATCCTTTGATTATAGTCCCCTGGTGGGGAATCATTGTACTGGCGTGGATTGTAGTTCACGTTTTGCCTCATGTCCTGTCTCTCAGATTGTGGGTACTGGCCCCTATGTTGATTTCCATTATCAGTAAATCGATCCACATATCGGGGCCTATCCTGATTACCATATATCATGGTGTTGGGATCAAACCTACTCTGTGTCCCCAATGACTGGTAGGGACCATCATTTCTTTGATCTTGATTTTGTCTCTGGTTATTGTTCATACCTGCCATATCAGGCCGATATCCTACCCGGGGTCTATCCCCTAAATATCTAGGGCTGATGTAGCTCTCTCTATTACTAGGATCATGTGTTTGGAACATTGGTACAGGAAATTGTGATCTTTGTTGATTACCCCTTTGTTCAGGTGTCACATTATTTTTACCTTGGCTTTGAGCAGACTCAAGGGACATTTTGGCTGACCTGATTTCCATTACTGTGGCTGAGGGTTCTTTAGATTTAGGCCTGGTATCTTTCATTTTATCACTTTCTCTACCCTGACAATAGAGTACCTCATATAGCTTTGTGCTTTGATGTACAATCCATTCAAGGGACTTGTCACGGTCAAATTCACGGACCAATTGGGATATGATGTCTTTCTGTAGCCCATAGAAGTATGCAGTTTTAAACTCATTGGAATTTGAGTCAAAAGATACATCAAAGCGAGAGAATGCTCTTTTTAAGTCTTGTAAAAATTGGCGAGGGGATGTATTAGGTCCAGCAGTAATTGTGTACGCGACTTTCTTTGCCTCCTGCAATGACTGAAAAGGAGAAAAATGACGCCTAATTTCTTTTTCAAACTCCAGCCATGTCATATTCTGCTGTTCATTTAATCCCCTTATGATGCTGGCCGTCGGGGCATCTAAAGTTAAATGAAAATATTGTCTGTACTGTTCCCTAGGTATCTGGAGTGCTTTAAAAATGTCATGCACCGCTCGCTTCTAAGTGATCCTCAATGCAGCATTCACCTCCCTTTTTAAATGGTTTGATCAGGGCTTTAATGGATTTCATTATTTTTATGGGGCTACTTGTTGCAATGCATGGAGTCGCACTATTTTGTGATTCAATCCTGTTTTCAGGTGTATGAGATTGGTGGCTGCCCCCAATGGGAGTATCAAATCCCCCAAGGGCGCTGCAACCAAGTTCAGTCACCGGCCCAGTCACTGGGGCACTAGCTATTTGGGCAGAGCTAGAATTCACCTCCACTCCATTGAATGTGGTACCCTGCCTCCTCTCCTGGGACCTGGGAATGCACATTTGCTGTTCTAAGTCCTTACACTTTTTAAGGAGTCTGTTGGCTTCATCATGCAAATAATTTTTTTCATCACTCATTTTATTAATCACCTCCTGCATTTCGCACATTTGCATTTGGCATTCATTGAACTCTTTATTTCTCTTGTCTCTTTCTTGGATCATTTTAATCATTTCTTGTTCTGCACTCTGGAGGTCACCTTCTTTTTCACAATGTTCTTTTTGTAAAATCTGCATTTCTGAAACAACCTCATCTTTATTCTGCCTAATGTGATCCACTAAGGCTTTTAAGTGTGCCAATTCTTGCTCACTATCTTCAAATTGTTTCTTGTTTTTGGATAACTGAGTATCAAAGTATCTGCATTTTAATTGCATGTCTTTTTGGCATACATCCAATTCTGCTCTCAACATTTCCTGATGTTTACTTGCCCCCTCTAATTCAGTCTTTAACCTGTTAATTAGCTGAGTATCATTCTCTTGCATTCGCAGGGACTTGTTTAAAATAAACCATATTTTGCCGCATAGCCGTATTAAACAGTCTTTCTCTGCACTTTTATCGGCTGCATTCAATAATCTTGTAAGGCAGACCTGAATTATGCTGCCTTCTGCAAAAATATTGTCTAGTTTTTCTTTCTGCACCTCACCCTGAATGCGGTTACTCCATTCTAACGTGCTATTCGAAGACCAATTCCCATGTGCAAATAACTTTGCCTCTAAATATTGCACTAGATCTGAGAATGTGGTTTCCCTTTGTGACATTCTGAAATTCGTTTTTAGTGGCACACTGCTATTATAAAATGGGTTCCCTTTAATGTGCAAATGGCAGTGTGAGACACGCTTGCCACGCCCAGTAGGTACTCTAGGATCACTTTCCCGGCCTGCAACGCACCATAAATATGTAGGGTATTTTGTGGAGATTTGGGGCCTGACGGTATTTTATTACCGCCGAAAAATAACTTAGCAATAATCACTCTTTGTATTCAGATTTGGCCATGTGCAACAATAATACAATGGACATGCATTATTTCAGCACCCAGACCTGCATATTTGGTATACGTGGTTGGTGGTATTTTGGTGAGCATAATTCCCTTGTTTTATTTGTGGCCCCAATGTCCAGAATCCCTTATCTTTGCTTAGATTTTTCGTGTGATCACTAGAGAGACCCCAGACCTACATTTTAGGAATACCACATTTTTCAGTGATAGTGTTGGTGTGCCACCATGGGCGAACTCACTGACTTATTTACGACAGAGAGCTATATATGGTAGTCTTGTGGTAATTTCCACTACCTTATATACGGTAGGGAGCTATGTTCAGAGAGTATCTCTTCCCGTTGGCTCATGTACCTCCAACGAGCTATGCTACAGTCACTCACAATTATTCATACTGATTCTGACATGCACACATCTGTCTTAAAATGACCATTGCACTGTTTAAAAATCTCCCCACATCATCGGCATTGTAATGGTAAATAGTAAATACACCACCCGTCTGTTTTCAAATATTTTTCTGTATTATAAAAGTTGCATTTAAACACGATCTCATTCTTTACAGAAATAAATAAAATGGTACAGTAAAAGCATTGTCTATGACACACTGCAAAGAGCGTGGCGGAGAACAGAACTCAAATTGCAACATTGGTATTTGATTAAGACACGCACAGGAATCCTACACTGACTGCATATTACCGTACACACTCAGCTCCCACACTTCTCATTACCTTATCTTTTTAGTTGTTCTCTTTGGCTGTTCTCTTTGTGAATGTGGCTCCCTTGAAGATTAACTCCAGCAAAAAAGAACGCTTACCTTCTCAAACCGGGGTCATTGCCTGGAATTCTCAGCTTTTGCAGATAGGAATGCCTCAGCCAGTGGAAAGGTCCTTCTTTCAGCTCTCCCCAATCTCGACTGCAGCAGGACGCAGGAATCTGCATTCAGTCAGGAGTCCCACAGCCAGGTCTTCTCCCCAGTAGTGCAGAAAAATGTCTGCCTGTCTTTTTCCCCGATACTGCCCACTAAAACTTTCATCTCAGCCCTCTGTATGACGTGTCCCAATGAAATCCATCATCTCTCATCCTCCTACTCTCAACAATAGCTTCGCTTATACATTTGCAATTGTTGCAAATCTGACTTCCTTCTTCCTGCAGTTACTGTGCACAAAAACACGGAGAATCAGGCAGAGAAGAGAAGAAAAAAAATCTGCACACACATTTAAATGGCTTTCAGAGTATGCCTAATTCTGCAGTGGAGAACACATTTTATTAGTGGGTTATGTTAAATAAGGTTTTATTAGTCAGTTTAATGGTTAATAGGTTAGCTGTTAATTTTCAAATGTGTCTCTCGCACCATAGGCATTTCAGGTGAAAAATAGTGTGCATTTTTAAATGAGCACGTGTGCTTTTAACTGTACTGAATAGCCTGTCTTTCCTTGTTAATCTGGTAACCCATATAGCAATGCACCGCACCCTTGTGGTGGTGCTGCGAAAAAAAATTGCTACCTGTGCAGTAGTGCTGTACTCTGTGCTGTTTGCTACCTGTGCAGTACTGCTGTACTCTGTACTGTAACACGCCAAATATCCTTACAAGTCTCAACATGTGAAGGAAGCCTATTAAAACTTACCAAACCCAGCCTTATTAATCATATAAAATGATCATTTATCATTTAAATCTCTGCAACATAGAGGGGAGTACTGTATTACAGTGAGCTACGGTAACTTTTTAAACCTTGGAGAAAAGAAGTAGAATTATTAGGTGACTATGACTCATGTGAAACTGCATTCAAAGCAAATGGAATCAGTATAACCAATGCCAATTCCAAACAATACAAACAAATGTTGGAGAATGAATGCAAACAAGGGTATTTCTACAAACCTTAACAAACAACAATCATTTGGCTGCTGTAACAGCTCCCACAGGTTTAGCTGCCTACAACATAGGAGGTGTAACTTTACACTGACTACTCCTCCTCTTCGAGTGTGATATGATATTTTATTTGTATTGCACTCTTACACAATTGTTTCAGAGCATGAGTAGAACACCAAAATAAGTTAGAGTACTAAAAATGATCAGCAGAGGCAGCTACTGAAGTACGCAGAATTCTGAAACAAATGAAAGTTCTCCTAATAGATGGGATAAGCATGGTTTCCAAAGTCATGTTGGCTTTAACTCACCTCAGAATGCAATAAGTCCTAAGAACTGACTACGAAGAATTGTTTGGAGGGAAACAAGTAGATGTTTTTACAGACCTCCTACAGTTAACATCAGTGAAAGGTAACCTATTTTCAAAACATTAGGAGACAAATGTTGCAGTAACACACTCAGCAGCATTGGCAATTTAAATACCTAGCAACATTTTCAGTACAGATAAATAACTCAAAACATAGGTCAATCTGCAGACCTCACCTATGCTAACATTTTAAAAAGCATTAGAACTGGATACACATATGCTCCTGATGTCATGGAAAATTAACTCAACAAAATCTAACATGCATATCCTTAATGCCAACCAGTGCAAGCTGTAGTCAATTCAATGCGACAATATGAAAAAAGAAATGCAACCCATTTTGCATATCAGCTCCACAGAAAAACTAGAAGTGCACAGCATGACACTCCCTATGCGTCAATAAGCAACTGCACAACAAATGCCTTACAAAAATCTATCCCCAACACAGCTGGATTGAAGAAAATATTCAGATAACAAGGGGGGTCCTGGGAGACTCTCTGCCAGACATGGGTCCTGGTTACAAAAGCCTTACCCAGAGTCTTTAGATCACTATCTTTCACAGAGAAGAAATATCCCAAACATATCAGTCTTTGTCCTGCCCTGGGGCAGTCCAGCACCGAAATGCTAGGCAATTCTCCTCTGAACAAGAGTACCAACAGCAACCCCAGACACGTGTTTCGGTCTGGTTGAACCTCATCAGTAGGGTGTAGCTGTGCCTCTCTAAGAATAGTGAACAAGGGGTCCACGTCTGGATTCCCCTAGTAACTTAGGGTGAGACCCAAAGTTACTTTAAATATGCATATAACAAGGGGGGTCCTGGGAGACTCTCTGCCAGACATGGGTCCTGGTTATAAGAGCCTTACCCAGAGTCTTTAGCTCACTATCTTTCACAGAGAAAAAATATCCCAAACATATCTGTCTTTGTCCTGCCCTGGGGCAGTCCAGCACCGAAATGCTAGGCAATTCTCCTCTGAACAAGAGTACCAACAGCAACCCCAGACACGTGTTTCGGTCTGGTTGAACCTCATCAGTAGGGTGTAGCTGTGCCTCTCTAAGAATAGTGAACAAGGGGTCCACGTCTGGATTCCCCTAGTAACTTAGGGTGAGACCCAAAGTTACTTTAAATATGCAGATAACAAGTGGGGCCCTGGGAGACTCTCTGCCAGACATGGGTCCTGGTTACAAGAGCCTTACCTAGAGTCTTTAGCTCACTATCTTTCACAGAGAAGAAATATCCCAAACATATCAGTCTTTGTCCTGCCCTGAGGCAGTCCAGCACCGAAATGCTAGGCAATTCTCCTCTGAACAAGAGTACCAACAGCAACCCCAGACACGTGTTTCGGTCTGGTTGAACCTCATCAGTAGGGTGTAGCTGTGCCTCTCTAAGAATAGTGAACAAGGGGTCCACATCTGGATTCCCCTAGTAACTTAGGGTGAGACCCAAAGTTACTTTAAATATGCAGATAACAAGGGGGGTCCTGGGAGACTCTCTGCCAGACATGGGTCCTGGTTACAAGAGCCTTACCCAGAGTCTTTAGCTCACTATCTTTCACAGAGAAGAAATATCCCAAACATATCAGTCTTTGTCCTGCCCTGGGGCAGTCCAGCACCGAAATGCTAGGCAGTTCTCCCCTGAACAAGAGTACCAACAGCAACCCCAGACACATGTTTCGGTCTGGTTGAACCTCATCAGTAGGGTGTAGCTGTCCCTCTCTAAGAATAGTGAACAAGGGGTCCACGTCTGGATTCCCCTAGTAACTTAGGGTGAGACCCAACGTTACTTTAAATATGCAGATAACAAGGGGGGTCCTGGGAGACTCTCTGCAGACTTGGGTCCTGGTTACAAGAGCCTTACCCAAAGTCTTTAGCTCACTATCCTTCACACAGAAGAAATATCCCAAACATATCAGTCTGTGTCCTGCCCTGGGGCAGTCCAGCACCGAAATGCTAGGCAATTCTCCTCTGAACAAGAGTACCAACAGCAACCCCAGACACGTGTTTCGGTCTGGTTGAACCTCATCAGTAGGGTGTAGCTGTGCCTCTCTAAGAATAGTGAACAAGGGGTCCACGTCTGGATTCCCCTAGTAACTTAGGGTGAGACCCAAAGTTACTTTAAATATGCAGATAACAAGGGGGGTCCTGGGAGACTCTCTGCCAGACATGGGTCCTGGTTACAAGAGCCTTACCCAGAGTCTTTAGCTCACTATCTTTCACAGAGAAGAAATATCCCAAACATATCAGTCTTTGTCCTGCCCTGGGGCAGTCCAGCACTGAAATGCTAGGCAATTCTCCTCTGAACAAGAGTACCAACAGCAACCCCAGACACATGTTTCGGTCTGGTTGAACCTCATCAGTAGGGTGTAGCTGTCCCTCTCTAAGAATAGTGAACAAGGGGTCCACGTCTGGATCCCCCTAGTAACTTAGGGTGAGACCCAACGTTACTTTAAATATGCAGATAACAAGGGGGGTCCTGGGAGACTCTCTGCCAGACATGGGTCCTGGTTACAAGAGCCTTACCCAAAGTCTTTAGCTCACTATCCTTCACAGAGAAGAAATATCCCAAACATCTCAGTCTTTGTCCTGCCCTGGGGCAGTCCAGCACCGAAATGCTAGGCAATTCTCCTCTGAACAAGAGTACCAACAGCAACCCCAGACACGTGTTTCGGTCTGGTTGAACCTCATCAGTAGGGTGTAGCTGTGCTTCTCTAAGAATAGTGAACAAGGGGTCCACGTCTGGATTCCCCTAGTAACTTAGGGTGAGACCCAAAGTTACTTTAAATATGCAGATAACAAGGGGGTCCTGGGAGACTCTCTGCCAGACATGGGTCCTGGTTACAAGAGCCTTACCCATAGTCTTTAGCTCACTATCTTTCACAGAGAAGAAACATCCCAAACATATCAGTCTTTGTCCTGCCCTGGGGCAGTCCAGCACCGAAATGCTAGGCAATTCTCCTCTGAACAAGAGTACCAACAGCAACCCCAGACACATGTTTCGGTCTGGTTGAACCTCATCAGTAGGGTGTAGCTGTCCCTCTCTAAGAATAGTGAACAAGGGGTCCACGTCTGGATTCCCTTAGTAAATTAGGGTGAGACCCAAAGTTACTTTAAATATGCAGATAACAAGGGGGGTCCTGGGAGACTCTGTGCCAGACATGGGTCCTGGTTACAAGAGCCTTACCCAAAGTCTTTAGCTCACTATCCTTCACAGAGAAGAAATATCCCAAACATATCAGTCTTTGTCCTGCCCTGGGGCAGTCCAGCACCGAAATGCTAGGCAATTCTCCTCTGAACAAGAGTACCAACAGCAACCCCAGACACATGTTTCGGTCTGGTTGAACCTCATCAGTAGGGTGTAGCTGTCCCTCTCTAAGAATAGTGAACAAGGGGTCCACGTCTGGATTCCCCTAGTAACTTAGGGTGAGACCCAACGTTACTTTAAATATGCAGATAACAAGGGGGGTCCTGGGAGACTCTCTGCAGACCTGGGTCCTGGTTACAAGAGCCTTACCCAAAGTCTTTAGCTCACTATCCTTCACAGAGAAGAAATATCCCAAACATATCAGTCTTTGTCCTGCCCTGGGGCAGTCCAGCACCGAAATGCTAGGCAATTCTCCTCTGAACAAGAGTACCAACAGCAACCCCAGACACGTGTTTCGGTCTGGTTGAACCTCATCAGTAGGGTGTAGCTGTGCCTCTAAGAAGAGTGAACAAGGGGTCCACGTCTGGATTCCCCCTGTAACTTAGGGTGAGACCCAACGTTACTTTAAATATGCAGATAACAAGGGGGGTCCTGGGAGACTCTCTGCAGACCTGGGTCCTGGTTACAAGAGCCTTACCCAAAGTCTTTAGCTCACTATCCTTCACAGAGAAGAAATATCCCAAACATATCAGTCTTTGTCCTGCCCTGGGGCAGTCCAGCACCGAAATGCTAGGCAATTCTCCTCTGAACAAGAGTACCAACAGCAACCCCAGACACATGTTTCGGTCTGGTTGAACCTCATCAGTAGGGTGTAGCTGTCCCTCTCTAAGAATAGTGAACAAGGGGTCCACGTCTGGATCCCCCTAGTAACTTAGGGTGAGACCCAACGTTACTTTAAATATGCAGATAACAAGGGGGGTCCTGGGAGACTCTCTGCCAGACATGGGTCCTGGTTACAAGAGCCTTACCCAAAGTCTTTAGCTCACTATCCTTCACAGAGAAGAAATATCCCAAACATCTCAGTCTTTGTCCTGCCCTGGGGCAGTCCAGCACCGAAATGCTAGGCAATTCTCCTCTGAACAAGAGTACCAACAGCAACCCCAGACACGTGTTTCGGTCTGGTTGAACCTCATCAGTAGGGTGTAGCTGTGCTTCTCTAAGAATAGTGAACAAGGGGTCCACGTCTGGATTCCCCTAGTAACTTAGGGTGAGACCCAAAGTTACTTTAAATATGCAGATAACAAGGGGGGTCCTGGGAGACTCTCTGCCAGACATGGGTCCTGGTTACAAGAGCCTTACCCATAGTCTTTAGCTCACTATCTTTCACAGAGAAGAAATATCCCAAACATATCAGTCTTTGTCCTGCCCTGGGGCAGTCCAGCACCGAAATGCTAGGCAATTCTCCTCTGAACAAGAGTACCAACAGCAACCCCAGACACATGTTTCGGTCTGGTTGAACCTCATCAGTAGGGTGTAGCTGTCCCTCTCTAAGAATAGTGAACAAGGGGTCCACGTCTGGATTCCCTTAGTAAATTAGGGTGAGACCCAAAGTTACTTTAAATATGCAGATAACAAGGGGGGTCCTGGGAGACTCTCTGCCAGACATGGGTCCTGGTTACAAGAGCCTTACCCAAAGTCTTTAGCTCACTATACTTCACAGAGAAGAAATATCCCAAACATATCAGTCTTTGTCCTGCCCTGGGGCAGTCCAGCACCGAAATGCTAGGCAATTCTCCTCTGAACAAGAGTACCAACAGCAACCCCAGACACATGTTTCGGTCTGGTTGAACCTCATCAGTAGGGTGTAGCTGTCCCTCTCTAAGAATAGTGAACAAGGGGTCCACGTCTGGATTCCCCTAGTAACTTAGGGTGAGACCCAACGTTACTTTAAATATGCAGATAACAAGGGGGGTCCTGGGAGACTCTCTGCAGACCTGGGTCCTGGTTACAAAAGCCTTACCCAAAGTCTTTAGCTCACTATCCTTCACAGAGAAGAAATATCCCAAACATATCAGTCTTTGTCCTGCCCTGGGGCAGTCCAGCACGGAAATGCTAGGCAATTCTCCTCTGAACAAGAGTACCAACAGCAACCCCAGACAAGTGTTTCGGTCTGGTTGAACCTCATCAGTAGGGTGTAGCTGTGCCTCTCTAAGAATAGTGAACAAGGGGTCCACGTCTGGATTCCCCTAGTAACTTAGGGTGAGACCCAAAGTTACTTTAAATATGCAGATAACAAGGGGGGTCCTGGGAGACTCTCTGCCAGACATGGGTCCTGGTTACAAGAGCCTTACCCAGAGTCTTTAGCTCACTATCTTTCACAGAGAAGAAATATCCCAAACATATCAGTCTTTGTCCTGCCCTGGGGCAGTCCAGCACCGAAATGCTAGGCAATTCTCCTCTGAACAAGAGTACCAACAGCAACCCCAGACACATGTTTCGGTCTGGTTGAACCTCATCAGTAGGGTGTAGCTGTCCCTCTCTAAGAATAGTGAACAAGGGATCCACGTCTGGATCCCCCTAGTAACTTAGGGTGAGACCCAACGTTACTTTAAATATGCAGATAACAATGGGGGTCCTGGGAGACTCGCTGCCAGACATGGGTCCTGGTTACAAGAGCCTTACCCAAAGTCTTTAGCTCACTATCCTTCACAGAGAAGAAATATCCCAAACATATCAGTCTTTGTCCTGCCCTGGGGCAGTCCAGCACGGAAATGCTAGGCAATTCTCCTCTGAACAAGAGTACCAACAGCAACCCCAGACACATGTTTCGGTCTGGTTGAACCTCATCAGTAGGGTGTAGCTGTCCCTCTCTAAGAATAGTGAACAAGGGATCCACGTCTGGATCCCCCTAGTAACTTAGGGTGAGACCCAACGTTACTTTAAATATGCAGATAACAATGGGGGTCCTGGGAGACTCTCTGCCAGACATGGGTCCTGGTTACAAGAGCCTTACCCAAAGTCTTTAGCTCACTATCTTTCACAGAGAAGAAATATCCCAAACATATCAGTCTTTGTCCTGCCCTGGGGCAGTCCAGCACCGAAATGCTAGGCAATTCTCCTCTGAACAAGAGTACCAACAGCAACCCCAGACACATGTTTCGGTCTGGTTGAACCTCATCAGTAGGGTGTAGCTGTGCCTCTCTAAGAATAGTGAACAAGGGGTCCACCTCTGGATTCCCCTAGTAATTTAGGGTGAGACCCAAAGTTACTTCAAATATGCAGATAACAAGGGGGGGGTCCTGGGAGACTCTCTGCCAGACATGGGTCCTGGTTACAAGAGCCTTACCCAGAGTCTTTAGCTCACTATCCTTCACAGAGAAGAAATATCCCAAACATATCAGTCTTTGTCCTGCCCTGGGGCAGTCCAGCACCGAAATGCTAGGCAATTCTCCTCTGAACAAGAGTACCAACAGCAACCCCAGACACATGTTTCGGTCTGGTTGAACCTCATCAGTAGGGTGTAGCTGTCCCTCTCTAAGAATAGTGAACAAGGGGTCCACGTCTGGATTCCCCTAGTAACTTAGGGTGAGACCCAACGTTACTTTAAATATGCAGATAACAAGGGGGGTCCTGGGAGACTCTCTGCAGACCTGGGTCCTGGTTACAAGAGCCTTACCCAAAGTCTTTAGCTCACTATCCTTCACAGAGAAGAAATATCCCAAACATATCAGTCTTTGTCCTGCCCTGGGGCAGTCCAGCACGGAAATGCTAGGCAATTCTCCTCTGAACAAGAGTACCAACAGCAACCCCAGACACGTGTTTCGGTCTGGTTGAACCTCATCAGTAGGGTGTAGCTGTGCCTCTCTAAGAATAGTGAACAAGGGGTCCACGTCTGGATTCCCCTAGTAACTTAGGGTGAGACCCAAAGTTACTTTAAATATGCAGATAACAAGGGGGGTCCTGGGAGACTCTCTGCCAGACATGGGTCCTGGTTACAAGAGCCTTACCCAGAGTCTTTAGCTCACTATCTTTCACAGAGAAGAAATATCCCAAACATATCAGTCTTTGTCCTGCCCTGGGGCAGTCCAGCACCGAAATGCTAGGCAATTCTCCTCTGAACAAGAGTACCAACAGCAACCCCAGACACATGTTTCGGTCTGGTTGAACCTCATCAGTAGGGTGTAGCTGTCCCTCTCTAAGAATAGTGAACAAGGGATCCACGTCTGGATCCCCCTAGTAACTTAGGGTGAGACCCAACGTTACTTTAAATATGCAGATAACAATGGGGGTCCTGGGAGACTCTCTGCCAGACATGGGTCCTGGTTACAAGAGCCTTACCCAAAGTCTTTAGCTCACTATCCTTCACAGAGAAGAAATATCCCAAACATCTCAGTCTTTGTCCTGCCCTGGGGCAGTCCAGCACCGAAATGCTAGGCAATTCTCCTCTGAACAAGAGTACCAACAGCAACCCCAGACACATGTTTCGGTCTGGTTGAACCTCATCAGTAGGGTGTAGCTGTGCCTCTCTAAGAATAGTGAACAAGGGGTCCACCTCTGGATTCCCCTAGTAATTTAGGGTGAGACCCAAAGTTACTTCAAATATGCAGATAACAAGGGGGGGTCCTGGGAGACTCTCTGCCAGACATGGGTCCTGGTTACAAGAGCCTTACCCAGAGTCTTTAGCTCACTATCTTTCACAGAGAAGAAATATCCCAAACATATCAGTCTTTGTCCTGCCCTGGGGCAGTCCAGCACCGAAATGCTAGGCAATTCTCCTCTGAACAAGAGTACCAACAGCAACCCCCTTTGAAGAAAATATTGTAATTGGTTATTAACTTTGTGCCTAAACAGCAGAGTAATTCTAAAATGTGACATTGATGTAGAACACGGTTTGGTTAATGGAGCAATTGGTACAGTTGGTGGCTTCCAAACATATACACATGACAACAACATTCAATTGGTCAACATTGAACTTGAAAAACGTGCAGAAGATAAAGAAATTGGCTGCACAGTAGCACATTTCCTTCTTTTCAAAGACATGTATGTACACATAGAATTATGTTCTCTATCTCTTGCATGTGCTGTCACTAGTCGAAAATTGCAAGGTCTACCCATAGATCATGCATTGATTGCTATTAGCAGGACAGTCTTCAAGGAAGGTATGAGTTATGTAGCACTTTCACGTCTGTGTACACTCAATGGTCTTTTCCAAGTTATCTTTGATGCAAGTAAAGTGAATGCTGACATTCTGTGCATCCTAGAATACAACATGCTACTTGCACTCCCCACCTCATCTAGATATGCACCATGCACCTCAAAAAATAAAACCTCTAAAAAGAAAAGTAATGCAAACAGAATGTATGACAGATCTCCCAATAATACTGCAAAAGAAACAATGACCAACTCCTTTTCCCTCAGCTAATACAACCACAAAACTGTGTACTAATAACTCAACTGCACATCCATCAGAAAAGAAAGAGACAACTGTCTCTTCTCCAAAAGAACCTGCAGGCCCATCAAACGATGCAAATAACTCTCTGCTCCATTTAAATTCAGCAAAACAACTGGAGTAAATTGCTATGTTAATGTAACAATCAATCTTCTGTTCCAATTGCCAGCAATTGTTCCCAACATTTACTTAAACGACTCAGACCAGTGGTGTTTGCAAATACTCGTCCTTCATAGAAATGCCACAAATATTCCTGACAGCAATTACAATGCCTCAGGTATAAGGCAAGAATTGGACTACTGTGCTTGAATGGTAAAATGTACCATAAACAGACAAGAAGATTCTCAAGATGTCCTAATGTACTTACTACAAGTAGTGGAAACCAAAAATAAATCCCTATAGATGAAATCTTCCAATTTTCATACATGTGGAAACATACATGCACTCTCTGCAACCATGGTTCACAAGAGCACATCCCCAATGAAAAATATGTCTAGTCATCCATACCAAATTGTGAATCCATTCCATTTCACCAGCTTCTGCTTATGGCATATTTGCAATTCAGACAATCTTCCCAGTCTGAAAATCAACTCACATAGCCAATATGTTATACTAATGCTTCTTAGGTACAATGCAGATGGTACCAAAAATAACTGTTAGCTTACTAGCTTTACACATGGCCAAGTAATTTATGGCAAGAAAACCTTTACAACAATAGGTATAATATACCTACCAATGTGGTGCGACAACCACTTCAGAGCACGATACTGCATATGTCAAAACAAGAAGCAGTTGGTTTGAATGTATCAACCCCTCCAGTACTCCAAATTCATAGGTTACCAGCAAATCTAACAAATGCCTACTTAATATTCCTTCAACCCAAATGTAATCACAAAACTGTAGCACAATAAACCGTAAGAATACACCAACAGGTATCTAACTACATCCATAATACTACAAAAGTACTTTTAAAAGTCAAGATAGTTAGCATACGTCAACAGGTATCTAACTACTTAAAATATACCCTTCATTGCAATACACTTGAAATAAACCATCATCATTCATGTTACTACAAAACCTCTTCTAAAGCCTAATGTAGTTAGACTATGCCAACAGGTATCTAACTACCCTTAATAACAACATACCTCACACATACATACTATTACACTTACTAATTGTAGTATTTCTTATCCTCTATGGATTTCTTTCCTATGACCCAACCGTGGAGTGGGCGGTGCCAGCACCCACTTTTTTTAAGCTAGAAAAACAGACCCATATCATCTCTATTCTACTCCCCCAACCTTCCAGGCATATTTCGGCCATCAAATAACCATCAAATGTATTTTCCACACTTTTCCCCCAGCACGGTGTCCGCAGATCCAATATGTCTGCCGTTTCACAAATATGGCACTCCTCACGCTTTTCACCATCCAATCATCGAGCGCGTCCAATGTCCAGAGGCATCACAACAGCCCCTGGACCAATCAGGGACTTGTCCGCAGACCGAACAGGGAAGTGAGTCCACAGACCGAACACAGATATCACGAAATTTGTGTAACTACTTTTTGGCCATTTAAAAAAAAATCCAAAACTGGACGGAATTACACCAAATTAACAAAAGCACACTTTCACCACTAAGTCACCGCTCCTCACGCACATTTGTTGAAAATCGGTAGTGCTGAGCACATTTTTTCCCCATTGCATCTGAGGAAAATCACACATTTTGGGACCCCCTATAAGATTGCACCCCCCGCCCCGGACAAAAGCTTTCCAAACTTCACAGAATCAATCCGAGGGGGCCATATACTTTTTTTTGCATAGCTTGGTGAGGATTCGTCCAGAGGGGGCCAAGTTATAAGCCACCCAAAAAGTGTTCTTCCCATGGGTTGAGCAACTATACCATAACTACACGGTCACTACTGCAGACTGTATATATATATATATAAATATACATATTACATGGCCACGGTAGTGGCCATGTAGTTATGGTTAAGTTGCTGTTTCCATAGGAAGAGCACTTTTTGGGTGGCTTATAACTTCGCTCTCCCTGGACGGATCCTCATCAAACTTTGCAAAAAAAAGTATTTGGGTCACTCTGAATTTATTTGCAAAGTTTGGTGAGGATTTGTCCAGGGGGGGCAAAGTTATAGGGGGGGTCCCAAAACTTTTTTTTTTCCCATAGACTGAATGGGAAAAAAATTTTGCTCGCGCCTACAGCCCAAACTGCTGGACGGATTTCCACCAAATTTGGACCAGGAGCAGCGGCTTGGTCCTGAAAGCGTGCTTTTGCAAATTTGGTGAAAATCCGTCCAGTAGTTTTTTTTTAAAATGACCAAAAAGTAGGTAAAAAAAAATTAGTGATATCTGTGTTCGGTTCGCGGACACACTTCCCTGTTCGCTCCGCGGACAGTGTCCTGATTGGCCAATCGTCTTGCGTGATGTTCGCGGACATGCAAAGTGTTCGCTGATTGGACGGCGTGAAGCGCGTCAGATTTTTCGGTAGCGCCCGTCATCTTGGATTTGCGGATGTCCGCGGACAGCGTGGTGAAACTTTGTTCAAAATGTGTATTTTGTAGAGTGTGTTGGTGTATAGGAGTGTTTGGGGAGGGTGGGAGTGTATGAGATAGGATGAAAGTTGTGTTTTTTATGTGTTAGACGTTCTTTTTGTGTTTGATTTGTTTGCGGACATCACAGGTGTTCTGAAATGTTCTAAATAAACTGACTGGGGGGTGTTCTAAGGACTCAATATGTGTCTGTTTTGTTCGCAAGCAAAGTGAAACTGTTCTAAGAACACTTGCGGTGTCCGGGGAGTGTTCGTAGGGGGTGTCCTGAGGACGCTGTCCGTATTGTTCTCTGTCAAGTTGAATGTGTTCTAAGACCACCCGCGGTGTCCTGAAATGTTTGCAAATAAACAAAATGGGGGTGTTCTGAAGACGCTTCTAAGAACACTTGCGGTGTCCGCGGAGTGTTCGTAGGGGGTGTCCTGAGGACGCTGTCCGTATTGTTCTCTGTCAAGTTGAATGTGTCCTAAGAACACTCGCGGTGTCCTGAAATGTTCGCAAATAAACAAGATGGTGGTGTTCTAAAGACGCTTCTAAGAACACTCGCGGTGTCCGCGGAGTGTTCGTAGGGGGTGTCCTGAGGACGCTGTCCGTATTGTTCTCTGTCAAGTTGAATGTGTTCTAAGAACACCCGCGGTGTCCTGAAATGTTCGCAAATAAACAAAATGGGGGTGTTCTGAAGACGCTTCTAAGAACACTCGCGGTGTCCGGGGAGTGTTCGTAGGGGGTGTCCTGAGGACGCTGTCCGTATTGTTCTCTGTCAAGTTGAATGTGTCCTAAGAACACTCGCGGTGTCCTGAAATGTTCGCAAATAAACAAGATGGTGGTGTTCTGAAGACGCTTCTAAGAACACTTGCAGTGTCCGGGGAGTGTTCGTAGGGGGTGTCCTGGGGACGCTGTCCGTATTGTTCTCTGTCAAGTTGAATGTGTCCTAAGAACACTCGCGGTGTCTGGAAATGTTCCCAAATAAACAAGATGGTGGTGTTCTGAAGACGCCTCTAAGAACACTTGCAGTGTCCGGGGAGTGTTCGTAGGGGGTGTCCTGAGGACGCTGTCCGTATTGTTCTCTGTCAAGTTGAATGTGTTCTAAGAACACCCGCGGTGTCCTGAAATGTTCGCAAATAAACAAAATGGGGGTGTTCTGAAGACGTTTTTGAGAACACTCCCGGTGTCCTGGAATGTTCGTAGGGGGTGTCCTTAGGACGCTGTCCGTATTGTTCGTTGTTAAGTTGAAAGTGTTCTAAGAACTATCACGTTGTTCTGAAATGTTCGTAGGGGGTGTCCTGAAAACGGTGTCCGTATTGTTCGCTGGCAAGTTCAAAGTGTTCTAAGAACACTCACATTGTTCGCGGACATTAAAAGTTTCCCATAGATCATAGTTGAAATGTTTGACTCTATGGATGTGATATGCTGCGGTGGTTGTTGCCAGGGCATAGAGTCTTGGGTGCATGGCCATTTGGCCATGCACCCAAGACTCTATGCCCTGGCAACAACCACCGCAGCATATCACATTCATATTATGCTTATAACTTTGGGTGAAAAACAAATGTATAAGGAACAAAGGTATTAGATACTATGGATGTGATATGCTGCTATGGTTGTCCTTATTATTGTATACTTACTGTTTCGTCTAGTAATGGGAGTCCATGTTTTTCTTCTTCATTTCTGTGATAAAAGAAAATAGCATTTTAGTATTAGTATTTTGTAATGACTTATTACATTGTATAAGCAATATCCTTTTATTTTTTTTCGACCCTCATATTTAGTAGAGTACAAATCAGAGTACTGTGCAATTTGCTCAGTTTCTGTATTTGTTGCTAAAATCATTGGGTCTGTGGCAGAAAAAAAAAATCCATGTTGGATTAAAAAAAAAACCTTTTCTGTTATGCTACAGTTTATTTGTTAGTTTGTTTTCAGTGTTCACTTGTTGTTTCTGGCTAATGTTTTATACTTTGCTTTGTTGTATTTTTTTGGAGCAGTAACAGATTCTTCATTTGTTTTGATATTATAAAATTTTGGAGCAGTTAGATACCAATTGGCGTATTCTAACTGCCTATTTTTTAAATATATTTTAGTGGTTTTGATTTATCTATTTGGATATTGTTAAA
Organism: Ambystoma mexicanum; assembly: GCF_040938575.1. Lineage (NCBI taxonomy): Eukaryota > Metazoa > Chordata > Amphibia > Caudata > Ambystomatidae > Ambystoma > Ambystoma mexicanum. The sequence continues at coordinate 651,614,714 of NC_090927.1, read as the reverse complement.
TTTTGGGACAGTTTGATACCAATTGGCCTATTCTAACTGTGTATTTTTTGGTCTAATTCAGCGGTATTCATTAATCTGATTAGTTGTTGTAGAATCTTTGAGCAGTTAGATAGCTTTTGGAGTATTCTAACAGTTTATATTTTTTTAACACAAATTTACTTAAAGGTTTAAATACAGTTTATCTATCAAATTTTGGTTTTAAGAACATCAAATAAGCGTTTGTAAGATTTGCTGGTAATCTCTGCTTTAGAGTAATGGTACTATCATTACATTCAAACCATCCACATTTCTTTTTTATATATGCAGTGTAGTGCCCTGAATTGGTTGTGGCTCCTGCGTGGTAGATTATACCTATTGTTGTGAAGGTTTTCTTACCAAGTGATATTAGACCATGTGTGAATCCAGTCAGCTTGCAGTTGTTTTGGTACCATCTGCATTGTAACATAGAAGCATTAGTATTACGTATTTACTATGTGTTTGTATTAGTAACGTGGAGCGATTATCTGAATTGCAGGTAGAGCATAATCTACCATGGTTTGCATTTTGTACAAGTTGCTGAAATGGAATGGATTCACAATTTGGTATTGATATATATATGAAGCGTTCATTGGGGATTTCTTCTTGTGTCACATTGTTGCAGAGAGTGCATGTATGTTTCCACATGTATGAAATCTGAAAGATTTCATTTATAGGTATGTTTTTGTTTTCCAGTACTTGTAGTAAGTACCTTAGAAATTCTTGTGGATCTTCCTGTGAGTTTATAGTGAATTTCACCATTCCAGCACAGTAGTCCAATTGTCGTCTTATTCCAAAAACACTATATGTGTTGTCAGGATTGTTTGCTGCATTTCTGTGAAGTACTAACATTTGCAAACACAATGGGGCTGTACTGTGTAAGTAAATGTTGTCAACAATTGGTGGTAATTGAAATAGAATATTCATTGCTACATTTGCATAGCAACTTACACCAACTATATTTGAGAATTTAAATGGTCCAGGTAGTTCTGTATCTAACTGCTTTTTTGGAGTTTGTCTTCCTTCTTTAAAGAAGTACCTGGTTTACTTTCTCTAATTGATTCTTTTTTGTTTATGGTACTTGATGAAGTATTAGTTTATTTTACTCTCTTTGGAGGATTTGCAGTGACGTCCTGTTGCATTTCTGTTTGATTTAGTTTTCTTTTACAACGTTTTAGTTTTTGTGGAACAGAATATGTGTTTAGATGGGGAGTGTATAGTGAGCGAAGTCTATTATATTCTAAAATGCAAGGAATATCAGCGTTTACTTTACTTGCATCAAAGTTGATTAGAAATAGGCTGTCAAGTGTACGTAAGCGTGATAGTGCTACGTAGCTCATGCCTTCTTTAAAGACTGTGTTACCAATATCTATCATTGCTTTGTCTAGGGTAAGACCTTGTGATTTATGAATCGTGACTGCGTATGCAAGAGTTAGAGAAAATTGTTCTCTACGTACATATATATCTTTGAAGAGAAGGAATCTAGCTGTTGAGCGTCCTATCCATTTTACTTCTGAAAGTTTGTCAAAGAGTATATTGACAAACTGAATTTTGTTGTCACGTGGGTATGTTTTAAAGCCAACAACTGTACCCAGTGCTCCATTAACTAGTCCTTGGTCCACGTCAAGGTTACGTTTAAGCATTACTCTGCAATTTAAGGATAATTTTAACATCTTTTCTAAGCCTGCTGTGTTTGAGATTGATTTTTCTAAATTATTTAGTCTTGTTGTGGCTTGGTCACACATGGGTAGTGTCATACCATGTACATCTAGTTTGTCTGTGGCGCTAATTTCCATTATTGGTTGCATTTCTTTACTTAACATTATTTCATTGAATTTGAGACAGCTTGCAAGAGTTGGAATTAAGGCCATACAATTGACATTTTTGTGGGCTAATTGTTCCATAACATCTGTAGCACATGAATTATCGCCATAAAGTGCTTTAATGTGCCGGGTTTTCAATGTTGCTTCTGCTTCTTTAGAAAGTATACCAACTCTCAAACTTTTTAAAATGTTGGCATAAGTTAGATCTGCAGATTGGCGCATGTTTTCTGTTAATTCTCTGTGTTGGAAATGTTGCCAAAGGTTGACATTTCCAATGCTGCCAACAGTTTTACGGCAGCGTTTGTGCCCTAATGTTTTAAAAATAGGCACACCTTTTACTGGTGTTAATTGAAGCAGATCTCCAAAAACAATAATGTTTTTTCCTGCAAAGAGCTCTTCATAGTCTGTTTTGAGTACTTCTTGTAATCTGAGGTGAATCAAAGCTAACATCAGGTTGGAGACCATGCTCACTTCATCTATTAGTAGCATTTTCATTTGTTTCAATACTCTGCGTAATTCCATTGCAGCTTCTGCAGAAAGTTTGTAATAGTCTAATTTGTTCTGGTGTTCTACTGGTAATAGTAGTAATCGGTGTAATGTAACACCACCTATGTTGTAGGCAGCTAAACCTGTGGGGGCAGTGACAACAGCTGACAGTTTGTTGTTTGTCAATTGTTGAAGGAACTTACTAATGATTTTGATTAGGAATGTTTTGCCAGAACCAGCTTCACCACTGACGTACAGTAGTATAGGTTTATAATTATGGCAGGAACATCCTTTATTTTCATGTTTTACACCAAGTGCAATTTGTTTTGTTACTTCTTGAAAAATGCTACTTTGCTCATTGTTTAGTTATGATTGTAGTATAGTTAAGTCTTCCTTATCTTCATACTGACACATGGTGTTTTCTACTTCTATCATAGCTAATTCTGCCTCATGTGATATTAGTGGTTCTCCCAGTGGTTCTTGGCTTCCTGTTACAGAAGGTTGACTACTGTCAGGAGTATCCTTATCTAGTTGGGCTTGGAGTTCTTCTTCATGTTGCTGTTCATTGTGCAACATTGTTTTGTACTGTGTAAAGTTTACATCAGTTATAGTGCTTTCATTTGCTTTGAAAGCATCCTCATATGAGTCATACTTATCAAGTAATTGTTCTTCTTTTCTCCATGGTTTGAAGAGTTGTAGCAGGGACATGTAATATACTTCTTTATGTTGAGGAGTCTTCAATGACAATTTGATATGATTAATTAAATTTGGTTTAGTGAGTTTAACTAAGCTGCCTTCACAGTCTGTCACTCTATATTTACTTTTTTCTTCATCAGGTTTCATATTATTTTTGTATGTGTAGTTTTGGGCTATTTGGTATAGACACATGTTTTCCAAAGTATTACTTCTGTTTGGGTAGTATGTGTCCAATAAATTGTTTTTTAAAATGTCTTGGCTGTTGGGATCATGTTTGGCTATTGTTTCTATATCTTCATATGATTTTAGAACTATTTTTCTAGATTTAGCTGGACCAAGACTTAGCCATACTATATTTTCAGATTTACCATACAATGAAGTACTAGTTAAACGATCAGCTGCTTCATAAGATCCACATTCTCTATGGGTGAGCATTTTTATGCCCAAGCTGTATAATTTCTGAGATACTGTTTTATCTGATGACAGATCATTCCAGAGGTCTTGGAGCTCTGTCTGTTCTGCTTTAGTTAAGTATGCTGTGACATATCGTGCAACTGCAGTAGAATTGTCTGCAATGTACTGCACATCTATGTTTGCATTCCATAAGTGGGCAATGATTGCATTATAATCATTGATATATTTTTCTTTTTCTTTTCTTTTTATGTAATATGTATTTTTAGGTGACTTACCTTTAACACTATGTCTAACTGAAGACATGAGGTTGTTTACTTGACCTGTATTTGTAACTGGTCTAGGGAAACCAAATCGGCATTTGGTGTAGTATTTGCCTTTGTTTTTGTATTTGTGACGACAATATTTTCCACATTTGTGTCTTTGATATTGTAAAATTTGTGCATGAAGATCACTATTTGTGGCTTCTGATGGAATTTCACAAGTGACATATTTTTAAATAAACTGTAAAACAGTGGCATCACTGTCCTGACCAAATTTAGGACCATCTTTAATCCATAAAAGCATGTGGATATGTGGTGCTCCTCTGGCTTGGTATTCTTTTCTCCAAAAGAAGTGTTGCACTTCTCCAAGGGGAGGAACAGTTTTATTACAAATAAAATGTAGCATAGCATAGCAATGAAGCGATGGAAATCATGTAAATCTTCCCATGCATATTCTGCACAACTTAATGTAACAAACCAAGTGGGTGGGCCAAGGTTTCTGATCATACAACGTACATCTCTATGACGTCGAAACCAGTACTCTTTAGTACCACGCATATTTGCTAATAGATTTGTAATATTTGATTGTAAAACCTCATCTTTTTGTTGCACTTTCTCTAATAATTGTGTAGCTGTCATATTTTGAAAGTGTGATCCAGATTTTAATATGTGTACAACTCTGTAACATAAAGTTGCTAGTTCACTTTCAAAGAGTAGGTGGAATATGTATTCCACATTTTGTCTAAATCTGGGATCTTCAGAATACATCCGTAATGAGCGGTATTCTGAAGCTGATATTTGAATAGGTCTATCATCATACCTTCCTCCTGTGCCAGTAGGAAAGAGTAGAGGAAAAGCACATGCTTCTATACTTTTTTCCCATATACTGATTGGCGATCCTTTTGTTTGACGCATTTGGTAAGTTTCCAGTACATCTTGTACGGTGTCATTACAGTGCAAAGGATGAATTGTATAATGGTCTAAAGTATTTGATATTGTAGCAGGATCTAGTAGCTCAAATTGACCTGCTTCTTGTGTTTCTTGAATTATTTCAGTTGTATCTTTCAAGTTTTCTTCAATATTAATTTCTTTGTAATATTCATTATTCTCTTTAAGATATTGGAAGGCTTGTCTAACTTTATATAAATCTACCAGCTGTTGCCATATTTTTTTGTCTTTTGTAGGTACTCCATTTACTAATATAATTAAAGATTGCTGCATTGGATGTTGCACTCCTAGAGTATGCACATTTACTTTTAGATTTAATGGTAAATATACTACTTTTCCACGAATGCCCTTTACCAATTCAGAGGGAGGTAATTTTGCTGTTTTTGGTTGAAGGCGTATTATTGCTTGAAATGGGTGTACTGTTTGAATTATGATGCTCTCATATAAATTAAGTTGCTGTACAGGTTTTGGTACTGGGTATAATTCCAAATTATTTGTGATAGAACGTGAAGGAGTTTGGTTGTTGTCAAGTTTTGTAGTGCAATAACTGCAAAGTATTAAGGGCTCAGTTATTTCATATTTGTTTTCTGCTACAAGGTAGAGAGCTAATTCAAACCATTTAGAATCTTCTTTGTCTTCTATTTTGTATGATAGGTCCACAGTTTTTGTGTTACTTTTATAAAAAATTCTACGGCAACATACACATACATGGTTTGGTACTTCAGCTGATGTACTTTTAAATTTTAGTATTTCTTTTTTGTAGATGTTTAGCAAAAGGTTGCCATGTGTAGAATTGTTGCTTAATTGGTTTAAAGCTATTTCATTCTGTAAATGGCTTTCACTTCCAAAATATTTTTTCTGGATATAGTGAATTTCTTCAAGTAGGTCTTTTGCTGTACCATGTAGAAGGATGTTATGTAACTTTGCTAGTGCTAAAGCAGGACTTTTAGCATAGTACAGTTTATAGACTATTTTTCCTATAGTTGAATGATGTGTTGATATCCTTTTGATATCATGGAAAGTGGTTTTACAAGTAGGTCCTGTAATGCAGGCCAATGAATGTCCTTGTAGTCCTGTGTACTTGCGCACTGGACAGGTATCTATATGTTGCAGTAATTTAATTTTTATTTTGTCTTTGCTTTTTACATATTTATTGAGGAATTGGCGTAAAGATTTGAAACATTGTTTGGGAATGTTACACATTGACGTGCATGGCCATTTGTACACTAGACGTTCTGATTCAGTTGAATGGAGGGGTAATTCTAAGTTTTCAGGGCATATTTTTGTAAGAAGTACTTCTTGTTCCATTATGGTATTATTCACTTTTTCATAACCTCGACCACTGCTATGTATGGCAATTGTATTAGTTTGCTTTTGTTTGTACGCTTCTTCATAAAAATATGGTTCTGTGCTTGTAGTGTGATTGCATTCACCTCCGCTGATACTTAAGGAATTCTTTCTGTTGATATTTCGCTTATTGAGAAGTCTTTTTTGTAATTTAGTTATTAGTTTTGTTAGTGGTTTCATTTTGTTTAACAGTAAAATAAATACATTTCTTTTGAGAAGAATTGCACTGTCCATCAATGCTTCTAAGATTAATTTCCTACGATAGGTTTTAAGCTTTCAACCTGATTTCTCTCCTGTTTTTATAAGATTTTGAAGGATTTTGTGACGGTATATTTTGGCTAAAATACTTTTCTTAGTATGCTTACTTTGCACTATATTAAAATTTGAAGAAGTAGTTTTATCTGTACTGATAGATGATTTTCTGTTAATTTTTTTTTGGTTTGTTTTACATTTTGATAGAGGAAGCATAGTTGTTGTACATGAAACGTCTTGTGTTTCACTAAATGATTGTATTAGCTGTTTTGTTTCTACTTTTTTTACAAATTCTGCTAGAGATGGATGCTTATGTTGGACACCTTTATTTTCATTTGCTCTACTTTTGTGTTGCTTTCTACGGACTTGACTTTTGGTAGGCCTTCTTTAGGGTCTGTTGAAAAAAATAAAGAAGATATGGGTTGGGGTGTTCTGGAATGTATGTGTGCTGTGTGCATGAGTGTTTGAGTAAGATGATAAAGATGTATGTAATAGTGTGTGATTGTGCATTGGGAACTAAAACTAGTAGGGATAGGTATTCTTGAATTTATGTGTTACTAAACTGGGGTTCAGATGACAAAAAAAAAGTAAGCTAGTGGTGTGGAAAAGTACAAATAGTAAATCTAATGTATACAATTAAAACAGTTGTTTGTTCTACAATATGAAAATTGTAGTGGCTCAGTTGGGTAATTTGTGTGTCCAAAAATAGAAATTTGTGGGCCATTCTGGCTGTAAATCGCTGTTTAAGACATGGACATTTTTGGATAAAATGATAAAATCTCTATTTTTAGAAACCGAAATAGCTTGTATTAATGTTATAGTATATTTGATTAATAATACAAATATTATGGTGATATTTTACTTACTTTTTTTTAAAATTATTAGGTAACTTCTTAGTTTTTCTTTCTTCTTCGAATTCGGCTGCTTCTTTTCAGGAAACTGGTCTTCACTGCAATTGTAAAAGCTTCAAATTAGTAACTTTGTATATAGCACTGTTTTTAATTTGGATATTGATTTTTTTAATTGAAATCCTCAGTGCCTTCTGTAAAACCATTAAACTAATTTATTTACATAAGATACATTGCATCAGTTCAGTACATATGATATGTTCTTAATGAACAAATTGTATTGAATGAATAACTGTAGCAAAAAAAAATATCTTTACTATGTCTTGTGAAATTTATAATATATTAGTGAATACCACTATTTCTGTAAGTAAACTGTTCTAGGTAATAGCGCCTCAATGTCATGTCTAATTTAAAGTAATTAAGTAAATAAATAAATAAAAACAAAAAATATGAAATTGTATAAGTATTTTTATAAAGGTTTAAACATAGATTGTGTTTGCATGCAATTTTGTTTGAATATATGTAGTCTATATATTTCATTTAAAAAATGTTAGTTTAACATGATTTGAGTGCGTGCATAAAGAAAGTAAATAGTATAAAGGTTTATAAGTGATAGTTGATTTTAGGAAATTGAAAAAAGTACAGTAAATTCATTTTACATATTTTACAAGGTAAAAGTCTGTTTGAAAATGTGTTCATCTACTATACAGAAAATATGCATACCTGAAGTTTGTGTTCATGCATATGGATATGCATGGAGCTGCAAGTAGAAATCTTGTAGACTTGTACAGTATTTCTGGTAGATGCTGCTTGCCAATTATATGACACTTGTACTCAGAGAGATTCAGAGTACATTTGCAGTGCTGATCTATGATGATGCAGTTAGATGTAGAGGTCTTGAATGTGATTGGTGCATGGTCATGTGATTTTTGAGGTACATCCAATGAGGGAATGGCAGAGAGAGTGTAGTGGAAATGGTAGAAGGGCTGTTCATGTTACGATATGTCCGCGGACATGGCGGTAGTTCGCGGACATCAGGAGTTACATCCGGGGATTTTTGGGTTCAGAAGTCATGCAAATGAGAATAAGCACTGAAAGGGATTGGTCAGGAAAGTTTGGTGGGTGTGTTGTGCCAGGAGAGATTTTCTCAGATACTCTTTTTGCTGAGAGAACAAAAGATAGCTATGGCTGTGTGTTTCAGAAAACAGATTGTTTGGATTTTAGAAGATTCGTGGATACATTGGTTGATGGTGCATGCAGAAAGCTGTGGAGTAGCTGTAGCTCTTGGATTCCCACATGTGGAAGTACACTGGCATGGAGTACGTGGAATGAAGTGGTTGGACTTGCTACCTCTCTGTGCTACTTTGGAGACAGAGCAATATCCAGACATAATTGTAATTCATTGTGGAGGGAACAGTTTAGGACATGTGACTGGAATTTTTTTGCAATTTGCTATGAAAGAAGGACTTAGGAAGGTTATGGACATGTTTCCTAATTCTCAAGTGATATTTTCACTGATTGCGCAGAGACAAATGTGGCTTTGTTCTTCTTCATTTGGTCCACAAATGGAAAAAGCAAGGCGCAATGTTAATAAGGCTGTTTGTGGCTTTCTAAGAGATTTTGGCATGTCTTCTTTTCACAATGAAAATATTATGTTTTGTAGTACATACATTTTTCGCAGAGATGGAGTCCATCTTACTTATGCTGGCAATCAGATTTTTCTGAGAAATGTACAAAATGCATTGCAACCTTTTTTGGAATTACAACAACGATTTTGAAGTAGATGTTAAGCATTTACAATTTTTGACTTACAAACACCATCCAAAGGCTCTTTTCAGAGCCACCACTTCTTTCCAGAGAAAATTACAATGTTTGTGATGGAGTAGCAACCCAATTTTTTTAATGTTCGCGAACTGTCCGCGGACTTCTAAAAAATACAAAGAGCCCTGCTTCATTTATTTTCACTTCTATTTTTTAACTGGGAAAGGCGGCTCTGAAAAGAGCCTTATTTTTTTTTTTATTTTTGTAATTTTGTATTTTTTTTGGTTTTTCAGACACGACACACTAGGAGATTAGGGTAAAGGAGGGTAAAGAGGGGGACACCAACCACAGCGATAAGAAAGGGCGAGCTGAGAGAGGAAGATGTAGAGTGGGTTTTATTTGGGTAGTGAGCAGGTCTTCTCGTGCTCTGAGACGATAGTCTCAAAAGCACTCCGAAGTCGCTCCCCCCTGCAGAGTACTGTGTCACAGTACATACATACAACTGTGACCCTCGAAAGGTAAGGGTCATCAGCATTCTGTATGGCCTGTGAGGCAGCTTGAGGAAGACGCTGTCCCACAGAGATGGTCCTTGTGGTGACAGGATCAGAAACAGAGGATGAAGTAGAGGAAATCAACCTGCTACGTTCTTCGCAAGGTAGAACCCTGCGAATAGCCCCAGAGTGAAATGACCTCAGGTGTCGCTTCATAGTAGTGGTCCCAAAACTGTACTTACCGTGCTTCCCGAGACTGAGTATCATTTTGCACTCATTGCAGGTAACACAGTTCGCACGAGCGTTAGGAACATTACCATGAATGGTAAATAACCGTCACACCCAAGACTCACGCCTAGTGCGGGTAGTAGGGTTTTCCTCTACCTCATTCTCATCATCCTCTTCTTCCTCCTCCACATCCTCACTCCTGTTCCCCTCTTCAGGCCCTTGGGGAGGTGGTGGTGGTGGAGGGGGTGGGGGTGGTGCTGAAGCAGGTACAGCACCAAGTGGCAGTTCAGCAGCCAAGGATGCCATCACAATGATGGTGTAGTCTGCAGGTGGCAGCAAAAATCACTGTGTTCTGAAGAATAGCCAGAAACACAATGGGAATAAGCTCTTGGGCGTGGTCTTTTATAGGGGTGCTTGTGCGCGGTCCACGGACATGCGCACTGTCCGAAGACAGATCGAACACAAAAAAAAAACTCAAGATTGCTATGTGCCATGGGGAGATTTATAGCTAATTATCTTTCACAGAGAAGAAATATCCCAAACATATCAGTCTTTGTCCTGCCCTGGGGCAGTCCAGCACCGAAATGCTAGGCAATTCTTCTCTGAACAAGAGTACCAACAGCAACCCCAGACACGTGTTTCGGTCTGGTTGAACCTCATCAGTAGGGTGTAGCTGTGCTCTAAGAATAGTGAACAAGGGGTCCACGTCTGGATTCCCCTAGTAACTTAGGGTGAGACCCAAAGTTACTTTAAATATGCAGATAACAAGGGGGTCCTGGGAGACTCTCTGCCAGACATGGGTCCTGGTTAAAAGAGCCTTACCCAGAGTCTTTAGCTCACTATCTTTCACAGAGAAGAAATATCCCAAACATATCAGTCTTTGTCCTGCCCTGGGGCAGTCCAGCACTGAAATGCTAGGCAATTCTCCTCTGAACAAGAGTACCAACAGCAACCCCCTTTGAAGAAAATATTGTAATTGGTTATTAACTTTGTGCCTAAACAGCAGAGTAATTCTAAAACGTGACATTGATGTAGAACACGGTTTGGTTAATGGAGCAATTGGTACAGTTGGTGGCTTCCAAACATATACACATGACAACAACACTCAATTGGTCAACATTGACCTTGAAAAAAGTGCAGAAGATAAAGAAATTGGCTGCACAGTAGCACATTTCCTTCTTTTCAAAGACATGTACGTACACAGAGAATTATGTTCTCTATCTCTTGCATATGCTGTCACTAGTCAAAAATTGCAAGGTCTACCCATAGATCATGCATTGATTGATATTAGCAGGACAGTCTTCAAGGAAGGTATGAGTTATGTAGCACTTTCACGTCTGTGTACACTCAATAGTCTTTTCCTAGTTATCTTTGATGCAAGCAAAGTGAATGCTGACATTCTGTGCATTCTAGAATACAACATGCTACTTGCACTCCCCACCTCATCTAGATATGCACCATGCACCTCAAAAAATAAAACCTCTAAAAAGAAAAGTAATGAAAACAGAATGTATGACAGATCTCCCAATAATACTGCAAAAGAAACAATGACCAACTCCTTTTCCCTCAAGTAATACAACCACAAAACTGTGTAGTAATAACTCAACTGCACATCCATCAGAAAAGAAAGAGACAACTGTCTCTTCTCCAAAAGAACCTGCAGGCCCATCAAACGATGCAAACAACTCTCTGCTCCATTTAAATTCAGCAAAACAACTGGAGTAAATTGCTATGTTAATGTAACAATCAATCTTTTGTTCCAATTGCTAGCAATTGTTCAAAACATTTACTTAAACGACTCAGACCAGTGGTGTTTGCAAATACTCGTCCTTCATAGAAATGCCACAAATATTCCTGACAGCAATTACAATGTCTCAGGTATAAGGCAAGAATTGGACTACTGTGCTTGAATGGTAAAATGCACCATAAACAGACAAGAAGATTCTCAAGATGTCCTAATGTACTTACTACAAGTACTGGAAACCAAAGAAATCCTTATAGATGAAATCTTCCAATTTTCATACATGTGGAAACATACATGCACTCTCTGCAACCATGGTTCACAAGAGCACATCCCCAATGAAAAATATGTCTAGTCATCCATACCAAATTGTGAATCCATTCCATTTCACCAGCTTCTGCTTATGGCATATTTGCAATTCAGACAATCTTTCCAGTCTGAAAATCAACTCACATAGCCAATATGTTATACTAATGCTTCTTAGGTACAATGCAGATGGTACCAAAAATAACTGTTAGCTTACTAGCTTTACACATGGCCAAGTAACTTATGGCAAGAAAACCTTTACAACAATAGGTATAATATACCTACCAATGTGGTGCGACAACCACTTCAGAGCACGATACTGCATATGTCAAAACAAGAAGCAGTTGGTTTGAATGTAACAACCCCTCCAATACTCCAAATTCATAGGTTACCAGCAAATCTAACAAATGCCTACTTAATATTCCTTCAACCCAAATGTAATCACAAAACTGTAGCACAATAAACCGTAAGAATACACCAACAGGTATCTAACTACATCCATAATACTACAAAAGTACTTTTAAAAGTCAAGATAGTTAGCATACGTCAACAGGTATCTAACTACTTAAAAAATACCCTTCATTGCAATACACTTGAAATAAGCCATCATCATTCATGTTACTACAAAACCTCTTCTAAAGTCTAATGTAGTTAGACTATGCCAACAGGTATCTAACTACCCTTAATAACAACATACTTCACACATACATACTATTACACTTACTAATTGTAGTATTTCTTATCCTCTATGGATTTCTTTCCTATGACCCAACTGGGGAGTGGGTGGTGCCAGCACCCACTTTTTTAAGCTAGAAAAACAGACCCATATCATCTCTATTCTACTCCCCCAACCTTCCAGGCATATTTCGGCCATCAAATAACCATCAAATCTATTTTCCACACTTTTCCCCCAGCACGGTGTCCGCAGATCCAATATGTCTGCCGTTTCACAAATATGGCACTCCTCACGCTTTTCACCATCCAATCATCGAGCGCGTCCAATGTCCAGAGGCATCACAACAGCCCCTGGACCAATCAGGGACTTGTCCGCAGACCGAACAGGGAAGTGAGTCCACGGACCGAACCCAGATATCACGAAATTTGTGTAACTACTTTTTGGCCATTTTAAAAAAAAATCCAAAACTGGACGGAATTACACCAAATTAACAAAAGCACACTTTCACCACTAAGTCACCGCTCCTAACGCACATTTGGTGAAAATCGGTAGTGCTGAGCACATTTTTTCCCCATTGCATCTGAGGAAAATCACACATTTTGGGACCCCCTATAAGATTGCACCCCCCACCCCGGACAAAAGCTTTCCAAACTTCACAGAATCAATCCCAGGGGGCCATATACTTTTTTTGCATAGTTTGGTGAGGATTCATCCAGAGGGGGCCAAGTTATAAGCCACCCAAAAAGTGTTCTTCCCATGGGTTGAGCAACTATACCATAACTACACGGTCACTACTGCAGACTGTGGCCATGTAGTTATGGTTAAGTTGCTGTTTCCATAGGAAGAGCACTTTTTGGGTGGGTTATAACTTCGCTCTCCCTTGACGGATCCTCACCAAACTGTGCAAAAAAAGTATTTGGGTCACTCTGAATTTATTTGCAAAGTTTGGTGAGGATTTGCCCAGGGGGGGCAAAGTTATAGGGGGGGTCCCAAAACTTTTTTTTTCCCATAGGCTGAATGGGAAAAAAAGTTTGCTCGCGCCTACAGCCCAAACTGCTGGACGGATTTCCACCAAATTTGGAACAGGAGCAGCGGCTTGGTCCCGAAAGCGTGCTTTTGCAAATTTGGTGAAAATTCGTCCAGTAGTTTTTTTTAAAATGACCAAAAAGTAGGTTAAAAAAAAATATTGATATCTGTGTTCGGTTCGCGGACACACTTCCCTGTTCGCTCCGCGGACAGTGTCCTGATTGGCCAATCGTCTTGCGTGATGTTCGCGGACATGCAAAGTGTTCGCTGATTGGACGGCGTGGAGCGTGAAGCGCGTCAGATTTTTCGGTAGCGCTCGCCATCTTGGATTCGCGGATGTCCGCGGACAGCGCGGTGAAACTTTGTTCAAAATGTGTATTTTGTAGAGTGTGTTGGTGTATAGGAGTGTTTGGGGAGGGTGGGAGTGTATGAGATAGGATGAAAGTTGTGTTTTTTATGAGTTAGACGTTCTTTTTGTGTTCGATTTGTTTGCGGACATCACAGGTGTTCTGAAATGTTCTAAATAAACTGACTGGGGGGTGTTCTAAGGACTCAATATGTGTCCGTTTTGTTCGCAAGCAAAGTGAAAATGTTCTAAGAACACTCGCGGTGTCCGGGGAGTGTTCGTAGGGGGTGTCCTGATGATGCTGTCCGTATTGTTCTCTGTCAAGTTGAATGTGTTCTAAGAACACCCGCGGTGTCCTGAAATGTTTGCAAATAAACAAAATGGGGTGTTTTGAAGACGTTTTTGAGAACACTCCCGGTGTCCTGAAATGTTCGTAGGGGGTGTCCTGAGAACGCTGTCCGTATTGTTCTCTGTCAAGTTGAATGTGTTCTAAGACCACCCGCGGTGTCCTGAAATGTTTGCAAATAAACAAAATGGGGGTGTTCTGAAGACGCTTCTAAGAACACTCGCGGTGTCCGGGGAGTGTTCGTAGGGGGTGTCCTGAGGACGCTGTCCGTATTGTTCTCTGTCAAGTTGAGTGTGCCCTAAGAACACTTGCGGTGTCCTGAAATGTTCGCAAAAAAACAAAATGGGGGTGTTCTGAAGACGCTTCTAAGAACACTTGCGGTGTCCGGGGAGTGTTCGTAGGGGGTGTCCTGAGGACGCTGTCCGTATTGTTCTCTGTCAAGTTGAATGTGTTCTAAGAACACCCGGGGTGTCCTGAAATGTTCGCAAATAAGCAAAATGGGGGTGTACTGAAGACGCTTCTAAGAACACTCGCGGTGTCCGGGGAGTGTTCGTAGGGGGTGTCCTGAGGACGCTGTCCGTATTGTTCTCTGTCAAGTTGAATGTGTCCTAAGAACACTCGCGGTGTCCTGAAATGTTCACAAATAAACAAGATGGTGGTGTTCTGAAGATGCTTCTAAGAACACTTGCGGTGTCCGGGGAGTGTTCGTAGGGGGTTTCCTGGGGACGCTGTCCGTATTGTTCTCTGCCAAGTTGAATGTGTCCAAAGAACACTCGCAGTGTCCGGAAATGTTCGCAAATAAACAAAATGGGGGTGTTCTGAAGACGCTTCTAAGAACACTTGCGGTGTCCGGGAGTGTTCGTAGGGGGTTTCCTGAGGACGCTGTCCGTATTGTTCGCTGTCAAGTTGAATGTGTCCAAAGAACACTCGCAGTGTCCGGAAATGTTCGCAAATAAACAAGATGGTGGTGTTCTGAAGACGCTTCTAAGAACACTTGCGGTGTTCGGGGAGTGTTCGTAGGGGGTTTCCTGAGGACGCTGTCCGTATTGTTCTCTGTCAAGTTGAAGAACACCCGCGGTGTCCTGAAATGTTCGCAAATAAACAAAATGGAGGTGTTCTGAAGACGTTTTTGAGAACACTCCCGGTGTCCTGGAATGATCGTAGGGGGTGTCCTTAGGACGCTGTCCGTATTGTTCGTTGTTAAGTTGAAAGTGTTCTAAGAACTATCACGTTGTTCTGAAATGTTCGTAGGGGGTGTCCTGAAAACGGTGTCCGTATTGTTCACTGGCAAGTTCAAAGTGTTCTAAGAACACTCACATTGTTCGCGGACATTAAGGGGCCGATTCATAGAACAAACGTGCGCCGAAAATCTACGCGCAAGCAGGCGCAAGCAGGCGCAAGCAGGCGCAAGCAGGCGCAAGCGGAAAAAAAAAGGTGCATGCGCACGCGTGCGATTCATGGAAGTCCCCGCGCGTGTCTTCCTCGGGATGTGCGCCAAACCCGTGCATGGCGCACACGTCACTGCAACATCCCGAAAGACGTGCGCGACGCGCACAGTGAAAGCGCACAACCTCTGCGCATACACTAGAAAGTGGGCGGAACACGGGCGTAACGCGCGGAAAGGGGAACAACTCGCGAAAACAAGGGCGTAACTGGGGATGTACTGCAGGGAAGCAGACGGAACGCCCACACGCACCCGAACCACACGTATTCATGGAATCGAATAGGGCAAAGCCACGCACAGCGAAAGACACGCACAAGCCCAAACACGTCCGCCACACGAAGGCAGGCGGTAGCGTCCGTGCGCATTACAAAAGTGGCAACATACAGCAATAGTGCCTGTGCGAGCAGGGTACGCGTATCTCAGGGGTGCGCGGGAAGTTCCACACGCGATTCCATCATGGTACGTGTATTTCGGGGTGCGCATGAAGTTCCACACGCGATTCCATCAGGGTACGTGTATTTTGGGGTGCGCGTGAAGTTCCACAGGCGATATCAGCAGGGTACGTGTATTTCAGGGTGCAGGGGAAGTCACACACGCGATTCCAGCAGGGTACGTGTATTTCAGGGGTGCACGGGAATTTCCACGCGCGATTGGGCCCGTGCGAGCAGGGTACGCGTATCTCAAGGGTGCGGGTGAAGTTCCACACGCGATTCCATCAGGTTACGTATATTTCGGGATGCGCGTGAAGTTCCACACGTGATTCCATCAGGGTAAGTGTATTTCAGGGTGCGCGTGAAGTTCCACACGCGATATCAGCAGGGTGCGTGTATTTCAGGGTGCAGGGGAAGTTACACACGCGATTCCAGCAGGGTACGTGTATTTCAGGGGTGCGCAGGAATTTCCACACGCGATTGGACCCGTGCGAGCAGGGTACGCGTATCTCAGAGGTGCGCGGGAAGTTCCACACGCAATTCCATCAGGGTACGTGTATTTCGGGGTGCGCGTGAAGTTCCACACGCGATTCCATCAGGGTACGTGTATTTCGGGATGCGCGTGAAGTTCCACACGTGATTCCATCAGGGTAAGTGTATTTCAGGGTGCGCGTGAAGTTCCACACGCGATATCAGCAGGGTGCGTGTATTTCAGGGTGCAGGGGAAGTTACACACGCGATTCCAGCAGGGTACGTGTATTTCAGGGGTGCGCAGGAATTTCCACACGCGATTGGACCCGTGCGAGCAGGGTACGCGTATCTCAGAGGTGCGCGGGAAGTTCCACACGCAATTCCATCAGGGTACGTGTATTTCGGGGTGCGCGTGAAGTTCCACACGCGATTCCATCAGGGTACGTGTATTTCGGGGTGCGCGTGAAGTTCCACACGCGATATCAGCAGGGTACGTGTATTTCAGGGTGCAGGGGAAGTCACACACGCGATTTCTGCAGGGTACGTGTATTTCAGGGGTGCGCGTGAAGTTCCACACGCGATATCAGCAGAGTACGTATATTTCAGGGTGCAGGGGAAGTTACACACGCAAAATCAGCAGGGTACATGTATTCAAGGGGTGCGCGGGAAGTTCCACACCCGATTCCATCAGGGTACGTGTATTTCGGGGTGCGGGGGAAGTTACACACGCGAAATCAGCAGGGTACGTGTATTCCAGGGGTGCGCGGGAAGTTCCACACGCGATTCCATCAGGGTACGTGTATTTCAGGGTGCGGGGGAAGTTCGACACATGATTCCATCAGGGTACGTGTATTACAGAGGTGCGCGGGGAGCACCACACGTGAATTGCATGTGTGGGCCCTCCCAGGTGTTCCCTCTACACCCTCCACGGCACCTGCAGGTGGCTCACACCACAGGGGCCTACCCTGCACATGTCCTGCAGGCACCCCATCCACCATGGCCATGCCCCCCAGCCAACCCACATGTGAACTTGCACTACTGCCCACAAACGCATGTCCCTCTGTACCCCCAGCCACCAGGGGCACCCTCCACAGGCCCCCACCCATGTCTCCCACCACCCCCACCCCCCAGCCACCAGGGCAGCCTCCACCAGGCCCCCACCCATGTCTCTCAGCACCCACACCCCCCAGCACTGTGGGGCACCTGCCAGCAGGCTCCCACCCATGTCTCCCAGCACCCCCACCCCCCAGCTACCAGGGGCACCCTCCACCAGGCCCCCACCCATGCCTCCCACCACCCCCCCAGTCACCGGGGGCAGCCTCCCCCAGGCCCCCACCCATGTCTCCCACCACCCCCACCCCCCAGCCACCATGGCCAGCCCCCACCAGGCCCCCACTCATGTCCCCTATCACCCCCACCCCCCAGCCACCATGGGCAGCCTCCACCAGGTCCTCACAATCCCCAATCATGTGCGTTATGGTCAGCCTCCACAGCCAAAAAGCCCTACCAAGTAACCCATTCACCCACATGGAAATGGAAATTACATGTTACACCCCCAATGTTCATAAAGCAAATGAACCCATGTCCGTCAAACACAATGGTTGCAATTGAATGGGAAAACACCCAACATGACATGCATGAAACCAATGAGATGATACCACACAGTGAAGTATGAAAACAAAATTGTATTAAAAAAAAAAAAATGCAAATGAAATGAAACAAACTACAATGGCAATGAAAAAAAGATAAGCTGCATGTCCGTGTAAAAAAATAAAAACACCAAATCCTAATCCAAAAATATGTTGTCCAAAGTCAAATGAAAAATAAAATCAATCCAATGAAGAACTATGTACAAAACATCCAAGGGTCCATGAGCCCAACTGAACAAAGGAAACCTACAAAAAACCCTAACTGAAATGCAACTATATACAAAAAGTGGAGCAGTGTCCGTCGACTCCAAATCATAAGAACAAACAAAGGGAACCTAAAACTAAAGAACTATATACAAAGGCGGCGGGCAAGTCCAGCGGCTCACTCCGTGGTGTTCCGGGCTAGGGCCTCATCGAACTCCTGTTCGATGTCCCGGAGGCGGTCCTGTTCCATGGCCTCGAGGGTCCGCAGGGACAACGCCGTGTCCTCCTCCAACCCCCTGCGGATTGCCTCGAGGCACTCGGCCCGCCTCAGGGCCCTCCGCATGGAGTTCTCCGCCCTGACCATTGTGAGCCATGCCTCTTCCGCCCGCCGCCACTCCGTACCTATCTGCTGGCCCAACTGCTGCCACACAGAAGACACACCCCGTCCTGGGTCAACCTTCCCTCTGGCCGATGCCTGCCCCTCCGATGTTGAAGGCCCCGAGCCTTCATGGCTCCCGCCACGTTGCTGCTGCTGCTGTGCCTCTGCCCGTGCACTGCCTCCTGCTGCCTGCACATCCTCCGCCGGCTGGGGTGCAGTTGTTGATGTGGCCACCCCTGCTGGACGTCCGACTCCCGACTGTGGCAGGGATGCCTCCTCCACCAGCCTGGCCGCACCATCAGAGGCAGCTCCACAGGGCACCCAGGTGACTGATGGTTGGGAAGATGGCACAGAGGACGACTGGCGCGTAGGGGTTCCAGTTGAGGAGGGGGTCGGAGCAAGCCCCATCAGACGGAGGAATCCGGCCTGGGTGACCTGTCCCAGCAGGCTGACGTGGTCAACGAGCCATTCGAGATGCCGTGCAGTCTCTCCATGAAAAGACTGCAGGTCACCTCGCATGGCCCGTTGACGCAACGCCACACCAGCCAGGACAGACTCAACCCGGACCTGGATAGCCACGTCCACAGGCAGAGGAAGGCCAGTTGACGTCAGCTCATCCCCTGCCTGAAAACGGGTCTGGACGTAGGCATCCCTGCTGGTGCAAGATGATGCAGGGACAGGATCGGGGACAGGATTACACACAGGCACCTCTGCGGCGGCCTGTGCTGCCTCCTGTCCCTGTTCCTGCACTGCACCACTAGCACAAGTGGGATCCCCACCTCCAGACCCCGTCTCTGGTGCTTGCACGGCCTCCTCCTCCACCAAACCCCCCACCAACCTGGATGACTCTGTGCCATCTTCCCCTGTTGGGCCCTGTGGGGTCCCAGCTGCCCCTTCTGCTGCCGAGGAGTCCAACTCCAACCTCCGCCTCTTGGACCTCCCCCCGGCAGCTGCGGCCTGGGACGCGGCACCGGACTCCTCACTCCCCGACGAGATGACATCACGGGAGGGGAGCCGGGCCTTGCGTCTCTGGCTGGCAGTGGGATCCCCGCCGCTGTGCTCCACAGCACCTTCTCCGCCCTCTTCATCAGTTGACGCTGCAGACAGGGAGAAACAAAACACATGCATCAGGGCACTGTACAATGGACACATACACACATGACAGTTGCACATGAGTGGCATTGGCAAACCTCAGACATGCCATCACAATCCCCAACACACATGTCATTACAACTCGCACACATGAGCCATACCACAGCCATATCGCAACTGCCACCACCATCCATACACATACAACAGCATGAGCAGCGAAAGGTGAGCCAGACATCACATGCAACACAGGAAGTGCACCACACATGTACACACACCACCACACTTGCATGCATGTGTACACCTCTGCCAAGTGTCGCACTGTTCAGACGAGCATCCATGTCACATCTGCCAATCAGGCTTCCACATACCGCTGTCACATGCATCCATGTTGCATCACTGTTGCACCCTTGTCAAATACACACACATGCACATGTACACAGTGCTGATACATGCAGCCGAAAACAACATACATGCGTGACATCACGGACATGTCTACTTACATACACATTCATCCAAACATGTGTGCCCACACAACTGCATTTGGCATGCAAGCCTACACACACAAGCACCATCCATGTCTCACATATTACAGCCCTCGCATGTGTCAGCCCCACGGCCCTGTACACCCCCACCCATACTCGACCCCATACAAACAGATGTGCAACCTGCACACTACTGAATAATCACCACACGCACTGCTCACAATCAGGATGCATGTACACTCACCGCTCGACTCCAGACGGGTCTGCTTCTCTAGGACCTGGACGTGGAGCGCTGGGGATATGCGTTCCAGGACCCTCATCTGTTCTTCCGACAAGTGGCCCCGGCACCCCTTGGCATCTGCTGCCTTCAAGAGGCGCCGGGCCTTGTTCAGGGTCCTGGACCTGAAGTCCTCCCAGCGCTTCCTGACATGTTGTAAGTCGCGGACTGCCACCCCCTCCGCGTTGATGGCAGTCACGATGTCAGTCCAGATCCGAGTCCGTCCTTCCTTGTTGGCGCGGGAACTTCCGAAGAGGGCATCATACTGCCCCAGGACTTGCTCCACCAGGACACCAACTTCGGTGGCACTGAAGCTGGTGCCCCTCTGCCTCTCTGGCCGGGGGTTGTCAGTGGTCACAGATGGTGTTTGCCCCGACATGACAACCCCAGAGGCAGAAGTGGGTGGGCAACTGGGTCCTGGGGCTGGGCTGTGGAGCGATGGAATCCCAGTCGGGAGTCTTCGGTTCCAGCAGGGGTGGTCACAGCAACAGCACCCCTGGCTGATGTGCAGGCAGCAAATGGCAGTGCACATGGGCAGCAGGCAGTCAGGCAGCAGCAGATGGCAGGTGGGAGCGTGCTCGGGGCTCTGGGGGGCAGTAGTTCGGCCTTCTGGGCAGGAGCGTGGTCTTCCGTGTGCTTACGCATGGCCAGCTTGATACGGAGTGATTTGGCACGTGAAAAATCTGCACGTCAGCGTTTAATTCGAAGAAAGGCCCTTAGCGCGTAAGCGCGTCTGCACGCATACGCATTTTCATTGGACAGAAGGCCCCTCAAGCGCAAGCGCCCCTGTGACGTGACGCGTACAGACATGCATGGGCATTTCAGCGCGCGTGAAAAACTGCACGTCCGCGTGTAATATGAGGAAAGGGCCCATGCGCGTGAGCGCGTTTGGAAACTGCACGTCCGCGTGTAATACGTGGAAAGGGCCCATGCGCGTAAGCGCGTGTGGAAACTGCACGTCCGCGTGTAATACGTGGAAAGGGCCATGCGCATAAGCGCGTGTGGAAACTGCACGTCCGCGTGTGATACAGGAAAGGGCCTATGCGCGTAAGTGACGTGATGCGCGCGTGCGTTTCCCTCAGCACGAGTTAAAGGTGAGCGGGCCCAGCAGTTTGCTGTACGTGCCTTTCGTGGAGACCGACGTGTGTTGCTGCTTCCTGTTGTTTCGCGCGCCATCACAACTTCACAGCTATCAAGGACGTATCTCTTCTTTTGGTGGGGGTATTGGCTACGCGTGTTTTTCTGCATCGCGCTAGTCAGACGGTGAGTCACACACGCTCTTTTTCCCACTGCGGGTGCCCCTGTGTATCGCACCCATTTTCGATGTCATAGTAGCCTGCGTGTCCCACGCGTACGCGTTATTCGTGTTACTGGGTGCCACCGCGTACTGCGGGAGGTTGAATCCATGCACGAAGGCTGTAGGGTTGCGTGCACGGTTTAACTGCAGTTTTGGGGTGCCTGAGCGTTGCGTGACCCGTCACCACATCACCGGGGTCACATACAGCCTTGCAGGTGCAGGGGGGCTGTTAACATCTTGCTTCCCACCCCCTTCACCCCAATTGCCCAGGTCAATTGTGGTGTACACGTCCCATTGGCACCACTCCATCTGTGCCAGCACTACTACATCTGTGCCATGGTTGGGAGGCCACCAAAGGTGAGGGGCGCCTCAGCTGGGCATACTCCTCGTGGCGGGCGTAGTCGGGGACGTGGCCGTCGTGACCAGGGAGTAGGGGGACTCCAGGGTGTCCAGGGCAGCCACAGAGGGGGAAGAGGCAGGGGTGCACCACTTGAGCACAATGTTGTGCCATCTGTTGGTGCAGCCATGCCACCACCCCCTGTGGTTCCGGGGGATGCAGCTCCTGCATCTGGCACTGGCACCCATATGACCCGGCAGTCCGTTCCATCGACTGCCACGGGCCCAAGGGTAGTGGTAGCTGCAGGTGCAGCTGTGGACACCGCCACCCAGGCTCAGGGTCTGCCAGCGCAGGCTGCATTGGCACTTGAAGAGCCCTTGGTAGATCTCCAACAGGCCAGGGGGGAAACCATAGGGGCAGGCCGGGCTGCTCAGACCAAGACACGTGTCCCTGGGGCAGTCATGTCATCTGCTGCCCTGAACAGCCTGGTGTTGGCAAGTGCAGGGGCAGATGCACCCAACAGCACCCCGGTTGTGAGTCTGCCAACCAGGATTGTTGCGGCCAACCACCCTGCCACAGCTGATGTTGCTGCGCAGGGTCCATTAGTGGGCACCCAGCTGCCACTGACACAAGTCAGGCCTCTGGTCATCCCTCCACCTGCCACTCCCTTGGCTCAATCCACCGAACCCACTGGTCATGCTGGTCAGGGCGGCATTAGCCAGCCAGGGTCTGCACCACAGTCCAAGAGGAGGAAGGTTGCACCTGCAGCACAGGCTGGGACCCCACACACAGCCACGACCTCCTGCACGTCGAGGAAGAAGCCTTTCTGTAAGCAGGAACTGGACTTCCTCGTGGACTACATGCGGGGCCACAGTCGTGACATGCTAGTGGGTGCCAATAGTCAGACCACGGCTGCCCAACGTGACACCCACTGGAAGCATGTTGCGGAACATGTCAGTTCATTCGGCCATGAGGTGCGCACGGCGCAGGAGTCCAAAAAGCGTTGGAATGACATCAAGCGCAGCACTAAGGCCAAGCGTGCCTCAAATTACAACTTGACTCTGGTGACTGGCGGTGGGCCTGCACCAGAGGAGGAAGAACTCACTCCGCATGAGGCTCTCGTTGCGGAGTTCATACCACCTGAATTGGTTGAAGGAGTGGAAGAGAAGCTGGACTTTGATGCCCAGACCAGTAAGTGTTGATGCGTGTTTGTTGAGGACGTGTGTGTTTTACTTGTTGGATGTGTTGTGCATGATTGCTGCTACATGTGACATGTACATGGTTCTGATGTGTAAGTAATGCAATGCTACCGTCATGCATGTCTCCTCTGCCTGCATGCGGGACTCCATGTAGGCATGCTCCCTTGCCCCTCCTCCGCCACTCTGCACCCCAGTTCCACCTTTGCACTGGTCTGCTCCAATCTTGCCAATGTGTAGTTTCTTGTTCATGTGTCCTGTGTAGATGCTAACTTCCAGCGTAGAATCTGCCAGACATATGCCATGTGGTACAGCCTTAATACTCGATGCAGGGTATCTCACTTGTACTGTGCATGGGTCAGATGTCCCGCAGGGACATGAGTGCCCATTCATGCTCCATGTGCATTGCACGCATGCCCCTATGTGTCCTTGACTGGATGATCACTGTAATATAAGTCCTTGGTTACATACATTGCCTGCCATCTCATCAGCGTTCCCATGTCATCTGTGCCTCAGTCCTGCGTTGCACACATGTTTAGGCTCTGACAATCTGTGTGGCTCACAGGCCTCAGCCTGTTCAATGGCCAATGACTCTGTCCAACTCTTGTTGTGTCTTCTTCACACGTGGGCGGCCTCCGGAGTTTCCATCATGTGTCCTGCCCACTGTCCCAGCATCATTTGCAGTGTTGTAATTTGAATCACATGAAGCTGTTGATGCCAGTCAACACTGCCTGTCAATACACAGGTGTATGGTCAGACTTTTGATACCATGCTAGGCATCCCTGCTTTGGTACATGGGTGGAGGGGTGCTTGGCTTCTAGACATGGTACACATTGAATGCACAATGCACGTGATGTCTGATTTTGACATTGCACTGCCTTCACATTTCCTGGCACACACCATGTAGTGCTTGTACATGTAGGTAGTGAGTGGCGTACACATTTTCTGCACTCCATAGACCTACTTCCATGGAAACTGCCACCTTTCAACAGGTCTGATCACAGAAGCTGTTCAAAGTAGACCCAGCAAGCATGCCAGGTCATATGTTGTGTGTCGCATGTCTGCCTGATGCCTTTGCTGTCGGTGTGTGTGTGTGTGTGTGTCGTGTGCTTCTGACATGTGTATTCACCTTTTCCTCTCTATTTTTCAGGTGATGACGCAATAGAGGCAGAGGATGGTGTTGTCATGCCAGACACAGGGTTGGTAACGCCACATCAACCCGGCACTAGTGGGGGTCGTGGGGTGGTAGGCCACGTGCTGCAGTCCATCTTGTCTCTGGCTGCCTATGAGTCCAGCCTTGATGACGACTCTGACATCCATGTTGAGTTGGATGACCATCAAGTCTATGTGTCAGGGGTGAGTGATTCTGATGTGGACACTCCTCTGTCTGCGACCCCTGCACTGAGGGATCAGACCGTCTTGGTTCCTCTGCCCGTGGTGGATCGGGACGCAGGGTCACCCTCCACACCAGTCACTGATGTGCCTGGGACATCACGTCGACGGGGGCATGTAGTCGTGCAGCCGCAGGCGGTGCCAACACAGCGAGGACCCCCGGTCCTTGGGTCTTGCAGGGGTCAAGCCCGGCAACGCGGTCGCCACGCGCAACCGCTGTATACTGAGTGGGAGGAAGACATGACTGCCAATTCCGAACGGCAGGGGGCAGCAATGGAGAACATCGCTGAGAGCATGGAGCGTGTGGCCTGATCTGTGCTCCCCACTGCTAGACAGGTGCTTCTCCAGCAGCAGGCGGCACGGTCCACGGCCCGCTCGCTCAGGCTGGGCATGGCGGCCTCAGACAGGGCACGCCAGGCTGAAATGTCGTCTCTGCGTCAAGCAATTGCTGCTCACGCAGAGGCGCACATGGATGCCTTGAGGGAGGAGTATACTTCCCTCAGATCCACTCTGGGTGTCCTTATGATGTCCCAGAGGCAGCGGGCAGAGGAGAGGTTTGCACAGCTTGAGTGTACCATCTCGGATGAGCTACAGGCTTGCCGGAAGGTGCAGCAGTTGTCCAGCCAGGCCTTGCAGGAGGAACTCCGTGTTATATGTGCTACCTTGCAAGAGGAAGCAGGTGTATCACGGGAGGTTCTGCATGCAGACCTACGTCACATCGCCACACAGAGCCAGGCTCACCCATCCGGCAGACTTGCTGCCGACGAGTGGCAAGCTGCGGCTAGGCGTGGCCAGGCTACTGTGCCACGTCCTCCTTTCCAGGATGAGCCAGACTCAGACGACCATCTATCTCCCACATAGGTCGTGCTGTGCAGGCGTTGAGCCCATGGAGGTTTTTTTATTGGCTCAGCATCATCGCATGTGGATGTTGAGCAGCACCCTGCACCTCCCCCCTCCTGGGTGCCTCCCCTCCCCCCCGGGTCGTATGTGGCCATTTTTTATTTTTATTTTAGTTTAGTTAGTTAAGTTTCAGTTTGATAGTTAGTTTAAATAGGTAATGTAGGGTTTCCATAGTTAGTGTAATTAGTTAATAGTTGATTTAGTTTAAAATTGCTAGTCTCTTGTGCTTTCATGTGACGGTGCGGTGCTTTGTGGCTTTTGAAGGCATCCACTGTCTGTTCCAGCTGGGCCCTTCATGGTTGTCTTGTGTATGTGTTTGCTGCTTGGGTTCCTTGACTCACATATGCCACTCCTGCCTCCCTTATCCATGGGCTCGCAAGGATGGTTCGGTGTTACAGCATTTTACACAAGGGCATTGGACTGTCATATCTGTGGCATGTCTGGTGCTGTGTGACTTGTGTTGACACCCCTAGTGGGGATGATTTAGGTGTCATTGTCCACTGTTCAGCTTTTGCTAGATGGGGTGTGTCATGATTAATGTGGACATTGATTGCTATGCATTGTGTAGTATGTTTCATTTCTTTCCTGTACATGTGCTTGTTGCAATTCATGCTGTAGATAGTGTTCCACACTTTGTAGGTGAAAGACGGACTGATGGTGTGATTTGTGATGTGACTCTCTGACATGGTCAAGTAATGAGATGCCTGATGAGACACACACAGATGACTTTGAAGCATTAATCATGTGTTTCATGCCCTTTCTGCAGGGGGATGAGCCTCCAGAGCACCTTTGCCAGCAGACATGTCCCATTGGACGACGGAATTCTGGCCCCGTTTGTTGGTGCCCACATGCACATGTGTGCAGAAGCAGAGGCACAGTTATTGCAGACCTACATCCTAGAACATCCTAGAACTGCTGAGGAACTCCAAGGAACTCCAGGCAAGGTGAGCATCACAGGGGGGCCACGACACAGCAAAGCTTGCACCAGGCGAGTTGCACATGCAGGCTTAGTCACAGCACTGAGGGTGAGCTTAGACGAATATTGGTGTTGAAGCACACAATGCAGCTCAGATGTGTTTGTGGACTGATGGCTGCTGATAGTAAGGTTGTCTGGGACACATGCAGGGTCAGTGGCACATACCCTCCGGTACACCAAGGTCCATTGAGGCACTTGTATCAACCATGTAGCCTTCCGAGACATGGAAAGGACAGCTCACAGGGACATGCAGCAAGGGACATACTCGGGTGCAGTGCATGTCTTTTCCACGTACTTCATGATAAGTGCACTGCCAACTTTGTTTCGGTCATGGTGGTACGCAACTTGCTCTGTAGTCATGGCTTGCTATATGGGTCTATCTGCTTACCCAGGGAACATTGCATGTTGTGTGAATTGTGACACATTGGTGTTCCATTTGCCACGCACCCAGCAGCGGCTGCCTTACTGCATTGACTGTGTATGACCCGTCACAGGGGTGATGTTATATATGGGTACGAAGCATCAACCACAGATTGTCTGTTTGTAGAGTAGTCTGTTGCTATGGGGCATGTTTGGTGTTGTGTTTTTGTGCAATTGGCACGTACAGGTTGTTGACTGTGTCTCTCTTTGCAGCATTGCAGTGCTCCTGTAACAGGACCTGAGAGTGCGCAGGCAGGAGGCCAGCACTCAAAACCAGAGCTAAGTGTCTTGTTGTTTTTATTACAAACTGCTCTGCATAGGGTTGCTGGGGAGTGTACTGATGCATGGATGTATGTGTGGTTCAATTTGGTATGTTATTTTCTCCCTAATCACCTGTGATCCTATGCAATTTCGAAACCTGTACCCTCTACCCGGTGTTCCTGCTTCCCGTGCCTATCCAAGCAACATTCCCTGACCCTCTTTCCCCACTGGGGTTGTGGATGCCTGTGTAAGCCCAGAACTTGCAGGCGCCAAAACCCTAGAGGGGGTGGTTGGTTCGTACCACTCCTGAGCCTGTACTACAGAAGGCCATGACAATGATGTCCAAGTCTGTTTGGATTGTGTATGTGTTCATGCAGGTTGTACATTTTCGTGCATTCCCTAGTTTCATGTGTCATTCCTCCTCCCCTCTCCTGCCGCTCATTCCACTCATCCAGTGTGTCAACACCTGTCCCGACTGCATATCCCTGAACCTCTTTCCCACCAGGGTCTCAGGGGCCTGTGTGAGTTTGACCTTGCAGGCACCCGGGACATGGTGGGGGTGGTTGTTTCGTGACACTCCCGCGCCTGTACAGGGGACCTCTGACAGTACACATCCATTCATGGTGCATCATCCTATGTCATGTACCACACATGTCTCACATCCTGTCATGACATTGTTTTGCTGTGCTACCTTGGTTGTTGCATCATTGTGGTAGTACTTGGCCTTTGTGAGGTCCTGCTACGTCAAGTCATCGACTGGAGGGTGTTTGGGTTCGTTTTTATGCCTTGGATTTTGGAATTTTGGAAATGAGTGTGGATTCTGAGGGTTCAGGCATCTTTTTACACACAAGGTGGGAGATGGTGACGAAGGGTAAAGGTGATCCTGTGGCCAGGTGGAATTGAGGTTTGGAGGCTCCATGACCCAGGTGCAGTTGTTCAGTGGGTCATGGTCATTTGTGAGGGAGGGGGGGTTGTTGTTGATAGTTGCCTTGCCCTGCAGTGTGATGGGAACTCTGATATAGTGATGGTGGTATCCCATGTACATGTTGTGTTCTGCTGATCAATGCCTGTTCATGTGTTGTGTTTTCCTTTCAGGTGCGAGGGGATAGTTGTGGTTTGACATGCTGGTGTGTACACATGGTGGATGTTCACATGTGATGTGTAGGGAACACTGATGGTCACTTGAGTGCACATGCATATGTGGAGTGCAGGTTCTTGCAGAACCACACACTTGCACTCTGATGCACTACATGTACTCCCACCCGTGCATATCCACGTGTACACTGTTTGCCTTCTGGTGCCCACTGTGTCCCGGCAGCACATGTTCTGTGACCGATCATGGATCCAGTACATGCCTAATTTGATGTTTGACCTGGTCTGTCACTTAGATGTGATGCTCAGGGTGTGCATCACACACAATGGCTGTTCAGTGTGCTGTGCGCTGAGCAGTGTGATGCAGGAGTAGGACACTGCACACATGAGCTGCAGTGTGAATTTTGCAATGCATAATGTGCATGTAGACAGGCATTCATTGTGATGTTACGTCTACGACTGTTGTAATGCATTTGGAAATGACTTATTTTGGGTGGGAGGTTGTTGGTCTGTCATTTCATCTGATTCCGGGTCAGGCAGCAGTGTCCGATGCCACTGTGCATTTAGGACATGGCAATGTGCACCTTATCGTTACTGCATTGGTGTATGGGTATTGCGTGCCATGTCATGTTGATGTTTGGGAGGGTTTGAGTGATATGACAGTGATGGCCATGGCCTGGTTTGCAGGTGTATGTGATGCACACCTTGCATGTCCGTGTCATCCGCTTCTCAGAGCAACTAGCTGGGGGTAGATTTCTCTCCGCAGCAGGGCCCTCCCCCTGGAACAGACTTCCGGCCTGACTTGAACTTGAGGGGAATCATCTCCAGTTCTGGAAGCACCTCAAGACCTTCCTCTTTGCTTCTGCTTACTGTCTGCCTCTCCCTTGCAGGATTCTCCACTGGAACTGCACAGGAGCTGCAACTGGGCCACTCTCACTGACCTCGGTCCCTGGCCCAGCCACTCTCCACTTGCACTGCCTTCCTGGCAACCCCTGCACTGCAGTACTGTCTCTCTATCCCTACAGCCCTCCCTTCCCAGCACTTGTCTGCACTTACCTTTGTAGTTGCCACCAGGCGACCTATGTATTATTTTTTTGGGCTACTTCCCCTGTACTGGACTCCCCCCCACCCTTCCCCTTGCACCTTTCCCATTCCCCCTACCCCTGCACTTGCACAATCCCAATGACACCTGGCCTAGTAGTACCATTCTCTGTGTTCCCTTGTTCCCCCCTCCCTGCCTCATTGCACCTTGGAATACTTGTGTATGGCCCATATCATGTCATATGTCATATGTGTGCCTTTTGGTCACACAGGATTGCTTGTGTTTAAGTAGCTAGGGATGCAGACGGTGTGCCACTTCCATGGCAAAAATCTCAGGGTGGTAAGGTTGTGACAGTTGACTGTCTCTTTGTCATCATCGATTGTCACCTGGTATGTGCCAGGCCTGTGTGCACCCCACAGGGGTGGGAGTTTAGGTGAAACATGTGGCCACAAGCTGGGTCCGGGCTTCCTCGCCACGTGCCCTGTCCCCTCCCATGGGCAGCGCCTGTGGTTGGGGATGTGGGGGCACCACCATGTCCACCGGGATGCCCTGCCGTGTTGCAACATTGTGCAGGACACATGCTGCCACAATGATCCTGCACACTACTGGTGGTGCATAGAGTAGTTGCCCACCAGAGCGGTCAAGGGAGCGGAAACTTGACTTGAGCACTCCGAATGTGCGCTCCACTATGCCCCTGGTTGCAATATGGGCGACGTTGTATCTTACCTGGGGTGGTGTGGTGGGGTTCCGGATTGGCGTCATCATGTGGTTGCTCAGAGGGTAGGCACTGTCCCCTGGGGAGATGATAATAGTTGAGATTGTTAGGGTTTGGGTATTTTTCTGTGTGTGACTTGCATGCATGTGCAAGGGCATTTGTACTGACCTAGGAGCCATGTGTCGCCATGCTGCCCAGCTTCCAGGGCCCGGCTCAGGGCGGACATTCTGTATATGAAACTGTCATGGGTGGAGCCAGGGTAGTTTGCATAGACGGAGGTGATGATTCCCTTTGCATCACATACGACCTGTACATTGATGGAATGCCAGTGCTTGCGGTTTTGGTAGATGTGCTCAATGGCCCTAGGTGGACGTAGGGCCACATGGGTGCAATCTATGGCACCGAGCACTTTGGGGAAGTGTGCCACCCTGAAAAAATCCAGGACAACGGCCTGCCTTTCTGCGGGTGTTCTGGGCATGTATATGTGCCTGCGGACTGAGGGGCGCGCTGTCATGATTGCCAGTACATGGTGTAGGCAGCGTGATTGCGTGGCCTGTGAGACCCCCCCACTATGGCAGTGGTCCGCTGAAATGACCCAGTGGCCAAAAAATGCAGGACATTGAGCAGCTTCTCCAAGGGGCTCAATACTTGGGAGCAAAGGGTGGGGGATGTGAGGTCATCTTTCCACTCCCTGACCAGGTCTAGGATGATATGGGGTGGAAACCTATACCTGCCATAGACCTGGTCGTCAGGCATCCCAAAAAGGCTTGTCTGTGGTGCGAAAATGCGTGCCCTGGCTATTCTCCTCCTCCTGCGGTGTCCCACGATCAGTGTAGCGACAAATGGGGCATTCATTGTAGCTGTATATACGTGTTTGTTGTTTGCGCGCACTTTTATGCTGTGCGCGGGGACGCTTCCGCCTGCCTTCGTGTGGCAGACGCGTTGACGCCTGTGCACGTCTTTTGCCGTGCGTGGGTTTCCCGTATTCGGATACGGTCCGAGTGTCATCGCGTGTGATCGGAGGGGAGTGTGCGTAGACGCAACTGGCCTGGGTATGTGTGTTTCGGGGTGCGCGGGAAGTTCCACACGCGATTAGCCTGGGTACGTGTGTTCCAGGGTGCTGGGAACTTTCACACGCGATTGGTGGTAATCCACGTGTGTTCTGTCATCACGTGCAATGAGGGAAACACCTGCACGCGTCACATCACAGATGCGCTCACGTGCTAAGGGCCTTTGGTCCAATGAAATCGCATATGCGTGCTGCCGTGCATACGCGATAAGGCCCTTTCCTCGTATTACACGCGGACGTGCAGTTTTTCACGTGCGCTGAAATGCGCATGCACGTCTGTATGCGTCACGTCACAGGGGCGCTTGCGCTTGAGGGGCCTTCTGTCCAATGAAAATGCGTATGCGTGCAGACGCGCTTATGCGCTAAGGGCCTTTCCTCAAATTACACGCTGACGTGCAGATTTTTCACGTGCCAAATCACTCCGTATCAAGCTGGCCACGCGTATGCACACGGAAGACCACGCTCCTGCCCAGAAGGCCGAACTACTGCCCCCCAGAGCCCCGAGCACGCTCCCACCTGCCATCTGCTGCTGCCTGACTGCCTGCTGCCCACATGCACTGCCATTTGCTGCCTGCACATCAGCCAGGGGTGCTGTTGCTGTGACCACCCCTGCTGGTACTGAAGACTCCCGACTGGGATTCCATGGCTCCACAGCCCAGCCCCAGGACCCAGTTGCCCACCCAGTCCTGCCTCTGGGGTTGTCATGTCGGGGCAAACACCATCTGTGACCACTGACAACCCCCGGCCAGAGAGGCCGAGGGGCACCAGCTTCAGTGCCAACGAAGTTGGTGTCCTGGTGGAGCAAGTCCTGGGGCAGTATGATGCCCTCTTCGGAAGTTCCCGCGCCGACAAGTAAGGACGGACTCGGATCTGGACTGACATTGTGACTGCCATCAACGCGGAGGGAGTGGCAGTCTGCGACTTACAACATGTCAGGAAGCGCTGGGAGGACTTCAGGTCTAGGACCCTGAACAAGGCCCGGCAACTCTTGAAGGCAGCGGATGCCAAGGGGCGCCGAGGCCACTTGTCGGAAGAACAGATGAGGGTCCTGGAACGCATATCCCCAGCGCTCCACGTCCAGGACCTAGAGAAGCAGACCCGTCTGGAGTCGAGCGGTGAGTGTACATGCATCCTGATTGTGAGCAGTGCGTGTGGTGATTATTCAGTATTGTGCAGGTTGCACATCTGTTTGTATGGGGTCGAGTATGGGTGGGGGTGTACAGGGCCGTGAGGCTGACACATGCGAGGGCTGTGATGTGTGAGACATGGATGGTGCTTGTGTGTGTAGGCTTGCATGCCAAATGCAGTTGTGTGGGCACACATGTTTGGATGAATGTGTATGTAAGTAGACATGTCCGTGATGTCACGCATGTATGTTGTTTTCGGCTGCATGTATCAGCACTGTGTACATGTGCATGTGTGTGTATTTGACAAGGGTGCAACAGTGATGCAACATGGATGCATGTGACAGCGGTATGTGGAAGCCTGATTGGCAGATGTGACATGGATGCCCGTCTGAACAGTGCAACACTTGGCAGAGGTGTACACATGCATGCAAGTGTGGTGGTGTGTGTACATGTGTGGTGCACTTCCTGTGTTGCATGTGATGTCTGGCTCACCTTTGCCTGCTCATGCTGTTGTATGTGTATGGATGGTGGTGGCAGTTGCGATATGGCTGTGGTATGGCTCATGTGTGTTGGGGATTGTGATGACATGTCTGAGGTTTGCCAATGCCACTCATGTACAACTGTCATGTGTGTATGTGTCCATTGTACAGTGCCCTGATGCCTGTGTTTTGTTTCTCCCTGTCTGCAGCGTCAACTGATGAAGAGGGCGGAGAAGGTGCTGTGGAGCACAGCGGCGGGGATCCGACCGCCAGCCGGAGACGCAAGGCCCGGCTCCCCTCCCAGGTTGTCATCTCGTCGGGGAGTGAGGAGTCCGGTGCCGCGTCCCAGGCCGCAGCTGCCGGGGGAGGTCCAAGAGGCGGAGGTTGGAGTTGGACTCCTCGGCAGCAGAAGGGGCAGCTGGGACCCCACAGGGCCCAACAGGGGAAGATGGCACGGAGTCATCCAGGTTGGTGGGGGGTTTGGTGGAGGAGGAGGCCATGCAAGCACTAGAGACGCGGTCTGGAGGTGGGATCCCACTGGTGCTAGTGGTGCAGTGCAGGACCAGGGACAGGAGGCAGCACAGGCCGCCGTGGAGGTGCCTGTGTGCAATCCTGTCCCCGATCCTGTCCCTGCATCATCTTGCACCAGCAGGGATGCCTACGTCCAGACCCGTTTTCAGGCAGGGGATGAGCTCACGTCAACTGGCCTTTCTCTGCCTGCGGACCTGGCTATCCAGGTCCGGGTTGAGCCTGTCCTGGCTGGTGTGGCGTTGCGTCAAAGTGCCATGCAAGGTGACCTGCAGTCTTTTCATGGAGAGACTGCACGTCATCTCGAATGGCTCGTTGACCACGTCAGCCTGCTGGGACAGGTCACCCAGGCCGGATTCCTCCGTCTGATGGGGCTTGCTCCAACCCCCTCCTCAACTGGACCCCGTACGCGCCAGTCGTCCTCTGTGCCATCTTCCCACCCATCAGTCACCTGGGTTCCCTGTGGAGCTGCCTCTGACGGTGCGGCCAGGCTGGTGGAGGAGGCATCCCTGCCACAGTCGGGAGTCGGACGTCCAGCAGGGGTGGCCACATCTACGACTGCACCCCAGCCGGCGGAGGATGTGCAGGCAGCAGGAGGCAGTGCACGGGCAGAGGCAGAGCAGCAGCAGCAACATGGTGGGAGCCATGAAGGCTCGGGGCCTCCGACATCGGAGGGGCAGGCATCGGCCGGAGGGCAGGAGGACCCAGGACAGAGAGTGTCTTCCCTGTGGCAGCGGTTTGGCCACGCCATAGATGCGGAGCGGCAGCGGGCGGAAGAGGCACGGCTCACAATGGTCAGGGCGGAGAACTCCATGCAGAGGGCCCTGAGGCGGGCCGAGTGCCTCGAGGCAATCCGCAGGGGTTTGGAGGTGGACACGGCGACGGCCCTGCGGACCCTCGGGGCCATGGAGGAGGACCGCCTCCGGGACATTGAGGAGGAGTTCGATGATGCCCTGGCCAGTAACATCCACAAGTGAGCCGTGAAACTAGCCCGCTGCCCTTGTACATAGTTTCTAGGTAGTGTTAGGTTTCATTTTTGTTTTTATTTTATTTGGACCTTTCGGACATTGGCCACATTTTTGTATATAGTTTTTTTTATTAGTTAGTGTAGTTAGATAGGTTTCCTTTATTTTGTTGGGATAATGGTCCCTGGATTGTTCCCATGTACATAGTTGACAGTTGGTTTGTATTTTATTTTTCTATTTTTGACCATGAAGCAATGGCTTTCTTTTTCATTTCCCATTGGATTTTGTTTTGTGGACATCGACTTTGGACATTACTTTGGATTTTTATTTTTGGTTTTGGTTTTTTTGACGGACATGCTTCTTTTCATTTTTGTACATTCACGTTTCTGTTTCTTCTTTTTTTATTCTACTGATGTCTCCTTTAATACATATTATTTTTGGTGAACTTCAATGTGTGGTATCTCATTGGTTTCATGCTTTTCATGATATGTGTTTTGAGATTCACTGACACCCATTGGGTGTATGTGAGGGAAATGTGTTTGTTTCGGAACTTGCAATCAGTGTTCTGTGATGTAATTGCAAATTATGAGTGGGTGGATGCAATACTCGGGTGGGTGTTTTGCATTTGGAGGCTGACCATAGGGACCAGGGATCTAGATTGTGATGACATGTTGGCTGGGGAACATGAGATGCACATGGGTGGGGGCCTGCTGGCAGGTGCCCCACAGTGCTGGGGGGTGGGGGTGGTGGGGAACAAGAGTTGGACATGGGTGGGGGCCTGCTGGCAGGTGCCCCACAGTGCTGGGGGGTGGGGGTGGTGGGGAACATGAGTTGGACATGGGTGGGGGCCTGCTGGCAGGTGCCCCACAGTGCTGGGGGATGGGGGTGGTGGGGAACATGAGTTGGACATGGGTGGGGGCCTGCTGGCAGGTGCCCCACAGTGCTGGGGGGTGGGGGTGGTGGGGAACATGAGTTGGACATGGGTGGGGGTCTGCTGGCAGGTGCCCCTGGTGACTGGGGGGTGGGGGTGGTGGGAGACATGGGTGGGGGCCTGGTGGAGGCTGCCCCTGGTGGCTGGGTGGTGGGGGTGGTGGGAGACATGGGTGGGGGCCTGGTGGTGGGTGCCCCTGCACTGCTGGGAGGTGGGGGTGGTGTGAGACATGGGTGGGTGCCTGGTGGAGGCTGCCGCTGGTGGCTGGGGGGTGTGGGTGGTGGGGAACATGAGTTGGACATGGGTGGGGGCCTGCTGGCAGGTGCCCCACAGTGCTGGGGGGTGTGGGTGGTGGGGAACATGAGTTGGACATGGGTGGGGGCCTGCTGGCAGGTGCCCCACAGTGCTGGGGGTGGGGGTGGTGGGGAACATGAGTTGGACATGGGTGGGGGCCTGCTGGCAGATGCCCCTGGTGACTGGGGGGTGGTGGTGGTGGGAGACATGGGTGGGGGCCTGGTGGTGGGTGTCCCTGCACTGCTGGGGGGTGGGGGTGGTGTGAGACATGGGTGTGTGCCTGGTGGAGGCTGCCCCTGGTGGCTGGGGGGTGGGGAACATGAGTTGGACATGGGTGGGGGCCTGCTGGCAGGTGCCCCACAGTGCTGGGGGGTGGGGGTGGTGGGGAACATAAATTGGACATGGGTGGGGGCCTGCTGGCAGGTGCCCCACAGTGCTGGGGGGTAGGGGTGGTGGGGAACATGAGTTGGACATGGGTGGGGGCCTGCTGGCAGGTGCCCCACAGTGCTGGGGGGTGGGGGTGGTGGGGAACATGAGTTGGACATGGGTGGGGGCCTGCTGGCAGGTGCCCCACAGTGCTGGGGGGTGGGGGTGGTGGGGAACATGAGTTGGACATGGGTGGGGGCCTGGTGGAGGCTGCCCCTGGTGGCTGGGGGTGCAGGGGGACATGCGTTGGTGGGCAGTAGTGCAAGTTGACATGTGGGTTGGCTGGGGGGCATGGCCATGGTGGGTGGGGTGCCTGTAGGACATGTGCAGGGTAGGCCCCTGTGGTGTGAGCCACCTGCAGGGGCCGTGGAGGGTGTAGAGGGAACACCTGGGAGGGCCCACACGTGCAATTCACGTGTGGTGCTCCCCGCGCACCCCTGTAAAACACGTACCCTGCTGGAATCGCGTGTGTAACTTCCCATGCACCCTGAAATACACATACCCTGCTGATATCGCGTGTGGAACTTCAGGCGCACCCCTGAAATACACGTTCCCTGCAGAATCGCATGTGTAACTTCCCCTGCACCCTGAAATACACGTACCCTGCTGATATCGCGTGTGGAACTTCACGCGCACCCCTGAAATACACGTTCCCTGCGGAAATTGCGTGTGTAACTTCCCCTGCACCCTGAAATACACGTACCCTGCTGATATCGCGTGTGGAACTTCACGCGCACCCCGAAATACACGTACCCTGATGGAATCGCGCGTGGAACTTCCCGCGCACCTCTGAGATACGCGTACCCTGCTCGCACGGGCCCAATCGCGTGTGGAACTTCCCGCGCACCCCTGAAATACACGTACCCTGCTGGAATCGCGTGTGTAACTTCCCATGCACCCTGAAATACACGTGCCCTGCTGATATCGCGTGTGGAACTTCACGCGCACCCCTGGAATACACGTTCCCTGCGGAAATCGCGTGTGTATCTTCCCCTGCACCCTGAAATACAAGTGCCCTGCTGATATCGCGTGTGGAACTTCCCACGCACCCCTGAGATACGCGTACCCTGCTCGCACAGGCCCAATCGCGTGTGGAAATTCCCGCGCACCCCTGAACTACACGTACCCTGCGGAAATCACGTGTGTAACTTCCCCTGCACCCTGAAATACACGTACCCTGCTGATATCGCGTGTGGAACTTCACGCGCACCCCGAAATACACGTACCCTGATGGAATCGCGTGTGGAACTTCCCGCGCACCCCTGAGATACACGTACCCTGCTCGCACGGCCCAATCGCGTGTGGAAATTCCCGCGCACCCCTGAAATACACGTACCATGATGAAATCGCGTGTGGAACTTCCAACGCACCCCTGAAATATGCATACCCTGCTCGCACGGGGCAAATCGCTTGAGGTACTTCCCACGCACCCCAGTGATACACGTAGCCCGCTTGCTGTGCTGGTACAGGGTTAGCGCAGCCCTTTGCGCTGGATTGGGTATATTGATGCCTTTTCCCTGCGCGGGAGGCGTTCTTGGGGGCGTAACTGGCGCTGCTGCAGGGTCGCTGCGCCACTGTGCGCCACGGCTGGTTTTGGTGGCTGGAATCCATGAATACGCTGTGCGCGGAAATGGATTTCGGCGCACGCGGCTGGCGCAGGGATTCGCACGCGCACACTGTGCGCCAGCCGCGTGCGCCACTTGTGCGCTGAATTCTATGAATTACCCCCTAAAAGTTTCCCATAGATCATAGTTGAAATGTTTGACTCTTTGAATGTGATATGCTGCGGTGGTTGTTGCCAGGGCATAGAGTCTTGGGTGCATGGCCAAATGGCCATGCACCCAAGACTCTATGCCCTGGCAACAACCACCGCAGCATATCACATTCATATTTGCTTATAACTTTGGGTGAAAAACAAATGTATAAGGAACAAAGGTATTATATACTATGGATGTGATATGCTGCTATGGTTGTCCTTATTATTGTATACATACTGTTTGGTCTAGTAATGGGAGTCCATGTTTTTCTTCTTCATTTCTGTGATAAAAGAAAATAGCATTTTAGTATTAGTATTTTGTAATGACTTATTACATTGTATAAGCAATATACTTTTATTTTTTTTCGACCCTCATATTTATTAGAGTACAAATCAGAGTACTGTGCAATTTGCTCAGTTTCTGTATTTGTTGCTAAAATCATTGGGTCTGTGGGAGAAAAAAAA
This sequence comes from Ambystoma mexicanum, assembly GCF_040938575.1. Classification (NCBI taxonomy): domain Eukaryota; kingdom Metazoa; phylum Chordata; class Amphibia; order Caudata; family Ambystomatidae; genus Ambystoma; species Ambystoma mexicanum. The sequence goes on along the minus strand of NC_090927.1, from coordinate 651,576,607 downwards.
ATCCATGTTGGATTAAAAAAAAACCCTTTTCTGTTATGCTACAGTTTATTTGTTTGTTTGTTTTCAGTGTTCACTTGTTGTTTCTGGCTAATGTTTTATACTTTGCTTTGTTGTATTTTTTTTGGAGCAGTAACAGATTCTTCATTTGTTTTGATATTATAAAATTTTGGAGCAGTTAGATACCAATTGGCGTATTCTAACTGCCTATTTTTTAAATATATTTTAGTGGTTTTGATTTATCTATTTGGATATTGTTAAATTTTGGGACAGTTAGATACCAATTGGCGTATTCTAACTGTGTATTTTTTGGCCTAATTTAGTGGTATTCATTTATCTGATTAGTTGTAGAATCTTTGAGCTGTTAGATAGCTTTTGGAGTATTCTAACAGTTTATATTATTTTAACACAAATTTATAATTTTGGGACAGTTAGATACCAATTGGCGTATTCTAACTGTGTATTTTTTGGTCTAATTTAGTGGTATTCATTTATCTGATTAGTTGTTGTAGAATCTTTGAGCAGTTAGATAGCTTTTGGAGTATTCTAACAGTTTATATTTTTTAACACAAATTTACTTAAAGGTTTAAATACAGTTTATTTATCAAATTTTGGTTTTAAGAACATCAAATAAGCGTTTGTAAGATTTGCTGGTAATTTCTGCTTCAGAGTAATGGTACTATCATTACATTCAAACCATCCACATTTCTTTTTTATATATGCAGTGTAGTGCCCTGAATTGGTTGTGGCTCCTGCGTGGTAGATTATACCTATTGTTGTGAAGGTTTTCTTACCAAGTGATATTTGACCATCTGTGAATCCAGTCAGCTTGCAGTTGTTTTTGATACCATCTGCATTGTAACGTAGAAGCATTAGTATTACGTATTTACAATGTGTTTGTATTACTAACGTGGATCGATTATCTGAATTGCAGGTAGAGCAAAATCTACCATGGTTTGCATTTTGTACAAGTTGCTGAAATGGAATGGATTCACAATTTGGTATTGGTATATATATGAAGCGTTCATTGGGGATTTCTTCTTGTGTCACATTGTTGGAGAGAGTGCATGTATGTTTCCACATGTATGAAATCTGAAAGATTTCATTTATAGGTATGTTTTTGTTTTCCAGTACTTGTAGTAAGTACCTTAGAAATTCTTGTGGATCTTCCTGTGAGTTTATAGTGAATTTCACCATTCCAGCACAGTAGTCCAATTGTCGTCTTATTCCAAAAACACTATATGTGTTTTCAGGATTGTTTGCTGCATTTCTGTGAAGTACTTACATTTGCAAACACAATGGGTCTGTACTGTGTAAGTAAATGTTGTCAACAATTGGTGGTAATTGAAATAGAATATTAATTGCTACATTTGCATAGCAACTTACACCAACTATATTTGAGAATTTAAATGGTCCAGGTAGTTCTGTATCTAACTGCTTTTTTGGAGTTTGTCTTCCTTCTTTAAAGAAGTACCTGGTTTACTTTCTCTAATTGATTCTTTTTTGTTTGTGGTACTTGATGAAGGTTTAGTTTCTTTTACTCTCTTCGGAGGATTTGCAGTGACGTCCTGTTGCATTTCTGTTTGATTTAGTTTTCTTTTACAACGTTTTAGTTTTTGTGGAACAGAATATGTGTTTAGATGGGGAGTGTATAGTGAGCGAAGTCTATTATATTCTAAAATGCAAGGAATATCAGCGTTTACTTTACTTGCATCAAAGTTGATTAGAAATAGGACGTCAAGTGTACGTAAGCGTGATAGTGCTACGTAGCTCATGCCTTCTTTAAAGACTGGGTTACCAATATCTCTCATTGCTTCGTCTAGGGTAAGACCTTGTGATTTATGAATCTTGACTGCGTATGCAAGAGTTAGAGAAAATTGTTCTCTACGTACATACATATCTTTGATGAGAAGGCATCTAGCTGTTGAGCGTCCTATCCATTTTACTTCTGAAAGTTTGTCAAAGAGTATATTGACAAACTGAATTTTGTTGTCACATGGGTATGTTTGAAAGCCAACAACTGTACCCAGTGCTCCATTAACTAGTCCTTGGTCCACGTCAAGGTTACGTTTAAGCATTACTCTGCAATTTAAGGATAATTGTAACATCTTTTCTAAGCCTGCTGTGTTTGAGATTGATTTTTCTAAATTATTTAGTCTTGTTGTGGCTTGGTCACACATGGGTAGTGTCATACCATGTACATCTAGTTTGTCTGTGGCGCTAATTTCCATTATTGGTTGCATTTCTTTACTTAACATTATTTCATTGAATTTGAGACAGCTTGCAAGAGTTGGCATTAAGGCCATACAATTGACATTTTTGTGGGCTAATTGTTCCATAACATCTGTAGCACATGAATTATCGCCATAAAGTGCATTAATGTGCCGGGTTTTCAATGTTGCTTCTGCTTCTTTAGAAAGTATACCAACTCTCAAACTTTTTAAAATGTTGGCATAAGTTAGATCTGCAGATTGGCGCATGTTTTCTGTTAATTCTCTGTATTGGAAATGTTGCCAAAGGTTGACATTTCCAATGCTGCCAACAGTTTTACGGCAGAGTTTGCGCCCTAAATGTTTTAAAAACAGGCACACCTTTTACTGGTGTTAATTAAAGCAGATCTCCAAAAACAATAATGTTTTTTCCTGCAAAGAGCTCTTCATAGTCTGTTTTGAGTACTTCTTGTAATCAGAGGTGAATCAAAGCTAACATCAGGTTGGAGACCATGCTCACTTCATCTATTAGTAGCATTTTCATTTGTTTCAATACTCTGCATAATTCCATTGCAGCTTCTGCAGAAAGTTTGTAATAGTCTATTTTGTTCTGGTGTTCTTCTGGTAATAGTAGTAATCGGTGTAATGTAACACCACCTATGTTGTAGGCAGCTAAACCTGTGGGGGAAGTGACAACAGCTGACAATTTGTTGTTTGTCAATTGTTGAAGGAACTTACTAATGATTTTGATTAGGAATGTTTTGCCAGAACCAGTTTCACCACTGACGTACAGTAGTATAGGTTTATAATTATGGCAGGAACATTCTTTATTTTCATGTTTTACACCATGTGCAATTTGTTTTGTTACTTCTTGAAAAATGCTACTTTGCTCATTGTTTAGTTATGATTGTAGTATAGTTAAGTCTTCCTTATCTTCATACTGACACATGGTGTTTTCTACTTCTATCATAGCTAATTCCGCCTCATTTGTTATTAGTGGTTCTCCCAGTGGTTCTTGGCTTCCTGTTACAGAAGGTTGACTACTGTCAGGAGTATCCTTATCTAGTTGGGCTTGGAGTTCGTCTTCATGTTGCTGTTCATTGTGCAACATTGTTTTGTACTGTGTAAAGTTTACATCAGTTATAGTGCTTTCATTTGCTTTGAAACCATCCTCATATGAGTCATACTTATCTAGTAATTGTTCTTCTTTTCTCCATGGTTTGAAGAGTTGTAGCAGGGACATGTAATATACTTCTTTATGTTGAGGAGTCTTCAATGACAATTTGATATGATTAATTAAATTTGGTTTAGTGAGTTTAACTAAGCTGCCTTCACAGTCTGTCACTCTATATTTACCTTTTTTTTTCATCAGGTTTCATATTATTTTTGTATGTGTAGTTTTGGGCTATTTGGTATAGACACATGTTTTCCAAAGTATTACTTCTGTTTGGGTAGTATGTGTCCAATAAATTGTTTTTTAAAATGTCTTGGCTGTTGGGATCATGTTTGGCTATTGTTTCTATATCTTCATATGATTTTAGAACTATTTTTCTAGATTTAGCTGGACCAAGACTTAGCCATACTATATTTTCAGATTTTCCATACAATGAAGTACCAGTTAAACGATCAGCTGCTTCATAAGATCCACATTCTCTATGGGTGAGCATTTTTATGCCCAAGCTGTATAATTTCTGAGATAATGTTTTATCTGATGACAGGTCATTCCAGAGGTCTCGGAGCTCTGTCTTTTCTGCTTTAGTTAAGTATGCTGTGACATATCGTGCAACTGCAGTAGAATTGTCTGCAATGTACTGCACATCTATGTTTGCATTCCATAAGTGGGCAATGATTGCATTATAATCATTGATATATTTTTATTTTTCTTTTCTTTTTATGTAATATGTATTTTTAGGTGACTTACCTTTAACACTATGTCTAACTGAAGACATGAGGTTGTTTACTTGACCTGTATTTGTAACTGGTCTAGGGAAACCAAATCGGCATTTGGTGTAGTATTTGCCTTTGTTTTTGTATTTGCGACGACAATATTTTCCACATTTGTGTCTTTGAAATTGTAAACTTTGTGCATGAAGATCACTATTTGTGGCTTCTGATGGAATTTCACAAGTGACATATTTTTCAATAAACTGTAAAACAGTGGCATCACTGTCTTGACCAAATTTAGGAGCATCTTTAATCCATAAATGCATGTGGATATGTGGTGCTCCTCTGGCTTGGTATTCTTTTCTCCAAAAGAAGTGTTGCACTTCTCCAAGGGGAGGAACAGTTTTTTTACAAATAAAATCTAGCATAGCAATGAAGCGATGGTAAAAATATCTTGAAACATTAACAGGATCCAAAGAACAAAGTTCTCCAGGTGTTAGAATATCTATGTTTGTTTTGTTTTTATTTGATATGCGTAGGAAATCATGTAAATCTTCCCATGCATATTCTGCACAACTTAATGTAACAAACCAAGTGGGTGGGCCAAGGTTTCTGATCATACAACGTATATCTCCATGACGTCGAAACCAGTACTCTTTAGTACCACGCATATTTGCTAATAGATTTGTAATATTTGATTGTAAAACCTCATCTTTTTGTTGCACTTTCTCTAATAATTGTGTAGCTGTCATATTTTGAAAGTGTGATCCAGATTTTAATATGTGTACAACTCTGTAACATAAAGTTGCTAGTTTCAAAGAGTAGGTGGAATATGTATTCCACATTTTGTCTAAATCTGGGATCTTCAGAATACATCCATAATGAGCGGTATTCTGAAGCTGATATTTGAATAGGTCTATCATCATACCTTCCTCCTTTGCCAGTAGGAAAGAGTAGAGGAAAAGCATGTGCTTCTATACTTTTTTCCCATATACTGATTGGCGATCCTTTTGTTTGATGCATTTGGTAAGTTTCCAGTACATCTTGTACGGTGTCATTACAGTGCAAAGGATGAATTGTATAATAGTCTAAAGTATTTGATATTGTAGCAGGATCTAGTAGCTCAAATTGACCTGCTTCTTGTGTTTCTTGAATTATTTCAGTTGTATCTTTCAAGTTTTCTTCAATATTAATTTCTTTGTAATATTCATTATTCTCTTTAAGATATCGCAAGGCTTGTCTAAGTTTATATAAATATACCAGCTGTTGCCATATTTTTTTGTCTTTTGTAGGTACTCCATTTACTAATATAATTAAAGATTGCTGCATTGGATGTTGCACTCCTAGAGTGTGCACATTTTCTTTTAGATTTAATGGTAAATAAACTACTTTTCCACGAATGCCATTTACCAATTCAGAGGGAGGTAATTTTGCTGTTTTTGGTTGAAGGCGTATTATTGCTTGAAATGGGTGTACTGTTTGAATTATGATGCTCTCATATAAATTAAGTTGTTGTAGAGGTTTTGGTACTGGGTATGATTCCAAATTATTTGTGAGAGAACGTGAAGGAGTTTGGTTGTTGTCAAGTTTTGTAGTGCAATAACTGCAAAGTATTAAGGGCTCAGTTATTTCATATTTGTTTTCTGCTACAAGGTAGAGAGATAATTCAAACCATTTAGAATATTGATTGTCTTCTATTTTGTATGATAGGTCCACAGTTTTTGTGTTACTTTTATAAAAAATTCTACGGCAACATACACATACATGGTTTGGTACTTCAGCTGATGTACTTTTAAATTTTAGTATTTCTTTTTTGTATGTGTTTAGCAAAAGGTTGCCATGTGTAGAATTGTTGCTTAATTGGTTTAAAGCTTTTTCATTCTGTAAATGGCTTTCACTTCCAAAATATTTTTTCTGGATATAGTGAATTTCTTCAAGTAGGTCATTTGCTGTACCATGTAGAAGGATGTTATTTAACTTTGCTAGTGCTAAAGCAGGACTTTTAGCATAGTACAGTTTATAGACTAGATTTCTTATAGTTGAATGATGTGTTGAAATCCTTTTGATATCATGGAAAGTGGTTTTACAAGTAGGTCCTGTAATGCAGGCCAATGAATGTCCTTGTAGTCCTGTGTACTTGCGCACTGGACAGGTATCTATATTTTGCAGTAATTTAATTTTGATTTTGTCTTTGCTTTTTACATATTTATTGAGGAATTGGCGTAAAGATTTGAAACATTGTTTGGGAATGTTACACATTGACGTGCATGGCCATTTGTACACTAGACGTTCTGATTCAGTTGAATGGAGGGGTAATTCTAAGTTTTCAGGGCATATTTTTTAAGAAGTACTTCTTGTTCCATTATGGTATTATTCACTTTTTCATAACCTCGACCACTGCTATGTATGGCAATTGTATTCGTTTGCTTTTGTTTGTACGCTTCTTCATTAAAATATGGTTCTGTGCTTGTAGTGTGATTGCATTCACCTCCGCTGATACTTAAGGAGTTCTTTCTGTTGATATTTCGCTTATTGAGAAGTCTTTTTTGTAATTTAGTTATTAGTTTTGTTAGTGGTTTCATTTTGTTTAACAGTAAAATAAATACATTTCTTTTGAGAAGAATTGCACTGTCCATCAATGCTTCTAAGATTAATTTCCTACGATAGGTTTTAAGCTTTCAACCTGATTTCTCTCCTGTTTTTATAAGATTTTGAAGGATTTTGTGACGGTATATTTTGGCTAAAATACTTTTCTTGGTATGATTACTTTGCACTATATTAAAATTTGAAGAAGTAGTTTTATCTGTACTGATAGCTGATTTTCTGTTAATTTTCTTTTTGGTTTGTTTTACATTTTGATAGAGGAAGCATAGTTGTTGTACATGAAACGTCTTGTGTTTCACTAAATGATTGTATTAGCTGTTTTGTTTCAACTTTTTTTACAAATTCTGCTAGAGATGGATGCTTATGTTGGACAACTTTATTTTCATTTGCTCTACTTTTGCGTTGCTTTCTACGGACCTGACTTTTGGTAGGCCTTCTTTAGGGTCTGTTGAAAAAAATAAAAAGATATGGGTTGGGGTGTTCTGGAATGTATGTGTGCTGTGTGCATGAGTGTTTGAGTAAGATGATAAAGATGTATGTAATGGTGTGTGATTGTGCATTGGGAACTAAAACTAGTAGGGATAGGTATTCTTGAATTTATGTGTTAATAAACTGTGGTTCAGATGACAAAAAAAAGTAAGCTAGTGGTGTGGAAAAGTACAAATAGTAAATCTAATGTATACAATTAAAACAGCTGTTTGTTCTATAATATGAAAATTGTAGTGGTTCAGTTGGGTAATTTGTGTGTCCAAAAATAGAAATTTGTGGGCCATTCTGGCTGTAAATCGCTGTTTAAGACATGGCATTTTTTGGACAAAATGGTACAAAATCTCTATTTTTAGAAAGCGAAATAGCTCGTATTAATGTTATAGTATATTTCATTAATAATACAAATATTATGGTGATATTTTACTTACTTTTTTTAAAATTAATAGCTAACTTCTTAGTTTTTCTTTCTTCTTCGAATTCGGCTGCTTCTTTTCAGGAAACTGGTCTTCACTGCAATTGTAAAAGCTTCAAATTAGTAACTTTGTTTGTATATAGCACTGTTTTTAATTTGGATATTGATTTTTTAATTGAAATCCTGAGTGCCTTCTGTAAAACCATTAAACTAATTTATTTACATAAGATACATTGCATCAGTTCAGTACATATGATATGTTCTTAATGAACAAATTGTATTGAATGAATAACTGTAGCAAAAAAAAATATCTTTACTATGTCTTGTGAAATTTATAATATATTAGTGAATACCCCTATTTCTGTCAGTAAACTGTTCTAGGTAATAGCGCCTCAATGTCGTGTCTAATTTAAAGTAATTAAGTAAATAAATAAAAACAAAAAATATGAAATTGTATAAGTATTTTTATAAAGGTTTAAACATAGATTGTGTTTGCATGCAATTTTGTTTGAATATATGTAGTCTATATATTTCATTTAAAAAATGTTAGTTTAACATGATTTGAGTGTGTGTGTATAAAGAAAGTAAATAGTATAAAGGTTTATAAGTGATAGTTGATTTTAGGAAATTGAAAAAAGTACAGTAAATTCATTTTACTTATTTTACAAGGTAAAAGTCTGTTTGAAAATGTGTTCATCTACTATACAGAAAATATGCATACCTGAAGTTTGTGTTCATGCATATGGATATGCATGGAGCTGCAAGTAGAAATCTTGAAGACTTGTACAGTATTTCTGGTAGATGCCGCTTGCCAATGATATGACACTTGTACTCAGAGAGATTCAGAGTACATTTGCAGTGCTGATCTATGATGATGCAGTTAGATGTAGAGGTTTTGAATGTGATTGCTGCATGGTCATGCGATTTTTGAGGTACATCCAATGAGGGAATGGCAGAGAGAGTGTAGTGGAAATGGTAGAAGGGCTGTTCATGTTACGATATGTCCGCGGACATGGCGGTAGTTTGCGGACATCAGGAGTTACATCCGGGGATTTTTGGGTTCAGAAGTCATGCAAATGAGAATAAGCACTGAAAGGGATTGGTCAGGAAAGTTTGGTGGGTGTGTTGTGCCAGGAGAGATTTTCTCAGATACTCTTTTTGCTGAGAGAACAAAAGATAGCTATGGCTGTGTGTTTCAGAAAACAGATTGTTTGGATTTTAGGAGATTCGTGGATACATTGGTTGATGGTGCATGCAGAAAGCTGTGGAGTAGCTGTATATCTTGGATTCCCACATGTGGAAGTACACTGGCATGGAGTAAGTGGAATGAAGTGGTTGGACTTGCTACCTCTCTGTGCTACTTTGGAGACAGAGCAACAGCCAGACATAATTGTAATTCATTTTGGAGGGAACAGTTTAGGACATGTGACTGGAATTGTTTTGCAATTTGCTATGAAAGAAGGACTTAGGAAGGTTATGGACATGTTTCCTAATTCTCAAGTGATATTTTCACGGATTGCGCAGAGACAAATGTGGCTTCGTTCTTCTTCATTTGGTCCACAAATGGAAAAAGCAAGGTGCAATGTTAATAAGGCTGTTTGTGGTTTTCTTAGAGATTTTGGCATGTCTTCTTTTCACAATGAAAATATTATGTTTTGTAGTACATACATTTTTCGCAGAGATGGAGTCCATCTTACTTATGCTGGCAATCAGATTTTTCTGAGAAATTTACAAAATGCATTGCGACCTTTTTTGGAATTACAACAACAATTTTGAAGTAGATGTTAAGCATTTACAATTTTTGACTTACAAACACCACCCAAAGGCTCTTTTCAGAGCCACCACTTCTTTCCAGAGAAAATTACAATGTTTGTGATGGAGTAGCAACCCAATTTTTTTAATGTTCGCGAACTGTCCGTGGACTTCTAAAAAATACAAAGAGCCCTGCTTCATTTATTTTCACTTCTATTTTTTAACTGGGAAAGGCGGCTCTGAAAGAGCCTTATTTTTTTTTTGATTTTTGTAATTTTGTATTTTTTTTGGTTTTTCAGACACGACACACTAGGAGATTAGGGTAAAGGAGGGTAAAGGGGGGGACACCAACCACAGGGATAAGAAAGGGCGAGCTGAGAGAGGAAGATGTAGAGTGGGTTTTATTTGGGTAGTGAGCAGGTCTTCTTGTGCTCTGAGACGATAGTCTCAAAAGCACTCCGAAGTCGCTCCCCGCTGCAGAGTACTGTGTCACAGTACATACATACAACTGTGACCCTCGAAAGGTAAGGGTCATCAGCATTCTGTATGGCCTGTGAGGCAGCTTGAGGAAGACGCTGTCCCACAGAGATGGTCCTTGTGGTGACAGGATCAGAAACAGAGGATGAAGTAGAGGAAATCAACCTGCTACGTTCTTCACAAGGAACAACCCCGCGAATAGCCCCAGAGTGAAATGACCTCAGGTGTCGCTTCATAGTAGTGGTCCCAAAGCTGTACTTAGCGTGCTTCCCGAGACTGAGTATCATTTTGCACTCATTGCAGGTAACACAGTTCGCACGAGCGTTAGGAACATTACCATGAATGGTAAATAACCACCACACCCAAACTCACGCCTAGTGCGGGTAGTAGGGTTTTCCTCTACCTCATTCTCATGATCCTCTTCTTCCTCCTCCGCATCCTCACTCCTGTTCCCCTCTTCAGGCCCTTGGGGAGGTGGTGGTGGTGGAGGGGGTGGGGGTGGTGCTGAAGCAGGTGCAGCACCAAGTGGCAGTTCAGCAGCCAAGGATGCCATCTCAATGATGGTGTAGTCTGCAGGTGGCAGCAAAAATCACTGTGTTCTGAAGAATAGCCAGAAACACAATGGGAATAAGCTCTTGGGCGTGGTCTTTTATAGGGGTGCTTGTGCAGATCGAACACAAAAAAGGATCAGAAAGTTTCAAAACGCATATAGAAACTCAAGTTTACTATGTGGGACTTGTGCCATGGTGAGATTTTATTGAAAAATATTATGGATTAACTGAAAATGTACTTTTAAATTGTTCAGGGACACGAACTGTGTCCGCATTTCAGGACACACGATGAGCGTGGGCGCGGTCATATGATCTGTTTGCGAACTAGTCCGCGAAGGAAACGCCTGTCCGCAGGACACCAAGTGCATGGAGATTGGTTAGCGCATGCGCATTGATGTCCTACAGACACTGTTCGGGTTCTGAAGTAATTAAAAGTGCGTCACACGTGAAACGAACATTTCAGGACACCGCGTGTGTTCTTAGAACTGTTTAAACTTGGTAGCGAACAGTAAGGACATATATAGTGTTCTTCAGGACACGTGTAATTTCGTTTATGTACGAACATTCCAGGACACCAATCGTGTTCTTAGAACAGTTTCAATTGGGTAGCGAACACTACGAACAGGTATAGTGTTCTTCAGGACACCACCATTTTCGTTTACGTACGAACATTTCAGGACATCAATAGCGTTCTTAGAACAGTTTGAACTTGCTAGCAAACAGTACCGGACAGGTATAGAGTTCTTTAGGACACTTTAATTTTTGTTTGTTTACGAACAATTCAGGACACCGCGTGTGTTCTTAGTACAGTTTCATGTTGCTAGCGAACACTACGAACAGTTGTACTGTTGTTCAGGACACATCATTTTCGTTTATTTACGAACATTTCAGGACACCAATTGTGTTCTTAGGACAGTTTTAAGTTGATAGCAAACATTACGGACAGATATAGTGTTCTTTAGAACACTTTAATTTTTGTTTCTTTACGAACATTTCAGGACACCACGTGTGTTCTTAGAACAGTTTCAACTTGCTAGCGAACAGTACGAACAGGTGTGGTGTTTTTCAGGACACCTCCATTTTCGTTTATATACGAACATTTCAGAACACTCGCACTGTCCGCGGACACTTTTATTGTTTAAAAAAAAAACGGAAACTATTCACAATATAATATAAAAATTAAACTTTATTTAACATATAGTAATTATTTATGACAGAGAAGGTGAGGCAGAAACAGAAACAAAAACAGGAGAATTTGGGGTTTCAACATGATTGGTATTAGGTGAAGAAGGGATGGAAGTCTCATCAAAACGTTTTGGATTATGGAGAGGGTTTGGGGATAATTGACTGGGATATGGTGAGGAGGGACAAGTACATGTGGGGCAATGGTACGAGGTTTTTGGTTTGAAATGATTTTCTACAAAAGTTTTAAATTATTAAAATTAGCCAACAATACATCGATTTTTCTTCTATATTGTGAAGACTGTTATCCATAACAGGGTTTTCTGAAGTTTTTTCTATTTTGGTATGCTCTGTACAAAAAAATATATATATTTTAAATGTATATAAAATAATAGATAAATGGTTTATATTATAAAGTGTTACCATTAGTTTCACTATCTTGTGACATTTCTTCATGTGGGAAATTGTCCTCTAGCCATTCCAGAGTACTAGACATTTCTGTGAGAAAAAAAAAAAGATAACATTTTTTTTAATCTAATACAAAAAGTTTATAAATATAATGAAGTACACTTACTATTTCTGGTAAGATAAATCATATGTATTCAGTGAGTCTGGTCTTGTTCTCAGTTCTGTTGTGTCTGTGAGGTAATTATGTTGGAAGCCATTTTATCTTCTTGTGGTATATTCCGTTTCAGAACATATTGTATTTAAATTAATGGTTAGTGTGTTACATATATGGGTTACATTTCTTATGTATTACTATATATAATGTGTTTGTGTGCTGCTTTTTGAATTTGTTAAATGTTCCTATATTATGATATAACAATCAAACATACCCCACCACCTCCCCCTCCCCACAGTTTATAGGTAGTGGTACTGTTCTCCGAACATGTCCGCGAACATTAAATAAGTTCGCGGATATCAAGTTCATAAGAAGAGATCTAGTCAGTTCCATATGACATGTATATCAAGTCAAAGTCATTATTGTTAAGTTGTGCTACTAAAAAACTATGAAATTCAGTGAAAAAACTTTGTTAAAGGGACGTTATGGTTAAGTTGCGCTACTAAAAACCTATGAAATTCAGTGAAAAAACTTTGTTAAAGGGACGTTATGGTTCCAAGTAAAACCGAAAAACCCTTGAAATTCGCCAGTTATGGTAAGCTAAGCAACAATAACTCGCGCCACCACCGTGCACTGCTAAGACTAACAACCAGGACATCAAAGATGACATCACAAATGTCATTTATGACATCACTGATGACATCAAATGTCTGGCTCACTATTTTTTCTTTTGCTGACATATCTAGGCCACATGGTTTTCTTCAGTAACAGTCAGAAGCTAAGAATTTTATTTTATTTGTAGACGTATCCTTCTAGTAGGTTCTTACTGTAATTCCCTTAGAGTACAGTCACATCATATGAAACATATACATATGGGAAAACACAAGCTTGAAAGACAGCAATCCTTTTTGTGCATAAAGATAATCACTAGACTTATGAGCACTTTCTGATAGTTATGTTGTTTTTTTATGGCTGTACTTTCCCTGTATATGGTCATATTTGTATACATTATACTCACACAACTTTCCTTAGGGTCCAATCACATCAAGTGATACATATACATAGGGTAAATAGCAGCTTTGAAACAGAGCAATCATTTATTTGCATGAAACTAATCAGTTAAGTTATGAATTGTTTCTGCTACTACTTGTGCTTTTTTGCTAACCTCACTTTCCCTGTATATACCCATATTGGTATGTGTTCTTGTGTCTTTGTGTTTTGTCTATAGTAATGCAATTATGTAATACATGGGTTTTATTAGCTACTTATTACATATTTCACAGTACACAAACATATATTAAGAAAACAATTATCATTTCATTATTCAACATATTAACATTACGAATATCATACCTTCATCTTGTACGCTGCACACAATGTTATGTTTCTGTATGAGTAGATTAGTATACTAGATAGAACCCCATAATAGGATGCCATTTATATCAATGCATCGTTCAATGCACTTATTAGGGTTTATTTCTTGCAATGATTCTTGACACTTTTTTCGCAACATAATATGAATCCCTTCTACACCTATTTCATGAGAAGTACCTACACATGTGATGTCATCAGTTTTGTCATCAATGACATTTGTGATGTCATCTTTGATGTCCTGGGTGTTAGTCTTAGCAGTGCACGGTGGTGGCGCGAGTTATGGTTGCTTAGCTTACCATAACTGGCGAATTTCAAGGGTTTTTCGGTTTTACTTGGAACCATAACGTCCCTTTAACAAAGTTTTTTCACTGAATTTCATAGGTTTTTAGTAGCGCAACTTAACCATAACGTCCCTTTAACAAAGTTTTATTCACTGAATTTCATAGGTTTTTAGTAGCGCAACTTAACCATAACGTCACTTTAACAAAGTTTTTTCACTGAATATATATATACATTACATGGCCACAGTAGTGGCCATGTACTTATGGTTAAGTTGCTGTTTCCATAGGAAGAGCACTTTTTGGGCGGCTTATAACTTCGCTCTCTCTGGACTTATCCTCACCAAACTTTGCAAGAAAAGTATTTGGGTCACTCTGAATTTTTTTGCAAAGGTTGGTGAGGATTCGTCCAGGGAGGGCAAAGTTATAGGGGGGTCCCAAAACTTTTTTTTTCCCATAGACTGAATGGGAAAAAATGTTTGCTCGCGCCTACAGCCCAAACCGCTGGATGGATTTCCACCAAATTTGGACCAAGAGCAGCGGCTTGGTCTCAAAAGCGTGCTTTTGCAAATTTGGTGAAAATCCGTCCAGTAGTTTTTTTTAAAATGACCAAAAAGTAGGTAAAAAAAAAATAGTGATATCTGTGTTCGGTTCGCGGACACACTTCCCTGTTCGCTCCGCGGACAGTGTCCTGATTGGCCAATCGTCTTGCGTGATGTTTGCGGACATGCAACGTGTTCGCTGATTGGACGGAGTGGAGCGTGAAGCGCATCAGTTGTTTCGGTAGCGCCCACCATAATGGATTTGCGGACGTCCGCGGACAGCGCAATGAAACTTTGTTCAAAATGTGTATTTAGTAGAGTGTGTTGGTGTGTAGGAGTGTTTGGGGAGGGTGGGAGTGTATGAGATAGGATGAAAGTTGTGTTTTTTATTTGTTAGACGTTCTTTTTGTGTTTGATTTGTTTGCGGACATCACGGGTGTTCTGAAACGTTCTAAATAAACTCACTGGGGGTGTTCAAGGACTCAATATGTGTCTGTTTTGTACGCAAGCAGAGTGAAACTGTTCTAAGAACACTCGCGGTGTCCGGGGAATGTTTATAGGGGTGTCCTGAGGATGCTGTCCGTATTGTTCTCTGTCAAGTTGAATGTGTTCTAAGAACACCCGCGGTGTCCTGAAATGTTCGCAAATAAACAAAATGGGGGTGTTCTGAAGACGCTTCTAAGAACACTCGGGGTGTCCGGGGAGTGTTCGTATGGGGTGTCCTGAGGACGCTGTCCATATTGTTCGCTGTCAAGTTGAATGTGTCCTAAGAACACTCGCAGTGTCCTGAAATGTTCGCAAATAAACAAGATGGTGGTGTTCTGAAGACGCTTCTAAGAACACTCCCGGTGTCCTGGAATGTTCGTAGGGGGTGTCCTGAGGACACTGTCCGTATTGTTCTCTGTCAAGTTGAATGTGTCTTAAGAGCACTCGCTGTGTCCTGAAATGTTCGCAAATAAACAAGATGGTGGTGTTCTGAAGACGCTTCTAAGAACAATCGCGGTGTCCGGGGAGTGTTCGTAGGGGGTGTCCTGAGGACGCTGTACATATTGTTCTCTGTCAAGTTGAATGTGTTCTAAGACCACCCCCGGTGTCCTGAAATGTTCGCAAATAAACAAAATGGGGGTGTTCTGAAGATGTTTTTGAGAACACTCCTGGTGTCCTGGAATGTTCGTAGGGGGTGTTCTTAGGATGCTGTCCGTATTGTTCGTTGTTAAGTTGAAAGTGTTCTAAGAACTATCACGTTGTTCTGAAACGTTCGTAGGGGGTGTCCTGAAAACAGTGTCCGTATTGTTCGCTGGCAAGTTGAAAGTGTTCTAAGAACACTCACATTGTTTGCGGACATTAAAAGTTTCCCATAGATCATAGTTGAAATGTTTGACTCTATGGATGTGATATGCTGCGGTGGTTGTTGCCAGGGCATAGAGTCTTGGGTGCATGGCCATTTGGCCATGCACCCAAGACTCTATGCCCTGGCAACAACTACCGCAGCATATCACATTCATATTTGCTTATAACTTTGGGTGAAAAACAAATGTATAAGGAACAAAGGTATTAGATACTATAGATGTGATATGCTGCTATGGTTGTCCTTATTATTGTATACTTACTGTTTGGTCTAGTAATGGGAGTCCATGTTTTTCTTCTTCATTTCTGTGATAAAAGAAAATAGCATGTTAGTATTAGTATTTTGTAATGACTTATTACATTGTATAAGCAATATATTTTTATTTGTTTTCGACCCTCATATTTAGTAGAGTACAAATCAGAGTACTGTGCATTTTGCTCAGTTTCTGTATAAAAAAAAATCCACGTTGGATTAAAAAAAAAACTTTTTCTGTTATGCTACAGTTTATTTGTTTGTTTGTTTTCAGTGTTCACTTGTTGTTTCTGGCTAATGCTTTATACTTTGCTTTGTTGTATTTTTTTTGGAGCAGTAACAGATTCTTCATTTGTTTTGATATTATAAAATTTTGGAGCAGTTAGATACCAATTGGCGTATTCTAACTGTCTATTTTTTTAATATATTTTTGTGGTTTTGATTTATCTATTTGGATATTGTTAAATTTTGCGACAGTTAGATACCAATTGGCGTATTCTAACTGTGTATTTTTTGGCCTAATTTAGTGGTATTCATTTATCTGATTAGTTGTAGAATCTTTGAGCTGTTAGATAGCTTTTGGAGTATTCTAACAGTTTATATTATTTTTACACAAATTTATAATTTTTGGACAGTTAGATACCAATTGGCGTATTCTAACTGTGTATTTTTTGGTCTAATTTAGTGGTATTCATTTATCTGATTAGTTGTTGTAGAATCTTTGAGCAGTTAGATAGCTTTTGGAGTATTCTAACAGTTTATATTTTTTTAACACAAATTTACTTAAAGGTTTAAATACAGTTTGTTTATCAAATTTTGGTTTTAAGAACATCAAATAAGCGTTTGTAAGATTTGCTGGTAATCTCTGCTTTAGAGTAATGGTACTATCATTACATTCAAACCATCCACATTTCTTTTTTATATATGCTGTGTAGTGCCCTGAATTGGTTGTGGCTCCTGCGTGGTAGATTATACCTATTGTTGTCAAGGCTTTCTTACCAAGTGATATTTGACTATGTGTGAATCCAGTCAGCTTGCAGTTGTTTTTGGTACCATCTGCATTGTAACATAGAAGCATTAGTATTGCGTATTTACTATGTGTTTGTGAGGTAATTATATTGGAAGCCAATTTATTTTCTTGTGGTATATTCCATTTCAGAACATATTGTATTTAAATGAATGGTTAGTGTGCTACATATATGGGTTACATTTCTTATGTATTACTATATATAATGTGTTTGTGTGCTGCTTTTTGATTTTGTTAAATGTTCCTATATTATGATATAACAATCAAACATACCCCACCACCCCCCCCCACAGTTTTTAGGTAGTGGTACTGTTCTCCGAACATGTCCGCGAACATTAAATAAGTTCGCGGACATCAAGTTCATAAGAAGAGATGTAGTCAGTTCCATATGACATGTATATAAAGTCTAAGTCATTATTGTTAAGTTGTGCTACTAAAAAACTCTGAAATTCAGTGAAAAAACTTTGTTAAAGGGACGTTATGGTTAAGTTGCGCTACTAAAAACCTATGAAATTCAGTGAAAAAACTTTGTTAAAGGGACGTTATGGTTCCAAGTAAAACCGAAAAACCCTTGAAATTCGCCAGTTATGGTAAGCTAAGCAACCATAACTCGCGTCACCACCGTGCACTGCTAAGACTAACACCCGGGACATCAAAGATGACATCACAAGGACACCCCCTACGAACATTGCAAGTTAAACATGGCATGTCTCAGCTTTTGTTTTCGGAACTTTTGTTTCTAAACTTTTGTTTTTCAAATCTTTTCATTTGAAACTATGACTATAAAACGAGCAATACATTGTAAATAACTCTGCAGCTCAGACAGCTCCAGATGATAATGGTCATCTGTGGGTAGCAAGTAAAGAAGCACAGGATCTAGATGAAGACATGGGTGCACAGATTATGGTTTATTAAGCGCAGTGGGAGACCAGGAAGATGACAACGATGGGTAGGAGTGAGAGGCCTTAGAGGAGGACATTCAATGGAGCTGCAGGCTTCAACCGTGGTTCAGCCAAATTGCCCTGGCCAAGATTAAGAAGCAAGCAAAGTCCTCCAAGCCTAAATGATGGGGAATACAGGTCCCGCTCTTAGAGAGGGGACCAGGGAGATATCATCCTGTGCCCTGGCCTCACATGGACCAGGCACACTTAACACCTGCCTTGCCCTCCCTCACAGTAGGAGCTGGTGATTGGATTTATGCCCTTGAGAAACACCCAGCAGGCATTGCATTCGCAGTGGGGAACATGACATGTTTGCTTCCATGTTAGGGGAGTAGGTGGAACGAACTGGGAGAAAGGTGGGGTACAGGAGGGTTATGATAAGCATCACGGCTAATGATGGTGCTCTGTTTAACAACAGCCAAGCACAGATATGGATGTTTTGAGGGACATGTATCCTGATACACCCAACATGCATTCGATCATGACCCACACAATGAAGGTATATGAGAACTCTACATTTGTTATACAACAGATACATGAAATATAAAGGTTAGATACAGGGTAGATAT